>NC_092092.1:51074017-52274017 GCF_045679555.1 Salvelinus alpinus | reverse complement strand
CTAATCGTCACAGTGGGAACAACATCCTCTATGCACTTCCTGATGAACCCAGTCAACGAGTCAGTGTATACATCGGTACTATTCTGAGAGGCGACCCGGAACATTTCCCTGTCCGCTTAATCAAAACAATCTTGAAGCATAGATTCCGATTGGTCAGACCAACATTGAACAGTCCTTACCACGAGAGCGTCCTGTTTAAGATTTTGCCTATAGGTGGGGAGGAGCAGAATGGAGGCAGGGGAGGGCCTTGTAGCCATCCCGGAAAGGAGAGTAGCAATGAACCAGGGTCTGTGCTGCGCGTGTAGCACAGGAGATGTGTTGCTAGAATTTCGGTAGCTTTTCCCCCAGATTTCCGGGAGGTAATACCGTCGGCATTTGATGGTGAGGTATTCCAGATCGGGAGAACAAAAGGTCTTGAGTTCCTAAATGTAACCACAATCACACCATGAGTTGTTAACCATGAAACAAACCCCTCCGCCTTTCTTATTTCCATAGAGTTCTTTCTTCCTGTTTGTGCGATGGATGGAGAGCTCCGCTGGCTGAATGGACAGGGACAATATATCCAGAGAAAGCTATGATTCTGTAAAACTATGTTACAGTCCCCGATGTCTCTCTGGAAGGAGATCCTCGCTCTGAGCTCGTCTACTTTATTGTCCAGGGACTGAGTGTTAGCGAATACTATACTCTGAAGCGATGGATGGTATGCACACTGCCCAAGTTTAACTAGGGCCCTACTCCTTCCTACCTGTTATCCAGCATTTGCGTTTCGGTGCAGCCCCCGGGATGAATAGAGCTGCCTCGGAAGTTCAAACAAAGGATCCAGGTCAGGGAAGTCTAATTTCTCCTTGAATTTCTGGTGAGTGAACGCCAATCTAATATCCAAAAGTTATTTACGTCTGTAGATAATAATACAAGAAACGTTCTGAGCAAATAATGTAAGAAATAACACTGAAAAAAAAAAAAAAATACTACAAAGCTGGCTAGGAGCTAAAACCAGGGCGTCCTTGTCTGTTGGCGCCATCTCTCTTTGGTCAGCAAGTTTCAAATGAACTATCTTCAAAGAATGAATTGCAAATTTTAGAACTAAAAGGTCTAGAGTTACAAAAATAATACTCATAGCACATCAAATCTACAGTGGATTTGGAAAGTATTCAGACCCCTTCCCTTTTTCCACATTTTGTTATGTTACAGCCTTATTCTAAAATGGATTACATTGAGGCATCAACCAAGCTAGCTAGTCATACATGAAGCTTAATACAAAATGTAACTACTTTTTGAAAAAAAAAAAAATGCATACACGGCAACAAAAAAATATATCTTAAAAACCAACATTTTAAGAAGAGTACAGGCTTCCTATTCTCCTGCATTTTCCAAAGGGCTTCCCCTGTTTAGAAGGCTTTGTAAATAGTTGGTCCGGATGTGGCACACAGCAATTTACACTGTTTAGACTGAGGAAATGACTCATCTGCCACCACTAGGATCAGTTCACCATCATAACGACAACATAAAGACGCCTAAAAACCCTGGGAGAGACAGCATGCCGGGACAGGCCAACAGGTCTCCATTCAAAACAGTGAAAAACACCTAGGGTTGATCACAGATGGCGACAATAGAGTAATATTTATAGAAACGTACATTAAAATCAATAGGTCTACAATAGGCCACCTTTGTAATTGAATTCTTAAAACATCTAATAAATCACTGTGTTTATTTCATTAATACAAAAATAACTCCAAAATATATTTGTAATCACGCTTCCTTTGGCCCTTGACATGCTCAGTCTGATCAAGTGGGCGTTAGGAAATACATTTTGATTGGATGACAGGATGGTCTAGACCTCACCCCCTTACCTAGATGAACAGTCATTGATCTATTATAATCAGATCACATTGTGATGTCATGATGTGGGCCAAAAGTTCCACCCCACCTGAACAGGCTGAAATTCCAAGCAATTAAAAAAAAAACTTAAAAAACAGCCCTTACACAAAAAGGGCATTATCATCATTTTGAGTGTTAACTTGACCTTATAGTGTGAAAAAACACTTAAATGCACTGCCCTTTTAAATGACTATACATAATTAACTCTTCGCCATCATTGATTTGTCCCTTTACGCGTTTTTAAAACCTGTTAAACTCTGAGCTAAGGTTTTAAGGGTACCCCCAGAAAAATATTTGGTCAGAAAATAAAAAGTGACATATCATTTGAAAGCTACAGCCCTTGTCGTTATGGAAATGTAACTCAAACCTAACTGCTGACAATGTCATAAGAACCCTGCCCCCCCCCCCCCCCCCCCCATAAAGGTCATAAATCATGCGCTATGGTCATATTCATAGAGTATGCAATATAGGTAAACATTTAGTATGCATGGGAATTGTCCCCCACCGCTTTGGGACACCTTCCTTAACCACGTCCAAAAGGGAAATTACAGGTGCACACAGTGCAATTTCACGAGCAAATGCCACACATTCAACCATCCTATGACAGGAAAACCTTCTAAAATTAAAGATATCATAGCATGCGCAACAAAGAATGTAGTCTACCTATTGAAATACACTTGTGGCCTGGCCTATGTGGGCAAGACACACCGGGCACTCAAGAAACACATATCCGAACATAGGAGTAGAATCAGATACCAAGACCCCAAAAGTCCAGTCGCTATGCACTTTATGACTGCCAGACACAATGCTGCCTCATTAAAGTACATGGGTATCGAGTATATCAAAGTCCTGAGGTGAAGGGGGGACATCGATAGACTTGTATTGCAAAGAGAATATGTATAGACCGCTCTAATTGGTGTTTGTCTTATGTCTATAAATATGGGTGTGGTACACTCCCGGTGAAATGACCTGACGAAGATCCCTGCAGGGTGGAAACGTTGTTTGTATATTCATGAAAGTATGTGGTAGAGCTTCTGAGTGTGCGGGCTCTATTTCATTTATACTGACTTTTTTTCCACCACCCCACTTAAAGGATGTGGGTTTGATCACACTTGACTGCAAGGACTGATCTTCCATGATATCAAAAAAGTCTAATTTTAACCATGTCGAGGCTATATGGTGTTTGTTTACATTTAATTTGTTTAGAAACATTGGCGTAAAACAAGCTTATATTTTGGGTTCCGATGGGGTACGACAGTTGACCTAAGGTCATGAGAAATATCAAAATTGATGTAGCAACTGCTGATTGCCACGTTAAATTAGACAAAAACATATTGAACTCGATGCACACAAAAATAACTCACTTCCCTATTCACATCTGCTTTTCATGCTAACCTAACACAGAAGCACACACATGTGCAGACGGCCGTCTTGGCCTTGGCATCTTTCCCTTTGTCTACAGAGTGTCCGTCTCAGGTGCGAAAAAGAAAGAAAGAATTTTAAAAAAGGAAAGAGAGAGAGAGAGAGAGAGAGAGAGAGAGAGAGAGAGAGAGAGAGAGAGAGAGACCAGGAGAAGCTACAAATAGCCTTCTGCAGCCGGGTCTGGTCTAGCCTACAGCAAGCAGGGCACCATTGTACTGCTGGGGACTGGGGGAAGGATGTCAGAAGCCCCTGACCCTGTCCTGGGGTGAGAAGGGAAAGGCAGGGGGGGTGGGGGGGTGAGCAGCTGGTCGTGAGGTCGGTCCGGTCGTGTGCATGACACCCTCACTGCCCTTCTATTTACAGGAAGAGACGATGCAGCGAGCCACGTTCCCCCTCGCAGGTCATTGTTACCTGAAGAGGACTGGGAATTGGGGGAAACAACTGGGGTTCCTTGAGAAGTTTTCATGACCGTATGTTGTTGTCGCAGACAGCAACAGAGGAAAAAACACACATCAACATTGTGGTGTTGGACAGGGTCTATTAGAGTTGACTGTCCCTTAACTCAAACATAAACACACACACACACACACACACACACTGTGCGGACAGTGGAGAAAAATGTGGAATGGGTTGAAATGGGTTTTTGTGACCGATACTGTATCTGAACTACCATTATGTATGGATCCATAGCATTGATAGCCTTGATACGGTCGGATAGAGAGATCCAATCTTCTCTGGAGACGGTTAGTTTTTCCTGTGGTGCACATGTGAGGTTCTGTGTTTGTCTAGTGCTTTGGGTTTCAGCATCGGAGAGAGACGGGGGAGGAATCTTCCCTCCAGGGGTTTTCTCTGAAAACACTGCCAGTCACGTCTGGCGGGGTTTTCTCTGAAAACACTGCCAGTCACGTCTGGCCTCTGCGGACAGTAAATCACTCTCTTCACCAGAGCGCTTCCGTGAGCCGAAGTAGTAGCCCTCCTCAACTGGAAATGCAATACGCCACGTCCCCGAGACCACCCAAGAGGCTCTGAGGGTCACACACACCACACACACACACACAACAGGGCCTCTTAACCGACGGCCACAGAATCACCCCAACATCCTGTTATCCTGACACTGTTTACTGGCTAGGGGGATTGGGTTGCAGGGTTAAGGCTATGTGGGCCATGAGGAATTTCACAACAAGTTTGTTTTTTACTATAAAAATAGTTTTCTCAATGGGATCCACAAGCCAAAGTAAAAGCCCACATCCTTAGGTCAGGAGAGTCTCAAAGGGTTGGTGTGGTGAGCCACTCAGTTTCAGATAATGAGAAGCTACAGTACGGTGGTGAGACAAATGGCTTTTTCATAGCGTAACCAGCTAAATGGTGATAGCTGGTGGACATTAGTATAACGAATAAGCTACTGTATCATATACCAATCCCTCACCTCAATTCTTAGGCCTCCCATTGGCTATAGTGGGCTAGAAGTTGCTCCTGGATTGGGCCAAGCATACAGAAACATCACGTAGCCTTTGCTTGCGGTTAGCCTAGCGTTACTTGCCTGCCTCATTGCAGACGGCGGCCAGGTCTGCCCCGACATATCCATGAGCGGCGTCCGCTAGCTGGGTTAACTCGTCGGGGGTCAGCCTACAGGGCACAGAGGTCAGCAGCTTCCGTAGGATGTCCGCTCGCTCCGCCGCGCTTGGTACGCCCACCTGTAACCGTACACTAGTTTAGCGAGTTTATAGTGCATCAGCTAGCTAATACTGATTGAAATACAAGGAAGTGTTGTTAAGCAACTACAACCACTAACAGCCAGCTTGCGTAGTAACAAAAATGGAGGTTGGGTTTCTCTGTCAACAGATGCTTCAATGATGTCAGACTACTGATGAGGCGGATTCTGCTTTCAGAGGCCAAGTTAACCTCCCATTTCATGCAAGAAAGTCATGACCATCAAGCTTTTATGGAAAGAGGATCATTTTGTACATGTATTAAACTGCGAGTTTGACCAATTCCAGTCCCCGTGCTTAGGGGGTGCAGGGTCCTCCCTGGGAATATTTTTATGTAGAAGGACGGAGAAGCTCAGTTCTGGTGACTTTTTTAAAAAGGACATTCTACTCCAAAATGTATGAAAATAAAATCATGCTGATACCATCTAAAATATAACTTTCACCTCCAGAAATGGACACAATAACATATTGGACCATGCATATAGCCTAGCCTATGCATGGTCTATATTATCAGATGTGCTATTAGCAATAAGCATTATCACCTGTAGCCTAACTGATGAGAATAGTAGATATAAATACCCCATTGGACACAACATCCTGATTGTTATTATTAATACTTATTTACTAAAATAATATAGACTTTTTTTGTTTCTCTTGCAAAGTAAGTCGTTGCCCTTTTAAGACGCCATTGCCCCTTTAAGAGCTCTGTTGTGCGGCTGCACAAAACTGCATTTGTAAAAACGATGCCACGTGCGCAATTGAAGGAGTAGAGAAATAAACATGGTATCAATGGAAAACTGGGATCCCCCTCTTTCAAAATACATTTGAAACTACTTTCAAAATACATTTGCCAAAACTGTTTTCAAAAGTGTTTCCCCCCCGCGATTGCATTAAGAATTGTTGTGCATTGACTGCTTGTCAGAATACATGTTTCCTCCCATGGCTCTCCCAACTTGAATGCGCCTCGAGAGGAATATTACGCTCTCATAGCGATTTTACAATGATCTCAAAAACAACCTCACCAGAATCCATGTGACAGAAATCTGTCACAGTGACTGAGAACTTTGACCCCTGCATAGCCCCTTCACTCTGGCTAAGCTGAATTACCCACCTCCAGTTCCTTGTCGAAGCGTCCGGGCCGGCGGAGGGCGGGGTCCAGGGCGTGGGGCCGGTTGGTGGCCCCTAGGACCAGCAGTTGGCCTGAGTGGCCCTCCTGGAGGAATAGACAAACCAGGTCAGGGAATAATTAATAAGATTAGATGATATAATATAAATAATAATATAGATTGATAAACAATAAACAAGGCGTTTGAATGTAAGAGAGGGATTGGAACAGTAGGTGTAATAAATCATTCATCATAGCCCTAACCGATGACACCGACACTAAAAGTTCATCAAACATAAACATTTTCAGACTGTAAATGTGCCTAAGGCTTAATAACTTACTAGTTTACATCTTCTGAAACCATCAGGCATTATCTGGCAATGCAACATTAATACTTTAACAGAGTTCCTTGTGCTATATGCGAAAATGAATGTCCCTAGCTGTGATTTCCGAGGGTGGTCCGGCTGAGAGAGGAGAATTGATTCCATTTCCACCTTCCCTGCCGCCTCCCTCCAATACCACAGGGCTATCAGGGGGGCCAAAACACAAATAAATTACAGTGAGAGAGGAATTCCGTGTGGGTGCAGGAAGTGCTTTCTCCACATTCCACAGCAGCAGGCCCATGGTGGTTGGATTATACAACAAGCCTTAGCATCGGTCTGGAAAACAGACAGCAGGAGGGAGAGCAGCTGCTTCAGTGCACCATCTGCACCAAGGAGCTGGGCTGGGGAGATGAATATGTACTTGGCGATAACGTGCTGCTAATTTGGCACGTCATGGAGACCGGCGGTGATGGGTTTCCCAGGCTCCCTGTGTTCTCTAAGGGGGAGGAGGGCGGCTGTCGAGCCATCTCTGATCGTGGGCCTGAGCTCTCTTTTTCTCATTAGCGTGGTTCGCTGACAGAACACTCAAGATTCAGCAGACACTCAGGAGATACAGACAGAGAGAGAATGTCTGAAGGATGACCAGGAGAGAGCGGGAGGTTTTGGATGTCAGTCTGCACTTTCAAGGTTGATGTGTTTATAAAATAAAAGTATCACTGTAAAGATTGTGTGTATACCCTGTAATTGTACTCACTGAACCAATCCCATCCATGAGCGTGAGGAGGGAGGCCACAACGCGCTTCTCCACCTCGTTCTGAGCCCCCTCTCGTTTGGGACACAGCGCATCTAACTCATCGATGAAAATGATTGCAGGTTGCCTGTGTAAACAATGCAAAGCCTTAGTTGTTGAACACTTCTTAGAATACTCTACTTTTTGTGCAGTGAAATGTATATTGATGATAGGATTTAGAAAGACACATACAAAGAGGGCACAAATGCGGGACACTTGTTTTCATTATTTACCTTTGAGAGGCTTCTGTGAATATCTGTCTCAGTCTGGCCTCTGTTTCGCCATAAAACCTGTAAAGACAGGTTGAACACAAAATAAACAAAGGTCACTTGGTTTGGCTGTACGAGCATCACTAACCCTCAATATATGATCTTTAACTTATACTTGGTACCCAACCACATTTCATTAGGTAGGAATAATGTGACCATACTTGCTCATGATTTCTGGACCGTTGATTACAGTCATGTGTGCCCCGACCTCATTGGCTATGGCTCGTCCAATCATAGTCTTTCCTGTTCCTGGGGGGCCATAAAGGAGAACTCCCCTAGGAGGTGTGATTCCTGTTTCATCAAAAGCACAAAAATGCATACAATCAGAGTTAAGTTTTCATGAGTTTGAGCTACAACAAATTGTTTTCAATTAAGAATTTTCCAATTCAACTCGGTACAGAGTGCCACCTTGAAAGGAATAACATATCTGCGTACCGTAGTTGGAGAAGAGCTCTGGGTGTTTGAGAGGCAGTTCAATGGTCTCTCGGATGACGTTCAACTGGCTGCTGAGGCCCCCAATCATACTATATGTGACCTTTGACCTCTGGGCCGCTGTATCCTCCATCTGCTCCTCTTGAGCCTTTTTGTATCTGTCTCTGAACTTCACCTTAGTGGAAAAGGAGAGGCAGTAGAAGGTGTCAGTGCTCAGAGCTCCACCAGGGGGAGTAGTGAACTGTTTGTCTGTGTTGGTCGGCTCTGGGCTGAGGGCACTCCTATCCTCTATCTCCAGACTGAAGCTGCCCTCCTTGGGCTCAGTGGAAGTCTGGGGGTTGCAGGGGGGAGTTGGGGGGACACATGGCACACAAAAGGGCCTGCAGGGGGTACTGGCTGCAGGACCAGGCTCCCCCGGATCCCCGGCCTGCTCCTCCATGGTCAGGAAGCTGAGCTGCAGGGACAGGTCCATGGAGGTGGAGCCCAGGGCGGAGGTAAAGCGCAGTGCAGAGCTCATCAGAGAGGTGTCCTTCGGGTCAGGCTCCAGTCCTGGGGAAGGCGGGGGTCTCTCCAGGGAGAGGCCGTCCACCCCTGTCACCCGCTCCACCCGCAGACTGCACGCTCGCCCAAAGTACGTCAGGGATAGGGAGTTTCCAGGGAGTGGGATCTTTCCATCTAAAATATAAACATTTGGACTCTTACTATGAAGGTAATGCCATGTAAAGTTTTACATTGAAAAGTTGCATATCCCTTGCTATATAGCCCCATGAAAAATAAACTGGCTTACCCAAAGATCGGAGGAAGAAGTTACTGAATTCCTCCGAATTGAGCGCATCATCCTTTAGTCTGCATTGATAAATGAAAAGCAAAAGACAAAATGTAATATTCATCATGCAATTAACATAACTGTGAAGGAATTTCTGACTCATCACTGAATTGACTATAAAACTGTTCTTGGAAGTGCCTCAACAGCAGATGGCGACATTAACCTATAGTATAAAACTTCATCACCTGACAGCAAGGAAACTGTTATACTTTGTGCTGCCATGGGTGTATGTGTCTTTTGTAAGCAGGATTCAGACATCTTTGACTTAATGGGAGTATCAAAAACAAATATTTCCTGTCGTGAAGTTGTCCTTCCTCCCAATGTACCAACACTTCTAAAAACCCAAGGGGAATATGACAGCAATGGCAGACTAATACATCATTGTTCATCATATTTATGGATTCAAAAGTAGCTTTAGCTCTACTGCTTTACCTGGTGGAGAGAAGCACCTCTTCTGCCTGTAGCACAGGTCCTGTCAGGGGATGAACAGTAACTCCATCCCCAGGCTTCACTTTCAGGCTGTTCTGAGTACTTTTCAGTAGGCCAACTTTACCGCCAGGGAAAGACGCTGCCGGCCAGGCCAGACACACCTGGAAAAAAACAGCATATAAACTTGGCCTGGAAATTATCCGACAGCATTTGTGTTAGTCTAATATTATTCAAGATCGACTGTTTCTGGGTCAACTGCTGATATTGTCTCCTGATTGTTCAGTTCATAGTCAATAAGTACATGCACATATACAATATTCTATTACGTTGATGAACACATTGTTGACATACCTCTTGTTGCCCAGTATTGCTCGACAATAGGACTGGTCTTCCAATGCAAATGTTACCAGACTTCATTGCATTTATGCTCAGCTGGACAAGGAATGCTCTACATCTTTTGGAAAGCTTATCATCCGCTGTATACAAATGTTGACATGGGGGTGACATGTAAGACAATAGAGGGTAACACGCATGGCAAAAGCTGTGTGATCATGACTCTTAGTTCCACCACATTACACATAAGTCATTGGATGAAGGCGTCATTTGTACGGGGGAGTTTTGTTAAGCGCCCCGACGCTCAGTCTGAACATTAACACGCATCACCTGTGGTACGGTTTAGGAGACATAAGGACCTTATCTTTCATATGAGCGAGAAATACTTATTTTTTTAAACAAAAGATTAAATTGATGCACACCTTTACACGGTTTGTGTTCCCACACGGCCATATCTCCAAGTTAGTTTACAGAAAACAATGTTGACTACCTGTGCTAATTATATAGCTATCTGTGTTTCCTAACACGTGTGTAAATGGAAAACGGACACCACAAACTTGATGTCACTGAAGAATATTGTTGGCTAAAACTGTGTTTAAACCGGTTAAAACAGTGTCCTGTACAGGAGTCTGCTGAGGGGAGGACGGCTCATAATAATGGCCGGAACGGAGCAAATTGAATGGCATCAAACACGTGGCAACTGTGTGTGTGATGTATTTGATATCATTCCCCTAATTCTGTTCCAGCCATTACCACAAGCCCATCCTCCCCAATTAAGGTGCCACCAACCTCCTGTGGTGTACAGTAAGTGTGTATTTTCCATTTGTTAAATTATTTTGACCTGATATGAAAGTAGAGGGATTTATGTTTCTAGAACATACCACAATTAAGAAACGATTCTAGTTTAGATTGAGTATTTGGCTTTCAGAGCCAATTCGCCTTCAAACAGAACAGGTATGGTCCTTGGACTATTAGGAGTAACGTTAGGCTCCTTTAGTTCATTATTGGGCTATGTGTACCCATATGCAACTTAACCAAAAGATGGGTCTGTGTATTAAGCTACACCAGGGCCCTCTAACCTTGTTCCTGGAGCACTACCCTCCTGTGGGCTTTCGTTTAAATCCCAGTTGTAACTAACCTGATTCAGTTTATAAACCAGCTAATTATTAGAATATGGGGCGCTAGATTGGGGTTGGAGAGAAAACCTACAGGACGTTAGCTCTCCAGGAATAGGGTTGGCGAGCCCTGAGCTACACCATGCATCCATCAGGTAAGTGCATACGCAGTGCTAGAGCTCTTGTTCAATGGTGTGTATAATTCATGAAATCTTTATGGTAAATGACATTTACATTGTATTCAGACATGTTATCATGATAGTATCATAAGTGCAGCAAAACCAGCTAACAAGATACAGTAGCTAGCTACCTTTCTCAATGAATTCAATGACAGTGAATGAGTTGAGATTCTTGATGCCTCCCCCCTCGTGCCCCGAACTTTCCAAGCTAGTTGAGTCACTGGAGCCATCTCTCAGTCCGCTTGAGTTGTCACCTTCAATGACTCTCCTAACTTTGCTTTTGTTTTTCTTTGAAGACATTTCTCTAATTCAATTTTGCAATAGCATAGCTACATGTATAACATAACTTTCATCACAAGCATGGGTGAATCCGCTAATATACACTTCCTGGTGAAAGTTCAGTTCCTCCTCTTTTACCGTAAAGCGTATAGCTAAATGACGTAGTAAATGCTGCTTTGCCACTCTGTTTACAATTTTGCGAAAAAACGGACGATGTATTGAAATAAATATTATATAGCTTTGTATGGTATGCTTTTAGTTGTTAGCTACTTACAAAAACACAGCATGTAGCAAATATGTCCAAATAAATTCGAAGTACTAGTGTATTACGGTGTTTATGCAACTTCAGTGTTGACATTTATGTAACCGGCGAGTAAATTCATATTTCACGGACGCGTTTTCATTTAAATATATTTAAAGGCTTTGGTAACATGGCAACGCTTACTCGCAAACTATTACCTCTTGTAAGAAACGCGCTTTCAAATCAAACGCGCCTCGCATACGCACATACAGGGTCAATGAGGGATGTTCGAGCATTCACATGCTCAGCAAGCGTGTTACAACTACAGAATGAGCATGGGACAAATGCCCATGTTTTGACTGGGAAAGTGGACAGATTCGGCGGAGTGACAGTGAACATCGGTGACAGTGATTTCCCGTCGGATATCAGCGAAGGAGTATTTGGTAATATACTGCGAGGTTAGTATAGATAGATAGATGGATAGATAGATAGATAGGTCATTGGTGTAGACACTGAATGTGTAACGTTAGACATTGCATGCAGGCACCTTCTTGACTTGGACAGAAAAGAAGCAAACATGCATGACATGCAAGAACCTTGAAAATGCATGAAACAATGCATATTGCCTCATAGCCCAGCTAGTTTGAGGGCCAAAGAGGGCACACATCCTGGTTAATAAGTCATGATGCACAGTACCAGCAGTAGGGGAAACAATCAATGACTCCGTGGCACTTGTTAAAAACGAATACAAATAATTCTGAATATTAGATTCAGATGAATTCTAATTAATATTAGATTTTGATAAATCTACACGGACATTGATTGATGAATCTAGTCAGACATGCTCATTGACACTCTCCGACTGATGTTTTGTTTGTTTTTCAGACTCTTTGGCTCAGTGGAGGACAGAGGGCCGGGTGGCAGTCTGGCTTCATGTGCCCATCTCTTTGAGCCGCTGTGCCGCAGCAGCTTCTGCTCATGGCTTCACCTACCATCACGCCAAACAGGACCAAGCCATTCTGGCTCTGTGGCTGGGAGATGGGCAGAGCAGGCTGCCTGGGTTTGCTACTCATCAGATTGGAGTGGCAGGTACCCCAGGTCTACTGTCCTGACCTATATCACAGATTCATACTGCTCAGGATCAGGTGTTAGGTTCAGACCTCTAGGTACGGTGTGCTTCAGGTTTCTTGAAGCCTTCTACACACACTCTCATGCCTTACTTGTGTAAAAATACAGGTAAGGCAAACCATCAGTTATTTCCACTTGTCACTGGATGCACTACAAATCTAGTTTGTGTTTGAGTTGCAAACAATGTCTGTGATAGAGAACATTTTGATGGCAGATTTTTTTAAATCACCACCAGTCAACCACCAGGTGGCATGCTGTTGACTTTATTCCTCCCCAAAAGTGGATGCAAGCATGTCAGAACATGTCTGTGGAAGGAGGATGGCCAAAACCTGGTGCACATGGTCTGATGGCATGTTTCCAACAGTGACTTTGAATACCCCACCATTTATTTCTTCCACAAATTGAAGAGTTTTTGTACTGATGAAGAGTATTTGTACCAACACAACGCACATAGTTCCCAGTGGTGGAAAAAGTAACTAATTGTCTTACTGGAGTACAATTAAAGATACCTTAATAGAAAATGACTCAAATGAAAGTCACCCAGTAAAATACAACCTGAGTAAAAGTCTAAAAGTATTTGGTTTTAAATATACTTAAGTATCAAAAGTAAATGTAATTGCTAAAAATATACTTGATCAAAAGTACACGTATAAATCATTTCAAATTCCTTATTAAGCAAACCCGACGGCACAATTTTCTTGTTTTGTTTAATTTACGGATAGCCAGGGGCACGCTCCAACACTCAGATATAATTTACAAACGAACCATGTGTTTTTGTGAGTCCGCCAGATCAGAGGCAGTAGGGATGACCAGGGATGTTCTCTTGTTAAGTGTATGAATTAGACCATTTTCCTGTCCTGCTAAGCATTCAAAATGTAATGAATACTTTTGGGTGTCAGGGAAAATGTATGGAGTAAAAAGTACATTATTTTGTAGTGATGTAGTGAAGTAAAAGTTGTATAAAATATAAATAGTAAAGTACAAATAACCCCTAAAAACAACTTTAGTACTTTCAAGTATTTTTACTTAAGTACTTTGATGGTTCCTTCGTTACCTCACTTAAACAGCAATTGAACCGTGAGAAGATCCACCTATTGTGTGTTAGTATTCTCATGATACCAGAATTTGGACTTTAATACCAAATACAGGTTTACTATCACAATACGCGATACCATCACGATACTCTATACTAAAACGATACCACGGCGAAAGAAAGGCATATTAGCCAAAGTCACAATGGCACTTGATGCAGTGCTACTGCTCTTTTCAATCGTTGGGAATCTTTTGAGTTTAATATCCTTGCATTTTAATTGGTTTACCTCAAAAATGTTCTGAGACAGCCATGTATGCATTAGTGAATCAATTATACAGTCATACAATCAATTTGACTTTGGTAAAAACAATCTAACTACATAACAAAATAATGGTAATTTACTTGAATGGTAAATCTCTTTTATAAACTGGGTAAATCAAGATGTAGCCTAGGCCTATCCACAATACAGGTCAATGCATATTCAATAGGAGTGTGTGCATGCATTGAGTTATTGAGACTAATTTCATGGGGCTACATGAAATCATATACCTTTCTACTGGCAATTTGGCCCACTCTTCAGCACCAAACTGCTCTAAATTTTCAATGTTTGAGGGGTGCTCCCCACCATCTGCTGTGGGGCAGCAGGTAGCCTAGTAGTTAGAGCGTTGGACCAGTAACCGAAAGGTTGCTGGATCGAATCCCAGAGCTGACAAGTAAAAAAAATCTGTCGTTCTGCCCCTGAACAAGGCAGTTCCCCGGTAGGCTGTCATTCTAAATAAGAATTTGTTCTTAACTGACTTGCCTAGTTAAATAAAGGTTCAATTAAAAAAATTCAGCTCTCGCCATATGGATGTGATTCAGATCGGGACTCTTCTCTGGCCACTCCAGAACAGTCTTGTTCTTGAAAAAAGCACCCAGGAATGTTATGTAGGTTTTCTGTCTTTGTCCTGCTGGAAAACCAAGACTGTTTTTGGACACTGGGTTGAACCGAGACATGCTCTTCAACCGATCGCTGCCTGCACCTGCACGCCCGTCCAGCATCACTACTCTGGACTCTGACTTAGAATACGTGGACAACTACAAATACCTAGGTGTCTGGTTAGACTGTAAACTCTTCTTCCAGACTCACATAAAACATCTCCAATCCAAAGTTAAATCTAGAATTGGCTTCCAAATTTCGCAACAAAGCATTCTTCACTCATGCTGCCAAACATACGCTCGTAAAACTGACCATCTTACCGATCCTCGACTTTGGCGATGTCATTTACAAAATAGCCTCCAACACCCTACTCAACAAATTGGATGCAGTCTATCACAGTGCCATCCGTTTTGTCACCAAAGCCCCATATACTACCCACCACTGCGACCTGTACGCTCTCGTTGGCTGGCCCTCGCGTCATACTCGTCGCCAAACCCACTGGCTCCAGGTCATCTACAAGACCCTGCTAGGTAAAGTCCCGCCTTATCTCTGCTCGCTGGTCACCTTAGCTGCACCCACCCGTAGCACGCGTTCCAGCAGGTATATCTCACTTGTCACCCCCTAAGCCAATTTCTCTTTTGGCCGCCTTTCCTTCCAGTTCTCTGCTGCCAATGACTGGAACGAACTACAAAAATCTCTGAAACTGGAAACACTTATCTCCTCACTAGCTTTAAGCACCAGCTGTCAGAGCAGCTCACAGATCACTGCACCTGTACATAGCCCAAACAACTACCTCTTCCCCTAATGTATTTATTTTGCTACTTTGCACCCCAGTATTTCTACTTTGCACACTCATCATCTACTGTCAAATCTACCATTCCAGTGTTTTAATTGCTATATTGTATTTACTTCGCCACCATGGCCTATTTATTGCCTTTACCTCCCTTATCTCACCTCATTTGCTCACATTGTATATAGACTTATTTTTTACTGTATTATTGACTGTATGTTTGTTTTACTCCATGTGTAACTCTGTGTTGTTATGTGTCGAACTGCTTTGCTTTATCTTGGCCAGGTCGCAGTTGTAAATGAGAACTTGTTCTCAACTTGCCTACCTGGTTAAATAAAGGTGAAATAAAAAATATAAAAATTAATACAGAGAAGAAAGTCGGCCCGAGAATTGAACCCTGTGGCACCCCCATAGAGACTGCCAGAGGTCCGAACAACAGGCCCTCCGATTTGACACACTGGACTCTATCAGAGAAGTAGTTGGTGAACCAGGCGAGGCAGTCATTTGAGAAACCAAGGCCGAGTCTGCCGATAAGAATGTGGTGATTGACAGAGTCGAAAGCCTTGGCCAGGTCGATGAATACCGCTGCACAGTATTGTCTCTTATCGATGGCGGTTATGATATCGTTTAGGACCTTGAGCATGGCTGAGGTGCACCCATAACCAGCTCTGATACCAGATTGCATAGCGGAGAAGGTACTCTGGGATTCTAAATGGTCGGTAATCTGTTTGATAACTTGGCTTTCGAAGACCTTAGAAAGGCAGGGTAGGATAGATATAGGTCTGTAGCAGTTTGGGTCTAGAGTGTCCCCCCCCCCCCCCTTTGAAGAGGGGGATGACCGCGGCAACCTTCCAATCTATGGGAATCTCAGACGATACGAAAGAGAGGTTGAACAGGCTAGTAATAGGGGTTGCAACAATTTCGGCAGATCATTTTAGAAAGAGAGGGTTCAGATTGTCTAGCCCGGCTGATTTGTAGGGGTCCAGATTTTGCAGCTCTTTCAGATCATCAGCTATCTGGATTTTGGTGAAGGAGAAATGGGGAGGCTTGGGCGAGTTGCTGTGGGGGGTGCAGGGCTGTTGACCGGGGTAGGGATAGCCAGGTGGAAAGCATGGGCAGCCGTAGAAAAATGCTAATTGAAATTCTCAATTATAGTGGATTTATCGGTGGTGACATTGTTTCCTAGGCTCAGTGCAGTGGGCAGCTGGGAGAAGGTGCTCTTATTCTCCATGGACTTTACAGTGTCCCAGAACTTTTTTGAGTTTGTGCTACAGGATGCAAATTTCTGTTTGAAAAAGCTAGCCTTAGCTTTCCTAACTGCCTGTGTATATGTGCAAGGCATCATGATATCAGCAGATTATCAGGTGTTTTGGAGTCCAATGTTCAACCCAGTGTCCAAAAACTGCTTCCATTGAAGGCTGTGGGTCATCCAGCAGGACAACGACCTCAAACCCACATCAGAAACTACCCAGGAAAGATTCAAGAAGAAATACTGGACTGTTCTGGAGTGACCAGCCAAGATTACAGATCTGAATCACATCCATAACCTATGGAGAGAGCTGAGAACAGCAGTTGGAGGGCACCCGACAAACATTGAAGAATTAAAGCAGTTTGCTGATGAAAAGTGGGCCAAACTTCCAGTAGAAAGGTGCAGTAAGCTCATTGATGGCTACAAGAAGCATTTGTCTGCAGCTATCTTGGCCAAAGGCTGTGTAAACCAAGTGCTTGCTCTGGGGTAACTATAATTTTGTCCGTGCCATTTGTCTTTATTTTATCAATTAAAATTGTGAACTTAAGTTTACCAAAATAAAACTGGTTCTTCGGTGTTAAAAATCCAATAACACAGCAGTGACCAAAAGGTTTTTTCTTTTCTTTTTCTTTTTTTTGAGAAGAAATGGGGAATTATTCAATAAAGGTACAAGGGTGCCCATATAATTGGTCGGAACTGTATGTCAGACCACTTGTTCATCGTAGGCGTAGCACACACACCCCGCATGTGCAGTGACTCCACACCAACCTACCCTACGGAAGAACAGTCTCACCCATAGAGTATATCAGTATCCAAGCTGTCAACTGCAGCAGCCAATAATTTTACATGACCCACAATTCCCCTCTGTTGATTACTTGGTTTGCTGCCTCATTCCCGAGCTTACGAACGGACCCAGTCTGCATTTGGAGGAAACTTTTCCCCTCCACAGGCTAACCTAATGATGACTTTTCAGTCTGGTACCCGGGAAATCTCTTGTGATGTGGTTGGCTGGGGATGACATAAATTTCCACACGGAAGGCCAAGTTGAGGATTAGACAACCCATCCCTCGCCACACATCTGGGAAATTCATTCAAGGACTAGATGGTGTCCTGGTGAGACGCCAGACGGAAAAATAAGGGCCCATTTCCTTCCCCCCGGAGCTGTCAACAGAAGCAAATAGTTGCCCGTCTTAGTCACAACCTGTTGGAAAAAAAGTTATTTAGTTGTCAAAAAAAGACTGCTCCCACTAGGCCGAATGGGATGGCAAACATTCCACAACTATTGCTGAGTCACCCTTTCTGTTTCACTATAGACTGTACTTGTTAATTCCTTGTAAAAGGCACTGTGAAGTTCGTAGGAGCACATCAAATTTGGTGTCAAATTGCTAGCTATATTTTTGAGAAAGTGAGGCATACATACAAGCAAAGGCTTTGATTGCTGGTCAAAGAGATGGAAAGGGGGTCTTAGACAACATCTAGCAGCAACAGTCTTAAAAGTTATTAGAAATACATCAAGGTAAAGACCCCTGCCAACTAATATCAACATTTTATATTTAGTTTTTTGCTGAAATTATTTGCCTTCTGTACATTTGAAGAATTATTGCCTAGTGTCATTCTCTTACCAAAAACCCACATACAGTGCCTTGCAAAAGCATTCAGACCCCTTGGATTTCTTAAAATGTTGTTACAAAGTGGGATTAAGATGGATTTAATTGTAATTTTGGTCAACAATCTAAACAAAATACTCCTAATGTCAAAGTGGAATACATTTTAGGATATTCATTTTTTATTTATCTTTAAAAAATACATAACTAAAATATAGTCATTGCATAAGTATTCAGACCCTTTGTTTAGGCAAGCCTAAATTAGTTCAGGAATAGAATGTGGCTTAACAAATCACATAAGTTACATGGACGCACTATGTGTGAAATAATAGGGGTAGGCATGATTTTGGAATGACACCCTTCTTCTGTCCCTTTCCATCTGTAAGGTCCTTCAGTCAAGTATTGAAAATCAAGCACAGATTCAAAGACCAGGGAACTTTGAAGGTTAACATGGTAGATGGGTAACAATAACAAATCAGACATTGAACATCTCTTTAAGCATGTCCAAGTTAATAATTATGCTGTGGATAATGTATTAAACCACCCAGACACATCAAATATACAGTTGTCCTTCTGAACTGAGCTGCAGGACAGGAATGAAAGTCCCCAGGGATACGGCGCAGGCCTATGCGCAAGTGTTCAAAAATGCAATTTGCAGGAAACACCGTTCTAAAATGCACACTGCACATGCGAGCAGATTCATGGACAGAGATGGAAATATCGGTTAGAAATGTAGAAAGGGGGAGATGCAACAACTATCACGGGTTGCTAATATGACTAGGATAATGCCTTTGGCTGCTAGACAATTCATTAAAGTTTAAAACCAATAGAACAGGAGAGTGCATATGAGGAAGTCTTTATAAAATAATTGGCATCAGAGTTACCAAAAAATCTGTGACAAAATGACTGCAACTGAATTGGCTACAATGGGAAATCATAGTAGTCACAAATCACAGTTTGGTCCACTGTTGTTACTGTCTTCCCTTCCACTGGCATACTGTTATGCTCAGCTCATAACGGTTTTCTTTCTGTCGTCTAGTGGTCAAAGCAAGAGTGTGAAAACAGTCTGGAAACCCCTACCCCGCTCTCTCCAGTTTATGTCACCTCTCCCGGCTCTTACTGACACCTACCCATGAGTCCCCTCTTTCCATTTACTGTAACCAGTCCCCTCACAGACCATTGCAATTTGGTCAGTCCAAATCTGAACCAATCTTAGACGTCTATTTCATAAGTTTGGACAGCACAGTACAATACAGAAAAGTAAAATATAGGTCAGTACAGTATAACTTACTGTAGTGTACTGTATTGAACTCTACTCTACTTTGAACTCTACTCCACTACAGCTGCACCATCGAGAGCATCCTAACTGGTTGCATCACTGCCTGGTGTGGCAACTGCTCGGCCTCCGACCGTAAGGCACTACAGAGGGTAGTGCGAATGGCCCAGTACATCACTGGGGCCAAGCTTCCTGCCCTCCAGGACCTCTATATTTGCCTTGCCCGCCCCTCTTTTACACTGCTGCTACTCTCTGTTGTTATCATCTATGCATAGTCACTTGTAAAACTCTATCTACATGTACATATTACCTCAACTAACCGGTGCCCCCACACATTGACTCTGTACCAGTACCCCCTTGTATATAGTCTAGCTATTGTTATTTTACTGCTGCTCTTTAATTACTTGTTACTTTTATTTCTTATTCTTATCTGTATTTTTTTAAACTGCATTGTTGGTTAGGGGCTCGTAAGTAAGCATTTCACTGTAAGGTCTGTAAGGTCTACCTGTTGTATTCGGCGCATGTGACTAATACAATTTGATGTAATTTGATGTCCAAACTTGTGAAACATGGAAGTCTATGAATGGCACAGATTTGGTCTTGTTTGGGGGTGGAGCTCATTAAAATAATAACCGGTGTGTAGAATAATACATTTTTCTACCTGTACCTAAACTCAGCAAAAAAAGAAACGTCCCTTTTTCAGGACCCTGTCTTTCAAAGATAATTGGTAAAAATCCAAACAACTTCACAGATCTTCATTGTAAAGGGTTTAAACACTGTTTCCCATGCTTGTTCAATGAACCATAAACAATTAATGAACATGCACCTGTGGAACGGTCGTTAAGACACTAACAGCTTACAGACGGTAGGCAATTAAGGTCACAGTTATGAAAACTTAGGACAATAAAGAGGCCTTTCTACTGACTCTGAAAAACACCAAAAGCAAGATGCCCAGGGCCCCTGCTCATCTGCGTGAATGTGCCTTAGGCATGCTGCAAGGAGGCATGAGGACTGCAGATGTGGCCAGGGCAATAAATTGCCATGTCCGTACTGTGAGACGCCTAAGACAGCGCTATAGGGAGACAGGACGGACAGCTGATTGTCCTCGCAGTGGCAGACCACAATGTAACAACACCTGCACAGGATCGGTACATCCGAACATCACACCTGCGGGACAGGTACAGGATGGCAACAACTGCCCAAGTTACACCAGGAACGCACAATCCCTCCATCAGTGCTCAGACTGTCAGCAATAGGCTGAGAGAGGCTGGACTGAGGCCTTGTAGGCCTGTTGTAAGGCAAGTCCTCACCAGACTTCACCGGCAACAACATCGCCTATGGGCACAAACCCACCGTCGCTGGACCAGACAGGACTGGCAAAAAGTGCTCTTCACTGATGAGTCGCGGTTTTGTCTCACCAGGGACGATGGTCGGATTTGAGTTTATCGTCGATGGAATGAGCGTTACACCGAGGCCTGTACTCTGGAGCGGGATCGATTTGGAGGTGGAGGATCCGTCATGGTCTGGGGTGGTGTGTCACAGCATCATCGGACTGAGCTTGTTGTCATTGCAGGCAATCTCAACGCTGTGTGTTACAGGGAAGACATCCTCCTCCCTCATGTGGTACCCTTCCTGCAGGTTCATCCTGACATGACCCTCCTGCATGACAATGCCACCAGCCATACTCCTTGTTCTGTGCATGATTTCATGCAAGACAGGAATGTCAGTGTCCTGCCATGGCCAGCGAAGAGCCCAGATATCAATCCCATTGAGCACGTCTGGGACCTGTTGGAACGGAGGGTGAGGGCTAGGGGCATTCCCCCCAGAAATGTCCGGGAACTTGCAGGTGCCTTGGTGGAAGAGTGGGGTAACATCTCACAGCAAGAACTGGCAAATCTGGTGCAGTCCATGGGGAGGAGATGCACTGCAGTACTTAATGCAGCTGGTGGCCACAGCAGATACTGACTGTTACTTTTGATTTTGACCTCCCCTTTGTTCAGGGACACATTACATTTTTACATTTTTTTTTTTTGCATTTTAGTCATTTAGCAGACGCTCTTATCCAGAGCGACTTACAGTAGAGTGCATACATTTTATTACATTTTTTACATACTGAGACAAGGATATCCCTACCGGCCAAGAGCAGACGTTCTTATCCAGAGCGACTTACAGTAGAGTGCATACATTTTATAACATTATTTTATTTTTATTTTATTTATATATATATATTTTTTTTTTTACATACTGAGACAAGGATATCCCTACCGGCCAAACCCTCCCTACCGGCCAAACCCTCCCTAACCCGGACGACGCTATGCCAATTGTGCGTCGCCCCACGGATCTCCCGGTTGCGGCCGGCTGCGACAGAGCCTGGGCGCGAACCCAGCCCAGCCTGGGCGCGAACCCAGAGACTCTGGTGGCGCAGCTAGCACTGCGATGCAGTGCCCTAGACCACTGCGCCACCCGGGCGCTTATTCCATTTCTGTTAGTCACATGTCTGTGGAACATGTTAAGTTTATGTTTCTGTTGTTGAATCTTGTTACGTTCATACAAATATTTACACATGTTAAGTTTGCTGAAAATGAACGCAGTTGAAAGTGAGAGGACGTTTGTTTTTTTGCTGAGATTATTTAGGATAAATCACCATGAAGATAATGACATTTATAATTATGCATTTCTGTATAGTACAGATCAGAGACCCATGATGTCATTCTGTTACTGGGTGTTAATTCACTTCACTTACTGTAATTCATTAACCACAATTTAAAAAAAATCTAACTCAAGGTTTCATGTCATAGCTGATACCCCATTCTTTCTGCAGACATCTTTGAATCTTAATTCAGAGTAGATGTTTGGAAAACTTGGTCACACAAACTGTCTCACCTTTTATTTAATCAGGAAAATCCATTTTACAATTGAGACCTTTTAGTCTGTAATCACAAGCCAAGGTGGTTTATGATGGTCCAGAATTATCGGTGTACTACCTCACTATAGGGGAATGGATTGTCCTCCTTGCCAAATTAGAGCGAGAGTTGGTACAGCATAACACATTCACAGCAAGAGCAATCATTTCATGATTATTGCAGGTTTCTTGTTGTCTAAATTTCTAAAAATGTAGCCTCAGAGAATACAGTCAACATTTCTCTCAAGTCTCCGATTGTTTTTTGAGTTGTGGTGGTGGCCCCTCTCTCTGGCAGCATAGCTAAAGTCCAGCCTCAGGCCACTCACTGCTCACTCCACATGGGTCAGTTTAATGAAACCTTTCATGTTCTCTCAAACCCAATAATTACCGCTCAACTCAATGCCAACTGGTTTCTAGTCAGTTTTCTGGAAGCTGTCTTCAAAGTTCTTTGGCTTACACACCAGCAATGATTGAATAATTTGCTTAATAACACTTTCATTATCATGCTGTTATGTTGGTATTTACTGTAGTGTACCTGGCTAGTAACTTATTTAATTTTGTCTATAAAGGTGCAGTCGTTGATGAGTCAAATGGAAAGGTTCTCGTTGTTCAAGACAAAAACAAGGTATTGTACTGCTTCTCTGTATTTTATCATAAAGGGGGACTGAACTTCCTGATTGGCCTCGTTTTTACTTCGCTTTCTCATGATGAAATGCAGCGGCCATGACTGAAGCCAAACGAGTTGTCTTGGGTGTGTGGTTTAATGTGGGTGTCTCTTGTGTGTATGTTCACATGTGGCAAGCGTTTGTACATTCTCTCAGCCAAAACAGTACACAGTTAGTCACTCACCCTTCTAGATAACTTGAAACAGTCTAACCAGGACTTTTGTTGGTTTGACTTTGGATAGCCTATCTACGGGACTAGTTAGGGACCATCAATAAATTACACTTTGTAAATGGGACAATATTTTCATGTTGCACACCTTTTAGTTGTCTCATTAAGTGCTTTTAATATTTGTATGTGAATTTCTACAATTTATAGTGTGTTTGAGGTTTTTAAATCATTGAAATTTAGAGCTATTGACATTTAAAAATATTTTCCCATGTACATTGTGTAATTTACTTGATGGTCCCTAACTAGCCCCCATAGGGATATTGAATGTCAAACCAAATTGACCGTGGGCATTATAATTGGGTCGTGTGCAGCTGCGCTCCGAATTGATTATTACTTTGGGCAGGATGAAATAAACCCAACCCAAGGAAAATTGTTACGGTATCCCATTTTTTTCCTAATTATCTCGCAAAGACTGACGAGACTGACTTTATGACCAAAAATATCCTATTTACACTTTGTTGTAAATTTGGACTCTAGATAATCCGTTTTCTACCAGATAAATTAGTTATTGCCTTCAGTTGCTTTTAAAATGTCCATATAAGGCAACAGAAAAAGTTTTAGTTTTTTAGTTCACCATTGCAGAAGAAAAATCGACTTGCATTCTAGTGATCTAAATGGTGTCTATCTAGGGAAGCAAAGCTAAACCATTGTAATATATATTATGGAAAAATACAACTTTTCAGTCACAGTCCAACCTCTGGACCTCAATGTGCTTCATCTAACTCTCATAATCCCCAATCGACACAGAGGGGTGAATGGCAGTAGTTGTTTCCTTCCTTCCCACTGCTATGAATTGGTCTCGTTATGTCTTTATTTAGGCGGTTTTCCTGGCGTCTGCTGCCCCTCTGTCTGTCCCTCTCCATGGGGAGAGTTATTCTCCTCTCAGACTTTACCTTGACTTCTGCTGCGGCACCATCTCACTTAGCATAGCTCCTCACAACATTACGCAACCTCAAGCAAACATTCTTAACCCATGCCGAGTACGCCACACAACATTTCATACATTACAATAAAGTGTGGACGCAAAGAATTCCCCTGTATTTCTAAAGCAATTTGCAGTGTGGAAGTATCAAAACCTCACTCAATGGCAACTCTTTGGTTGAATATTTATCTGTGTTCCCAATCACTACAATAGATATCAAGAGTGGTGCTTGCGTGTTAGTTATTTTAGGAAACAGCAGCGAGCAGTTAGTGTTTGGGAAGTGAGAGGAGTGTTTTTTTAATCTCCTCTCTCCTCCTCGTCATTTACTGGAAGAGGGCCTCATGCACTCTGTCTGGCCTTTGGCCATCAGCAAAGTTTGGCAGGCTAAGCCCATCCAGAGCCGCTCTGGGGTTGTGTTTCCTGAAAGTGAACCCCTCTGTTTCATTATCACTGACTCCTGCACCAAGACAGCAAATGAAAGGGATGCTGGGTAATTGCATTGTAGCTAGGTGACTTGTGGCTGAAACGAGATACAATTTGCTGTGTTGAAATCTGATGAAGTAATGTGTAATGGGTTGATGTATGTTTTTAGAACAATAGGAGTCATTGGCTGTTTACGATTAAGAATTACGAGTGCAAGTTAGTCATGGTTCTTATTTGCTAATCGGTCCATTTGTTGTTATTCTTTTTTTACTTATCTGCTCATAGCCACGCTCTCCAGATGAATTCAATGCCTAGACTGTATCAGATTACCCATATATAGAATCACAGCCACTTTGCCAGAGCACAATAAGGGAAACCACACAAAACATGGTGTATATTGTTAAATGATAAGTTTATTCTTACATTTTCCTACATTGTTGTAAAACAAGTAGCTCCAAAAATAAAACAATTGTTTTTCAATAGCAAAAGTATATTTTGAATTAAAAATTAATCAAAAACTACAATAAATGTATTCAATAACTACATAATTTAACCAGCAGCGATCTGTCTTTAAATATATTTAAAGAGTGGTGAAAACACCAAACTTAATTGCTTCGATTTTTTTCAAGAATAGCATACAATCACATCAAAATGAATATTAAACTCATAGGGAAGATCTGAGTGCCTAACTTATAACATCAATGCACACATTTTACGAAAGTGTGGATTTAAGTTTGGATTTGGCCCTATGCACATACAGTTGTAAAATACTTATTAATGCTGAAGGACACTTTCACAAATAAAATACTTGAATGCAGCCCAAATTTGAGTCCTAATACAAAATGTATTGTTGTGACTTTATTTCAGACAGTAAATGCATGGAAGTTCCCTGGAGGGCTCTCGGATCCAGGAGAAAACGTTGGTGAGTGGTGCAACCACAACTTCATAATCCTGTATAGTAACTGACTGTACACAATACATTAAGGTATACCATACACAGAGAAACAGCCATCTCAGACCTTCATGTGAGCTACACTCAAGTATAACAGTATCTAAACAATTTTACTTAAAACAACGACTTCAAATAAAACTTTTACTAGTTACAAGTTCAACTTGTTTAACTTTTTGAAGCAGCTTTGATACATAGACCCACCCTCTAAGCAGCGTATGTGACTAAAATACATAAAATAGATTTCCCTTTATTTTTAACCATTTCATTTTCGTGACTTAATGTTCCATTTTTGTACTCGCATGCGTATCGTACAAAAAATGTTGATAATGAAAGGTCAGTTATTCTGTGAGCATTATCATACAGTCAGATAGATATACAGTACTGGAGTTTTCTTGACAAAGATTTTTTAAAGAACAGTACAAACATAAAATCCATGTATCCTCATCTTTTTTCCCCCTTTCCTTCATTCTCTTCAAGGCACCACTGCGGTCCGAGAGGTCTTTGAGGAGACTGGAGTCCGCTCTGAGTTCAAGTCCCTTCTGAGCATCCGGCAGCAGCACAACCACCCGGGTGCTTTTGGTATGTCCGACATGTACATCATCTGCCGCCTCAGCCCTCTCACTCATGACATCAACTTCTGCACCCAGGAGTGCCTGCGCTGCGAGTGGCTGGAGCTAACCGAGCTGGCCAAGACACACGCCACAACACCCATCACTAGCCGCCTAGCCAGCCTCCTGCTTCACGGCCTAAACCAGGGCTTTGACAAGATTGATCTGGCTATGGAGGAGCTGCCAGCTGTCTACTCAGGGAGGTTCTACCAGCTGTACCACAGGGAGCTGCCGCAGGTGCTAAAACACAAGGCCTGAGGACAGGGTCCGGCCTTACTTAGCACAACGATGCTAATTGCACTAGCACGTCAGTGCTTGTCATATTAGTGTGTGGATGGTGTTCTACCATAATACTAGGAAGTGTATATTTATGGCAGACTGGAATATGTTTTTATAAACTGTTACTAGGGAAGGAGGGTGTAGCAAATGGTACCGATGATGACCACTGTAAAGGACATTTTGCACAAATCACAAGATGTTCCTCGTCTGTAAAAAATCAAATAAAAATACACAATTTGAAGAAATTGGCAACTCTGTTTGGGAAGAACCTCAGGGCCACTAAGTTCTAAAATCAAACAACTCATTTATATTTTAAGATAGAGAGGTAAAATATGTACTAGGTCTACTGTTTGTCTTGCAATGAGTTTAGTGTAATGGTGTGCTCGATTTAGCTTTGCCAACCCAATGTTCTATTTCAAGGTTTTATCAAGTAAAGTTCTGGGCATAAAAGCTGACCTTTACTGCCGTGCAGTAAAACTTTCCTTTTTAAAGCCCAGAACTACTAAGTGGCATTTCACTTTTGTCTAAAATGATGTATTTCAAAATTGTTAAATGAAGAAAAATAAGCAAATTATCAAAGTACAATACAATATTTGAAGCAGCCTTAGTTAAACTCACATTTATATAGCTGAATGGCGAAGGTGCATAAAGATGGAGGAATTCAGATATGACATTGTTTGAGCACTATCCAGAGTTTTTAAACTACGGTGCGCGACATGGTTCAATGCACCAATAAATCAGCACAATCTACTTTTTAGTTTTTTCAAATTGCCGCCTTCTTGGAGCTAGAATTGGTATCATGTATACTGTACTAATGCCGATGTAAAAAAATAGTAAATGGAGAGCACTGTACAATACGGCGAATTTAGCATATTAGGTGTTTGTAAGTACACGGAGGGCCAGCAAAAAATAATGTAAAAATACATGGGGGCCACCAACTTTATGCACCTTCACCATTGATTGAAATGCCTGCCGTTGAAGAACCCAACTACAGGGATGATGTCACTGAAGATGAGTGAGCTCTGTCTTTTTCATATCTCGCTGAGTTTTAAGATGAGTAAGACAAGGTGAGCTCAGCTCAGCGTCTGGCTGACATGGGGAGAAAGAGAATGGCTTTTTGGCCCGGTCCAGTTTTGGATCCTGACTTGTACTGGCCAGTCCTTTTCAACGCCACATACATGTCAGGGTACTTCCGAGAGCGGTAGGTGTTGTAGTTGTTACTCTCCAACCTCTCCATGAAGTAGCATTCATCTGTTATCCGTCTCTGAAGAGAGAGAGAGAACGAAGGAAAAACATGAATTTAATATCTAGAGGTTCATTTAATACACTTGTTGGTCCAGTTGTGTTATTCTTGGATACGCTTGATCCAGTTTCATATTGTATACTGAACCAATGATGAATGTCAGTGAAACACTGTTTGTGTTTGTCTTATGCAATGAAACACAATGGGCCGGTTTCCCAGACCCAGATTAATAAATCTACTCCTGGATTAAAAACCATGTTCAATAGGAAATGTTCACCAGTGCCAAGCTTTGGGCAATGATGTTTATTCATAATATTAAACAATAACTCATGTCATGTACATAACTTAGCCTAGGTCCTAGCTACCAGGTGGGAACGTGGAAATACTAACAGTTGTAATGTTAACAAAATGTTTAATCAAAGCTCTGTCTCGGTCCTTATGACATTTAATGAAAATAAGCCATTTAATGTTGACAGCATTTAATATAGTTCCTTTTTACATGCTCTGTGGAGAAAGAGAAAAAGCTTGTAATGTTGACATTTTATTGATGTTGATTCACTCTGTAAAACACCTCAGACCTCAATACCCCCCATTGTTTCAGTGGAGACTCCAGAGCAGTCAACTGCTGTTTAATGTCACACACTAATGAAGATATTCTTCAGTAGTTCAACAGAAATTCTGCCAAGCCAAAGAGGTGTGAATTTCTTTTTGAAGTAACTTAATTTCAAGTGGACAAATCCGTATTCCGTGTTCAATAATAGATTTCCTGTATGTAGGTTTTTTCATTACATGAGTATGAATGGGAAAACTCCACAATGTGGAAGACCTGATGACATCAATCACATCGGTCTCAAATCTATGTTGCCAGCTGAATTCTCTGCCCATGTCCTATCCAACAAGAGGGGGCCTGTTTTCCATTCAACCATGGCTACCTATAAAGGAGAACTGTTATGGCCTTAACTAACCCGACATGGAAGCATTTCCTGGCACTTACAACAGGCATGGGAGAACCCAATAGGAAGTTCAATTCAGAGGTTAGGGAAACAGTAACTGTATTAATTTATATATAACTCAAATCAATCCCCATGACCTAATATTTTCTAAATATATTGTATGAATATAGTCTATCCAAACATTGACATATGACAGTGATATCATGGAAACTTTGCTCGGGAATAGATATATTATTAGGGGAAAGAGATTTGAGGTGAAAAGAACAATGCTTGTACAGCAGCTTGTGACCCTGTACATAAGACTGGTGAGCGGGACTAAGTAAGGATGAATAATACAATCCCCAAACACATAACAACCTACTTCCAGCAGGCTACAACTAAACTGGAGCTTTCCCTCACCCTGCGAGCAGCTTCTGAGTGATTGACCACATCAGTGACGGTGCAGTGCCTGTAATGTGTCTACCAGTGAGTACCCAGCGGCTAGCCTGGTTACTCATTAGGAAGTGACAGGAAACACTTCCTGGGGTTTAAATACACTGTGGAGGAGCCCTCTGAACCACGAAACCACATAAGTCAGTCATCGCTGCTCACACTTCTACAGTAGTCCAGAAGTACCTCCATTCACTGCTAACACACACTTGGAGAAAAAAAGGGTTCCAAACGTTTTTCTAACAAAAGCATTTTTATCTGAAGAACACTTTTTGGAAAAAGAGGGTTCTTTGTAAGAGTCCCCCCCCCCCCTTTTAAATAGTACCTGAGTATTAGTGTTTACATTTTAACATCAGCAGTTTAGCTAATCTGATAAGTTTAAAACGGTAGGTGTGAGAATGTTTGAAACTGTACCTATATTATTGGAATATTTGTGCATGTACACTACATGACCAAAAGTATGTGGACACCTGCTCGAACATCTCATTCCAAAATAATGGGCAGTAATATGGAGTTGGTCTTTGCTGCTAAAACAGCCTCCACTCTTCTGGGAAGGCTTTCCACTCAATGTTGAAACATTGCTGCTGAGACTTGCTTCCATTCAGCCACAAGAGCATTAGTGATGTCGGGCACTGATGTTGGGAGATTAGGCCTGGCTCACAGTCGGCGTTCCAATTCATCCCAAATGTGTTTGATGGGGTTGAGGTCAGGGCTCTGTGCAGGCAAGTCAAGTTCTTCCACACCGATCCCGACAAACCATTTCTGTATGGACATCGCTTTGTGCACGGGGCATTGTCATGCTGAAACAGGAAAGGGCCTTCCCCAAACTGTTGGGGAAAAGTTGGAAGCACAGAATCGTCTGGAATGTCATTGTGTCAATAATATGGTGTTAAGATTTCTCTTCAATGGAACTAAGGGGCCTAGCCTGAACCATGAAAAACAGACCCAGACCATTATTTCTCCTCCACCAAACTTTACAATTGGGACTATGCGTTCGGGCAGGTAGCGTTCTCCTGGCATTCGCAAAACCCAGATTAGTCTGTCGGACTGCCAGATGGTGAAGCATGATTCATCACTCCAGAGACGTGTTTCCACTGCTCCAGAGTTCAATGGTGGCGAGCTTTACACCACTTTAGCATGGTGATCTTAGGCTTGTGAGCGGCTGCACGGCCATGGAAACTAATTTCCTAAAGCTCCCGACGAACAGTTGTTGTGTTGACGTTGCTTCCAGAGGCAGTTTGGAACTCGGTAGTGTGTTGCAACCGAGGACGCGGTTCAGCACTCAGCGGTCCCATTCTGTGAGCTTGTGTGGCCTACCACTTCGTGGCTGAGCCGTTGTTGCTCCTAGACGTTTCCAATAACAGCACTTACAGTTGACCAAGGCAGAAATTTGACAAACTGACTTGTTGGAAAGGTGGCATCCTATGACAGTGCCACTTTGAAAGTCACTGAGCTCTTCAGTAAGGCCATTCTACTGCCAATGTGTGTCTATGGAGATTACATGGCGGTGTGCTCCATTTTAAACACCTGTCAGCAACAGGTATGGCTAAAATAGCCAAATCGACTAATTTGAAGGGGTGTCCACATACTTTTGTATATACAGTGCATTCGGAAAGTACTCAGACCCCATTCACTTTTTCCACATTTTGTTACATTACAGCCTTATTCTAAAAAGATCCTCAATCTACACACAATACCCCATAATGACAAAGCAAAAACATTTTTTTTGTTTTCCAAATTTATTAAAAACAGAAAAACCTTATTTACGTACACTACCAGTCAAAAGTTTAAAAACACCTACTCATTCAAGGGGTTTTCTTTATTTGTACTATTTTCTACTCCAGTCTTGGTCTTAGTAAGCAGAGTTGAGTGTGATAGAGTAAAACACTCAAAACCATGCCCATCATTATCATATTTCCCAGCATGCTCTATTGCAGGTTGATTTTCAGAATTGTTTGTTTCAATTTCTGTGTTTTTGTATTGATTGGTCGATTAATGTTATTCAACACAAAGATAGATAATATTTTCAGGAAAACGAAAGGGTTATAATTGGTATACACCAGAGGTGCAGAGACCGATACATAAACCTCAAAGTGCTGAAGAGCCTGTACCAAAGCGAGCGTCTCCTTCTCGTAAGTCCTTCTCATTAGTAGTGTTTTTGATATGAGGCCAATTTCTTTGAAAAGTACCCCGCAGGCTGCTCAACATTGTTATTGTCTTTCTCTCGGAGCACAGACCCTGCACCTACACCGCTGGCATCGGTGTACAGACAAAACAGACGCTGGAAATCCGGAGCAAGCAGCTAGCACCGGAGCAGAGACCAAAAAGGTTTTTGTCTTCTCAAAAGCCTCCTGACAGTCGGGGCTACAACAGAAAACGACTTTTGAATTTGTCAAATTTGTAAGTGGCGCAACAACCTTGGCAAAGTTCTTGCAAAAAGCCTGGTCGTAGCCAGGCTTTCCCAATAATCAGCACAGTTCCTGGCAAGAAGCTGGCACTGGGAAGTTATTGATGGCCTCCACTTATACCAGGACCGGTCGGACTTTCCCTTGCTCCACCACCTTCCCGAGATATTTAACTGTTGCTCAGGCAATTTTGCTCTTTGACAGGATAACTGTCAGGTTGGCAGCTGCGAAACGCCTGAACAGACTCAATATCCTAAGGGTGCGAAACGCCTGAACAGACTCAATATCCTAAGGGTGCTGGGGCCTGCCAATATTCCTTCAGCAGATCCAACTTGCTAACGTACTTAGCAGCGCCAACAAGGTCCACACGTCGACCCTGAGCAAAGGGTACGAGTCCGACTTTGTAACGGCGTGGAGTTTCCGAAAATCAGAACAAAACCGCAGAGACCCATCCGCCTTAGGTACTAATATACAAGGCAAACTCCACGGACTGTTACCATATTGTGCAATGCCGTGCTCAAGAATATACTGTACCTCGCTGCGGAGTTTCTTTCTCTTTTCAGGATTCACTCGATAGGCATCTACTTTTACTTCACTACATTCCTAGAGAAAATATTGTACTTTTTACTCCATACATTTTCCCTGACACCTAAAAGTACTTGTTATATTTTGAATGCTTAGCAAGACAGGAAAATGGTCCAATTCACACACTTATCAACAGAACATCCCTGGTCATCTCTACTGCCACTGATCTGGCGGACTCACTAAACACACTCCAACAAGTGTTGGAGTGTGCCCCTGGCTATGCGTAAATTAATTTTTTGGGGGAAAATGGTGCTGTCTGGTTTGCTTAATATAAGAAACTTGAAATAATGTATTATTTCATACTTAACTATATTTTAGAAATTACATTTACTTTTGATACTTAAGTATATTTTAAACCAAATACTTTTTGACTTTTACTCAAGTAGTATTTTACTAGGTGACTTTTCTATTAAGGTATCTTTACTTTTACTCAAGTATGACAATTGGGTACTTTTTCCACCACTACTGAATTGGCACATTGAGAATAAACCCTGGTATTCTAAAAAGGCAACATTGTTGCCCTGCTTTTTCGGAGACAAGTGTGCCAAAAAAGACAGAATCTCTAAATTACTCAGCCGTCCCACAGACTCAGGGTGTCTAGGACTATAATTCTCGCTTCGGGTGCGAGAGGTCCTGGGTTCAAATTCCGGACTAACCCCTATTTTGTTACGTTCCCCAGTAGGAAAACCAAAAATTGTTGCTCAAACAGAAAGAGAAACTAACAAAGAGTCACTGACAAAAACTAAAACAAAAGACACTCATGGGGGTGTCCACTGAAAGTTGACTAGCAACAACAACTGGGACCTAAAAGACCAATCGTGAGTGCCCACTAAATTTTCCCAAGAACAGGCTAACATTAAAGCCCACGCCAAGCTTAAAGACAGGAAGCAAACCAAAAAGTAGAGCAAAACAAAAACAGGAAAGATCAGGCAAAGGATTGTTTGTCTAGAAATCAAATCAGAAGCGCAAACTAAAGGTGTTAACCCTACACATCTCTCAAGACAACTGGAGCACTGGGCCAGCCACTGTTAAATAGCACCTGGGACGGCATAGGTGAAACACATTCCCTCTAACAAGATGGACAAGCCAGCACAGGTGTAACACATGCTGACTAGTGAGGTGACACCAATCGGTGCGTCCTACGTGCTAATGTGCTAAAAGTCAAACCTCATAACATAAATGGAAAAACCAAAACCTGTAACAGTATGACAACATAATATTTGCTTAATTAAAACACTTTATCTTAGGCATGATACTGTCCCTGTTATAATAAAGCATGAGTTGTTGACCATGACAATATCAAAGCAAATGGAATGGAGTTTCCTTGTGAACGGTGCTGCTTAAAGGAAGGTGAGGCTCACTCACCGTTCCAAACAGTCTTCCATCTCCATTCATGGCCAGATAACGGTTGGCTGAGACCCCCTTGATCACTACCTCCCCCACTGAGGTCGCCTGGAGTTGAAGCTTGACTGAGGGGAAAAAATGTTTTAGTGTCACAGTGAACTCCATTGATTCTATACTGAACAAAAATATAAACGCAACATGCAACAATTTCAACGATTTTACTGAGATACAGCTCATATAAGGAAATCAGTCAATTGAAATAAATTCATTAGGCCTTAATCTATGGATTTCACAACTGGGCAGGGGCGCAGCCATGGTAGCCAGGACCTGCCAATCAGAATGAGCTTTTCCCCACAAAATAGCTTTATTACAGACAGAAATACTCCTCAGTTTCATCAGCTGTCCGGGTGGCTTGTTTCAGACGATCCCGTAGATGAAGAAGCCGGATGTGGAGGTCCTGGGCTGGCGTAGTCACACGTGGTCTGCGGTTATGAGGCCGGTTGGACATACTGCCAAATTCTCTAAAACGACGTTGGAGGCGGCTTATGGTAGAGAAATGAACATTCAATTCACTGGCAACAGCTCTGGTGGACGTTCCTGCAGTCAGCATGCCAATTGAACGCTCCCTCAAATCTTGAAAACGTCTGTGGCATTGTGTTGAGTGGCCTTCATTGTCCCCAGTAGAAGGTGCACCTGTATAATGATCATGCTGTTTAATCAGCTTCTTGATATGCCACACCTGTCAGGTGGATGGATTATCTTGTAAAATGATAAATTCTTACTAACAGGGATATAAATAAGTTTGTGCACAAAATTTAGGAGAAATAAGCTTTTTGTGCATATGGAACATTTCTGCGATCTTTTATTTCAGTTCATGAAACATGGGACCAACACTTTACATGTTGCGTTTACATTTTTGTTCAGTATAGAATAGATGTTATACACTGAGTGTAGAAAACATTAAGAACGCCTGCTCTTTCCATGACAGACTGACCAGGTGATAACTATGATCCATTATTGATGCCACTTGTTCAATCCACTTCAATCAGTGTAGATGAAGGAGATGAGACAGGTTAAAGAAGTATTTTTAAGCCTTGAGACATAGATTGTGTATGTGTGCCATTCAGAGGGTGAATAGGCAAGACAAAATATTTCAGTGCCTTTGAACGGCGATGGTAGTACGTGCCAGGCGCAGCGGTTTGTGCCAAGAACTGGGTTTCCCGTGTGTATTAAGACTACTCCACCTCCCAAAGGACATCCAGCCACCTTGACACAACTGTGGGAAGCGTTGGAGTTAACATAGGCCAGCATCCCTGTGGAACGTTTGACACCTTGTAGAGTCCATGCCCTGACAAATTGAGGCTGTTCTGGGGCCAAAAGGGGGGGGGGGGTGCAACTCAATATTAGTAAGATGTTCTTAATGTTTGGTACAGTCAGTGTATGTTATTAATGGTGTTGAAAAGAGACGGATATAGCAGACAAATATTATATCAGAGGTCCAAAAATATATTGAGAAAATATTTTTATAAAGCATCAAATAAGCAAGATACTCAAAATATGAAAACGAAATTACGATGTAACAATATTTTTTATATTGCAGTAGTGGTTTATTGTAAGTCAAGTATTTGGTTGAGTAGAAGCACCCAGATTATAATACTTTTTGTAGAGTCAGATAAGCCTACATGTGCTGTGCCAACGGAGCATATTTCAATAACATATTTTTCGCATAGTTCAAAAAACAAAATGAGTTCCTATCAAACAGGCCTCATAAGGCAAAATGGCAAGACAGTACATTGTAAACGTGTGTGTGTATATATATATATATATATATATGTATATATATATACAGTGGGGCAAAAAAGTATTTAGTCAGCCACCAATTGTGCAAGTTCTCCCACTTAAAAAGATGAGAGAGGCCTGTAATTTTCATCATAGGTACACTTCAACTATGACAGACAAAATGAGAAGAAAAAAAATCCAGAAAATCACATTGTAGGATTTTTAATGAATTTATTTGCAAATTATGGTGGAAAATAAGTATTTGGTCACCTACAAACAAGCAAGATTTCTGGCTCTCACAGACCTGTAACTTCTTCTTTAAGAGGCTCCTCTGTCCTCCACTCGTTACCTGTATTAATGGCACCTGTTTGAACTTGTTATCAGTATAAAAGACACCTGTCCACAACCTCAAACAGTCACACTCCAAACTCCACTATTGCCAAGACCAAAGAGCTGTCAAGGGACACCAGAAACAAAATTGTAGACCTGCACCAGGCTGGGAAGACTGAATCTGCAATAGGTAAGCAGCTTGGTTTGAAGAAATCAATTGTGGGAGCAATTATTAGGAAATGGAAGACATACAAGACCACTGATAATCTCCCTCGATCTGGGGCTCCACGCAAGATCTCACCCCGTGGGGTCAAAATGATCACAAGAACGGTGAGCAAAAATCCCAGAACCACACGGGGGGACCTAGTGAATGACCTGCAGAGAGCTGGGACCAAAGTAACAAAGCCTACCATCAGTAACACACTACGCCGCCAGGGACTCAAATCCTGCAGTGCCAGACGTGTCCCCCTGCTTAAGCCAGTACATGTCCAGGCCCGTCTGAAGTTTCCTAGAGAGCATTTGGATGATCCAGAAGAAGATTGGGAGAATGGTCAGATGAAACCAAAATATAACTTTTTGGTAAAAACTCAACTCGTCGTGTTTGGAGGACAAAGAATGCTGAGTTGCATCCAAAGAACACCATACCTACTGTGAAGCATGGGGGTGGAAACATCATGCTTTGGGGCTGTTTTTCTGCAAAGGGACCAGGACGACTGATCCGTGTAAAAGGAAAGAATGAATGGGGCCATGTATCGTGAGATTTTGAGTGAAAACCTCCTTCCATCAGCAAGGGCATTGAAGATGAAACGTGGCTGGGTCTTTCAGCATGACAATGATACCAAACACACCGCCCGGGCAACGAAGGAGTGGCTTCGTAAGAAGCATTTCAAGGTCCTGGAGTGGCCTAGCCAGTCTCCAGATCTCAACCCCATAGAAAATATTTGGAGGGAGTTGAAAGTCCGTGTTGCCCAGCAACAGCCCCAAAACATCACTGCTCTAGAGGAGATCTGCATGGAGGAATGGGCCAAAATACCAGCAACAGTGTGTGAAAACCTTGTGAAGACTTACAGAAAACGTTTGACCTCTGTCATTGCCAACAAAGGGTATATAACAAAGTATTGAGATAAACTTTTGTTATTGACCAAATACTTATTTTCCACCATAATTTGCAAATAAATTCATTAAAAATCCTACAATGTGATTTTCTGGATTTTTTCCGCTCATTTTGTCTGTCATAGTTGAAGTGTACCTATGATGACAATTACAGGCCTCTCTCATATTTTTAAGTGGGAGAACTTGCACAATTGGTGGCTGACTAAATACTTTTTTGCCCCACTGTATATATATATCAGAGGCATCTGTATGCACTTAGGGTTTGTGTAATGACTAATGTCATGAAGATCCATTCCTCTCTGAATGAATACATAATTAGTAGTTGTTACGTGCAAGGGAGCATGAAAGTTTACTGAACATCTGTGCAATCTCACATCTGTGCAATCTCGTGATCACATCTCTAAGTGAAACTTTCTCTTTCAGCCATGGTTAATTTCATCATCCCTTGCTTTAAATCATACGGAGAATGCAAATGGGCACGTCAACAGTGTTCTATTTGAATGAATGGTCATAACAGAAAATGAGCTTCTCTTCCAGTTTAGTGTATTTGTTATTACATACACTTATAGAATATATGCCTTATTGATTAAAGATAAATGGTACTGTAAAGCACATGATGCCAATTTTTGGGCAGTAATTGAAATGACTAATGTCTGTCTCTCGTCTCCACTCTTAGTAGTTAATTGCTTGTGATTTTGGACAGCTGTTTGAGTGCACCTGTTCCAAGTCCCATCCCTTATCACCCAAGGATCTACTGAGCAGTGCTTCCTGTGATGAAAACCCCCTCTTCGACATGGGCCCCTTCTCCTCCTACCAATTACTGATGCAATCTGAGATACATACATTGAAGAAAAAAACAACTAGATCGTGAGTGATGAGGTGGTTTAAATGTGTCACGGGCAAACCTTACATATTACTTGTTGCATGTTATAAAGCTAATCAATGACACTCCAATATATATTATACTGAAGTGATAAAAACACAAACCTAGATCCTCAATTACTATCAATGGCCTTTACTTATGTGAACTCAAGAGTTGCTCTATGTATTAATACACATTTCACACGAAAGCTATGTCATATTTTATTTCTGGACATTTGAATTACAAGTGACGTAATAGCAGTGCCTTTTTAATGTATGGCAGTGTTACACACCCAGGTGACTTGAATGAGATCAAAATATACACTTACCACATTCATGAATGCACTTGCAAAGGCTAATGTACAAGAACTAGACAAACTTATTTGATTTGAATGTTGGAGAAGCCATAAACGCATGCAGTTAAATTCACTTTAGTCCTCCACGATATCCCGGTTACTTCCCTGTCGCCCTTATAAAGCATAAAGAAGCTTTGTCTGCCGCGCAATGGACTGGAACCACTTACTGTGGGGGTCGTTCTTCTCTCGGATCCCGTCCACGCTTCCATTAGAGTTTATCCTCAAGAAGTAGCCCCCGTTTTTACAGTACAGCCTCTTGGGCTCCTTAAAGTTTCCTGGAGGGAAGCCGCCACTGCCTCCATCGTCAGGTGTGGCAGGTAGAGTGGTGATTTCTCCTGTGGCCATCTCTTCCCTTTTTCCCTGCCGCTGCTGTGTGTTAGTAGTGCAGCAGCCCTACGGTGGCCTCACGCTAACTGCTGTTCCCTCCCTCCTCCAGCAAGCCTCACAGAGCCTGATTTTAGTTAACCACCAGGGTCAGATAGTTTGTTTGAGAACCCCCCCCTCTGGTGCAGCATGCCCTCTACTCCCAAGCCGAGAGGAAATGAAGCGCGAACAACACTTGGAAAGGTGCTTGTTATCCTCCACGGCAAGGTCCACCCCTCTCTGGCCTCTTCTCGTTCCTTTAAGAAAGCCTAAGAGTTGATATTCGAAGGTAGTTTGAATGGAGATTTGCGTGTTCCCCCCTCCATAGTCTTCTTCCTCCACTCTGAAATGTTTATAGCAGGGCAGCTGGCTGAAATCTGGAGGCTTCCCCTGTGGGCCTCAGATAACATGCGCCCTCCAATGCGAGTACAGACACACTGACACTTGCACAAGCCCACTTTGACGTTCTAACTGAACCAGCCAACCCTACACAGCACTAGCAGAGAAAAGACTGGGCTTACTGACAGACCTGCGTCATAAAAGACCCTGGGCTGGTGCAACCTGAGACCAGTAGAGGCTTCAGCTTAGCACCACAGCTTGGAACTTTTGAGCAGAATCAGTGATTCTGTGCTATGCTATTGAAGAACAACAACAAAAATGCAGCAGAAAGTGCAACAGTAAATTACAATGGCTTGTCTAATTTAACGAAAGGAAATTGATTATTTGAATGGCCACTTCAAACAGAAACTCTGCGTTAAGTCGTGAATTGCATAAAAGCTGTTTCTATAAAGTATGCCATTTAGATATTTTGTCTAATCAATTTTAACCTGATTCAAAGCCATGAATGTCTGTTTTCAAAGTAACCACTGGACACAGACTAGAAAGAACAGAGCTTCACACATCTAAAACTCAGATTATGGTTGATAATATCACCGTATTTGGATGCATGAATATCAATGAAAAATGTAACCACAGCCAGACAACAATGACTCAGCACAAAATAATACTTCCTGTTCACTTGACTATCCTCACACGGACTGATGATAATTTTAGAATCATACTGAGTTAAAACAGTAGGTCTTGTGTGGGCTTTGTGTGCCATGGACATAATTTTCAGACAGTACTTCAAATACAAATGCTTTCATCTAATTCCAGGTACACTGTCTAACTCTGTTTGCCTTGACGAAGTATTAGGCCTTGGATTCCTCCAGACACTCCTCAAACATAAGTTGGGTTGTGAGCAGACATAAAAAATAAAAAAATGTGTCTAGTTTGACCTTCCAAATGTGTCCCTAGTTTGACCTTCAAAATGTGTCACTAGTTTGACCTTCAAAATGTGTCACTAGTTTGACCTTACCCGTTTCCATCTCAGTTGTCATGTTTTCATTGGTCATCATCACACCCCAACCAATTCACAGAAACACAAACACTGAGTGATGCTACAGTTAAAATAACTTGGATTCCAAAATACAGCCATCACAGTCTGTTAGAATATGACCAATGGAAATAAATATGGTAAGTTCTAGTTCATAATTAAGTTCATTGTTACATAAAAACAAGACAGCTTCTGGGACCTAGTGAGACATTTTGATATTTCTTTAACCTTTTTAGCAGGGTTTTGGATTAGTCAGACCTGAGAGACATTTACTTTGTCTAGGAAATGTCCTTTTCTGCAAACTCTTCCAATGTTATGACAAACAGGACCAAGCAAGTCATGAAACCATGCCCTGTTGGCTGGGACTTAGGCAGTGTCCAAAGTTGAGACACATAGGAAGCAAATCGAGACTCAGGTAAACACTGACAAAAAAAAATGACATTTTCCTTTGGCCCATCAGTGACACTTCAACAGTACATTATTCATTGGGTTTTAGAAGATGAGCTCATCTGTGAAGTAGCCTGTTACATGTCATTGGTGGCAAGATGTTAAAGGGTCGAGACTGGACTCTCGTGTTTAATCTTCCATGTTGAATACCGCGAGCATCACCTCAATAGCCTATAATGCTCACTTTGTAGTCAGTGATGAGGTTGATAAAATGATGTCACACATTCTATGCTTGTTCTGTAACTTTGGCTCTGGGTGGAATGTATCATATATAATGTGCATGAGGTGTGATGTGAGACGATCAACATGTAATTCTAGGATGGGGATAATCATGAAAACATTTACTGAGCTCAACACACAAGGAAACCATGAAGTGACAGAGCGCAATGTTCATATCCTTTGTCTCCCCCATGTGGTAAAATTCTGCCGGGCCAGCTAACAAGCTCTAATAACTTAATAATCTCTGAAATCGCAACAGTTTATTAATTTTTCAGCATATTTGGATTCAAAGAATAAAACATTATATATGCATTACATCACACTATTTTCAATATAAAAAAAATTATAGTACACAAAACTGTGTTCAATTAAAAACCATCATATCGCCATAACATTCGATTGCCCTTCCACTTGTTTAGGATCTATACCAGTAATGATCTCTGTCTGTCTGCAACACAAGGAAGACAAAATCCAGGGCTTTCCTCCATGCTTCTCTGAAAGAGCTGCAAAATCTGGACCCCTACAAATCAGCCGGGCTAGACAATCTGGACCCTCTCTAAAATGATCTGCCGAAATTGTTGCAACCCCTATTAGTAGCCTGTTCAACCTCTCTTTCGTATCGTCTGAGATTCCCAAAGATTGGAAAGCTGCCGCGGTCATCCCCCTCTTCAAAGGGGGTGACACTCTAGACCCAAACTGCTACAGACCTATATCTATCCTACCCTGTCTTTCTAAGGTCTTTGAAAGCCAAGTTATCAAACAGATTACCGACCATTTCGAATCCCACCGTACCTTCTCCGCTATGCAATCTGGTTTCAGAGCTGGTCATGGGTGCACCTCAGCCACGCTCAAGGTCCTAAACGACATCATAACCGCCATCGATAAGAGACATTACTGCGCAGCCGTATTCATCGACCTGGCCAAGGCTTTCGACTCTGTCAATCACCACATTCTTTTTAGCAGACTCGACAGCCTTGGTTTCTCAAATGATTGCCTCGCCTGGTTTACCAACTACTTCTCTGATAGCGTTCAGTGTGTCAAATCGGAGGGCCTGTTGTCCGGACCTCTGGCAGTCTCTATGGGGGTGCCACAGGTTTCAATCCTCGGGCCGACTCTCTTCTCTGTATACATCAATGATGTTGCTCTTGCTGCTGGTGATTCTCTGATACACCTCTACGCAAACAACACCATTCTGTATACTTCTGGCCCCTCTTTGGACACTGTGTTAACTAACCTCCAGTCGAGCTTCAATGCCATACAACTCTCCTTCCGTGGACTCCAACTGCTCTTAAACGCAAGTAAAACTAAATGCATGCTATTCAACCGATCACTGCCCACACCTGCTCGCCCATCCAGCATCACTACTCTGGACGGCTCTGACTTAGAATACGTGGACAACTACAAATACCTAGGTGTCTGGTTAGACTGTAAACTCTCCTTCCAGACTCACATTAAGCATCTCCAATCCAAAATTAAATCTAGAATCGGCTTCCTATATCGCAACAAAGCATCCTCCACTCATGCTGCCAAACATACCCTCGTAAAACTGACCATCCTACCGATCCTCGACTTCGGGGATGTCATCTATAAAATAGCCTCCAACACTCTACTCAACAAACTGGATGCAGTCTATCACAGTGCCATCCGTTTTGTCACCAAAGCCCCATACACTACCCACCATTGCGACCTGTACGCTCTCGTTGGTTGGCACTCGCTTCATACTCGTCGCCAAACCCACTGGCTACAGGTTATCTACAAGTCTCTGCTAGGTAAAGCCCCGCCTTATCTCAGCTCACTGGTCACCATAGCAGCACCCACTCGTAGCACGCGCTCTAGCAGGTATATCTCACTGGTCACCCCCAAAGCCAATTCCTCCTTTGGTCATCTTTCCTTCCAGTTCTCTGCTGCCAATGACTGGAACGAACTTCAAAAATCTCTGAAGCTGGAAACACTTATCTCCCTCACTAGCTTTAAGCACCAGCTGTCAGAGCAGCTCACAGATTACAGCACCTGTACATAGCCCATCTATAATTTAGCCCAAACAACTACCTCTTCCCCTACTGTATTTATTTTGCTCCTTTGCACCCCATTATTTATATTTCTACTTTGCACATTCTTCCACTGCAAATCTACCATTCCAGTGTTTTACTTGCTATATATTATTTACCTCGCCACTATGGCCTTTTTTTTTTTGCCTTTACCTCCCTTATCTCACCTCATTTGCTTACATTGTATATAGACTTATTTTTCTACTGTATTATTGACTGTATGTTTTGTTTATTCCATGTGTAACTCTGTGTTGTTGTATGTGTCGAATTGCTATGCTTTATCTTGGCCAGGTCGCAGTTGCAAATGATAACTTTTTCTCAACTAGCCTACCTGGTTAAATAAAGGTGAAATAACATTTTTACACAAAAATTGCTTTTGAAGGTGATGGACGCAAAGAAATTCAGTTGTTCCAGCACCGGGGAGCAGATTCCTGTCTTTCATTGTGTGGTGTATAGACGATATGCACAGCCCCAGAACCAGTCCAAGGCCTGCAGCTTGCCGTGCAAAGAGCTTGTGAACTGTGACCAGCACAATGCAATCAGCAAAAATGTTCATAGCCATTGATGCTCTCCTTCCGTTGCCCCTGCAGTCTCTTCACATGGAGACTTGTACTCCGGTGCCGACGCAGTGCTTACTCAGTTGTGTGGCATAGGTGACAGGGACAGCTCTTGTTGTTTCTCCAAAGTCCTTCAAAATGGCGGGCTTCACCCTGTCAACCACAAGTATAGTGTCTTTTTTTTTTTGTAACAGTATTTTTATTGGAATTTCACAATTTTCACCCATATTAAGAGATACAACAACAGAGACAAAGCAACAAAAAAAACAGCACTCACTTACACATACCTGCGTATATATATATATACATACACACGTACACCATTTTACTCTCCCCGCTCGGCGCTTCTCTCACCCCATCCACATCATTGCGTCTCTCAATACATACATTTTAAACAAACTTACAAACAGAAATTAAAATCAAAAAAGCTCAGTTTAAACCAAGAAGTTAGGTTCCACACATGGAACGTACAGTGTAATTCTGAAATACATAGATCACCACCATTCTAAGAGAATCCTTGCAGCATAATAGCTGATACCTCAGGTTCTATGTAATTTAGATATGGTTCCCATACTTTGTAGAACTGATCTGTTTTAGAATGCAATGTACATGTCAGATACTCCAGAGGCACCCATTCAAATAGTATCTTATGCCAATCTTTAATAGAAGGAACCTTATCACTAATCCACTGTAAAAGGATGTTTTTCCTCACTGCGAAGGTAAGGATGTTGTAAAGCCTCCTCTTACCCACAGAAGTAACATGCCTACTAGGGAGCCCCAACAGTAAAGGAACTGGGTCCAATTCTAGATCAACCCCTAGGATCTTTTCAATTTCTTGCAGAACACCAGACCAGTATCTTTGTATTTTGGTACATGACCATAAACAATGTGTTAGGTTGCCTGTATCAGTTTTACATTTAAGACACTGAGGAGAAGAGGAAGAGGGGCTAAAAGCATGTGTGCGATTTGGGGATATATGCAATCTGTGTATTATTCTTAATTGGATTGCTCTAGTACGATTACATATAGATATTGTTTTTGCATATCTCCAAATGTCCTCCCACATCTCTTCGTCAATAGTAACAGACAATTATTTCTCCCACACTTGTTTCACCCTCTGTGTGTCGACAGCAGAAAAGGACCTTAAAGCATCATAAAACAGACTTACAGACATTTTCCTTTGTGGGAAAAAAAACATTATTTCAATGACAGACATATCAGGGTTACCAATTAAGGCGGTGCTCTTCAGAATATAATGTCTTACTTGTAGGAAGCGGAAAAAGTCCTGCTTTGGGAGTCGATATTTCTCGACCATCTGCTCAAATGACAATAAAATCTTATCAGCAAATAAGTCATTTAGTCTGCGTATGCCCTTATTAAGCCAAAAGTTAAAGCCAGCATCCAGCAATCCTGGACCAAAATCTGGGTTGTTAAGAATTGGGGTAAGAGCGTTAGTTTGGACCTTCCCAGGAAGCGTTGAACTGACCTCCATACTTTGAGTGTGTTAAGTGTAATAGAATTATTGCAGTGATCTTCCACAGACTTGAAACTTCTGAAAAACAAAAGATCCTGTAAGGGGTATTTTGAAAGCGAAGTCACAATGTCTAACCAAATAGAGGAGTCATCGTTTGTGATCCAGTCAGAAATATAACATAGGTGGGCACACCACTGATAGAACCTGATATTGGGCAGATCCAAGCCACCCATAAAACTTGGCTTGAGTTTACTCCATATAAAGGAACTTAGCCATCCATTTACATCCTTTATTACCTTATTGGAGTAATACTGGGATCATTTGGATTGGGTAAAGTAGTCTAGGTAAAATGTTCATTTTCAAGAGGGATATTCTACCCAACCAAGAAATCGGGAGAGAGTTCCAGCGCTCCAGATCCTGTCTTATTGTATCAAACAAGGGAACAAAATTGGCTTTGTACATTTGCTGGAATTTAGGAGTTACAAATATACCCAGATACGTAAAACCTGAGGGAGACCATTTAAAAGGGAAGGGGGAGAAGTATTAGGTACAGAGTGAAGGTTACCAAGTGGCATAGCCTCTGATTTAGTTAAGTTAATCTTGTAGCCTGAGAATTCGCTGAATAATTCAATAATATTAATAAGAGATGTAATTGAAGTCTCGGGACTAGAGATGAATATCAGGACATCATCAGCATACAAGCTTATTTTATGGTGAACATCACCAATGAGCAGCCCCTATATAGCAGGCGTTCACCTGATGGCCTCGGCCAGTGGTTCCATAACGAGTGCAAATAGGAGAGGGGACAAAAGACAGCCCTGTCTGGTACCTCTGTATATAGAGAAGCTATTTGACCATAGCCCATTAGTAAGGACAGCAGCCTGAGGATCATCATATAAAACTTTCACCCATTTTATAAAGTTGTCCCCTAGACCAAATTTATTTAGAGCAAAGAATAGGTAAGACCACTCCACACGATCAAATGCTTTCTCAGCATCTAGGGAGAGCACAAGACCATCCATAGCACTTTGTTGGTAGGCTTGAATTACATTAAGAAGCCGCCTGACATTGTTGCATGACTTACGGCCCTTAATGAAGCCAGTTTGGTCTCCTTTCACAATTAGTGGAAGTGAGTCCTCTAATCTTGTGGCTAGAATTTTAGAAAGCAATTTTCTATCCAATTTTCTATCCACATTCAGAAGGGAAATTGGTCTGTACGAGGAACAAGACTCTGGACCTTTTCCCTCTTTGAGAATAAGTCTCTCAAAGTTTGAGGGAGCTGGTCATTTGAAAATGAGTGGTTAAACATATCACGCAATGGCTCAAGGATCAGGCCATGGAACTCTTTATAGAACTCACTACAAAACCTGTCTGGTCCTGGGGCCTTACCATTTTGCAGATTCTTAATTGCGTGAACAGAGGAGAGACCTCTGTTCTTCGGAGATAGTAGGGAGCTCAATCTTAGAAAATAAGTTCTCCATTAATTTGGGTGCATCATTTGGCAGTTCTGAGGCATAAAGATTTGCATAAAACTTCTTAAATGAGTCATTTATCAATTTATTTTCATATAAATGATTGCCATCAGAATCAGTAATAGTAGCAATTGACTGTGAGTCAGCTCTCTTTTTAGCTAGGTACGCCAAGTACTTTCCTGGCTTATCGCCATGTTCATATAGCTTTTGCCTGACAAATCAAATTTTATTTTCAGCGTCCTGTGTTAGGAGAGTCCAACGTTGATCTAAGGACTGATATTTCCTTTAATAGGGCAGGAGTGGGAGTTTTAATATAGTCCTTCTCTTTAGTTCCTAATTCACCCTCTAACGTTTTTTGCTTTTCACGCTTTTTCCGCCTCTTAGTGGCTGTGTATGACATAATCAGACCCCTGGCCTACGCTTTACAGGTTTCCCAAAGGAGCGAGGGGTTATCTGTTGATTGAGAGTTAATAGAGAAAAATGCTTTAAACTCTGTAATAAAATATGATGTGAATGTATGGTCTTTAAGGATGGTTGTATTCAACCTCCAATGTCTTGACAGATTGAATGCCCCGTTGAGTTTTATGTCCAGGATCACCTCTGCATGATCAGATATGACTATGCTTCCTATCCTAGCGGATAAAACAGACTGCAAAGACGTCCTGGGCATAAAAAAGTAATCTATTCTAGTCTGACATCCATGAGGTGCAGAGAAAAAAGTGAACTCTCTGTTAGAGGGATGAAAAGTTCTCCAAACATCAGCATACCCCAGATCATCACAAATAGCTTTAAGTGACTTAGCTCGAGGAGAGAGTGAAGCTATACCGCTGGGAAACTTATCAATAAGGGGGTTCAACAAACAATTAAAATCTCCTCCAACCACTGCAGTGTCTGAGTTTAATTCTGAAAAGTCTAGAAATACCTTAGTGAGGAAATCAGGGGGGTGGGGCAGGGGGGAAGTAAATATTCATTATGGAAATGTTCTGCCCTTGTAAAGTACCATTAATTATAACAAAGCGACCAAATGTATCTTTCACACAATTCAAGACCTTAAGTGCTAAGTTCTTTTTCACAAGAATTGCTACACCTCTACTTCTGGATGTAGATGATGAGAAAAACACTTGACCAAACCCCCCTTGTTGTAATTTCAGATGCTCCTTATCATCCAAATGAGTTTCTTGCAACAGGGCAATATCAATATTTTATTTTATCAAAAAAGACAGTACCTTCTTCCTTTTAATGGGGTTATGGCTCCCTCTAATGTTCCATGTACATACACGCAGTCTGTTACCTGCCATTGCACTTTGACCATTCAATATCCAGACTGAATCTTATTGTAAAAGTGGGGTGGTACCCTTTTCCATGTGTTGAACTCTCTTCTATCTCACCGAGCATAAACAAACGATATGAACCCTGAACTCGAACTATACTAAACACAAAAATTAAACATGTAAAGATCCAAAAGGGGGTTTTCCCACTAGCTAACATGCAGGGGATTTCAACTTTCCAATGTAGACTCTTAAGTCCGCAATGCCACTCAATAGCCTCATCCTTTATATATATGGAAATGAAAATCAATAGAAGAAGATTGAGGCTCTTCCACCTAAAACCAAGCCTGGGCACCAATATAGATTCACACATATCTCAGCCTGAGCTAACTGCTGAGCTAAAGCAGTAACTTTAGCAAGAAAAATAATAAAGATACGAATATTACTGAACCGGAGTACGTGAGAACTCACACCACTGTTTCATGATCAGATTCAAATTTAAAAAAGTTATCCAATGCTGCAGAGGTGCAGCTTAAAGTTATTTACCCGAGAGAGTCAATAAACGCAGCAGCCTCTTCGGGTGTGTAGAGTTTTTTAGGCGATCCGTTGACCATAGTCTTCAATGTGGCCGGGTACAGCAGTGCGTAGTCCATCTTCATTCTCTTGAGTCGAGCCTTCGCCTCATCAAACCCTTTGCGTCTTCGCACAACCGCTGTGGAATGATCATTGAAGAAGGAGACCTTTGGACCTATACGTTGACTACCGTCAGGACCGATGTTTCTAGCCGCATCCATGACGCGCTGCTTGTCGGTGAAGTTGTGGAACTTTATAACCACTGGCTGTGGGTGCTGGTTGGGACCGGGTATCGGTGCTTGAGAGTGTCCATAGATGTAGTTGAAGTTTCCACTGTAGCAATTCTTCCTTCCGCCTCATCAACACCTTTGACAACCCTCTGTAGTTCAGCTGAATGGCCTGCTATTGCTTCCAAGACCGTTCTTATCTTAACATTGATCACTTTAGTAATGTTATCCGTCATCTTTTGAATCACCAGGTCCATTGTGCCTGGATCCGCAATGGTGTTAGCTTCGCTAACGTTAGCTAGCTCCTCCTGCACATCTACAGGGATGGTGGTTTTGGTCGAGTTCTTAGTAGTTCTGTTGGGCATGTTGTCAGAGATTTTTGAGAAATATCCGTCAAGACTCATTGTAGGATAACTTATTTAGCCAATTCTACCACTTTTTCAAGCTAGGAGATTAATGTAAAAATATAAATTTACGAATGCCACGGGAGCTCGCTGAAACACAGTGTTCTCTCTACGGCGCCATTTTGTCTCCACAAGTATAGTGTCTTAAGCAGCGCTGGGTTAGTCTTTCACTTGCCTCACCATTGACCAAAACTAGATTCACATTGTTTTTCAACAGAGTTGTTAAAACTTTGTTTTGCCAATCATCTTCTTTGCTGAGACTGTTCAAGTCCAACTTGTCAGTCTTATGGCTGATGTCAGTTTTATTATTGAAACCAAGATGGTGGTATTTTTCACAGAGATCTCTATAAATGAGAACAACTTGCCACCTCTGCTCTTTCATGTGATGAACAAGGGAAGACTGCTCTGCAGAAAGTAGAACAGGGCTCCCGAGTGGCGCAGCGGTCTAAGGCACTGCATCTCAATGCTAGAGGTGTCACTACAGACCCTGGTTCGATTCCAGGCTGTATCACAACCGGCTGTGATTGGGAGTCCCATAGAGTGGAGCACAATTGGCCCAGCGCTGTCCGTGTTAGGGCTGTCATTGTAAATAAGAATTTGTTTTTAACTGACTTGCCTAGTTAAATAAATGTTTTTTTTTTTCAATTAAGATTAACGCAACCTGGTAAAACACATGAATGGTCCTCTGACAAGCCCTCTAGAGTGCATGTTACCAGCTTTTTTACATAAAATGTTCTACAGCTGTCACCACTCCCATTGTTCTTTGACTATCCTGCTGGCCTCAACCACAAAGCTCATTGCATCCACACATCCATGACTCACAGCTTCAGCGAGGTGAGGAACATCAACTCCTTTAGAATTCTCTGCTTGTGAAAATAACCCTAGTGTGGTGGTCTCATCAGCTTTATCATTTGCACAAAAATGTCTGCTATGAGTGAGTTGTATTCTGCTTTGTTTCTTGTTGTCGAAGGCTCCATGGCTAGAGCTTATCACTATTCTATGACTGGACAAAGGTGAAGGGACCGCGACAGGTTTCTGTAACACTGTGTATGGAGAACCCTGAAATACTGATGTGCCACTATAAGAAGCAACCGCTCTAACATCTTCAATCAACACACTGTTTGACCTGCAGACGTCCCAACATACAGTAGATTTGGAAAGTATTCAGACCCCTTGACTTTTTACACATTTTATTACGTGACAGCCTCGTTCTAAAATGAATTACATCAGATTACATCATTTTTTCCTCATCAATCTACACACAATACCCCATAATGACAAAGCAAATTTAAACTTGTGCAAATTCGTTCAAAATAAAAAACAGAAATATCACTGTATTTGGGGAGTTTCTCCCATTCTTCTCTGCAGATATTCTCAAGCTCTGCCAGGTTGGATGGGGAGCGCTGCTGCACAGCTATTTTCAGGTCTATCCAGAGAGCAGCCTTGCTCCAGACGCCAGCCAGAAACAGCAGGCATCCTGTGCCTGAGTGGAAGACCTTCTGGTGAGCTTGGATTGTCTCATTGGCCAGATGACCTATGAAGCAGGTCAGGTTTAAGAGCTCCTTGACGTGGAAACATGTGCACACCAAGGACGACTCCCCTGTTGACTCGTCTTTATAAAAAAAATTATTGGGGCCCAAAAAGGAATGTGTGACAGCCGCCAAACCTGTGAGCTGCTGCAGTCCATTATGAAGTCTATGATTAATTACTGTAATTCCCATTTCCTGTAATACCAGTAAGATTGGAATTTGATGTTAGGGTAATTCTGGGGGAAAATAGAACACCTGTCCAAACTATTTACCAGAAGGATAATTAATTCTGTCAAAATACAGTGAGAGCTACATCAATGAATACCTTTGGTGTAGCTAGTTCTGCAGTGTAGTTGTCTAGTAGCTAGCTAGTCCTGAATGTGGCGAAGCGTTCCATTGTGTACAGCACAGTCACACACATTGACATCAAACAAAACCCTAAACATCTCGTCTGTCATGAATGTTGAATACAATAATTGTTTTACTTACTCTGCCGATTGGCTGTGGGGTTGGTCCTTCAACTGGTCAATATTTTAGACAAAATATCCACAGGAAAGTGTTGTTAAACCCGTCTTTAAAACGCGGGTCACTGTGTGTGGCAATCAAGATGTGTTTGGCACTTGCAAAAGATGGAAGTACATTGCTGTGGATATTTAGGCTCTTAATTCAACCAGCTGAAGCACCAACCATACATCCGGCGCCGAAAAGAGATGGCCGCCTCGCTTCGCGTTCCTTGGAAAATATGCAGTATTTTGTTTTTTTATGTGTTATTTCTTACATCGGTACCCCAGGTAATCTTAGGTTTCATTACATACAGTCGGGAGGAACTACTGAATATACGATTAACGTCAACTCATCATCGTTCCTACCAGGAATATGACTTTCCCGAAACGGATCCAGTGTTTTGCCTTCCACCCAATACAATGGATCTGATCCCAGCCGGCGACCCTGTGCGACGCCGTAAAAGGGGCAAACGAGGCGGTCTCGTGGTCAGGCTTCGGAGACGGGCACATCGCGCTCCACTCCCTAGCATACTACTCGCCAATGTCCAGTCTCTTGACAATAAGGTTGATGAAATCCGAGCACGGGTAGCATTCCAGAGAGACATCAGGGATTGCAACGTGCTCTGCTTCACGGAAACATGGCTAACTCAAGAGACGCTAACGGAGTCGGTGCAGCCAGCTGGTTTCTTCATGCATCGCGCCGACAGAAACAAACATCTTTCTGGTAAGAAGAGGGGCGGGGGGGTATGCCTTATGATTAACGAGACGTGGTGTGATCATCATAACAACACACAGGAACTCAAGTCATTCTGTTCACCTGATCTAGAACTCCTCACAATCAAATGTCGACCGCATTATCTACCAAGGGAATTCTCTTCAATCATAATCACAGCCGTATATATTCCCCCCCAAGCAGACACATCGATGGCCCTGAACGAACTTTATCTGACTCTTTGTAAACTGGAAACCACACACCCTGAGGCTGCATTCATCGTAGCTGGGGATTTTAACAAGGCTAATCTAAAAACAAAACTCCCTAAATTCTATCAGCATATCGATTGTGCTACCAGGGCTGGAAAAACCCTAGATCATTGTTATACTAATTTCCGCGACGCATATAAGGCCCTCCCCCGCCCCCCTTTCGGAAAAGCTGACCACGACTCCATTTTGTTGATTCCAGCCTACAAACAGAAACTAAAACAACAAGCTCCCGCGCTCAGGTCTGTTCAACGCTGGTCCGACCAATCTGAATCCACGCTTCAAGACTGCTTCGATCACGCGGATTGGAATATGTTCCGCATTGCGTCCAACAACAATATTGACGAATATGCTGATTCGGTGAGCGAGTTCATTAGGAAGTGCATTGACGATGTCGTACCCACAGCAACGATTAAAACATTCCCAAACCAGAAACCGTGGATTGACGGCAGCATTCGCGTGAAACTGAAAGCGCGAACCACTGCTTTTAACCAGGGCAAGGTGACCGGAAGCATGACCGAATACAAACAGTGTAGCTATTCTCTCCGCAAGGCAATCAAACAGGCTAAGTCCCAGTACAGAGACAAAATCGAGTCGCAATTCAACAGCTCAGACACAAGAGGTATGTGGCAGGGTCTACAGTCAATCACGGATTACAAAAAGAAAACCAGCCCCGTCGCGGACCAGGATGTCTTGCTCCCAGACAGGCTAAACAACTTTTTTGCCCGCTTTGAGGACAATACAGTGCCACTGACACGGCCCCCTACCAAAACCTGCGGGCTCTCCTTCACTGCAGCCGAGGTGAGTAAAACATTTAAACGTGTTAACCCTCGCAAGGCTGCAGGCCCAGACGGCATTCCCAGCCGCGTCCTCAGAGCATGCGCAGACCAGCTGGCTGGTGTGTTTACGGACATATTCAATCAATCCTTATCCCAGTCTGCTGTTCCCACATGCTTCAAGAGGGCCACCATTGTTCCTGTTCCCAAGAAAGCTAAGGTAACTGAGCTAAACGACTACCGCCCCGTAGCACTCACTTCCGTCATCATGAAGTGCTTTGAGAGACTAGTCAAGGACCATATCACCTCCACCCTACCGGACACCCTAGACCCACTCCAATTTGCTTACCGACCCAATAGGTCCACAGACGACGCAATCGCAACCACACTGCACACTGCCCTAACCCATCTGGACAAGAGGAATACCCATGTGAGAATGCTGTTCATCGATTACAGCTCAGCATTTAACACCATAGTACCCTCCAAACTCGTCATCAAGCTCGAGACCCTGGGTCTCGACCCCGCCCTGTGCAACTGGGTCCTGGACTTCCTGACGGGCCGCCCCCAGGTGGTGAGGGTAGGTAACAACATCTCCACCCCGCTGATCCTCAACACTGGGGCCCCACAAGGGTGCGTTCTGAGCCCTCTCCTGTACTCCCTGTTCACCCACGACTGCGTGGCCATGCACGCCTCCAACTCAATCATCAAGTTTGCGGATGACACTACAGTGGTAGGCTTGATTACCAACAACGACGAGACGGCCTACAGGGAGGAGGTGAGGGCCCTCGGAGTGTGGTGTCAGGAAAATAACCTCACACTCAACGTCAACAAAACAAAGGAGATGATTGTGGACTTCAGGAAACAGCAGAGGGAGCACCCCCCTATCCACATCGACGGGTCAGTAGTGGAGAAGGTGGAAAGTTTTAAGTTCCTCGGTGTACACATCACGGACAAACTGAATTGGTCCACCCACACAGACAGCGTTGTGAAGAAGGCGCAGCAGCGCCTCTTCAACCTCAGGAGGCTGAAGAAATTCGGCTTGTCACCAAAAGCACTCACAAACTTCTACAGATGCACAATCGAGAGCATCCTGTCGGGCTGTATCACCGCCTGGTACGGCAACTGCTCCGCCCACAACCGTAAGGCTCTCCAGAGGGTAGTGAGGTCTGCAGAACGCATCACCGGGGGCAAACTACCTGCCCTCCAGGACACCTACACCACCCGATGTCACAGGAAGGCCATAAAGATCATCAAGGACAACAACCACCCAAGCCACTGCCTGTTCACCCCGCTATCATCCAGAAGGCGAGGTCAGTACAGGTGCATCAAAGCAGGGACCGAGAGACTGAAAAACAGCTTCTATCTCAAGGCCATCAGACTGTTAAACAGCCACCACTAACATTTAGCGGCCGCTGCCAACATACTGACTCAACTCCAGCCACTTTAAAAATGGGAATTGATGGAAATTATGTAAAAATGTACCACTAGCCACTTTAAACAATGCCACTTAATATAATGTTTACATACCCTACATTACCCATCTCATATGTATATACTGTACTCTATATCATCTACTGCATCTTGCCATCTTTATGTAATACATGTACCACTAGCCACTTTAAACTATGCCACTTTATGTTTACATACCCTACAGTACTCATCTCATATGTATATACCGTACTCTATACCATCTACTGCATCTTGCCATGCCGTTCTGTACCACCACTCATTCATATATCTTTATGTACATATTCTTTATCCCTTTACACTTGTGTGTGTGTATAAGGTAGTAGTTGTGGAATTGTTAGGTTAGATTACTTGTTGGTTATTACTGCATTGTCGGAACTAGAAGCACAAGCATTTCGCTACACTCGCATTAACATCTGCTAACCATGTGTATGTGACTAATAAAATTTGATTTGATTTGATTTACAGATAATGTAATTTTATTACATATTTTGGCTAGTAAGGAAACTTTTCAAGTTTTTGCAGTTTTGTTCAGACTGTATACCACTAATTAGTATCATAAAACAGGTTTCCATCCAACCTTTTTATGCAAGTAAAGTACATGTCTGATAAAAACATTTGAAGACAGGCCTGATGGAAACAGTAAATTTGTTGGTAAACTTTCCAAATGTCGAGAAAACAAAATACGCTAGACAAGGTGGGATCTTTTTGTGTCTAAAATTAATTATGCAAGAAATGTCGGTGGAAATGCCTGTAAGTGCAAATATTGATATAATAACCATCATATGAAAGTGAACTTGGAGTCACATGATGATATTGTTTGGTCTTCCCACTATGACTCGGGAAAGCATGCAGTTTATTAGGCTAGATTAAATAAATGATGATGAACTTCACAGGGTAGTGAAACTGCACTGTGATGAACTTGATGCTCCTTTCCAATAAATATCGAGGGTCTTATGTCTTACATTCAATGGAAGATGATATGAATTTGCAGATCACAACTAATTGCACGACACAACGATGAAATGTTTTCTAACAACTTGTTTGTATGCAGCAGTCCCGGGTAGCTCACGCTCTGTTCCAGTTATGTGTGAGCGCGTGCGCAAACAAACGCCAGTTTGCACGTTTGTTGCTAGGAGACAGGAAAAGAGCCATACGAACAGGCCAGCCCTTATGTTCCACCCACGTACTCCACTATTGGTCAAGGCAAGCCATTCCGTATTTTCTTGAAGATTTACTCATTTTCTATTGGACTGTTCCATTGTAATTTAAAATACTCTCCTACTGTAGTTTCAGGCAACCTTTGTTTACCTGCCGCCTGAAACTGTTCTAGCTTTACCTTGTTGAATTCAAGTTGCAATAAATCTATTTTGTTCGTGGCAGGGTTAATATTTCGAGATGGTATGTAAACTCTGCTTTACTAACTAATGTCTATAGCTTTCTAGTCAGTTTCATATTTTTTCAGTTGAGCTAGCTAGATGGATTTCAAGGTAGCTAACGTTAGCTCGTTACCTAGCTACAGTACCTATCTTAGTAAACAGCTACTTTCGCTAAGTTACTAACGTTAGCTAGAAACTCATCTGTCTAGCTAGCGGACGTAGCTGGAATATAGCTGTAGCTTTTCAAGATCACATTCACAGGGTTTAGCTGGGTCGTTCCACGAAATGAGTACCTTTTGCATCGCTTTGATATTTTATTTAGAAATTGTGCACATATTGAATTCTATATTAAATTTAGTGCCCTTTAATTATGATGGTAGACCACATGGACAATTCAATACATCTGATTGAAGAAAGACTTGCTAAAGAAGTACCAAAATTCAGCTTTTTGATATGTCACTCTGTGCATCCTCTGACTTCAAGTACGATTTTAACACTCTTAACCCCAGCATTTCTCCAAGTTTACACCATCGTTGTAAAGTAATTTTTTGCTTTGACAGAGTAATTTTTGAAGATTATTATTCATTTAATGTGATTAATTGTATATTTGTTTTAACCTGTCCCTCATTTTGAGGTCAACCCAGCTACATGAACTGAACTCTCCTTTTAATATGGTGAAACTATTCCCTTTTAAATATATTTTTCCTCGAGAAACATTGAACATCTAATAGTCAAATCATGGTGTAAAAGCAGGTGAGGTGGTTCTACTGGTTAAAAAAAATAAAAAATCTGGTGTTTCATGGTGGAAAACTGATCTGGTCAATGTTTCCACACATATTTTGGGGGGTGAGCTTGCATTCAATGGCAGACGTGCATAAGGATTGCAGAATTCAGATATTACATAATTGTTTAAACTCTATCCACTGAGTTTTAAAACTATGGCGCACGATATGGTTCAATGTTCCAATAAATCAGCACAATACATTTTTCCGGTATTCAAATTGCCTGCGTCTTGAAGCTAAAATTGGGATCATGTATACTTTGCTAATGACCATACAAAAAAAAACAGGATAACTGAGAGCAATGTACAATATGGGGAACTTCTTGTAGGTACAGGGGGACCGTCATCTTTATGCACCTCTGCTATTGCCCCCTCCCTGTTTCACACAACAAGCTTTCATTCCGCCTGTCTCAAGGGGATTTATGGATGATTTAAGATGAAACCGTCAACCCTGTTACTTTATTTGGTACTTAATAGGCACTTACTATAGTATTTTTTTAATTTAACCTACTGTGATGGGAAATATGTTTTTTATTAAGTTGAACATGTGCTCTTTGTGACAGAATGTTAAAATTAGGTGAAAGTTTTTTTCACAAAGTTACACTACTCAAAAGGCACCTAATTGGTGGAATGACCCAGCTACGATGTTTCTGCTTGCTTAACTTTTCTATGTATCTAAGTTGACTTATTGTGTTAGCTTCATTGACTTGGGCTAGGTCATGGTATTCATTTCTTGATATTTCCAGGTTAATTTCTGGATCAAAAAGGGGCTTAGGTGGTGGGTGTGGTAGGGGGCGTGGCAATGTGTTAGAGCCCCCCCATCTTGGTGCTCTGTAGAGAAATTGTAGCATTTTAAAGCCAATTTCTCCATGGAGCTTTTTTTTAAAAAATGCTACACATTTTGCCATGCAGCTGAGAGACAGTGTTGCATTGTTAAAGCAAATTTCCTGCAATTTGACGTATTCTGCCATGGATAATGCCGTGTTCTTTTGCTTAAACATAATAACAAAAATTAATACTGCTAAATGTATTGTTTTGGAATTTGTAATTCTCCCTGACTGTCAAGCTTTTTTTTGGTAATTATTAGTTCTCAAAGATTATATAATAAAAAGATATATAGGTCCATTATCTTTTCTGCATACGTTATCTGGTTTTAGTTGAATAGGTTTACACTTAAAGCGTTTTTCCCTCTCGAAAATGTATACAATTAATTATATACAATACCAGTCAAAAGTTTGGACACACCTACTCATTCCAGGGATTTTCTTCATATGTACTATTTTCTACATTGTAGAATAATAGTGAAGACATCCCATCTGGTTTGCGCTTAGTAGGACTATCATTAGTTTTTCAACAGGACAAAATGACCTAGGCTGTGTAAGGGCTATTTGAGAAAGGAGAGTGATGGAGGGCTGCATCAGATGACCTGGCCTCCACAATCACCCGACCTCAACCTAATTGAGATGGTTTGGGATAAGTTGGACCACAGAGGGAGGGAAAAGCAGCTAACAAGTGCTCAGCATAGGTGCGAACTCCAAGACTGTTGGAAAAGCATTCCAGGTGAAGCTGGTTGAGAGAATGCCAAGAGTAGGCAAAGCTGTCATCAAGGCAAAGGGTGGCTACTTTGAAAAATCTCAAATATATTTTGATTTGTTTAACACTACATAATACTACATGATTCCATATATGTTATTTCATAGTTTTGATGTCTTCACTATTATTCTACAATGTAGAAAATAATAAAAAATAAAGAAAAATGAGTGTCCAAACTTTTGACTGGTACTGTATATTTACACAGTTTGAATTTAGGCGACCCGAAAAAACGCTAAGGCGGCCCACCCAAGGATTACAATGGCTGATTTCCAGGCTGTATCACAACCGGTCATGATTGGGAGTCCCATAGGGCGGAGCACAATTGGCCCAGCGTCGTCCGGGTTTGGCCGGTGTAGGCCGTCATTGTAAATAAGATTTTGTTCTTAACTGACTTGCCTAATTAAATAAAGGTTAAATAAAAAATGTCCCCCTGCTCCATGCACTATCTTAAGTTTTAGCTAGGAAGAAGAATGTGTTACATCTCACTGAGCAGGGCCCAAAACGAACCATCCATACATTTTGACCAGCCACAGGGCATTTAGCTAAATAGGTAGCTAACATGTATTTTATTCATGGGAATGTATATGCACTTCATAAATGCTGTAAACAGTGCATCATGCTAAATCTGCTATGAATAAAAGGTGTTGGCTAAATCTGACCAGTTACCACTAGACTAATTTCAGGACCTGCACCTAATCTACAGCTAGGGTATAACAACAGCCAGCCATCTACAATGAACTGTGGAGGTAATAGTGATTCTAGTTCATGTTTGTCTCATGTTCAGCTTTACAAAGTTAAACTGTCGGCTTGTTGTTATGTTACAGGCTTCAGGCTACAGAAAACCCAACACCACTTCCAACCAGAGGAAAAAGGCAGGTCCTAAACCAGACTTGACAGAGGAACAAAAGCAGGAGATCAGAGAGGCCTTTGACTTGTTTGATACAGATGGGTCGGGCACAATTGACGTGAAGGAACTCAAGGTAGGCTATACCAATATGAACAGCACACTCAACTAGTCGCCATAATGCCATCTACTGGTTCAGAGTATGCTTAATTTTTTTGTGAAAATGTTTTTCTTTCTTTTATTGAATATAACCAATTCATTTATTTCTGCTGCTCCAGGTTGCCATGCGTGCCCTTGGCTTTGAACCAAAGAAAGAAGAGATCAAGAAGATGATTGCAGACATTGACAAGGAGGGCTCTGGGACCATTGATTTTAATGACTTTCTCTGTATGATGACACAGAAAATGGTATGTATTTTTTTAGTCGAGAAGAGATGAAATCTTTTGCAGATCTTTGGTTGGACTTGGTCTCCCCTACATGATCTTGATAGACATCATTAGATTTTTATTCTTTTTTTTTTGTTAGAGTGAAAAAGACTCAAAAGAAGAAATTCTGAAGGCTTTCCGCTTATTTGATGATGACGGCACGGGCAAAATCTCCTTCAAAAATCTAAAGAGAGTTGCCAAGGAGCTAGGCGAAAACCTGACAGATGAGGAATTGCAGGTATGTTATATCCTAACTTGTAACTTGTTGATCTTCCGTTTCACCTCCTAAACATATTCAGTGCAGCAATCCTACTGTTAAAACAATGTATCTTTCAAAGGAAATGATTGACGAAGCAGACCGAGATGGAGATGGAGAGATCAACGAGCAGGAGTTTCTAAGGATAATGAAAAAGACAAGTCTATATTGAATGTCTTATGTTTCCCAACGTTTATTTTCCACTGCTGGAACACTCTCACTTATATGTCTTTGATTCTTTTAAGGGTACTTTATGATATAGTGATATAGTGGCTTTTTTCATATGGGTTGTAAATTATTTTAACAGCTCAATACACCGATTGTATGATATTTGAGAAAAAATAAAACATATTTAATAATTTCAAAAATATCTAGACTTTTTCAATTAAATCATAGCTTTTATCTAAGTTAATGTCTCCTATTTACCGTGGAAGTGAAATTATCAAGTTTATTCAAACACCCTTGCACCTAACATTACTGTATGGCTATTTGGTTCCCTCTTGTGACACATAAAATGAAGTGCAGCTATAATTGTCTTGACTTAGATTTACATGATTTTGCCTTTTTCTCAAGCTCAGTTAAACAGTTCGATCATCCAAATATATTTTGATTATACCCTTCGCCTTAGCTAGAGACAAACTCACTGCTCTGAATCTAAGAAATCGGATGAACATATGCTAAGACTGGCTGAATGTGTTATGACTAAGTCACTCTCGGATAACTCAATGCACGGTATAAGAAATGACTGGGTTGAATTTAAGATGACTAACTGTCAGTAAAAGTGATCACTTGGTGAGTCAGTAACCATAATTCATTTGATCTGGCTTATTCTGCCAATGGCAGACTGCCATCCTGCTTCCTCGTGTATTGACCGCATAACATCACCATGACTTGAACATTTACAGGGTCTTGGCCTTTTGACTTATGTAAACATTCAAGCCAAAAACACGACGGTAGTATTAAAACCGAAACATGGACAACAAAGTTTGAATGACATGAATACAAGTATGGTAACACAGAGACGAGAGATGAGATGATCAGGCACTCAGATAAAGCATGACACGTAGGAGTCTAAGAAAATGTACCATTCTGCTCTGCCCTAATAAACAGGATATAATGCTGACGTATTTTTCCGAGCCTCGTACAACTGTATTATTTTGACGATGCTTCTTATCGTCAAAGTTCTGATAACCTGATTCAGAGAGAATCAGATGGAAAACATGAATGGAAGCAATTTATATTAAATGTGCCTCAAGCTTCTAACATGGTATTGCATTAGTAAACATCCAGTGCCTTCAGAAAGTATTCACACCCCTTTTCCCAAGTTTTGTTGTGTTACAGCCTAAATATAATATTTATTACATTTAGATTTTTTGGGGTCCCTGCCCTGCACACAATAGCCCATAATGTCAAAGTGTCAAATTATGTGTTTTGACATTTTTATTAATGAATTAAGATGAAAAGCTTAAATGTCTTGAGTCAAAAAGTAATCAAATAATTTGTTATGACAAGCCTAAAGTAAACATTTTCTTAACAAGTCACATAATAAGTTGCATGGACTCACTCTGTGTGCAATAATAGTGTTTGACAAGATTTTTGTAATGACTACCTCATCTCTGGTACTCCACACATACAATTTCTGTAAGGTCCCTCAGTCGAGCCATGAATTTCCAACACAGATTCAACCACAAAGACCAGGGAGGTTTTCCAATGCCTTGCAAATAATATATATATAAAAAACGACATTGAATATCCCTTAGAGCATGTTGTAATTATTAATTACACTTTGGATGGTGTTGTAATTATTAATTACACTTTGGATGGTGTAGCAATACACCCAGTCACTACAAAGATACAGGCGTCCTTCCTAACTCAGTTGTCGGAGAGCAAGGAACGGCTCAGGGATTTCAATCTGAGGCCAATGGTGACTTTAAAATATTTACAGAGTTTAATGGCTGTGATATGAGAACTAAGGATGGATCAACAAAATTGTAGTTTTGTCTCCACAATACTAACCTAACTGACAGAGTGAAAAGAACGCAGTCTGTACAGAATACAAATATTCAAAAACATGCATCCTGATTTGGAATCATCCTTTGCCACAAGGCACTAAAGTTATACTGCAAAAAATGTGGCAAAGGAATACATTTATTTGTCCTGAATACAGTGTTATGTTTGGGGAAAATCCAATAGAACACGTTACTGTGTACCACTCTCCATATTTTCAAGCATAGTGGTGGCTGCATCATGTTATGGGTATGCTTGTAATCGTTAAGGAGTTTTCCAGGATAAAAAAGAAACCGAATGGAGCTAAGCACAAGCAAAAGAGTAAAACCTGGTTCAGTCTGCTTTACACTAGACACTGGGAGATGGATTCACCTTTCAGCAGGACAATAACCTAAAGAACTAGGCCAATCTACACTGGAGTTGCTTACCAAGAAGAATGTGAATGTTTCTGAGTGGCGTAGTTACAGTTTTGACTTAAATCTACTTGAACATCTATGGTAAGACCTGACAATGGCTGTCTATCAATGATGAACAACCAATGTTGTGAATAATTTAGAAAATAATAATGGGTGTGGAAAACTCTTTGAGAATTATCCAGAAAGGCTCACAGCTGTAATCGCTGCCAAATATGCTTCTACAAAGTATTGACTATTTAATAAATTTGCAAACATTTCTAAAAACATGTTTTCACTTTGTCGTTATGGGGTATTGTGTGTAGATGGGTGAGAGAATTTTTTTTTTAAATCTATTTTGAAACAACAAAATGTGGAATAAGTTGAGGGGTATGAATACTTTCTGAGGCACTGTAGTATGTCTTAGGAAATGTACCTAGGATCTAATTATGTTTGTAATTACAGATGTGTATTAATCAAGTAACCTAAGTGTATAACAAACCAGCATAGAATATCACATTTTAAGAATAGGTCCATGAGTCAAATTAGTCAGTCCACTTTCTCAACTTGACCAAGGTGAGATTGAGAAAGGAAACATCACTGTCTAGTGTTTAGTGAACAGTCACCATGGCCTCAGCCATATCTTGTTATTATCCCATAATAATTTCTAGTTAGTGGATAAATGGAGATATAGGCCTAATAGCTAGTATTAGACGGTAAACATCTTGAAGGCAGCCTTTTAACGCCCCTGACGAGAACCATTGTACCGTCGATACACAAGACTGGTTGAATTCAGCCCCCCATTGAGTGTTATTCCCCTATTCTTGTGGTTGAAGATCTGTTCAGAAAACTTCTCTTCATTTGTTGAAATACTCCTACACCCAGGCTGCTTTTGCTCTATTCCCATAAATCGACCAATTACCAAAGCTCTTAATGCCCTTTCATCTTTACTTGTTAAAGATGGTAACCGTTGACTCCAAAGGTCAAGTATGTGTCATTCTTATGACTATTTAGAAGGAGCCATTATTTAATCAGTGGTCTAAGCATAAGTTAAAGTGAAAGAGATCACATTGGTCTTGGTTGAGGTTTACGAAGGTTGATTACCTTAATGGTATGTACATCTTTATTTGAACCTCCTAGAGTAGCTGAATGAAGTCTTTTGAATAGAAAGTACTGAATGTGACATTCTTGAAGGGCACCGGGTGATTTTAATGGTCACTTACAAGCTCTGTATTAAGACATTGAAAATTTATCGTTATTCGGAATATATTACAATTGCTGAATTAAAGTATTTAGAAACAGATTTGGAATTGTAAAGCGGTAGAATTCAGTGTAGTTTGAGGTGTTTATCAAACCACTTATGCAAGAGGTTGAACAATTATGAAATATTTTATTAATATGAATCTTTAATCAATAAAGGTGTATCAAAGTATCATGTTTCATTAATATTTTATTTATCCTTTATTTAACCAGGAAAAATCCCATTGAGACCTAGAGTCTCTTTTTTACAAGGGAGACCTGGCCAAGAAGGCAGCAACAATCAATACATTACAGAATTAAAACATACAACATGATCCAGCTTTAAAAAAGAGTCTCCCATGATGGATTTCTTATGGATGTTGTTGTTTAAACCGTGTGAATTTCACCCTTTCCTTTCACAATAAAACATAAGAAAAATCAGATTACAGTAAGTAAAGGGAAGCATAAAACATTTAAGAACACACATGTTCATATAATATTTTTATAATATCACAAATCATCACAAATATTCTATACATGTAATTTATGAATATTCAGTGTAGGGTCAAAAGAAGTTGACACTGTTGAGCATAAAGGAAAATAACAACAATATGTGATCAAACAAAGTAGGCTGGAGTAGACTGTGTTACTTCTACTTATTGAAAGTAATACAATTTGTTTCAGGTCAATAACAAAAATATTTTCGATATGTTTGCCTTTTAGATTTGATCTCAGTCAAGCATGCCTTCATCTTGATAACCTTTTTGGGGGAACTCATATGTGCCTATTATGTCAATAAATGTATGTTACTGAGTTAAATTTTACAGTAACAGGTTGGCATTGTTACAACAATAGGTTGAATCAATGGCTTCCTTTTGATGTGGAGGACCAACAGAGGCGATCCCCCACCCACGGCATTTCTTCATCCTGCATGTATACTTACCGTATTATTGTCAATTTGTTGTTCTGTTTTCTCATTTTGAATCATCCTAAAAGCAGGTACACCACCTTTAACCAACACAGTTCCAGATTGCATAGTCCTGTTATTTAATTTAACCATATGTTTCAAACTGTGACAATTTTCTCTTTTCAGAATATTCATCACAAAAGAAACAAATAAACAATCTTGAACAATCAACTTGGCTACATGCCCAGTGTGTTGAGCGTTATCGTCAGCCCCTCCGGAAATGCTCATTAACACTCTACAGCGAGGAGACCGCAGTGTTGGAAATATCAACACTGTAAGTGGGTGTACAGAGTATCTGTCACAATCGAGTGTTTTGTATTTCATGAATGATCATTATTTATAACATAATGAAACAGCCTGTCCTCGTCCAACGATGATATGATTATCCAATGCAACCGATATACATCAAAAAAATAAAGAATTGCAGTGAATTCCATTGATTTAATCTTCAAATTTGGAAAGTTTGATTTTAGCTGTTAGATTGTATTCTGTTTAAGGTTGCTTAAATCTACCATAAACTCCTGTACTTAGTCTTTAGTTGATATAAAGCTCAAATAATAAATGACATTTACAATTATTTTACCATCAAAGGGTTGATTGTCAAGAACGTGGTACATAATATTTCTCAGTAGCAGGTCACTTATTTTATACCCTCCCTTCAGGGATAAAATTGTATACAACTAAAACATAAGTCTCAGAAAACTGAGATATTATGCGTTGAACCAGATTTAGCTAACCACTCATTTCCATCTGTAGTCCCCAGCAGATTACAGAAAAGCACCTGATAATAACAGATGACAAAACATGTTATCCCTGGAGAAAGAACCATACAGTTGTATTTTGAATTAATTTGTCATTTGTCAATACACAGACATGATGGTATTCTTTCGGTATTCTTGTGAAAAAAAGGGTACAGTGCATTCGTAAAGTATTCAGACCCCTTGACTTTTCCCACATTTTGATACGTTACAGCCTTATTATGAAATTGATTGAATATATGTTTTTCCTCACCAATCTATCAATACACAATACCCCATAATGACAAAGCAAAAACAGTACAAATTTAAAATGTAAATATCACATTTACATAAGTATTCAGACCCTATACTCAGTACTTTGTTGAAGCATATTTGGCAGCGATTATAGCCTCGAGTCTTCTTGGATAGGACGCTACAAGCTTAGCAGACCTGTATTTGGGGTGCCCATTCTTCTCTGCAGATCCTCTCAAGCTCTGTCAGGTTAGATGGGGAGCATCACTGCACAGCTATTTTCAGGTCTCTCCAGAGATGTTCGATCGGGTTCAAATATAGGCTCTGGTTGGGCCACAATGACATTCAGACACTTGTCCCAAAGTCACTCCTGCATTGTTTTGGCTGTGTGCTTAGGGTCGTTGTCATGTTGGAAGGTCAACCTTCGCCCCAGTCTGAGGTCCTGAGCACTCTGGAGCAGGTTTTCATCAAGGATCTTTCTCTATACTTTGCTCTAGTCTCAAAGTCCCTGCCACTGAAAAACATCCCCACAGAATGATGCTGCCACCACCATGCTTCACCGTAGTAGGGATGGTGCCAGGTTTCCTCCAGACGTGACGCTTGGCATTCAGGCCAAAGAGTTCAATCTTGGTTTCATCAGACCAGAGAATTTAGTTTCTTATGGTCTGAGAGTCTTTAGGTGCCTTTCGGCAAACTCCAAGCAGGCTGTCGTGCATTTTACTGAGGAGTGGCTTCCGGCTTCCTGTCTCGGACTCTACGACAATTCCTTCTACCTCGTGGCTTGGTTTTTGCTCTGACATGACTTGTCAACTGTGGGGCCTTATATAGACAGGTGTGCGCCTTTCCAAATCATGTGCAATCAATTGAAATTACCACAGGTGGACTCCAATCAAGTTGTAGAAACATCTCAAGGATGATCAATGGAAACAGGATGCACCTGAGCTCAAATTCGAGTCTCATAGCAAAGGGTCTGAATACTTATGTAAATAAGCTATTTCTGTTTTTTTAAGTTTTATACATTTACAAAAAAATTCAAAAAACCTGTTTTCGCTTTGTCATTATGGTGTATATAGCTTGATAAGGATTTTTAAAATACATTTTAGAATAAGGCTGTAACGTAACAAAATGTGGAAAAAGTAAAGGGGTCGGAATACTTTCCGAATGCACTGTATACTAAGCCCCTAATTTTGATAGTTCACGTTCAATAAACAATCAGAAAATAAAATGTTACAAAATAAAAGTAGATCATTATTTAGTTCATTATCACAGTTAAGGAACAATATCTGTACGGCTGTAATTTAGCCAAACAACTCTCCCTTTCTGATTTCACAGTGACAGAGTTCTCCCCGACACCCACCTTTACTCAATGCCAAATGGCTCGCACAGGCCTATCCCACACTATCACACCAGGTCGTATTGGTATATGACTGGACAAGGAAAGTTCTGATTCGTCTCATATCTACCTGAGGACACAAATCCCTTCCATGTGTCATAACCAACTCTCAGACTCCTTTAGTAATGGAACAGCCAGTTCCACAGAGATACACCTTACCGCAGGATGATAAGGGAGGCTCGTGAGGGCCTTTCCCCTATACGGTGTCACTATGTGTAGTACTAGTGTTTGTTGCTTCACAGCTCGTAGGCACAGTCCCCACCCACTATTTCCTTTATGCTGAAACAATGACCAGGGAGACAGAGAAGGAGGGGTTCTCTCTAATCTGTCACAAGCTCACTTCCTCCTCTCAAGATAGCAGCCAGTAGTATAGCTTCCGCTCCGTGAGAGGATGGAACTCCTTTGGTAAACTAAGAATGCTGACGCTGCAGAAACTGGGTTAAGTACACTTGGACACTACACTGCTTCCTGTCTGACTAACACGAGAGGTTATATCAAATGAAATCATGGGGAGGATTCCCCCCCAACAGGGAATTATTATGACACTGTTTGGAATAAAATAATTAAATAAGATGACACAGAGGTTAAAAAGAACACGTGAAGTGTTAAAAGGAGCGCTAAGATAATGGCAAATAGTGTTAATTAAAAATACTTTTCCCATTTTGATTATCAAATGAAAAGGTATGATTTGTGACCAGACAAGTTGCACCCCTTTAAGCCCTCAGAACAGCCTCAATTCGTCGGGGCATGGACTCTACAAGGTGTCAAAAGCGTTCCACAGGGATGCTGGCCTACTGTATGTTGACTCCAATGCTTCCCACAGTTGTGTCAAGTTGGCTGGATGTCCTTTGAGTGGTGGACCATTCTTGATACACACGGGAAACTGTTGAGCGGGGGAACCCCAGCAGCTTTGCAATTCTTGACACACTTAAACCGGTGCGCCTGGCACCTACTACCATACCCTGTTCAAAAGCACTTAAATATTTTGTCTCGCACATTCTCCCTCTGAATGGCACAAATACACAGTCCATGTCTCAATTGTCTCTAGGCTTATAAATCCTTCTTTAACCTGTCTCCTCTCCTTCATCTACACCGATTGAAGTGGATCTAACAAGTGACATCAATAACAGAACATAGCTTTTCACCTGGATTTCACCTGGTCAGTCTATGTCATGGAAAGAGCAGGTGTTCCTAATGTTTTGTATACTCTGTGTATTTGTTCCATTTCAAATGTATGAGTTAAGTGCCATAAATACATTATGATCACAGTTTTGCCATACACTCAGCCACCGCAGATGTTTTAAGACTACTTTCATTACTTGTTATTCATCTTCATTGACTAGTGAGTCTATGATTCAGCGACCCACACACCAACCTAAAGATGCAATCATTACACACAACAATACATAGCAAAAATATTGTTTCTGCTGAACTTTAGCTAGGGACCTACACACACTGGTAACATCACCCACACACTGTCACGCCCTGACCTTAGAGATCCTTTAAATTCTCTATTTGGTAGGTCAGGGTGTGACTAGGGTGGGAAATCTATGTTTATATTTCTTTGTTGGCCGAGTATGGTTCCCAATCAGAGGCAGCTGTCTATCGTCTCTGATTGGGGATCATACTTAGGCAGCCCTTTTTCCCACCTTCTGTTGTGGGATCTTGTCTTTGTTTGTTGCATGTGTTGCACTCCTAGCTTTACGTTGGTTGAGTTGTTTATTGTTTTTGGTGTAACATTTAAAATGAAAAAAAATGTACGCCTACCACGCTGCACCTTGGTCTTCATTTAACGACGGACGTTACACACCCATCCCCATCACCCACACCCACTGTCTTTAATTGAAATCAACAGTCTCCTGCAAAGCTATGTCTCCAGTTTTGACTGGTACCTATTCAATTGTTTGTTTGAGACTGATGCAGAATTTCCCCAAAATTCACAAATATTGTACAATTCCCAAAATGAGCAATACTATAAGGACAGAAAATGAATTCATATAAGTTTAATTTGAATTAGGTTTCAGGAGTAATAAACAGCCGGCCTCAGTCTCGGGATAGGTTTCAGGTGGGAGTCACCGGAATTCGGTTTCAAGGCTTCCTTTCTGTTTTGGTGCAAAAGGATATCCTCCCAGAAGAAGGAAATATTGCGAAGTGCCCTTGGCCTTTGTACTGTCATTGCTGTAGTCCTTCAAAGAATTTCCTGTTGTTCTTACAGGTTATGTTCGTGTAGGAAGCCAACCACACACACACACACACACACACACACACACACACACACACACACACACACACACACACACACACACACACACACACACACACACACACACACACACACACACACACACACACACACACACACACACACACACACACACACACACACACACACACACACACACACACACACACACACACACACACACACACACACAAATATCTCTTTGGTGTGTCTGTAGATACACTGAGTGTACAAAACATTAAGGACACCTTCCTAATATTGAGTTGCACCCCCCCCCCCCCCCACCCCTCCTTTTCCCCTCAGAACAGCCTCAATCTGTCAGGGCATCTCTACAAGCGTTCCACAGGGATGCTGGCCCTTGTTGACTCCAATGCTTCCCACAGTTGTGTCGAAGTTGGCTGGATGTCCTTTGGGTGGTGGACCATTCTTGATAAACACCAAAAACTTGAGCATAAAAAAAATCTAGCAGCGTTTCAGTTCTTGACATAAACCAGTGCGCCTGGCACCTACTACCATACTCCCTTCAAAGGCACTTCAATTTTATGTCTCGCCCTTTCACCCTCTGAATGGCACACACACAATCCATGTCTCAATTGTCTCAAGGCTTCAAAATCCCTCTTTAACCTGTCCCTTCCACTTCATCTACACTGATTGAAGTGGATTTAAAAAGTGACATCAATAAGGTTTCATAGCTTTCACCTGGATTCACCTGGTTAGTCAAGGAAAGTGCAGGTGTTCATAATGTTTTGTACGTTCAGGTTGTCACCAATGATACATACTGTATAGCCAGCTATAGGTCCTCTGATTCAAAGTGAAAATGGGAACTAACGGTGCTCTGTAGTTTCCTGCCTTGTGTGCAGAAAGTATGTTTTCGTTCACGCACTTGCATCCCTACGCCCCACGCATGCACAACTCTGAGCTCACGTAGTGGCCAGTGGAAAAGAAAAAGTCATTACTCATTCATTCATACTTTCAGCAGTTTTCCAATCTCTCAAATGTGGTTTTCCTGTGTCCTGATGGACAAATATATAGGTAAGTTAAACACCTGTCCACATTACCAGTAAACGTTTTGAACAGCATCCTTTGGGTAATTTGTGCCATCGTTAAAGCAGGTTAAGAAAGGATGAAGCTGCTTGTTTGTTGCCTCCTAGGCATCACCTGTTGTGTTTTGGCGAATGTAGACAAGGTCGAGAGAATAATGAAGCTGACTGAAGTACTAAAGGAGTTAAGACAACTGAACAAAAGTGTGGAGGTAGGTCAATCTGCAATTTATCGAACACCTTTTCTCGAAGCTTATGTATTTCATGGATTCTTGCAAGAAACCATGAGCTTTTACTAATGATCATAGCACGTTTTATTATGCATTATACTAACTGTGTGATGGAATGCGTCTATTGCCTTTTTACATTTATAAAGGCTGTAAATGGTTCATAGAAAGTATTACCACAATTTCTCACCCCTCTATTTTTGGGGGGTTGATATGTATAAGATGCAACCTCAGTACCAACACCTCTGTTTTTTGTTGTTCTTGCAGCACAACGGCGTGATGTTGAACACTCCTACCCTGGATATAGAGGTAAGCCCTTTTTCTCAAGAAAATCTACTATACCTTATTTACTTTACAAGCAAAACATTGTCAGAAAACTCACAGACAAGGAATGACCTCTGTTATTGTGATTGCTATTAGTCTTGCTCTCACACCTACTGTACTGTATATCGCATAATGTAGCACGCTAGTACTATAGCCGGCGAATGTGGTCTTGTGAGGTCAAGAAATAATGATCTTATGGTAAAAATTATAATCATCAATAGTATAAAGCAATTACATTTGTAATAGAGTTGCATAAATGATGTGTATAGTTAATTGTTTATATCACCAATAATTAGTAAATACTTAGTTTCATATAGTCTAATTTGTATTAATATGTTCAGTAATCCTTTTGTCATTAAAGAAAGGAAAGGTGCACAGTATTACTTATTTTTACGCAAAATGAATTTGTTGAACTAGAAATAGTTTCAGGTAAATTACTAGCATGGGTAGGGCCGATTGATTTGACAATATGTGAATTACTTGAAACTAAACCAAATAAACTAACTGACGGTATTAAAGTAACCGTCTGGTGAAAATGTCACTTTTAAAAGTTCATATTCTACTAACTCATACCCAAATAATGTTGTTAGCTGGCCAACCAGCGATCTACTCACATGAATATTTGTAATGACATGTATACACTCACCACCATTCCAACACAGAAAAACTGCTTTTAGCATACTTAATTAAAAAAAGGGGGGGAAGGAAAACTATTTCACTCATTGTAATTAATTATAGGTCATATTTCATAGAAATCTGGAAACACTGGACAATTACTTTAATGGACAGTCTACCTAATTACAAATGTTTGTTTTATCTTAGTAGGTGGAGTACATTTACAGTGTTAACATAAGATGATTGTAGCGAGTAGAGGGACACACACTCGTCAGAATCACTCTTTCGTCCAAAAAACAACACTATGGATGTAACTTAAGAAAACATCCACTTGATAAAAGATCAGTATTTCTTTCAGCTATTTTTCAGTTGCAATAACAGTCAATCCAGTTTGGCATGTGTTTTTGTCAGAGTTCTGTGCATGAATGAGTCAATGTGAAAGTGATCTCCATGTCTCTTGGAGTTACTTGTGCACATTTAGGAGAAATGTGATGAGTAATCGCACTCACGCCTCTGTGGCTTTTACCCGAGAGACAAACTGTGCTACTGCTTTAGAAAATGTTTGACTATATCTTGAAGTTAGTTGAACATGGTTGTCCTAAACTGGACCAAATAATTCATTAGTATACCATGGAACCAGTCTGTTACCAATATTCCACGGGTGAACGCTTGATCAAAGGTTGCCATGCTCTCGTTTTTACACTAGCTGTCTAACTAACGTTGGTCAGTTATTGTTTGACAACTCAAGAGTTTGAGGCCCACAGCATGAGGAAAATATCATTGCCTAATGGTAGAGACAAACGAAAGCCTCAACCTGGAAAATGTGTTTTCATGTCAAAGAGAGAGCTATTTTCTATCTATTCTGTGAAACGCCCAGCCAAAGTGGGGAAACTGGAAACAGGCAGCAAGTGAAAACAGTGAAAATGTCTACTTAATCTCAGTGAAGCTGGGAAAGACATGTTTCTGTATGAGATACGTTGGTGGAAACATTGTTTCTTGATCGCTTTGGCTTTGTCGGAGTTTGGACGTGCTAGTGTGTAGAATGAGAAAGTCTTACTCTGATAAACAGAATATGACTTGTGAGTCACAGTTTTATAGGAAATGATAAGACCATCAGTATAGGGTGGAGGGTAGCCTAGCGGTTAAGTCCGTTGGGCCAGTAACCAAATAGTTGCTGGTTCGAATCCCAGAGCCGACTAGGTGAAAAATCTGTCGATGTGCCCTTGAGCAAGGCACCCTAATTGGTCCTGCAAGTCACTCTGGATAAGAGCATCTGCTAAATTACTAAAATGTTTTTTTTAAAGTTATATAAATTGTAATTAAAATTACTACAACTTAACTATGTCTCTGAGAGGAGTATCATACTTGAGAGCGGCTCATGTTATTATATGGGAATCAGGTGTTGTATGTGGCTCAATAGAATACATTTGGCTGGTATGAACTGGAAAATATTGTATATATTCTGGTTGAGGTTCAGGTTAATGAAATATGCTCAAATGTAGAAGTGTGTCAAATGTCTAACTCATCTTGAAGATAGTATGTGGGTTAATTTACTATACAGCAGCTCTTTCCAGTGGTTCTCATTCCACATTACAACGTTTTGATGTGTGTGTAAAAAAGTATCAAAAGACTTTCAAATGATTTGCCTCAACTTGTTTCATTAGTGGAAAATAAGCAGTCTTGTTTTATCCAACATCCATCATTTAGTGTGTCATTTTGCTTTTTACAGGAGTGCTGTTTCCTATCTGCCTTGGAGTGCTTCCAGAAGATGGTACCTCGTCTCAACGCCAAACTAAAGAAATTGCAGCGTAAAGTTATCAGAAACCTCCGCCCACTGACTGTGAGTCACTTCAGAAAACAAGAATAATGTACACTGAGTTGAACAAAACATTAACACCTTCCTAATATTGAGTTGCACCCCCCTCCGTTTGCCCTCAGAACAGCTTCAATTCACAATTCATGCGGGCATGGACTCTACAAGGTGTCGAAAGCGTTCCACAGGGATGCTGGCCCATTTGACTCCAATGCTTCCCACAGTTGTGTGAATTTGGTTGGGTGTCCTTTGGGTGCTGGACCATTCTTGATACACATGGGAAACTGTTGAGCGGGCAAGAATGGGAAAGACAACACTTAAGTCTTGTCTTGCCCATTCACCCTCTGAATGGCACAAATAAACAATCCATGTCACAATTTTCTCAAGGCTTAAAAATCCTTATTTATCTTGTTACATCAATAAGGGATCATAGTGTTCATCTCGAGTCACCTGATCAGTCTATGTCATGGTCAAGCGCCGGTGTTCTTAATGTTTAGAAATGTACATAGCAAGATTGTGGTAAAATATTAACATGTTGCTTTGTTCTGGTTTTAGTTTAGAGGTGTGGACTCCTGCAGTCGGGAGGAGAGAGAGGTGAGCCTTGCCATTATTTTCCAAATGACATTAATAGCATTATCATTATTAAACATAATCACATAAGAATTATGTGAGGGAATGTGGAAAGTAAGTTAGGGGTAGTAGTTACTTTACTAGGCCTATGTTCAGTCCAAATCTAAGAGTAACTTGAAATTTGTATTTTAACTTTTAAAAGTTAAATTGTGTGGGCCAACTATGTTAACATTTTCGGTGTTCCTTTATTCCCTCAGAACAAAGTCTGCCAAGGATGTGATTCCTACCCAATGAAGGACAGCAGGGAATTTGTACAACAGTTGGAATCTCTTCTTCAACAGGTTATTATGAAATAAGTCAGACTTTTAACAACAATATCTACACTTCAATGAGAGAAAATGGTGGTAGTGTGCAGTGTGCTAACTACAAAAATATGATTTTCAGGGTATGAATAGACTGGTGTGAGGATATGACTGGAACAAACCGTGGAAAAAGACATGGGACTGTGTAGAAGACACTACTCTGTGAACACATCAGAGACATGGCTATGGCCATTCTGGCCATCCTACTATTCTATGTCATTTGTTATTTTATTTTTGTGGCCAAGATTATATTTGTTTTGTCATTATTTTGTTGGGGGGGTTACAGGTACAATATTTATATCAAATCATATATAATTTCATATCACATGTACCCGTGGACTGCCACTCAAAAGAAAAACAAAAGTAAGAAATACAGACAGAGAAATGATCATATTGATTAAGTTATAATTATATTTAATAATAATATTTATTTAATATTTATTTATGAAATGGTGTTATCCTACTCAAGAGCTAAATAATTATTTAATTCCCACAAGAAAGCTGCTTTGGTGCCACCTAGTGTAAAAAAGACATCCATGCAGTTTATCATTGACGTTTTAATATTTCTTTATTTATTCACATGAACCTATTTGTATGTTTGTATACTATATATTTAACATTGTTAGCTCTCAAAGCTATATCTCATCCATTACGCCAAACTATGTATTTTATTATATCAAAATTAAGTATCTCACAATGAGATTAAATTGCTTGAAAAGGTAATGAAATTACTGTTGCTTTTTGTATTTGTATTTTATCAAAAACATTTCATTGAATGTGAGAATATTAAATAACTAATACTGTATTTGTGTTCTGACAATGATTATTTTGAGTCCATTTGAATAACAAAGACAATTTAGGCCAGGGGTGTCCATAAATGTTTCCCTGCAAACACATTCGGTCCTCACTGAGGTCTGGAGTGTCGCACTTAAAATATATTTTATTTCTTGCTGTCTGGACACACCTATACATTCAAGGGTTTTAATGTATTTTTTACTATTTTCTACATTGTAGAATAATAGTGAAGACATCAAAACTATGAAATAACAAATATGGAATAATGTAGTAACCAAAAAAGTGTAAAACAAATCAAAATATATTTTTTATTTGAGATTCTTCAAAGTAGCCACCCTTTGCCTTGATGACAGCGTTGCGCAAATATTTAAGGAGCAACAATAAAATAACAGTAGCGAGGCTATATACAGGGGGTACCGGTACAGAGTCAATGTGTGGGGGAACCAGTTAGTCCAGGTAATTGAGGTAATATGTACATGAAGATAGAGGTAAAGTGACTATGCATGGATAATAAACAGAGAGTAGCAGCAGTGTAAAAATGGGTGTGGGGGGGGGGGGGGGGGGTGCAATGCAAATAGTCCAGGTAGCCATTTGATTAGCTGTTCAGGAATCTAACGGCTTGGAGGTAGAAGCTGTTATGAAGCCTCTTGGACATAGACTTGGCACTCCGGTACTGCTTACTGTGCGGTAGCAGAGAGAACAGTCCTTGACTAGGGTGGCTGGAGTCTGGCAATTTTTTGGGCCTTCCTCTAACACCGCCTGGTATAGAGGTCCTGGATGGCAGGAAGCTTGGCCCCAGTGATGTACTGGGCCATACACACTACCCTCTGTAGTGCCTTGCGGTTGGAGGCTGAGCAGTTGCCATACCAGGCGGTGACGCAACCAGTCAGGATGCTCTCGATGGCGCAGCTGTAGAACTTGTTGAGGATCTGAGAACCCATGCCAAATCTTTTCAGTTTCCTGAGGGGGAATAGGCTTTGTCGTTCCCTCTTCATGACTGTCTTGGTGTGCTTGGACAATGGTAGTTTGTTTGGGATGTGGACACCAAGGAAGCTCTCAACCTACTCCACTACAGCCCCGTTGATGAGAATGGGGGCGTGCTCGGTCCTCCTTTTCTTGTAGTCCACAATCAGCTCCTTTATCTTGATCACGTTGAGAGAGAGGTTGTTATCCTGGCACCACACTGCCAGGTTTCTGACCTCCTCCTTATAGGCTGTCTCATTGTTGTCGGTGATCAGGCCTACCACTGTTATGTTGTCGGAAAACTTAATGATGGTGTTGGATTCGTGCTTGGCCATGCAGTCATAGGTGAACAGGGAGTACAGGAGGGGACTGAGCACACACCCCTGAGGGGCCCCGTGTTGAGGATCATTATGGCAGATGTGTTGTTACCTACCCTTACCACCTGGGGCAGACTGTCAGGAAGTCCGGGATCCAGTTCCAGAGGGAGGTGTTTAGTCCCAGGGTCCTTAGCTTATTGATATGCTTTGAGGGCACTATAGTGTTGAACACTGAGCTGTAGTCAATGAATAGCATTCTCACGTAGGTGTTCCTTTTGTCCAGGTGTGAAAGGGCAGTGTGGAGTGCAATAGAGATTGCATCATCTGTGGATCTGTTGGGGCGGTATGCAAATTGGTTTCTGAAATAATGGTGTTGATGTGAGCCATGACCAGCCTTTCAATGCACTTCATGGCTACAGACGTGAGTCCTACGGGTCGGTAGTCGTTTAGGCAGGTTACCCTGGTGTTCTTGGGCACAGGGAATATGGTGGTCTGCTTGAAGCATGTTGGTATTACAGACTCGGTCAGGGACAGGTTAAAAATGTCAGTGAAGACACTTGCCAGTTGGTCAGCGCATGCTCAGAGTACACATCCTGGTAATCCGTCTGGCCCTGGAGCTTTGTGAATGTTGACCTGTTTAAAGGTCTTACTTACTGTGACCACACAGTCGTTTGTAGCAGCTGATGTTCTCAAGCATGCTTCCGTGTTTCTTTCCTCAAAGCGAGCATGGAAGTTATTTATCTCATCCAGAGGCTTGTGTCTATAATAGTTTGTAAGCCTTGCCAAATCCGACGAGCGCCGGAGCCGGTGTAGTACAATTCAATCTTAGTCCTGTATTGACACTTTGCCTGTTTGATGGTTCATCTGAGGGCATAGCGGGATTTCTTATAAGCATCCGGGTTCGAGTCCCAATCCTTGAAAGCGGCAGCTCTACCCTTTAGCTCAGTGCGGATGTTGTCTGTAATCCATGGCTTCTGGTTGGGGTACGTTTGGTCACTGTGGGGACGACATCATCGATGCACTTATTGATGAAGCCAGTGACTGATGTGGTGTACTCCTCAATGCCATCGGATGAATCCCAGAACATATTCCAGTCTGTGGTAGCAAAACAGTCCTGTAGCTTAGCATCTGCGTCATCTGACCACTTCCTTATTGAGCGAGTCACTGGTACTTCCTGCTTACATTTTAGCTTGAAAGCAGGAATCAGGAGGATAGAGTTAAGGTAAGGTTTGCCAAATGAAGGGCGAGGGAGAGCTTTGTACACGTCTCTGTCTGTGGAGTAAAGGTGGTCTAGAGTTTTTTTCCCTCTGGTTGCACATTTAACATGCTGGTAGAAATGAGGTAAAACGGATTTAAGTTTCCCTGCATTAATGTCCCCGGCCACTAGGAGCGCCGCCCCTGGATGAGCATTTTCTTGTTTGCTTATGGCCTTATACAGCTCTTTGAGTGCTGTCTTAGTGCCAGCATTGGTTTACGGTGGTAAATAAACAGCTACGAAATATATATAGATGAAAAATCTCTTTGTAAATAGTGTAGTCTACAGCTTATTATGAGATACTCTACCTCAGGCGAGGAAAACCTCGAGAATTTGAGCACCAGCTGTTAGTTACAAATTGACCCAGACCGCCAGCCCTTGTCTTACCGGAGGCAGCTGTTCTGTCTTGCTGATGAAACATAAGATATTACAGTTTTTAATGTCCCCTTGGTAGGATAGTCTTGATCGGAGCGCATCCATTTTATTATCCAATGATTGGACGTTGGCTAATAAGACTGATGGTAGAGGGGGATTACTCACTCGCCTTCGGATCCTTACAAGTCACCCCGACCTACGTCCCCGATATCTCTGTCTCTTCTTCATGTGAATGACAGTGATTTGAGCATTGTCGGGTGAAGTAAATCCTTCACGTCCGACTCGTTAAAGAAAAAAATCTTCGTCCAGTACGAGGAGAGTAATCGTTGTCCTGATATCCAGAAGCTCTTTTCGGTCATAAGAGACGGTGGCAGCAACATTATGTACAATATAAGTTACAAATAACATAAAAAACACACACAATAGCACAATTGGTTAGGAGCCTGTAAAATGGCAGCCATTTCCTCCGGCGCCATCATATAATCAAACATGGGTGAGGTTTGATAATGTTGTGGAGTTGCTTTGCTGCCCTTGGTACTGGGGACCTTAAACGTGTGGAAGGAATCATGAAATCAGGTGTTTTGGAGTCCAATGTTCATACCAGTGTACAGAAACTTAGTCTCCTTTGAAGGTGGTGGGTCTTCCAGCAGGACACCGACCCCAAACACACATCAAAAAGCACACAGGAATGGTTCAAGAATAAATGTGAGACTGTTCTGGAGTGGCCAGCAAAGAGTCCATATCTGAATCACATCCAAGACCTATGGCGAGATCTGAAAACAGCAGTTAGTGGAGGGAACACCTCAAATGTTGAAGATTTAGAACAGTGTGCTGCTAAAGAGTGCTGAAAGCTGTGTAACCAAGTACTAGCTCCAGTGTGCCAATAAGTTCCTCCTTGCCATTTTATTTTATTTTCTAGATAAAAATTCTAAACGTAAGTTTACAAAAATAAAAATGGTTCTGCAATGTTGAAAATCTAATAACAAGGTGTGGAAACCAAAAGTTGTTTTTAATGTCATCTTATTTTAAGAGAAATAGGGAATTATCTAAGAAAAGTGCAAGGGTGACAATATAAACTCAGCAAAAAAAGAAAAGTCCTCTCACTGTCGACTGCGCTCATTTTCAGCAAACTTAACATGTGTAAATATTTGTATGAACATAACAAGATTCAACAACTGAGACATAAACTGAACAAGTTCCACAGACATGTGACCCCCTGAACAAAGGGGGGGTCAAAATCAAAAGTAACAGTCAGTATCTGGTGTGGCCACCAGCTGCATTAAGTACTGCAGTGCATCTCCTCATCATGGACTGCACCAGATTTGCCAGTTCTTGCTGTGAGATGTTACCCCACTCTTCCACCAAGGCACCTGCAAGTTCCCGGACATTTCTGGGGGGAATGGCCCTAGCCCTCACCCTCCGTTCCAACAGGTCCCAGACGTGCTCAATGTGATTGAGGTCCGGGCTCTTCACTGGCCATGGCAAAACACTGACATCCCTGTCTTGTAGGAAATCACGCACAGGACAAGCAGTATGGCTGGTGGACCCGGCATGCTGGAGGGTCATGTCAGGATGAGCCTGCAGGAAGGGTACCACATGAGGGAGGAGGATGTCTTCCGTGTAATGCACAGCGTTGAGATTGCCTGCACTGACAACAAGCTCAGTCCTACCCCAGACCATGATGGACCCTCCACCTCCAAATCGATCCCACTCCAGAGTACAGGCCTCGGTGTAACGCTCATTCCTTTGACGATAAACGCGAATCCGACCATTACCCCCAGTAAGACAAAACCGCGACTCGTCAGTGAAGAGCACTTTTTGCCAGTCCTGTCTGGTCCAGCGACGGTGGGTTTGTGCCCATAGGCGACGTTGTTGCCGGTGATGTCTGGTGAGGACCTGCCTTACAACAGGCCTACAAGCCCTCAGTCCAGCCTCCCTCCATCAGTCTGAGCACTGATGGAGGGATTGTGCGTTCCTGGTGTAACTCGGGCAGTTGTTGTTGCCATCCTGTACCTGTCCCGCAGGTGTGATGTTCAGATGTACCGATCCTGTGCAGGTGTTGTTACACGTGGTCTGCCACTGTGAGGACGATCAGCTGTCTGTCCTGTCTCCCTGTAGTGCTGTCTTAGGCATTTCACAGTACGGACATTGCAATTTAATGCCCTGGCCACATCTGCAGTCCTTATGCCTCCTTGCAGCATACCTAAGGCATGTTCACGCAGATGAGCAGAGACCCTGGGAATCTTTCTTTGGTGTTTTTCAGAGTCAGTAGAAAGGCCTCTTTAGTGTCCTAAGTTTTCATAACTGTGACCTTTATTGCCTACCGTCTGTAAGCTGTTAGTGTCTTAACGACCGTTCCACAGGTGCCTGTTCATTAATTGTTTATGGTTCTTTGAACAAGCATGGGAAACAGTGTTTAAACCCTTTACAATGAAGATCTGTGAAGTTATGTTGATTTTTATGAATTATCTTTGAAAGACAGGGTCCTGAAAAAGGGACGTTTCTTTTTTTGCCGAGTTTATTTGGCTGCAACTGTATATACTGTATATATGCATGTTTGACACCCCTGATTTATGCCATTCATTCCACAGCAACAGCTAAGGGTTAAAACACGTTCTACCAGTTGCTTGTATTCATGGAGGCCAATGGAAGCCAGGCTTCACCCAAAAACTGACCAAGAAAAGAAAAACCATACAAAATAATGTATATTTCGTCTCTCTGTGTTTCACACGTCCTTCAATTTGCGAGAGGCTGTATCTCTCCGGTTAAAGCATCCGAGCGAGCAAAACAGCGCCCCCTCTGTCTCTGTATGTGTAGCGTATCTATCTGATGCCGTCTGGTCAGAAAGCGCATGACATTGTTACCGCCCGTAGCATTGAATGCAAGGGGATCCAGCGAGCATTTGGCCTCCATTGATAATAATTTAAAAAAAATAGTATTTAGCCAATCAGTATTTAGCTAAACTGAGTGAGCTCAGCTGTGAATGGTCCTGGCGCACCAACAAAAAAAAGTGTCAAGGGAAGCCAGTTTGGATTTGGCTTCTGACCAATTACATAATAAGCCAAATGTCATTATTGACAGGAAAAAACTTGAATTGTTGCATCTCGTTGTGCTGTTGTCCTCCGGTGGCTAGCTAGCTAGCTAGCTAGCTAAAATTGTCCCTCTAGAGATAGGGATTTGGACTTATGGTTTTACTTAATTCTCCATACTGGCCAATGATTATAACAGCAATTCTGATCTAACCATGAATTCATATATTGTGCCATGGCCTGAGAGGATGGAAGTTCAACATAGGATGTATGCTAATGTTAACTAGCTGGCCTGGTGTATCGTTGTCCATGACAGGAAGCTGGGCTAGCGAGCAAGAATTTTAGCCAGGTAGCCTAGGACAACAAAAACTAAAAGTGTCTACTGTATGACAGAGTCATAGACCGTTTAGGCAACATGAAAGAGAGGAGGATGACATTGGCATTTCTTTACAAGTAGGGTGAGTCAACATCCGTACCATGGACAGCCACATCATATTTAGCTTATGTTGATTGGACTAAATTTGTTTTGTTATCTTTTAGTTATCACTGTATTAGACTAAGCATAGATGATTAGATTGTCACGGCCGTCGAAAGAACTGGACCAAAGTGCAGCGTGGTGAGCGTACATTTTCCCTTTATTTAAAAGGACGCCAACAAAAACAATAAACCATACAAAACTACCGTGAAGCTGAAGGGCTATAGTGCCACAAACAAAGACAACTACCCACAACGAAAGGAGGGAAAAAGGGCTACCTAAGTATGGTTCCCAATCAGAGACAACGATAGACAGCTGTCCCTGATTGAGAACCATACCCGGCCAAAACATAGAAACACAAAATCATAGAAAACAAAACAGAATGCCCACCTCAAATCACACCCTGACCAAACCAAATAGAGACATAAAAAGGCTCTCTAAGGTCAAGGCGTGACATAGATGATGTTGAAATGTTGAAGCTGAAATGGTGCACGAACAGTGGAGGTAGCTCCTGTTTTCTTTGCTACTTGCAGTAACTCTCAAAATCAATAGCTGTTTAGTAGTCTGAAAATGTCGGGAACATTACCTCGCTTGACAATGCTGTAGGTAATGTAACTGTTTGTTACATGAAATATGTTTTGTGGACTTCACCGGACAGATGTTGCTCTCCGGTTTTGTAATGAAACAAATGTCTGGTTGAATTTATTCTGCCACTGTGTCTTCTTATTGTCTCGACTTTAGGCCCATATATCATGGTGTCAAGGCATATGAACTAACAGGTTATAGAGGCATATGAACTAACAGGTTATAGAGGCATATGAACTAACAGGTTATAGAGGCATATGAACTAACAGGTTATAGAGGCATATGAACTAACAGGTTATAGAGGCATATGAACTAACAGGTTATAGAGGCATATGAACTAACAGGTTATAGAGGCATATGAACTAACAGGTTATAGAGGCATATGAACTAACAGGTTATAGAGGCATATGAACTAACAGGTTATAGAGGCATATGAACTAACAGGTTATGGAGGCATATGAACTAACAGGTTATAGAGGCATATGAACTAACAGGTTATAGAGGCATATGAACTAACAGGTTATAGAGGCATATGAACTAACAGGTTATAGAGGCATATGAACTAACAGGTTATAGAGGCATATGAACTAACAGGTTATAGAGGCATATGAACTAACAGGTTATAGAGGCATATGAACTAACAGGTTATAGAGGCATATGAACTAACAGGTTATAGAGGCATATGAACTAACAGGTTATAGAGGCATATGAACTAACAGGTTATAGAGGCATATGAACTAACAGGTTATAGAGGCATATGAACTAACAGGTTATAGAGGCATATGAACTAACAGGTTATAGAGGCATATGAACTAACAGGTTATGGAGGCATATGAACTAACAGGTTATAGAGGCATATGAACTAACAGGTTATAGAGGCATATGAACTAACAGGTTATAGAGGCATATGAACTAACAGGTTATAGAGGCATATGAACTAACAGGTTATAGAGGCATATGAACTAACAGGTTATAGAGGCATATGAACTAACAGGTTATAGAGGCATATGAACTAACAGGTTATAGAGGCATATGAACTAACAGGTTATAGAGGCATATGAACTAACAGGTTATAGAGGCATATGAACTAACAGGTTATAGAGGCATATGAACTAACAGGTTATAGAGGCATATGAACTAACAGGTTATAGAGGCATATGAACTAACAGGTTATAGAGGCATATGAACTAACAGGTTATGGAGGCATATGAACTAACAGGTTATAGAGGCATATGAACTAACAGGTTATAGAGGCATATGAACTAACAGGTTATAGAGGCATATGAACTAACAGGTTATAGAGGCATATGAACTAACAGGTTATGGAGCAAACAACACAATGATCACAACACATAGGTTGTAATATGTTTATTTTTCTGGATTGGCTGCCCTGGTGATTTTACCCACGCACCGCTACTGTGTTCTATAGTCCTAAATTAGAGTAAAAATAGGTATAAACTCTAACTGTGCTTTTGAAATAGCCCAAGTTGCCTATGGAAATCATGCATTGAATTGCCTAAATGACGTTTGTTTCTCTTTCCAGCATTAGTTTGAGCTATAATTTCTAAACCCAGTGAATTTAAGTGCAAACTGTTGCGCTGAGAGGAACGGTAGACAGACCTGAGTCTGGGTGTTGAACAGGGTTCAACTCTCCAACTGCATGGGGGGCAAAATGCAGAGGCCATAGGAGCTCCTCCTGTAAGTTAATATCAAAAATAAATAATGAAAAGAACAATATTAAAAAGTCTCAATACATTTGACAGAACATGTAAAGATGACTGGAATCTTTGACAACAGCGACATCTGAGTGGTAGCTGCTCCTTATTTAGCCAATGTACCTTAAATCCATTGACTGGATTTAATCCATCTCTTTGTATTTGGCTATTCACATTTTTTTTTAAACTATTTTAAACATGCTCCAAGGTTTCCAATGTATGCATTTACACATGACATGGGAGTAAACATGAACTTGACTTTTCTTTGCAAAATCATGCAACGAGGTTAACCCAGGTCACCCTGTCAGTTCTCAAGTTAACAGGTGCAGCATCTTTTTTGAACTATGATGACAACAACAGCACGGTGGACTTCCCAGCAGCCATGGAGGGGATTTCAAGTTTCATGTTTTCAAGGCAGCCAAAACGTCTTCAACCTCTACGAGGTGTGCACCATACCACATCTGCTAGCTCAAATACTTGAAACACTTAGACCAACGTGGCTTTTCAAACATACTACTGCTATCAAACTACAGTGGTCAATAGAAGGGGATCTTCAGTGGCAACTGAGGGTCCTGTGATGAGCAGAAGCAGGTCAACTTGCACAAGCATCATCTCTGGCCTCATTTTCCTGTCATATCACAGTACACGTGACTTAACAAATTGTTTCAGTTCACAGCAATGAAAAACATTATCCATTCGACCACAGAAGTATGCCTGAGCCTGACATGCCACAACATGTTACAAGTGGTTTTGGTAAACCCCTAGCGGTCTCTCCAGTGGTGGTTGGAGATGGTGGGTTTTCCCTTGTTGGTTTTTGCAGAATTCCCACTGTGGTCAGATATCACTACATACTTAAAGGACAATTCCACCACTTTATAACCAGCTATTTTGCAGTTAGTATACAGTACCAGTCAAAAGTTTGGACACACCTACTCATTCAAGGGTTTTTCTTTCTTTTTACTATTTTCTACATTGTAGAATAATAGTGAAGACATCAAAACTATGAAATAACACATATGGAATCATGTAGTAACCAAAAAAGTGCTAAACAAATCAAAGTGTCACTCATGGGGACACTACGTCACCACCAAATCTAAGAGTAGAACTAGAAAATTCAAGCCCTTTGGGTGCTGCCATAGAGTTACATTAGCAGTGCCCATCCAAGAAGGCTCAAGGTCATTGGTCTATTTTCCCCTCTTAATTTCGCCTACTGTTCTGACTTGGTGGTGCACATGCAGCCTATAACCTTTATTAGAGAAATTTAATCATAGAATATTGTAATATTCATTGCCTGCAGGTAGCATAGTGGTTAGAGGGTTGGACCAGTAACCCAAAAGGTTGCTAGATTGAATCCCGGAGCTGACAAGGTAAAAATCTGTCGTTCTGCACCCTGAACAAGGCAGTTAACCCACTTTTCCCAGGCTGTCATTGAAAATAAGAATTTGTTCGTAACTGACTTGCCTAGTTATATAAAGGTAAAATAAAAATATGCCCCCTTTATTTATCTTACGGTTCTGACTTGGTGTACAGGGAGAATACTGTAAGAATGGCCCATGTTCTGAATTATGTCGCTGTACATTTCAAAAGTGTTGGACAAACAGTTATATTGACTACGTCCGTCCTATCTCGCTCATTAATGTCTCTAACGAAATTACGGATTGCCTCTTATCCACTTGTCGCCCCCTTATGCTATAGTTTGTACATCTCAATTGTCAGTAGAAACCACATTTGTTTAAGCAACTCAGCCATGTCAGCTATGTTTTTTTTAAAGGCAGTAAATGAGGCTGAATGAACTGTTTTGCTGCCCGACAAGGCTCCACTGCTAGCCAGGTGTAGCAGTGGTAAGGTGTTGGGACTGCTGTTGGGACTCCGCTGTTGGGACAGCTTTATATAGGCTCTAACAGTATGTGGGCACCGTTTGTCACCATTATAGTGATATTAATGTATTGTTTAGTGTTGTGTAGTGGCTTTGCTGGCATGCATCCCAAATATATATATTTTTTGCCCCACCAAGATTTACATGCTAAAATCACCACTGCATAATTTGTATATCTCAATTGTCACTATAAACCACATTTGTTTAAGCAAGTCAGCTATATCAGCTGTTTTTTAAAAAGGCATTAAATGAGGCTGAAGTAACTGTTTAGCTGCCAGACAAGGCTCCGCTGATAGCCAGGTGTAGCAGTGGTAAGGTGTTGGGACTCTGCTGTTGGGACAGCTTTATGTAGGCCCTAACAGTTTGTGAGCACCGTTTGTCACCATTATAGTGCAATTAATGTGTTGTGTAGTGGCTTTGCTGGCATGCATCAACAAAAAAAAAATGGGTTTGCCCTACCAAGATTTACATGCTAAAATCTCCACTGGTCGCGTTGTCTTGTCATTCTTCCGCAGCTGTGCAGATGTCTCACTTTGTTCAAGTTGCAGGCCAGACTTGTTTTCTTTGCAAGCAACTTGTTCGCCAATGACAGTGATGTGAAGACATTGTCCATGGTGACATTGCTCCCCTTGTCAAGGTAAGATACCACAAGCCTCATCACCACATCCCCCGACACTCTCGCCTGCTGCCCGATATTGAAAGCTGTTCAGCATGTACAATTACCCCGCTCTCATTGTGTAGCCTACTCCAAGTAAGCCAGAGGAGACTGATAGCAGTGCTTAGATTCGGTGAACTGATATAGGTAACCTACCATTTTAAGATTAGGCCTATAATTAGAATGGATCAATACAATAGAATAGCCGCCTGTTCTTTATTCACAATTCGTGATTACATTATGCATCGTTCGCTTCCCCTGCTCATCAACTCCCCCATTCTCCCCATCATCCTATACATACTTTATTGAATCTGTTGTGTGAAGTTATACTGAACAAGAATATAAACGCAACGTGCAACAATTTCAACGATTTTACTTACAGTTACAGTGTTACAGTTCATGTAAGGAAATCAGTCAATTGAAATAAATTCATTAGGCCTTAATCTATGGATTTCACGTTACTGAGCAGGGGCACAGCCATGGGGTGGGCCTGGGAGGGCAACGCCCAGCCAATCAGAATTAGTTTTTTCCCTACAAAAGGGCTTTATTTTTGTATTTTTTTTTTTTAAGGGCTTTAATACAGACAAAAATACTCCTCAGTTTCATCAACTGTCCGGGTGGCTGGTTTCTGACGATCCCACAGGTGTAGACTCCGGATGTGGAGGTCCTGGGCTGGCGTGGTTACATATGGTCTGAGGTTGTGAGGCTGGTTGGATGTACTGTCATGAAACATGGGACCAACACTTTACATGTTGTGTTTATATTTGTTAGGTATAGTTTAGGTTCAATTAAGGGGCAATTGTCAGGGTGATTATCAGCTGGGCACTGCACTTTCAACTGTCTGAAGAAGGAACAGAGCAGGCCCTACTGTTGGGAGAAGGGGGGGCAATGGGGGTAAACCTGCCTTCCTAAAACTGGTTATAACTACAGTTCTGTTTGTGATATTAAGATTCTGACAATGGCGGTGTGCTATATAGATTTATTTAAGAAACGTCAAGGACAGTGTGGGGCATGACTTAAATGAGAGTAAGAGTAATAAAAAAATAAAAATCCAGAGCAGTCAAAATTACTGCTTTAGCGGTTCTAGTGTTAATGGTGCCCCCCATCTGAGAGAGCCATGGAGCTTCTGACCGTGGCCCAGCTTGGCTCACCAAGCCTTATCATTTTACATGCTGGAAACAATGACTTGCATGCTCAACAGGAAAAGGTGGCCACATCACTTAGGAGGGTGATGGAGAGGGCCTCTACCACCTTCCCAGATGCCAGGGTCCATGTCCACCCTGCTTCAGAGGAGAGATTTTCACCCTGCCACAATCGAGAGGATAAATGCGAGCCTCTTCTGGGACTGTGCTAAATAGCAAAATGTAAAATTGGCCCACCATTAGTCTGGACTGTCTGTATGATAATGCACACTTTGCCAGGACGTTAAAGAATGTTTCTCTGGGTGGCTAGTCCACCTCACCCCACAGGATCAGCAGACCAGCCAGCAACTCCCTGAGACAAATCAGATGCTCCAATAGATCTGCATGTGGTGGTGCCTCAGAGACTGGAGAACAGCCGGCCACACTGACATCCACACCATTCTCTTCAATTCCTCCCACAACCTCCCTCCCATGTTACCAGACCGAGCCCGCCTCAGCACAGCACGACCAGACCAGGCCCACCACAGCTCTACTAAACCCGAGCCATCACATCACAGCACAGCACAACCAGACCCGGCCCATCACAACTCTACCAGACCCGGACCATCACAGCACAGCCAGACCCTGCCCATTAGAGCTCTACCAGACCAAAACACTGTTGAGGGTAGTGCACCACATGATGCAGTCCACACCATGGATCACTCACATCATCAGCCCTCATATTCTGAGTTTGGAGCTTTTCCAGCTACACTGCCCTCCACACCACCCTCCTCAATTCCTCCCACAACCTCCCTCTCAGGCTAGTTTTGGTTACCCTCCCTACTCCCATCCCCAGGACAGGCCTGAGACACTCCTGCCCCAACCATGCAACAGGAGCCACACCAAGGCCTCCTGTGCACACCCAGAATGGAGCATTGGCAGCCACTCCGGTCCACTGCAGCAGCTCCACTCCTTTGGAGGGAGCTTCATCCGGGTGGACTGAGCTCTGCCAACATTGCTCACCTAGTTCCCGCCCCAGCCCCTGCATCCAGCGACTTTAAGGGAGGTCTGTCGAATGCTCAGTCTGCTCTGCTCTCACGTGGTTGGCTAGGGACCTTGGCAAAGTCTCAGCTCACTCAATAAATAGCTGCAGATGACCGTACTGTATGCCTGTTAGGTCTTATGGGAATGAGCGGAATACCCCATCTGACTTTAAATCTTGTAGGGGGCTTGAGCTAATGCATCTAAATGTGCCAAATATGATAACATAAAAAATGGACACAATTGACATTTGGGTATAGGACATGTGTCCAGACATTCTGGTTCTCTCGGAAAACATGGCTAAATGGTTCTGTCTCGGATAAAGACATTGAAGAAAATTATTATTATGATAATGTATTTAGATGTAACAGATTACAGAAAGGAGGACTATTACCGTATGTAAAATTTTATTTCATGGCATCCCAATCTTAAAATTGTCACGGTTTTCTAAAGTAGAACCCAGAAGCAGACCAGGACAAGGAGAGTAGGACGAAGGTGAGTATTTATTTACAAGTTTAAACGTAGAGGTAGAAAGATCCAGGTGGCGGAGCGGGCAGCGGAGGTGAGTTGATTGGAGTGAATAGGCAGATCCAAGGGAGTAACAGAAGCCACCGACGACCAGGCAGGGATGGGGTGAGTGTTCCGGGTGAATGACTGTAGATAGAACAAACGGAGGTAAGTTCAAGGCAAGCAAGACGTACAAAACAACAAAACAAACTCTATCAAACTGGAGGCTGATACGCTGGCACAACATACTGTTCATGGCTAACGATCCGGCAGGGAATGGATGTCAGGTCAGAGCTTATGATCAGGACCAGGTGTGCAGATAGCTGATGGGATACAGGTGCGGGTAATCAGAGATCTCCCAACTAGCTACGTCGCCCGGCAACCAGACAGGGTGCGTTCCAGGACACCGGAAAAACACTCCAGGACAGAACACAGGCAAAAACAGACTCAGGAAGCGGGATTCGTGACAAAAATATTCCTTTTCCCAAGAAATTCGAGCCCTATAAACCCAGTGCTTAATTTGAGCCGGATCTTGCCGGAACAGGATCCTGCACTTCTCTGTTTGGGACTGTTTTGTTCTGGAATCTATCCGGATCCGGTACCACTCATGGCATGAAAAAATGCATCTTTGTTAATTGTCACCCCCCCCCCCCCGGGCTTATGGTTTGCATAACATTGTCACCTACAGTTGAAGTCGGAAGTTTACATACATCTTTGCCAAATACATTTAAACTCCGTTTTTCACAATTCCTGACATTTAATCTGAGTAAAGATTTCCTGTATTAGGTCAGATAGGATCACCACTTTATTTTAAGAAAGTGAAACGTCAGAATAATAGTAGAGATAATGATTTATTTCAGCGTTTATTTCTTTCATCACATTCCCAGTGTGTCAGAAGTTTACATACACTCAATTAGTATTTGGTAGCATTGCCTTTAAATTGTTTAACTTGGGTCAAACGTTTCAGGTAGCCTTCCACAAGCTACCTACAATAAGTTGGGTGAATTTTCGCCCATTCCTCCTGACAGAGCTGGTGTAACTGAGTCAGGTTTGTAGGCCTCCTTGCTCGCACACGCTTTTTCAGTTCTGCTCACACATTTTCTATAGGATTGAGGTCAGGGCTTTGTGATGCCCACTCCAGTACCTTGACTTTGTTGTCCTTAAGCCATTTTGCCACAACTTTGGAAGTATGCTTGTGGTCATTATCCATTTGGAAGACCCTTTTTGCAACCAAGCTTTAACTTCCTGACTGATGTCTTGAGATGTTAGTTCAATATATCCACATCATTTTCCTGCCTCATGATGCCATCTGTTTTGTGAAGTGCACCAGTCGCTCCTGCAGAAAAGCACCCCCACAGTATTTTTATTTCACCTTTATTTAACCAGGTAGGCTAGTTGAGAACAAGTTCTCATTTGCAACTGCGACCTGGCCAAGATAAAGCAAAGCAGTTCGACACATACAATAACACAGAGTTACACATGGAATAAACAAACATACAATCAATAATAGTGTAGAAAAATCTATATACAGCATGTGCAAATGAGGTAGGATAAGAGAGGTAAGGCAAGAAATAGGCCATGGTGGCAAAGTAATTACAATATAGCAATTAAACACTGGAATGGTAGGATGTGCAGAAGATGAATGTGCAAGTTGAGATACTGGGGTGCAAAGGACCAAGATAAATAAATAAATAAATAAATACATACAGTATGGGGATGAGGTAGATTGGATGGGCTACTTACAGATGAGCTATGTACAGGTGCAGTGATCTGTGAGCTGCTCTGACAGCTGGTGCTTAAAGCTAGTGAGGGAGGTAAGAGTCTCCAGCTTCAGATATTTTTGCAGTTCGTTCCAGTCATTGGCAGCAGAGAACTGGAAGGAGAGGCGGACAAAGGAAGAATTGGCTTTGGGGGTGACCAGTGAGATATACTTGCTGGAGTGCGTGCTACCGGTGGGTGCTGCTATGGTGACCAGTGAGCTGAGATAAGGCGGGGCTTTACCTAGCAGAGACTTATAGATGACCTGGAGCCAGTGGGTCTGGCGACGAGTATGAAGCGAGGGACAGCCAACGAGATCATACAGGTCGCAGTGGTGGGTAGTATATGGGGCTTTGGTGACAAAACGGATGGCACTGATAGACTGCATCCAATTTGTTGAGTAGAGTGTTGGAGGCTATTTTGTAAATGACATCGCCGAAGTCGAGGATCGGTAGGGTGGTCAGTTTTACGAGGGTATGTTTGGCAGCATGAGTGAAGAATGCTTTGTTGCAAAATAGGAAGCTGATTCTAGATCTAATTTTGGATTGGAGGTGTTTAATGTGAGTCTGGAAGGTCTAACCAGACACCTAGGTATTTATAGTTGCCCACATATTCTAAGTCAGAACCGTCCAGAGTAGTGATGCTGGACGGGGTGTGCAGGTGCAGGCAGCGATTGGTTGAAGAGCATGCATTTAGTTTTATTTGCATTTAAGAGCAGTTGGAGGCCACGGAAGGAGAGTTGTATGGCATTGAAGCTCATCTGGAGGTTAGTTAATACAGTGTCCAACGAAGGGCCAGAGGTATACAGAATGGTGTCGTCTGCGTAGAGGTGGATCAAAGAATCACCAGCAGCGAGAGCGACATCATTGATGTATACAGAGAAGAGAGTCGGCCCGAGAATTGAACCCTGTGAACTGATTTGAACATGATGCTGCCACTTCTTTGGCTTGCAAGCCTCCCCCTTTTTCCTCCAAACATATCGATGGTCATTATGGCCAAACAGTTCAATTTCTGTTTCATCAGACCAGAGGGCATTTCTCCAAAAAGTACGATCTGTTTGGCTTGTTTATGGCGGTTTTGGAGCAGTGGCTACTTCCTTGCTGAGCGGCCTTTCAGGTTATGTCGATATAGGACTCGTTTTACTGTGGATATAGATACTTTTGTACCTGTTTCCTCCAGCATCTTCACAAGGTCCTTTGCTGTTGTTCTGGGATTGTTTTGCACTTTTCAGGCACCAAAGTACGTTCATCTCTAGGAGACAGAACGCGTCTCCTTCCAGAGCGGTATGACGGCTGTGTGGTCCCATGGTGTTTATACTTGCATACTATTGTTTGTACAGATGAACTTGGTACCGTCAGGCGTTTGGAAATTGCTCCCAAGGATGAACCAGACTGGTGGAGGTTTACAAAAAAAATTCTTAGGTCTCGGCTGATTTCTTTTGATTTTCCAATGATGTCAAGTAAAAAGGCACTGCATTTTCCAAGCTCTTTAAAGGCACAGTCAACTTAGTGTATGTAAACATCTGACCCACTGGAATTGTGATACAGTGAATTATAAGTGACATAATCTGTCTGTAAACAATTGTTGTAAAAATGACTTGTGTCATGCACAAAGTAGATGTCCTAACCGACTTGCCAAAACTATAGTTTGTTGACAAGAAATTTGTGGAGTGGTTGAAAAACGAGTTTTAATTACACCAACCTAAGTGTAGGTAAACGTCCGACTTCAACTGTATGTTTGAGACCAATGCGTGACCATGGCTGTGTGAGTAGCATGCCTTTATCTCTCACAGAACTAGAATGAGATTCACTTTCTATGATCTCTCTCCCTCTATCTGCTCTGATGGACATGAGCCTGTAACTAATCTCTCCCGCATTGCACTTCATCATTTATTTCTTTGTAGAATCATAGCCACGCGAAGGGTTCTGGAGGAGATGTGGCACGCCTGATGAATTCAAATACATTTGCCAAAGTTATAGAATAACTACTGTCTGTTCAGAAAGAAATGTAATAATTCAGAATAGCCTACTACACCATGAAAATGCCCATCATTTATCCACAGAAGAACATAGCTTCTTTTTTAAAAATGTACTAGCTGTGGATTGTGTGTAGCCCAATAACATGGCACGGCCTACAGTTGGGAACGTGCGGCACGTCTGTCAGTGAACAACAGCATGCAGACAAAACAGGCCTTTCGCAATATTTCAAATGCAATCACGGGAAAACACAACTTGAAAACCAAATGGCTCCTGTTGAAAATAGAAGACTCTAATCTGTCTGCTGTAAGCTAACAAAATATTTGATAAACTTCCAAATATTGTTTTACAAAGTTAATCAAAGAGCGAGATACGTTTTTTGGCACGAACGCATCAACCATCACCGGCGAGTGAGCTGCACATCATTGGGCGTGTCAGTGAAACTGGAAAGCATGTTTAGGACTATGATTTCCTCCTCATATTGTAGCCTACAATACAGTGCATTCGGAAAGTATTCAGACCCCTTGACATTTTTCAATTTTTTTGTTACGTTACAGCCTTATTTTAAAATGGATTAAATAGTTTTTTTCCCCCTTCAACAATCTACACACAGTACCCAATAATCACAAAGCAAAAACAGGTTTTTAGAAATTGAAATTGAAAACTGAAAGATCACATTTACATAAGAATTCAGACGCTTTACTCAGTACTTTGTTGAAACACCTTTGGCAGCGATTACAGCCTCGAGTCTTCTTGGGTATGACGCTACAAGCTTGGCACACCTGTATTTGGGTAGTTTCTCCCATTCTTCTCCGCAGATCCTATCAAAGTTCTGCCAGGATGGATGGGGAGCATCGCTGCACAGCTATTTTCAGGTCTCTCCAGAGATTCAGAGACCTGTCCCGAAGCCTCTCCTGCATTGTCTTGATTGTGTGCTTAGGGTCGTTGTCCTGTTGGAATGTGAACCTTCATCCCAGTCTGAGGTCCTGAGCGCTCTGGATCAGGTTTTCATCAAGGATCTCTCTGTACTTTGCTCCGTTCATCTTTCCCATGATCCTTACTAGTATCCCAGTCCCTGACGCAGATAAACATCCTCACAGCATGATGCTGCCACCACCATGCTTCACCGTAGAGATGGTGGCAGGTTTCCTCCAGACGTGACGCTTTGCATTCAGGTCAAAGTTCAATCTTGGTTTCATCAGACCAGAGAATCTTGTTTCTCATGGACTGAGAGTCCTTTAGGTGCCTTTCGGCAAACTCCAAGCGGGCTGTCATGTGCCTTTTACTGAGGAGTGGCTTCCGTCTGGCCACTCTACCATAAACGCCTGATTGGTGGAGTGCTGCAGAGATGGTTGTCCTGGAAGGTTCTTCCATCTCCACAGAGGAACACTGGAGCTGTCAGAGTGACCATCGGGTTCTTGATCAACTCCCTGTCAAAGGCCATCCCCCAATTGCAGGGCGGCCAGCTCTAGGAAAAATGATGGAGAATGATGGAGGCCACTGTTTTCTTGGGGAACTTCAATGCTGCAGACATTTTTTGGTACCCTTCCCCAGATCTGTGCCTTGACACAATCCTGTCTCGGAGCTCTACGAACAATAACTTTGATGCCATGGTTTGGTTTTTGCTCTGACATGCACTGTCAACCGTGGGACCTTATATAGACAGGTGTGTGCCTTTCCAAATCCATTGAATTTACCACAGGTGGACTCCGATCAAGTTGGAGAAACATCTCAAGGATGATCAATGGAAACAGGATGCACCTGAGCTAAATTTCGAGTCTCATAGCAATGGGTCTTTAAAAAAAACAAAACTTGTGTAAATAAGGTATTTCTGTTTTTTGCAAACATTTATAAAAAACTGGGATATTGTGTGTAGCTTGTGTGGTTACACGTGGTCAGCGGTTGTGAGGCCGGTTGGACGTACTGCCAAATTCTCTAAAACAACGTTGGAGGTGGCCCCTTGCACAAAGGCGGAGGTAGCGGTCCTGCTGCTGGGTTGTTGCCCTCCTACTGCCTCCTCCACGTCTCCTGATGTACTGGCCTGTCTCCTGGTAGCGCCTCCATGCTCTGGACACTACGCTGACAGACACAGCAAACCTTCTTGCCACAGCTCGCATTGATGTGCCATCCTGGATGAGCTGCGCTACCTGAGCCACTTGTGTGGGTTGTAGAGTCCGTCTCATGCTACCACTAGAGTGAAAGCACCGCCAGCATTCAAAAGTGACCAAAACATCAGCCAGGAAGCATAGGAACTGAGAAGTGGTCTGTGGTCACCACCTGCAGAATCACTCCTTTATTGGGGGTGTCTTGCTAATTGCCTATAATTTCCACCTTTTTGTCTATTCCATTTGTACAACAGCATGTGAAATTTATTGTCAATCAGTGTTGCTTCCTAAGTGGACAGTTTGATTTCACAGAAGTGTGATTGACTTGGAGTTACATTGTGTTGTTTAAGTGTTCCCTTAATTTTTTTGAGCAGTGTATATTACATGGCCAAAGGTTTCTAGACACCCCTTCAAATTTGTGGATTCGGCTATTTCAGCCACGCCCATTGCTGACAGGTGTATAAAATTGAGCACACAGCCATGAAATCTCCATAGACATTGGCAGTAGAATGGCCCATACTGAAGAGCTCAGTGACTTTCAACGTGGCAATGTCATAGGATGCCACCTTTCCAACACGTCGGTTCGTCAAATTTCTGCCTTGCTGGAACTGCCCCGGTCAACTGTATGTGCTGTTATTGTGAAGTGGAAATGTCGAGGAGCAACGGCAAAGTGGTAGGCCACAAGCCCACAGATTGGGACCACTGAGTGTTGAAGCGCGTAAAAAACGTCTGTCCTCGTTTGCAACACTCACTACCGAGTTCCAAACTGCCTCTGGAAGCAACGTCAGCACACTAACTGTTTGTCGGGAGCTTCATGAAATGGGTTTCCATGGCCGACCAGCCACACACAAGCCTAAGATCACCATGAGCAATGCAAAGCATCGGCTGGAGTGGTATAAAGCTCGCCGCCATTGGACTCTGGAGCAGTGGAAACGCTTTCTCTGGAGTGACAGTAATGGTTCTCTGGTCTATACAGTAATGGTTTGTCGAGATCGGTGTGGAAGAACAGAGCCCTGACCTCAACCCCACTGAACATCTTTTGGGCTGAATTGGAACACCGACTGCGAGCCAGGCCTAATCGCTCAATATCAGTGCCCGACCTCACCAATGCTGGGAGTAGGGTACTAAAATGTGCAAAAACAGCTTGCACTTGCAACCCCTATTTTAATTTGCTCCATGGCTCTCAGACGACTCACGAATAGGAAGAACTTTGCAGCAGGTGTTTCTGATTAATAAACATTGCCATTCCGGTGGGTGTTAACATTTAATTAAAACCCAGCCCTGAAACTAAACATAGGATGAAAAGATTTTGTACGTCATGTTATAGGAAAAGACACGCAAGACTCACGGAAACATCAGAAGTGACACATTCGGATTTGGCACTTCAAGACAAAATATATCATACTTTGACTAAAGTGAACAATGTCTTACATTGTTGTGCAACATCATGGTTAAGCTCTGACCACCTTTGAGCTCTAAAAAGTGGATTTCTACTGGTGTGGCCATCAATAGACTTAATGTACCACTTATTGACGAAGTTACGGTCAGTTGAAAATGACAAAACAGCAATTTGATGGCAGCTTTTGACCACTATTGTGCATATATTTTAAAGGATACTTAGGACATTATACATTTTTCAACACCAGTATTTTTATCCATCATTGGGCTGAATGTACCAATTATTTATGGAGATACGGCAATGTGAATCCAGACATTCTAGAAAAATGGTTCTTTAGACTATAATGGGCTAAATCTGCAATGGCACTATTGCTAGACATCTTTATTTGGACCTTTAATTGCTTTTTGTAAAGGTTGAATGGTGTCAAAGGCCTTTGGTTAAAATGGGTTACCCGTCTCCCTGCTGGACATATTACATAAAATCCCATAGGAATGCATTATCATATTATGTATCATTGTAATCAGCAGACTTCAGGGAACACAGTGTTTACATGTAAAATATTGAACTATTGTATTGAATATATATATATTTTTAAATGTATTTTGGGCACTTTATCATCACTCTTCTACTAAAATTTTAAAGGATATATAAATGGCATATTTGGGCCATCTTATTGTGTTCACTAGACACCCTCAAACATTTTAAGCCCTCATTAGGCTGTATGTATCTATTATTTATGGAAATATGGCCATGTGACACTTGTCTAATATGGCCCAATGGCGCTAATTGGCGGCCATATTAGAAGGGGAATATAACACATCTGAAATGGCACTATAGCTAGAAACACTTCTAAGGTTTTGACCTAGCTGTGTGTGAAATTTGGTGGCATTATAAACCCTTCCACACTTCAAGTAAAGGCCCCAAAAGGGACAAGATAGCTGACCTACACAAAGTTTCAGGTACAACTGATTGACGCAAATGTGTGGGCACCTTGAACAAAATCGTGGAGTGAAGCATCCACCCAACAGCCCACACTTTAATTCATGATGTGGTGTTCCTCAATGACACATACATAGTAGCTGCGACAAAGTCACCACCTGAGTATGTGACTGTGCAGTGGTCTGTGGTTTGAAGCTTCCCTCAACTCTTCCTCTCAAGCCTCACTATCAAGAACAGAAAATTAAAGACAGTTGGAATTAGATCTGTTTTTCTTGTATTCAATTGAACATCAACTGTCCACTGAAGGTTGGACACCGCACACTGACCTTTCAGTTTTATGTTCAATCCAAATGACAACACCTACACAAATGAAGTAGTCCACCCATTATGAGTGGTCAAACGTGGTGGTAACCATGCAGGAAGATTTTTTCACTATGACAAAGCTGAACACCCCTGACTCTCACCTTTGCCTGAAGGGAAACTACATATATATTACATTTATGGCCAACTTAGCTGACTAATTCAGCACATGTATTTTCAGAAATGTTAGCTTATTCAACTATATATATTTTTTTTTTATCCAGGCGTGCCAGTTAAGCGCTAATTCTTATTTACAATGACGGCCTGCTCTCCAACCCTGTTCCTGGAGAACTAACCTGTAGGTTTTTGCGCAAACCCCATTTATAACTAACCTAATTCAGCTTATCAATCAGCAAATTATTAGAACCAGGTGCGCTAGATTAGGTGTGGAGATAAAACCTACAGGATGGTAGCTCTCCAGGAACAGGGTTGGAGAGCCCTGATTTACACTGACAAAAATATAAATGCAATATGTAAAGTGTTGGTCCCATGTTTCATGAGCTGAAATAAAAGATCCCAGAAATGTTCCATACATACAAAAAGCTTATTTCTTTGAAATGTGGCACACAGATTTGTTTACATCCCAGTTAGTGAGCATGTAAACTTTGCCAAGATAATCCATCCACCTGCAGGTGTGGCATATCAAGAAGCTGATTAAACAGCATGATTATTGCACAGGCGCACCTTGTGCTGGGGACAATAAAAGGCCACTCTTAAATGTGCAGTTTTGTCACACAACGCCACAAATGTCTCAAGTTTTGAGGCAGTGTGCAATTGTCATGCTGACTGCAGGAATGTACACCAGAGATGTTGCCAGATAATATAATGTTAATTTCTCGACGCCAACTTCATTTTATAGAATTTTACAGTACATCCAACCGGCCTCATAATCTTAGACCATGTGTATGGAGTTGTGTGGGCGAGTGGTTTGCTGATTTCAAAGTTGTGAACAGAATGCCCCATGGTAGCGGTGGGGTTATGGTATGGGCAGGCATAAACTACGGACAACGAACACAATTGCATTTGATCTACTGTGACGAGATCCTGAAGCTCATTGTCATACAATTCATCCGCCGCCATCACCTCATGTTTCAGCATGATTAAGCACAGCCCCATGTCGTAAGGATCTGTACACAATTCCTGGAAGCTGAAAATGTCCCAATTCTTCCAAGGCCTGCATACTTACCAGACATGTCTCCGAGAACAAGTCTGGAATGCTCTGGATCAACAGCGTGATTGAGTTTACGCCAATATCCAGCAACTTTGCACAGCCTTCGAAGAGCGGGAAAACATTCCACAGGCCACAATCAACAGCCTGATCAAGTCTATGCAAAGGAGACGTGTCGCGCTGCATGAAGCAAATTGTGGTCACAACAGATACTGACTGGTTTTCTGATCCACGCCCCTACTTAAAAAAAAAGTTATCTGTGACCAATTGATGCATATCTGTATTCCCAGTCATGTGAAATCCATAAATTAGGGCCAAAGTAATTTATTTAAATTGAATGATTTCCTTATACTGTATGAACTGTAACTCAGTAAAATATTTGAAATTGTTGCATGTTGTGTTTATATTTTTGTTCAGTATATATGTACACTGACAATGTTTACATGCACACCAATATCCCTCTATTATTCGGTAAAGTCAAGTATTCTGTTTTTGAGTTGACACATATAAACATCACATCCCATTTACAATAACCCCAAAAAACTTGTATCCCAGTTATAAGAAACCCATATTAGATGCCTGGGATATGCTGATCTAAAACGGGATACTGTGGCATGTAAACATTTTATCCCGTTTACTGTTGTTTTTGCGGTCTGCGTAGGCTGTTTCGCATATCATGAGTGTTGTGTGATGTTTTCATCTGATTGGCAAACAAATCACTTCAAAAAATTGTCGCAGTTCAATCCGCCATAATAATTCCATTATAATTTAACCTACTATTATTAATTCACTAAAATTGTAATACATTTTCTGCTTATAATTTCAGACATTTGGTAGGCTATATTATAATTTCCAACATTTGGTATGACATTTGTTTGTCAACAACAGTTTGACATAACTTGTTGCCCCAGAAGACTAAATAAAGTAGTGCTGACCAGAATAATGTCCTCTATCCATTGAATTAATGCATTAGTAATCTACAAAAATATAAATGCAACATGCAACAATTTCAAAGACTTTACTGAGTTACAGTTCATACCAGGCAATCAGTCAAATAAATTCATTAGGAGCTAATCTTTGGATTTTTCATGACTGGCAATACAGATATTTTTTATTCACTTTATTTAACTAGGGAAAAACACATTGAGACCTAGGTCTCATTTGCAAATGTGTCCTGGGAACATTACAGAAAATGAAATTATACACAATTTAAAACACAAAATTAAATAAATAGCAAATATTATATACACAATCAAACACATTTATTTTTATATTAACCAGTTAAGTTGACTGAGAACACATTCTCATTTACAGCAACAACCTGGGGAATAGTTACAGGGGAGAGGAGGGGGATGAATGAGCCAATTGTAAGCTGGGGATGATTAGGTGACCGTGACGGTATGAGGGACAGCTTGGGAATTTAGCCAGGACACCGGGGTTAACACCCCTACACTTACAATAAGTGCCATGGGATCTTTAATGACCTCAGAGAGTCAGGACACCCGTTTAACGTCCCATCCAAAAGACAGCACCCTACACAGGGCAATGTCCCCAATCACTGCCCTGGGGCATTGGGATATTTTTAGACCAGAGGAAAGAATGCCTCCTGCTGGCCCTCCAACACCACTTCCAGCAGCATGTGGTCTCCCATCCAAATGAAAGTTTACTTGGAGATTATTCCACATGACAGGGACCTGGTAGGAAAAGGCAGATTTACCGAACTCTGTGGATACATGTGAAGTTTCCGTCAAGAAGTTAACCAACCCTGTGATCTAGTGTTGTAACCCCAGTTTCTATATTTCAACAATGAAGTTAAGTAAATTGGTAGTTTATAGAGTAAGGCTTTATAAACAAAAACAGAATGATGAAGTGACCTACGTGTCTTTAGCGAGGTCCAACCAACTTGATGATAAACGATGCAGTGAGTGTCAAAACTATCAGATGTTATAAAACGAAGTGCGCTACGATAAATTGTGTCCAAGGGCTTCAAAACACTGGTAGCTGCATTTATGTATATAATATCGCCATAATCTAGAACAGGAATAAATGTGGACTGAATGATCTGTTTTCTACTATTTAATGAAAGGCAAGCCCTATTCCTATAGAAGAAGCCCAACCTAATTCTTAATTTCTTGACTAACTCGTCAACGTGCTTTTTAAAGCTTTTCGTCAATCCAGATGTCCAGATATTTATAGGCACGGACACAATCAATGGGGGCACCATCGAAATTACTTTTACTTACTACATGATTTGGAAAATAACATGTACTTGGTTATACCAGCATTTAGTACTAACTTCAGGTCAACCAAGGCTTTCTGCAAGGTAGTAAAAACAGATTGAAGAGTCAACAGAGCCTTAGCTGCTGTGGGGGCAGTAGCGTATACAACAGTGTCATATGCTACAGATGGAAGTTACAGTTTTGTACAAATAAACCAATGCTGTTAATAGAAATAGTGAAAAGAACTGGACCAAGATTCGAACCATGTGCGACACCTTTTGTTATGTCTAGAAATCCTGATTTAACGGCATCAGTAAGTACACACTGTGTTCTGTATTTAAAAAAATTCTCAACCCAGCTACAAGCAGCCTGATCGAAGCCAATCATAGAGAGTTTCTGAATAAGTAAAGTGTGATCCACAAAGTCGAATGCCTTGGACAGGTCAATGAAGAGGACAGCACAGTGTTTCTTCATATCCAAACTATTTATAACATAATATAAAACCATAGAAGTAGCAGAGATGGTACTATGACCTGGTCTGAACTCTGACTGTTTTACAGAAAAGATGTAGCAGTTAAAAGGGATCTAAGCTGAGTATTAAACAATGATTCCAGGATTTTTGCTAGGCAAGAGAGGTTTGGAAATGTGACGATAATAATTTAAATCACTAGGGTCACCACCTTTACGTAGAAGAAGCACATGGGCTGCCTTCCAAACTCTAGGGATAGTACTTGATATAATTGTCAAGTTAAACATACGTGTTAATGCTTCCACAATCAATGGAGCAGAAAGCTGTAATAAGGGATCAAGCATATCATATTTTTTTAACATCAATCATAAGTAGTTGTTCCAATACATCAGAAGTAGACAGTTGCTCCAGAGAGTACAATGATTCACTGGGGGTTGTCTGGTCCTCTTTCAAGTCGACTAGCGGCTGGGAGAGGGACTTGCGGCTGGGAGAAGGACTAGCGGCTGGGAGAGGGACTAGCGGCTGGGAGAGGGACTAGCGGCTGGGAGAGGGATGAGCAGTTTACTGACTGACCCGGGTCTATTAAACCAAGATTTCTTTCAAACAAAAAAACAGAGGACATAAAATGTTGATTAAAAGCATGACCTATCCCATTAAAAAAAGTAGAATTATGTCAGAGTTCAGTATAACTTGCTTGGGTAGGGAAGGAGAGGAATTAAGTTATCCGAGATGTGTCAGCCAGTCCAGGTTAAAGTCACCTAAGACCATCAGTTCAGATGATAGAAATTGTTCTAAATACTCAGCTATGGTACTAATCGCATCAACTAAAGCAGCAGGAGGCCTACACACTCCAGCAACAAATACGTGCACGTTTTGGCTCATGGTCACACCTAAAACCAGGATTTCACATTTCTGTGGTATAGTGACATTAAGAGCACATGATGTTACAAAAGTGGATTTCACATACATCAGCACCCCTCCGCATTTTCTCTGCCTATCACATCTAAAAAATGTTGTAATTAGCAACGTCAATGTCCTTATCCATGATCTAATCATTTAACCAAGTCTCTGATAAAACAAGAATTTCTGTGTTTGTGTCATGCATCCATCCATCCAGATATCGATAAAGTCCATCTTTGACATCATACTTTGCACATTTACATGTAACAAAGCCAGCCCTTTGCGAGACTTAAAAACAGCAGGGGTGTCCATATTTACCCTAAGCAGGTCATTATAAACTTGATCGTTAGGTCAGTCAGGAGATTTCATAGGAATCCAAATTAGGTTATCAAAGCGTTCCCCGATGGGCCGGAGGCTGCATGTATTTGGTGGCTGTTTAAATCCTACTGAAATTAAGACAGGGATAATGAAGATTTCCTTGACTTGACTAGAGTATAGTTTGATGTGTGATGATAGTTGGGATAACCTGGGTAGAGTGCAGGTTATATCCCAGTTAGTCTCACAGAGCAGCCCTAAAATGGCCTTGCCAATGTATAAGCTCCAAGATAGTTTGAGTGAATTCCGTCTTCTTTGTAGAATCTTTTCTCTTTCCAAAAAGTGTAAAAGTTATCAATAAAGACCACATTGACAGAGTTACAATAACTCTTTAGCCAGACATGAAGTGATAGCAACCTACTGTATCTACCGTATCCACGTCTCATCGTGGTTATGGGACCCGATATAATGAGGCGCTTGTTTAGTTATTTCAGTTTTGCAATTAGTTCCATTAAGTAACGTTTAAGCAGTTCAGAGCTGGCCAACTTAGTGTCATTAAATCCCACATGTACTATAACAGTAGCCGTCTGTGGATTTTGGTTTATGGCTTCAGGAAGTGGCGTAGTGATATCCTTAACTTTTGCACCCGGATAGCATAGCGTTTTAATTCCTGGCAAGGAGATGTTCCTTACCATTGAACTTCCAATGATGAGCGCCGGTCGGATCCCCCCGCTACCGTAACTCCGATCAGCGACAGGAGCCGCAGAAATCGGCTGGGGAGAAGGCTGCGTAGATCCCGATTGCCAGGGGGGAGTCCCAGTAGTGTAGGTGGTCGTCAGTGTAGAAGCTACAGCATATGCGTACCCAGTGTCCGTACGCCCTGAGGAAAACAGCGGGGACAGTGGCTAAAAACGATTTGAGAGTTTAATATCACAGCGTTGCAAGACAAAAACGGAACACTGGCATGCGTGTCTCTTCCTCCTGCTGGATCCAATCCCACTCCATTCACCCCCGCCAGGGGTAGAGCTGAAAGCATCTGAGTTTTGGCTAGGTTCAGAATGCCGTAAGGTGGGGAAATGCTCAAGCTCCATAAAAGTTCCATTACAGTCAACCGACGCTCATCCAGATGTTTAATTTCCTCAAGTAAAGTAATGATCCTCTTCTTGGCAGCATTTAGTTTGTGGCATTTGACACAGGTGAAGTTTTCAGAAAAGTCCTTCACAGGGATGACTGTGAACATCTCTCATAAAATACATTTAATGGCCTTACGGTCGGCGATAGAGTCAAAGGAGTTTTCACTGCTTTGTGTAGAAGCAGGAGAACACCCTTTACTCAATTCAGCCATTTTGCTTGCTAGCCAATAGACTACTAAAAGGCTACTAAAATGATCCATGGATAAATCTAGCTGCCCCAGCACTGTGGCTATCCGCGTCACTGGATCCAAAATAAATAATAAAAACTGGGTATAAAATACTAGATATAAAATAAATGAAAAAATGATATAATAATCAGATAATTAAAAGTATTCACAAAAAATTGTAAGAACCACCACGGCAGCATTCATCAGCTGTTTTTGTTGGTCACAGATATCTTTAAAAAAAAAGAAGGTGCGTGGATCAGAAAACCAGTCAGTATCTGTTGTGACCACCATTTGTCTCATGCTGTGCGACACATCCCTTCGCATAGAGTTCAGATCAGGCTGTTGATTGTGGCCTGTGGAATGATGTCCACTCCTCTTCAATGGCTGTGCGAAGTTGCTGGATATGGGCAAGAACTGGAACACGCTGTCGTAAACGTTGATCAATAAAAAAGTGGTCAGATGAAGCAGATGCTAAGCTAAAGGACTGTTTTGCTAGCACAGACTGGAATATGTTCTGAGATTCTTCCGATGGCATTGTGGAGTACACTACATCAGTCACTAGCTTAATCAATAAGTGCATCGATGACGTCGTCCCCACAGTGACTGTACGTACATACCCCAATCAGAAGCCATGGATTACAGGCAACATTTGCACTGAACTAATGGGTAGCGATGGACTCTAACCCGGAAGCTTATAAGAAATCCCGCTATGCCCTCAGATGAAACATCAAACAGGCAAAACGTCAATACAGGACTAAGATCGAATCATACTACACTGTCTCCGACGCTCGTCGGATGTGGCAGGGCTTGCAAACTATCACAGACTATGAAGGGAAGCACAGCCGAGAGCTGCCCAGTAACACAAGCTAAAATCGAGGCAAGTAACACTAAAACATGCATGAGAGCATCAGCTGTTCCGGACGACTGTGTGATCACGCTCTCCGCAGCCGGATTACCAGGATGTGTACTCCGAGAATGCGCTGACTAACTGGCAAGTGTCTTTACTGACATTTTCAACCTCTCCCTGTCTGAGTCTGTAATACCAACATGTTTCAAGCAGACCACCATAGTCCCTGTGCCCGAGAACACTGAGGTAACCTGCCTAAATGACTACCGACCCATAGCACTCGCTTCTGTAGCCATGAAGTGCTTTGAAAGGCTGGTCATGGCTCACATCAACACCCCTATCCCCGAAACCCTAGACCCACTCCAATTTGCATACTTCCCTAACAAATCCACGAATTATGCAATCTCTATTGCACTCCATACTGCCCTTTCCCATAAATGAAAAAATGATATAATAATCAAATATCCTGTGGATATAGATACTTTTGTACCGGTTTCCTCCAGCATCTTCACAAGGTCCTTTGCTGTTGTTCTGGGATTGATTTGCACTTTTTGCACCAAAGTACATTAATCTCTAGGAGACAGAATGCGTCGCATGGTGTTCATACTTGCGTACTATTGTTTGTACAGCTGAACGTGGTACCTTCACCTGTTTGGAAATTGCTCCCAAGAATGAACCAGACTTGTGGATGTCTACAATATTTCTTCTGAGGTCTTGGCTGATTTCTTTTGATTTTCTCATGATGTCAAGCAAAGAGGCACTGAGTTTGAAGGTAGGCCTTGAAATACATCCACAGGTACACCTCCAATTGCCTCAAATTATGTCAATTGGCCTATCAGAAGCTTCTAAAGCCATGACATAATTTTCTGGAATTTTCCATGCTGTTTAAAGGCACAGTCAACTTAGTGTATGTAAACTTCTGACCCACTGGAATTGTGATACAGTGAATTATAAGTGAAATAATCTGTCTGTAAACAATTGTTGGAAAAATTACTTGTGTCATGCACAAAGTAGATGTCCTAACTGACTTGCCAAAACTATAGTTTGTTAACAAGAATTTGTTGAGTGAGTTTTAATGACTCCAACCTAAGTGTATGTAAACTTCCGACTTCAATTGTAGATGGTAAACAGAAAGGGGCCTAATGTTGACCCTTGTGGGACCCCAATGTTATAGTAAAGAGAGTCTGACTGAGTGTCCCCTGAACAAACCCTTTGACTTCTGTTTGTCAGATAGGAATACATCCAACTAATGACTTCAGTGGACACATTAAGGGAGGATAGTTTGGATAGGAGAACCTCATGATTCACAGTATCAAAGGCATTTGTAAGATCCCAAAAGTCTGCGCCAACTTCACCACCTATGTCCAGTTGAGATTTAATGCACTCCAGAAAATAGCAATTGGCTGTTTCGGGAAAATGGTTAGTTCTGAATCCAAATTGCATTTGATGTATGGAGTTGCCCTGAATGAGGTGATCAGTCAGATGATCAGCCACCCATCTTACAGCTACTTTTGATTGCACTGGAAGAATGCTTATAGGTCAGTAAATTTCCACCAGTGTTGGGTCACCAGATTTTAAAACAGATTTTATAACAGGTATCATTGCAGCAGACTTCCAAGCATTGGGTAAGAACCCATATTTGATGGACAGATTAACTAGATATACAATAGGGGCAATCTGAGAAAATGTGTGTCTCTTCAGGAATACAGTGTCTAGACCAAATACATATTTTGTTCTAGAGTTCCTGAAGAAGCTAATAATACTGTCCACTTCTGACGCTGAGATTTCAGGAATTCTGAATATTGGTTTATTGTTATATATGGGAGTGAGAACTGTGGTCTTGGTTAAAAATCTTTTAGCCAGTTCCCTGACAGAGTCAACAAAAAATTGTTAAAGGTGGTGGATATGAAATTGGAGTCTTGAATTAGAATCCCATTTAACCTTTAATTCAAGATGTTTTTTGGACTTTTCACCTCCTCTCCCTGTTAGTTTGTTGAGATTTTCCCAAATACATTTTGCTTCATTGATCACTCTAAGAAAGAACTCTGCTTTTGCTTGTTTTATATTCCTAACCACCTTATTTCTCAGTGATGCAAATATACGTCTGTCATCATTCTTACCAGACTTCAGTGCTTTTTTCAAGGAAAAATCCCGTTCTCTCATCTGCCTCCAGAGGTCCTCATTGAGCCATGTTAGAGAGGTTTTCCGTCTTGGCTTACGTTAAAATGTCCTCGTAAAAGAGGTATCCACTTTGTCAATAGCTGACAGAAATGTTCTGTATCCAGACTCTGGGCATTCATTGCTTAACAGATCAGACCAGTCAATTTGACTTATAGCTACATCGTAGATACTCTGCTCACTTTTCTGTTTTTTTATCGTACTGCTGCACATTAATATGGTTCTTAAATCTCTTTATAGTGAGCTTTCTAACCACCGATGTAACATTGTGGTCAGGTATGCCAGTTAGTAAGTTACTGGACCTAATTATTCGATCAGGTCTGTTAGTAAACACCAGATCAATTTGAGTCTGGGATGACTGTGTTACTCTGGTTGGACCTTGTATTATTTGAGTAGGTTGAAATAATCTGTGATCTCTGAGTTTTTTTTCCTGCAAGTTTTGTTTTCCTAGTTTATATTGAAGTCGCCCATGAAAATGATCTCCTTCTTATGATCACATTCTTTAAGCATGGCATTTATATGGTCATAAAATGAGATATCAGATGTTGGTGGTCGATATAATCCAATAATAGTGCGAGACATATGAGGGGATAGGAAGACATTCAGCCCCATACATTCAATGTCATTGACATGTTTCCATATGATACGATTGCATTTAAAGTTATCTTTCATGTACATAAGCAATCCACACCCTCTGCCCTCTCCCCTGTCCCTCCTGAACATGGAATATCCAGGGACATTAAAGGCAGAAATAGGAGAAGATTTCTTTAAAAAATCTAGGTGAGAGTCGTTAAAAAAAAAATCTACCTGTTTACTCTTAGAAATAATGCTACGAATATTCAGATGACCTCCCAATATTCCTCTAGGCTTGGAACGAGGGTCCCAGAGCATTTTAGCCTGATTAACGGTTTGAAAAAGTTTCATGGTACAATGTTGTCTAATACCTGGGTTAAGGGAACTGAGTTTCTGACTCGAAGGCGGGTTTTGTTTGGAACATGTATCAAGAGTTGGAATTCCAATTAAATTATCAGTAGATTTCTCATTCTCCTGAAAAGCCATGTTAGTGACAGAAGTTATGCTCACATACACAGAATGTCCTTCTCTGAACCAGATAATATAGGTTACTCAAAAAAATATTATTTCAATCATTCATCAATGATTTCGGTCTGGATGACTAACAGAGATGTAAACGAATACATTACAAGTCAGACGTTTATTTTTACTATTTTCTACATTGTAGAATAATAGCAAAGACATCAAAACTATGAAACAACACCCTTTGCCTTGATTACAGCTTTGCACACTCTTGGCATTCTCTCAACCAGCTTCACCTGGAAAGCTTTTCCAACAGTCTTGAAGGAGTTCCCACATATGCTGAGCACTTGTTGGCTGATTTTCCTTCACTCTGCGGTCCAACTCATCCCAAACCATCTCAATTGGGTTTAGGTTGGGTGATTGTGGAGGCCAGGTCATCTGATGCAGCACTCCATCACTCTCCTTCTCGGTAAAATAGCCCTTACACAGCCTGGAGGTGTGTTGCGTCATTGTCCTGTTGAAAGTCAAATGATAGTCCCACTACGCGCAAACCAGATGGGATAGCGTATCGCTGCAGAATGCTGTGATAGCCATACTGGTTAAGTGTGCCTTGAATTCTAAATAAATCCCAGACAGTGTCACCAGCTAAGCAGCCCTAAACCATCACACCGCCTACTCAATGCTTCACGGTGGGAACCACACATGCAGAGATCATCTGTTCACCTGCTCTGCGTCTCACAAAGACATGGTTGGAACCAAAATTTGGACACATCAGACAAAAGGTCAGATTTCCACTGGTCTAATGTCCATTGCTCGTGTTTCTTGGCCCAAGCAAGTCTCTTCTTCTTATTGGGAAAGAAATTCCCACAAATTAACTTTTAACAAGGCACACCTGTTAAGTGAAATGCATTCCAGGTGACTACCTCGTGAAGCTGGTTGAGAGAATGCCAAGAGTGTGCAAAGCTGTCAACAAGAATCTACTTTGAAGAATCTCAAATTTTAAATATATTTTGATTTGTTTAACACTTTTTGTTACAACATGATTCCATATGGGTTATTTCATAGTTTATGTCTACGCTATTATTCTACAATGTAGAAAATAGTAAAAATGAACTTTTGACGAGTACTGTATTTGTTTACATCCCTGTATTTGTTTACATTTGTTTATATTTGTTTCCATCCATGAGTAGGTGTGTCCACACTTTTGACTGGTACTGTAACTGTATATGCACAAAATTTGAGATAAATACACTTTTTGTGTTATAGGGAACATTTCAGTGATTTTCTATTTCAGCTCATGAAACATTTTTGTTCAGAGTAGATACACTGTAATTAAGCTTTAAAACTGCAAAGTTCTCTGCCTCATGGTAAAATGTGTAAAATTGCAGGATATTAGCTTCAAAGCTGCAACAAAAACAAATCTCTGCCACATGACAATTTTGTAGAATTGCAGATAATTAGATTGAAAACTGATATTTTTTCTCTCCGAAGCCAAGAGGCTGACTTTAAAATGTTCCTTCCCAGAGCCCGAGAATTAGTTTGTCCAGCCACATGCACTGCCAAAGTCATAGTAAAACTCCTTGCAGTGTTTCCGCTGCAGTCATTTATATGTGGCACGACGCCACAGCAAAATGACTGCAGCTACACCCCAAAAAATAAGTAACATGAAAAAATATTTCTGCCAAGGTGCACTTTGAAGATGATTGAACCGTCCACATCTACCAGTGGCAATGGCATGGTTAAGCACATGACCACTCTGCAATTCACCATGAGTGCATAGGGGAGATTTGGGGGGGGGTGACATGAAGCAGTTTCATTACAAGACAATGGTACTTACCTATGAAGCAGCAAGAGGAACTGCCCCTCACTACCTTCAGGCTATGCACAAACCCTACACCCCAATCCGAGTACTTCGTTCTGCCACCTCTGCACTATTGGCCCTCCCACCCTTATGGGAGGGCAGCTCCCGCTCAACACAGTCCAAGCTCTTCTCTGTCCTGGCACCCCAATGGTGGAACCAGATTCCCCCTGAAGCTAGGACAGCAGAGTCCCTGCCCATCTTCTGAAAACATCTGTAACACTACCTCTTCAAAGTGTACCTTAAATAATCCCACGGTACACACACCAGCCCCAAAATATGCCTTTCATTAACTAACACTCGCACATGACTACCCCCCTCGCCCCCTTCACTAGGTCAGACTTTTCTGATAGCTACTTTGAGGAAAAATGTAGTTACTATGACTGTGATAGGTGGTTGTCCCACCTTGCTATCTTAAGATGAACGCACTAACTAACTGTAAGTTGCTCTGGATAAGAGGGATAAGAGCATCTCCTAAATTACTAAAAAGTACTGGCAGGGGGCGTGTGATCCCTGGTGGTGGTTTACCCCAAGTTACCCCAACAGGTAGGCCTACATTATATTCACTGTGTTTATGCACATTTTTGGGGGGACAAAATTCATCAATAGGATGCTAACTAGTTAAAATATCACATTTGGGATCTGGCTAATGATTAGCCCAATAGGTTAAATGCAGACGAAGTATGGGGTTGCCTATTTATTTATAGCCTCAATGCTGCATCAGTTGGGCTACAGGTGATAATGCTTATTGCTAATAGCATACCTGATAATATGGACCATGCATGGTCCAGCATGTTAAAATAATTTAACAATATGTTATTGGGCTCATTTCTGGAAGTGGAAATAGTTTCATATGGAATCAGCATCATTTTTTTTTTCATTCAATTTGGGGCAGTAAATCAGCTTCTCAGTCCTTAGTAATAAAAATTCTACATGACCGGTTCTCCCCACTGCTACAATTGTTTCCAGAGGAAACATTGACTCCTTGTACTAAATTTTTTATCTGACTCAAGTTGCGTTCTGATTGTTAGAGTGAATGTGCTATCACAAAAGGAGTTCCCAGCCCCATAAAGGTTTGAGAACCCCTTGGTCCAATTAAAGGTAAATCCATGGAAAGTGTGAAATGCATTTCTACTTATCGAGACATGCTGAATGAAACCACATCTCGATGATACTTCACCTCCCACTCGAACACTGCAAGGGCATTTCTCTGAAAATTACCTTTAATCTTCACAACGGAACATTTTCCACTTTTCCAAAAAACAGTCAGTAGGCTTAATTGTTCTTTTCACTGGTTATATTATTACTCTGTGATACTAACAACTTTGTTTTTGCCTGTGTCTGTGTATAAGATATTGGACATACGTTCAAAATTGCCTTTCAGCTCAGTATCAAAGCAAATATAATTCACAATTGACTCAAAATAATGGCCTGTGGATTTCAATTAATGACTGAATCAACTGTCAATTTGCTCCACTTTTAGAATCTAATAAATGTGGAAACAAGACATTCAAACACCAGCAGCAGTAGTAGTAGTAGTAGACTCCAGCGGTAGGCCAAGGGTAAAAGTGTTTTGTCACCTTAGAAAATGCCGTTATTGGAAACATTGCAAGCCTTAGGAAAAACAACTTTCAAGACACTAGCATTGACGAGTTTAAAAGCTGTTAGCCTCCATTAGGCTAAATATTGTGCATGCTTTGAAAGTGAGTCACAATGCCACTGTGTTTTTCATGGATTGATAAGTGTGGCTACTCATATGTGCAAAGACATATTAGATACTGCCAGTCTGCAACCACTACTCAACCACTGTGGCTGTAAACACATAGTGCAAGCAAATCACTCAGTTGCCGTAGATGACAATTTCAGACAATCTATTGAAACAATTTCTTTAATCATCGGTTAGGGACTAGAGGGGCTTCGAGGTTACCAGTCAGGTCGAGAATGGAAAACATAATTCAAGGAAGTTCCAGAGGGTGGACAGGCGACACGTTTTGCTTATTGTGGTGGGTGTTTGGCAAATATGACTCAGGGCAAAGACACAGGGATCAGGTTCCACCATGAGAGTAGAAGCTCCTTAAGTTTTGAAATACCATTGAATCTGACCAGAAAGATATTTTTTCAAAAAATATATTTAAATCATACATATCTGAACAAAGGCTGTGTTGAGGGTAATTTTTCCTGCACCCAATCGAAAGAAGCTCGTAGGGAGGGATAAAAACTGAATCATTGACCAGAACACTTTTTCCTATTCCATTTGATTAAAGTGGCTGCATAAAGTGGACAGTTGTGGAGTGACATATTCTGCATTAGTGTGATTCTGAACATGGTAACCACCAAGTCCCAAAAAATCTGGAATATGGCAATCAAATTATAAATACCTAACTAAAATGGAAGTGTTTTTACAGGGGAGTATGCATGCTCTCATGGAAACAGGTACAAAACCTCAGGATGTGATGCATTCATGATAATGGATAGAAATTCCCCCACCTTCTTCCGTCCTGATACCAAGTGCCTTAATATCAACAATCAAATGTAACCGGTTAGCCATCATGTGACCTGTTGGAATAAGGACATGCACAGGGACTATTCTATAATGACACTGACCAATAAGTGGCAGGTATGAATAGGAAAAGGTCACCGCTGAATCTGTAAATGGGTTTCCCAACTGACAAGGTTTGATAGGGGAAACCCCTTTTCCACAAAGTTTCTTGTAGGTGTGAAAGATGCTGCACTTCATTCATTCCCTTCAGAAATCATGAGTTATGCTGTACGTCTTCCGTTCAATTTCTCCCCTATAAGACTACTGTGCCAAAAGGTACCACAGATTCAAAAGTAATCAAAATATTCTAAAATGTAGAGTGAAACAATATTAATCCATATCTTAACCACACACAAAGAATATGGTATTGTCCAAGACCAGGACATTTGTTGATGATGATGATGATAGGTACTTTATTAATACCAGAGGGGAGATTTAATTTTCAGGATTTGGGAATACACTGAAGCACGATATAACAATTTTGCTAAGTTTTTCTCTTCCCAGACCATTTTTCAGGATAGTGTCAAAATCTCGAGGTCGGGACAAGTAATGGGATGTTCTGAAAAATATGCTGCGACGGGAGCAGCGACATTCAATTAAATACCCTTACGGTTCTCCAGACAACACCAAGACGCCTCAACGTAAAGTCTGGCATGGCAGAATTTTGGGGACGGGGCTCATGCAGTGTGACAAGTACTGGGTTCCGATCACCAATAATGCACCAGCCAATAGAAACACATGGTGAGCGAATAAACTGCTGAGCCTTGAAATCTCTCACCCAGTAGGAGGGGGGGTCATACATATATTTTATAAAATCAAATGTCAAAATTTTCAAAATTAAAAGTTTCCGGTCTCATAATGCACAATGCTAGGGATGTAATGATTCACTGATACTGAACTGTATCCGGTTCAAATGTTTAGATAAGAGTACATCGGTCCGCAGGAGGACAAACCGATCCAAATGTGCATGAATCGGTAAGAAAATTGTATCATACGTTACGAACCGACAGTTCACAGTTTTTACTCATATAATTTTAATTCCCCACTCCGAAAATAGGTATATTCTTTAGTGACTGAATTGATGTGTCCTCACCTTCAGTAGCCTATATAAAACTAAGTATGTACATGTGTATTTACAGTCGGGCTCACTTGGGCCGACGATGTCTCATAGTGATTGTTTTTAAGGTCTATGTCCCTAGAGTTGGAAAATGTATAATAGCAGTGCAGCAATGGTATCTTTCTGTGTTTTCACTTTCTTTCATTAATTTCCCCCTATGACAAACATCATCAGTATACAAGAAGTTATTGCTCACTTATACCCTTTAATCATACATCACTGGAAAGATTAGATTCACAGCTATGATTCAAATACACTTTCAGAATGTTCAGGTCAACAGAACTGTGTCCTTTGACCTCTAGGGTACATATCAGAATTACCTGTATAAATGGCTTCAAAAAGAAAACCCAGATACATTTTAAACTTTGTTTGACAAGTGGTTCTGAAAGGTAATGAAATAACCTTTCAAATTATATATAATGTAACCAACTTTGAAAGCACCAGCTACAACTGTAAAAAATGGCTAGCTGAAGCTCGTCTGAGCGGTTGGCTGGATATGACCTCACCCGCTAGTAACTTATGCTGATTCACTAAGATCTCCCATGGTGTTGTCCTGTCAGAACTTGATGTTGAGGCCCATTACTATACACTTTGTCACCACCACACACGGTCGGGCTTACTTGGGCCGATGATGTCTCATAGTGATTGTTTTTAAGAACAATTGTTTTATTTCCTCATCAATCTACACACAGTACCCCATAATGATGAAGAAAAAACAGGTTTTTAGAAATATTTGCAAATGTAAAAAAGAAAAAAAGAAAAGGAAATAACATTTACATAAGTATTCAGACCCTTTACTCAGTACTTTGTTGAAGTACATTTGGCAGCGATTACAGCCTAGAGTCTTCTTGGGAATGACGCTACACCTGTATTTGGGGAGTTTCTCCCATTCTTCTTTGCAGATCCTCTCAAGCTCTGTCAGGTTGGATGGGAAGCGTCGCTGCACAGCTATTTTCAGGTCTCTCCAGAGATGTTCGATCGGGTTCAAGTCCAGGCTCTGGCTGGGCCATTTAAGGACATTCAGAGACTTGTCCCAAAGCCACTCCTGCTTTGTCTTGGCTGTGTGCTTAGGGTCCTTGTCCTATTGGAAGGTAATCCTTCACCCCAGTCTGAGGTCCAGAGCTCTCTGGAGAAAGATTTCATCAAGGATCTCTCTGTACTTTCCTCCGTTCATCTTTCCCTCGATCCTGACTAGTCTCCCAGTCCCTCCCGCTGAAAAACATCCCCACAGCATGATGCTGCCACCACCATGCTTCACTGTAGGGATGGTATTGTCCAGGTGATGAGCGGTACCTGGTTTCCTCCAGACGTGACGCTTGGCATTCAGGCCAAAGAGTTCCATCTTGGTTTCATCAGATGGAACTCATTTCTCATGGTCTGAGAATCCTTTAGGTGCCTTTTGGTAAACTCCAAGCGGGTTGTCATGTGCCTTTTACTGAGGAGTGGCTTCCGTCTGGCCACTCTACCATAAAGGCCTGATTGGTGGAGGGCTGCAGAGATGGTTGTCCTTCTGGAAGGTTCTCCCATCTCCACAGAGGAACTCTGGAGCTCTATCAGAGTGACCATCGGGTTCTTGGTCACCTCCCTGACCAAGGCCCTTCTCCCCCGATTGCTGAGTTTGGCAGGGCAGCCAGCTCTAGGAAGAGTCTTGGTGGTTCGAAACTTTTCCATTTAAGAATGATGGAGGCCACTGTGTTCTTGGGGACCTTCAATGCTGCAGAAACTTTTTGGTACCCTTCCCCAGATCTGTGCGTTGACACAATCCTGTCTCGGAGCTCTACGGACAATTCCTTATTCCTCATGGCTTGGTTTTTGCTCTGACATGACCTGTCAACTCTGGAATCTTATTTAGACAAGTGTGTGCCTTTCCAAATCATGTCCAATCATTTGAATTTAACACAGGTGGACTCCAATCAAGTTGTAGAATCATTTCAAGGATGATCAATGAAAACAGAATGCAACTGAGTCCATTTCGAGTTTCATATCAAAGGGTCTGAACACTTATGAAAATAAGGTATTTCTGTTTTTCATGTTTTATAAATTTGTTAACATTTCTAAAAACCTGTTTTCACTTCGTCATTATGGGGTATAGTGTGTAGATTGATGAGAAAAAAAATTATGTAATCAATTTTAGAATAAGGCTGTAACGTAACAATGTGGAAAAATGAAGGGGTCTGAATACTTTCCGAATGCACTGTATATGAAATACAATTGTAGTATGCCCCAAAAACTCTTCAAATGTTTATAGTGATGTAGAATACATAACCACATGAGCCAGGTGTGGCAGATATAAATATGTTAAATTATTCACAGAATTGTGGTAAGAATGTGCACAAAACGTTGTCTGAATCGCTGAATTCTGAAGATAATATTTGCAATATTCTCCAAACATGTAAAATGGATAATGTTAATAGTGTATATGTTAATAGTAATGGCTGTGAGCTGATTAAATGCTGCATACATTACTTAAGTGAATTTGTCCAAATACTTATGTCTTCCTCACATGGGGAGGCCTAAAAGTGCTTACATTTTTCAAACGGTAAAACAGATATGAAAATATCCTCAAATAAAATATTACATTCTGTACTGTCGCCTCTAATGAAACATTTGATCTCAAATCCAAAATGCTGAAGTATAAAGCTACATTTAAAATGTTAACTTCACTTTCCAAATACATATGGCGGGAAGTGTATTTTGGGTTCTGATGGGTCAAGACAGTTGAACTAAGCTCACGAGGGATATTCTCAAGAATCAATGGGTACATATCGTTCATTTGCAAGTCGAAAAATATATGCAGATTGCCCCTTTAAAAACATATTGACAGCAATAAAATGTACTGATCATATTATAATAGCAGTAAATAATATCGGCTGATCCTACAGGAACATTTTGCTATCTGTATGCACCATTGTGCTGTAGTTTCTTTGTTGTAATGCCTTTTCAACTGGCACATCTTTACTTAACCAGAGATTTTTTTCAAATGAGCTATTGGCAAAGCAACATTTGATATTTTGTGGTCTCTCCACCTCCTTGAAGTTAAAATCTTAGCAAACAACACTTTTGCAGGTGTTGCTTAGAACTGACCAATTACCAAACTCCATATGACCTGTTAGTAAAGCCACACGTCAGCTCAAGAACCAGCCCTGATCCACCACATGTTGAAACCACTGTAAATACTGTGTACAGTCTAATGCTTTGCCACTATAGGTCACCAAAGGGATTTTACCATCTTGTAGCAAGAAAAATCCCAACAGTCATCAAGAGGAAAAATACAGCTGTTTGCATTTGGTAATATCTAGAGTAATTCAGCCCACCCTTTGATTTTCCACACAGCAGGGTATATAAAACACTGCTAACAATCTGAGATGACAAACATTTACAGATCTCCCCTTGTGTACACCTTACAGGACACTACCTACAAGCCCTTCAGATTATCATGGACCGTCTTTACAGGATTTCCTTTTTGACGCTTTTTCTCGCCGGTTGTCTACAAGGAAAACCAATTAACAGACTCAAAGCTGTAATCGTTGGAATCGAGCTTCTAGAAAAAGAAATTACATGTGTAAGTCACTTCATGGCTAAGTGGTGTTAAAATTTATTTCATTTCTTTCTGTATTTTTGTGATCAACTAACATGTATCTTTCTCCCTATTGTAGCCAGATTCAGTCTTCTATACTCCAACTGATGTAGAGGTAAGGCTCACTAAATATGTTTGACAACATATATTTGCATATGAACAAGACAGTAGCCCTTTACCTTTTCCACTCACATACAGCCTGTTGCCCTAGTGCTGAGTTGCTAAGGCATTATTTCCGCTTCAACAGTTCACATAGAAGACCACTAGTACAGGAAACACAGCAAGGCTGCTGAAAGTGTTTCAACTCTCACTTCACATAGCACTTTGAACAACTAAAACCCACCCCTCTCTTGGCAATTGCAATTCACTACAATTAAACCACCGCCTCGCTTTCTGTGTCACAAAATCAAAGAGCCCCAGGACAAACAGCTCTCTTTCTCGGTTCCAGGGTAGTTGCATTGTTGCAGCATTGGCCTGTTCCATTAAGGAACTGTACACTGTGAAAGAAGAATGCCTCGATAACACGACCAATCTGGTAAATATGCAACACCAGATCAACATGACTGCCAAGGACCTGCAAAAGATGATTGATGAGGAGAACGTAAGTATTCTTACTTATTCCAAGCATCTAAACATGTACAGCTCATATAGTGTTGTTAAGCACTTCACATGCCATCACACTAAATCCTACATTACCTCCTCAGAGCACAACGGACACTTCAGAATGCATCTGTGAAGACACACGGTTTGAAAAGTCTTTCAAGGACTTCATTCAGAACATAAGACATTTAACTGGAGCTTATGCTGAAAAGCATGGATAAGTCCATAAATGCTGGCAATAGAGTGATTGTTGTAATATATGGAACATTACGTAATTGGGACAAAATACATGCCATACCAAATTGCACAGTAGTACCATGTCTATCTGTTCCAGTGATAAAGAAGCTCTAGTAGCTTCCAGTTGCTGAACAGTTATATGGGGGGGGGGGGGGGGGGTTATAGGAAGTTTGTCATTGCACCGGTACTCTAATGTGTATAATCTATAATCTCTAACAATTAGAGGCCCATTTTTTTATGTGAAAAACAGTTAATTTCATTGGTCATGTATGTCTCACTGGATGTCCTTAACCGGAGATAGCAAGCCCTCCATAATGAAGGAAGGTGCTACGGATGTTATTAATTATGTTTTGTTTCATTATGTGATTTCCATATACTGTGCCTGAATGCCAGTGTTTCAGAGTTCTCAATGTCTGTTTCAATTAGAATGCATTTGAAATTATCTCCTAAAAAGCTCTAATTAAGTTATTTATTTATGTATTTATTACGTATTTATTATATATTTTCATTTCTGCACATGGACTGTTCCGAAACCTTGATAATAAAGTTGCATTTAAAAGTATTTAAAATGAATAGGCCTGCTGTTTTTTTAGGTGTTAAACATTGCTAGCACTAATGTAGTTAACTAGGTACATTTATACACTGAACAAAAATATAAACGCAACATGTAAAGTGTTGGTTTCACGAGCTGAAATAAAAGATCCCAGAAGTGTTCCATATGCACAAAAAGCTTATTTATCTCAAAAGTTACATCCCTGTTAGTGAGCATTTCTTCTTTGCCAAGATAATTAATCCACCTGACAGGTGTGGTATATCAAGAAGCTGATTAAACAGCATGATCATCACACAGGTGTACCTTGTGTTGGGGACAATAAAAGGCCACTCTAAAATGTGCAGTTTTGTCACACAGCGCAATGCCACAGTTGTCTCAAGTTTTGAGGGAGCGTGCAATTGGCATGCTGACTGCAGGAATGTCCCCCAGAGCTGTTGCCAGAGAATTGAATGTTCATTTCTCTACATAAGCCGCCTCCAACGACGTTGTAGAGAATTTGGCAGTACATCCAACTGGCCTCACAACCGCAGACCATGTGTATGGCGTCGTGTGGGCGAGCGGTTTGCTAATGCCAACGTTGTGAACAGATTGCCCCATGGTGGCGGTGGGGTTAAGGTATGGCCAGGCATAAGCTACGGACAACGAATACAATTGCATTTTATCAATGACAATTTGAGTGCACAAAAATACCGTGACAAGATCCCGAGGCCCATTTTTTAAGGTATCTGTGACCAAAAAATACATATCTCTTATTCCCAGTCGTGTGAAATCCATAAATTAGGGCCTAATTTATTTATTTCAATTGACTGATATCCTCATATGAACTGTAACTCAGTCAAATCGTAGAAATTGTTGCATGTTGCGTTTTATATTTTTGTTCAGTTCAGTGTATTTGTTTTACCGTTGCTTATGTGAATTAGAGTCTGGGAACAGTCTGACCACGAGTCGGATGCCCTTTCACCCGAATCTGGAATCCTTATCGCCAAGACATAGGTGGGTTCCTACGTATGAGGCTCGTGGGACCACTTAATTGTACCAGCATAAATTGATTATTGGCACGTGGGGAAAATTCTGACGTGTCAGGATCTGGGGGCTCTCAGCCCGACTCAATTGTATCTAAATGAACCTCTACTGAGCATCCTCCCCTCTCTTACTGTATGTTTCAATTGAATATGAAAATATCGGACTGCGTACTATGGGGAGTCGTACTGTGTCATACTAAGTTGTTGCATGTCTATGCTAAATTGAGAGTGAATGGCAGGCCAACGTCTCAATGATGAGAGGAGGGTTCCTATATGTGACATGTAGGAGGGGGAAATTCCCTGTCAGTTAAAGGGCAATAAACCAATAAAGTACATGGATGGAAAATTACCTCATACAAAATAGTGTTACAGGCAACTGATTCATGTTTAAGATGGACTGGACTTCTGCAACTGGCCTAAAAGAAAACTCATTGCCATTGCCACCTCAAACATGAGTGTATGAAATGTACAGCACTACTTTTGATAGGGGCTGTATGACCTAAATCTATCCACTCACATGAGAGGCAGGTCTAAAAGCGGTGTGGAACCACATCAAGAGAATTGTAAATCCTGTTCATCTCCATCTATTTTGACAGAGCTGATGTGACAAGTACACTACATGACTAAAAGTATGTGGACACCTGCTCGTCGAACATCTCCTTCCAAAATGATGGGCATTATTATAGAGTTCGTCCCCCCTTTGCTGCTACAATAGCCTCCACTCTTCTGGGAAGCCTTTCCACTAGATGCTGGAACATTGCTGCAAGGACTTGCTTCCATTCAACCACAAGAGCATTAGTGAGGTCGGGCACTGGTGTTGGGTGATTAGGCCTGGCTCGCAGTCTGCGTTCCAATTCATCCCAAAGGTGTTCAATGGGGTTCTTCCAAGTTCTTCCACACCGATCTCGACAAACCATTTCTGTATGGACTTCACATTGTGCACAGGTGTGTTTTCATGCTGAAATAGGAAAGGGCCTTCCCCAAATTGTTGCCACAAAGTTGTAAGCACAGAATCGTCTAGAATGTCATTGTATGCTGTAGTGTTAATATTTCACTTCACTGGAACTAAGGGGCCTAGCACGAACCATGAAAAACAGCCCCATACCATTGTTCCTCCTCCACCAAACTTTACAGTTGACACTGCTGCAGTGCTATGCAGTGCTTAGTGTCAACTGTCATGCTTCACAATCTGGCAGGTAACATTCTCCTGTCATCTGCCAAACTCAGATTAGTTGGTCGGACTGCCAGATTGTGAAGCATGATTCATCACTCCAGAGAGCACGTTTCCAATGCTCCAGAGTCCATTGGCGGCAAGCTTTACACCACTCCAGCCAACACTTGGCATTGTGCATGGTGATTTTAGGCTTGTGTGCGGCTGCTCGGCCATGGAAACCCATTTCATGAAGCTCATTTCATGAAGCTCCCTCAGTTATTGTGCTGACGTTGCTTACAGAGGCAGTTTGGAATAGTAGTGGTAGTGAGTGTTGTAACCGAGGACAGACAATTTTTAATGCTACGCGCTTCAGCACTCGGCGGTCCCATTCTGTGAGCTTGTGTGGCCTACCACTTCGCGGCTGAGTCGTTGTTGCTCCTAGATGTTTTCACTTCACAATAAAAGCACTTACAGTTGACCGGGGCAGCTCTAGCAGGGCAGAAATTTGATGAACTGACTTGTTGAAAAGGTGACATCCTATAACGGTGCCGTGTTGAAATTCACTGAGCTCTTCAGTAAGGCCATTCTGCAGCAAACGTTTGTCTATGGAGATTTTATGGCTGTGTGCTCGATTTTATACACCTGTCAGCAACTGGTGTGGCTGAAATCGCCGAATCCACTAATTTGAAGGGGAGTCCACATACTTTTGTATATAAATCAAATCCAATTTTATTAGTCACATGCGCCGAATACAACAGGTGTAGTAGACCTTACAGTGAAATGCTTACTTACGAGCCCCTAAACAACAGTGCAGTTTCAAAAAAAATATGGATAAGAATAAGAGATAAAAGTAACAAGTAATTAAAGAGCAGCAGTAAAAAATGACAATATATACAGGGGGGTACCGGTACAGAGTCAATGTAGGTAGAGTTATTATATATATAGTGTAACTTTATTCACACCATAGAGTTCCTATTCAATTACTAGAGGGGCTATGACATAAACACTCAAAATTCCCTGAATGGAATTCAATAGAATTGGCAATCTAAAATATTGTCATAAAATTATAAATGCAGTTTATATAGGGTTTTATACACATTTTCTGTATAAATAGCTTCTAAAATACATGGAACTAGACCATAAATGTCTAACTGTTTCAGTTTTCTTGGAAAACTGTGCTATTAATATATGACATAATATCATTACTTGTTGCATTTACAACGTGTCTAAGTCCTCAACTGATTTTGGCCAGTGTATGGCTGTTTATACAACGGGTGGGTCTAATCCTGAGTGCTGATTGGTTAAAACTGCCTTTCCAGCCGGTGTCTATACCACATGTTACCACCGGCTAAATCTATGACATTAAAAGACTAATTTACTCTGTTCCATCTGACTGCGCAATCCACTGTCTCATCATCACATACAAGCAATTTATAAACTTGATCTCCACTATAAAAAGCATTAGACATTATCTCACATTTCATTTAGACTAACATTTAGTTTTCAACAGTGGAGATTTGTATAAACTTTGCTGTCTGTCTCTCTGACATTTGCAACGTTGTTTCCATGTTCAAATTCGATTTCCAGCTGTCCCATAGTAATGAACATGTTGGGAGTCGGGACGAGACAGGCAACGTTTCTTAGCCAGTCGAAATCCTGAATCAGCTGGCATCATTTTTATCGATATATATATACAAAGAAATGTAAATTGGAAAAAAAAGGTTTGCAGTCTTTCCAGCTTCAGTTTGAAGTGATTGTGTTAGCTGTGTTGTTGGCTAGCTCCCCTGAACAACAGTGTCCTGACGGGTGAGCACATTTTTTATGCCAGGCGAAATCGCGCCTCGTGTTATGGATTTGTCCAAATAAATGTTGCAGAAAACAGCTTAAACAAATGCAAATACTTTGCTGTTATTCTATCTGCACTTGACGTGCCTGTAAGTTAGCTGTAGTTGGCTAGCTAGCAAGCAAGGGATAAGAACGTTGCCAGCCAGTATGGCAATGGAACATTAAGAACAAACGACTGGGTCGCGTCTTTAGATACAGAACAAAAAGACTGAACGACTGAGTCGTATCTCTGGCAACCAAACCGATAGAAGGAACGACCAGCCGGCTTGGGTAACAACCCTAGATTTGTGTCGGGAATAAATTCATCAAAATAATGTTTTTTTATGAAAATATGTCAATCATTATTTGAATATGTTGGGAACCCGTTGTATAAAAGTGATAATGCCCTGAAGCCGGTGTTTAACAGCACCCGTGCTAATTTATCCTCCAAACACCGCCTTCTCGGGCATCATCACTTAAGTATTGACTGCATTGTTTGAATGGAATGTTGGCATATTGGCAGTTCATTTGAAAAAAATGTATGGAATCGTTGCTAGCTAGCCAGCAAACATACTGTACAGTACAGACAAAATGTTATTTTTTACCAATTTTTCACCCCAATTGGTAGTTACAGTCTTGTCTCATCACTGCAACTCCCATACGGACTCAGGAGAGGCAAAGGTCAAGAGCCACGTGTCCTCTGAAACACGACAAAGCCTCACTGCTTCTTGACACAATGCCCGCTTAACCCAGAAGCCAGCCACACCAATGTGTCAGAGGAAACACCCTAGCCCTGCCGGCCAAACCCTCCCCTAACCTGGACGACGCTGGGCCAATTGTGCACCACCCAGTGGGTTTCCCGGTCGCGGCTGGCTGCAACAGAGCCTGGACTCGAACCAGAATCTCTAGTGGCACAGCTAGCAACTGCGATGCAGTGCGTTAGACCACTGCACCACTCGGGAGGCCCCCAAATTAATTATTTTACACAATATCTTATCACAGCACTGGCAAACAATGGTTTACCATCTCCCTCACCAAAATGGCTGAGCTTTATCCTACCATAAGGTTAATGTCCATTCTAGTATTCTAATTCTATGATTTACCCACCTGATAACAAAGATCTGGATCAGTTGTTTGGAAGTTGGTGATTTCAGAATCAGATTATGAATAATGAAATCAGAGAAAGGGTCACTCTTACCAACCCTGTGTGTACAACCATAGGGTCTTTGGACAACCACCTTGACTCGAATATGTCAATAACCAAATGCATCAAACACCACAGTATCTTCTATATACTATCAACATGAAAGTGCAATTCCATGCATCCAAACGAAGCCTTGATAATAATCACTCGTCAATTCATGTTTAAAACGTCATTCATATCATCATATTGACACTTTCACTATGTACAATTTTGCATCCAGCCTTGCAGCATATTTACATACATCAAAGGCTTTCTGTGATAACCCATACACAAACATCCAATCTAGAGTGGTTCATACATACTATTCAGGCGTTTGATCCTGGCGCATCGGGTCCATTAATGCACGGGAGACTCTTCCTGTGTACAAGGAAGTAAAAAGAAGCCAGGTTAATACATCAACAAGGCTGTGTAAACGTTAAAAGAATGAGCAATATAGGCTGCATTGCCTGCACAGGAAACCATAGCATTTCCTGTTTGTGTGTGGCTGTCTATAGTAAAGACGCTGTGTTAGTTCTTAGATGGTGGGACCAGCTTGTGAAAGCCACTGACGGTACAAACAAGGTGAGATAATGTACGGACCTCTAAGAACACGCATAACATGGCTTCATACAAGCTGATAATACTTCGATATGCAATTGGCTTTCATTCTCAATTGCAATGTCAAGGTGCATGCTGACTACTTCTGATAAGTGCACATTGGATTCTTTAGTGGTGCATTGCATATCCTTAGTCTAAATTCATGAATATTATTTGTAATTGCTTTGGATGCATGCCTACTGCAGTTTATTTATTCATCACGAGTTGACTGGGCTTGTTCATACAATATCTTGGCTATATTACAGAAGAAAAAGTATTATCTTCAACTTTGTTCTTTGTCATAAAGCACACTATCAAATAAATTGCTAAATATTTTTCTTCGATATAATTTTTTTTTCTTCTTTCAATTCAATTCCGTATCTGCAAACAGAACTAAATTGCAAATCAGCTAAATATATTTCTGTCACGTTCCTGACCTGTTTTCTGTTGTTTTGTATGTGTTTGACGGTCAGGGCGTGAGTTTGGGTGGGTAGTCTTTGTTATGTGTTTCTGTGTTGGTTTAAGGGTGACCTGATATGGCTCTCAATTAGAGGCAGGTGGTTTTCATTTCCTCTGATTGAGAGCCATATTAAGGTAGGTGTTTTCACTTTGATTGTTGTGGGTGGTTGTTTCCTGTGTCAGTGTTTGTTGCACCATACGGGACTGTATCGTGAGTTCGTTTTGTTTGTAGTCAGTACTTGTTCGTTCGTTCTTCGTTACGTGTAAGTTCGTAGTCCAGGTCTGTCTACTTCGTTTGTTGTTTTGTAGTTTGTTTAAGAGTATTTCGTTTCGTCTTTGTCTTGTTAAATAAATATTATGTAATCATACCTCGCTGCGTATTGGTCCTCCGATCCTTCTCTCCTCTCCTCGTCCGAGGAGGAGGAAGAGCTAGAGCACCGTTACAGTCTGTCCCGAGCCGTCAGAGCCGATAGTCAGTCAGGAGCCGCTAGAGCCATTCGTCAGACAGGATCTGCCAGAGCCGCCAACCAGACAGGATCTGCCAGAGCCGCCAACCAGACAGGATCTGCCAGATCCGCCAACCAGACAGGATCTGCCAGAGCCGCCAACCAGACAGGATCTGCCAGAGCCGCCAACCAGACAGGATCTGCCAGAGCCGCCAACCAGACAGGATCTGCCAGAGCCGCCAACCAGACAGGATCTGCCAGCGCCGCCAACCGGACAGGATCTGCCAGCGCCGCCAACCAGACAGGATCTGCCAGCGCCGCCAGTGAGCCATGAGCGTCCAGAACCGCCAGTGAGCCATGAGCGTCCAGAGCCGTCAGCCAGCCATGAGCGTCCAGAGCCGTCAGCCAGCCTTGAGCGTCCAGAGCCGCCAGCCAGCCTTGAGCGTCCAGAGCCGCCAGCCAGCCATGAGCAGCCAGATCCGTCAGCCAGCCATGAGCAGCTAGATCCGTCAGCTAGCCATGAGCAGCCAGATCCGTCAGCCAGCCATGAGCTGTCCAGCCAGGATCCGCCAGAGCCGTCCAGCCAGGATCCGCCAGAGCCGTCCAGCCAGGATCCGCCAGAGCCAGCCATCCAGAACTGCCCCTCAGTCCAGAGCTGTCTCTCTGTCCAGAGCTGTCTCTCTGTCCGGAGCTGCCCTTCAGTCCGGAGTTGCCCCTCTATCCTGACCTACCTCTCTATCCTGACCTACCTCTCTATCCTGACCTACCTCTCTGTCTTGAGCTACCTTATCCCGGTGCTGCCCCTTATATCGACGGTACCCTTTAAAGTAAGTGGGTGGAATAGGAGGGTGGTCATTCAGAGGGGAAGACGGAAGTTGGGTTTGACTATGGTGGGGTGGGGACCTCGCCCAGAGCCTGAGCCACCACCGTGGTCAGACGCCCACCCAGACCCTTCCCTAGACTTTTGGTGGTGCGCCCGGAGTCCGCACCTTGAGGGGGGGGTTCTGTCACGTTCCTGACCTGTTTTCTGTTGTTTTGTATGTGTTTGACGGTCAGGGCGTGAGTTTGGGTGGGTAGTCTTTGTTATGTGTTTCTGTGTTGGTTTAAGGGTGACCTGATATGGCTCTCAATTAGAGGCAGGTGGTTTTCATTTCCTCTGATTGAGAGCCATATTAAGGTAGGTGTTTTCACTTTGATTGTTGTGGGTGGTTGTTTCCTGTGTCAGTGTTTGTTGCACCATACGGGACTGTATCGTGAGTTCGTTTTGTTTGTAGTCAGTACTTGTTTGTTCGTTCTTCGTTACGTGTAAGTTCGTAGTCCAGGTCTGTCTACTTCGTTTGTTGTTTTGTAGTTTGTTTAAGAGTATTTCGTTTCGTCTTTGTCTTGTTAAATAAATATTATGTCATCATACCTCGCTGCGTATTGGTCCTCCGATCCTTCTCTCCTCTCCTCGTCCGAGGAGGAGGAAGAGCTAGAGCACCGTTACAATTTCTGCAAAACATCTTCAGAAAACTGAGCTTTTTTGCCTTCCCATTGTGACACAACAAATAAAACCCTCTTCTTGGGACCTATTGAAACATTTTGTTTTTAAAATACACTTAACCTTGTAGGCTGTGGAACAATAACTTGCAGTTTAAGGGCATCGTGTCATCCCATTCTTTTCTGCTCACCTATGTCCTGCAGAGGTATGTATTTTTGATTTAGCTGAGTACTGGTGGTGCATAAGGATTTTTAGAGGTGCCAGTCGAACAGATTGGAAGGGATCCGAGCGGCTCCTTTGGGCACCTGATTCATGTACAGGTGGAGCGTGATGTTGCTTTTCAGACTGAGCAACTTGGTGTTCTCGTCCTGCGATCCTTACTGAAGAACAGCAACAAGTGGCTGTACAGATAACTGCACATAAAACCCCATAGGAGTAGACAGCCACACCTGAAAGTAATTTGAAAGTGTAGGTGAATGTATGGGAACATTGTATGAGGATGTTAATTAATTAAAAGTAATATCCATGGGACAGTGTAGGGAGAGAGGTTGTGTAAAATATACCAAGCTTTGTTATATTAATGTGTATTGAAGGTGTTTTGAAGGGTTGTTTGTTAAATGTTTTTTTTTTCACATTAATTTAAAATCATGAGTAAACCAATTGAGATAAACGTAACGCATCAGTGAACTCCTTGCTGTTACCACTACACGGGAGTCGTAAAGAACCCGTCCATTTGGTGTAGCGCTCCTCGGTGTTGTAATTCCCTGTTCCAACGGCCACCACTTCACACGGCTGGATTGACGATCATAGGCCACACACAGAACACATTTACCAGCAATGTTTATAATAGCTACTTAAAACATAACCAATAAAATGAATATAAAATGTAACTAATAGTATCTTAAATATGAAAATGTAGCCAATATACAGTACTAGTCAAAAGTTTGGACACACCTGCTCATTCAAGGGTTTTTCCTTATTTTTTCCTATTTTCTACGTTGTAGAATAAAAGTGAAGACATCAAAACTATGAAATAACACATATGGAATCATGTAGTAACCAAATTTGAAATATATTTTACATTTTAGATTCTTCAAAGTAGCCACCCTTTGCCTTGATGACAGCTTTGGACACTCTTGGAATTCTCATTGTAGAAGACTACGCCTCCTTGCATACATGACTGAGTGACAAATGCTGCCACTGTGCTCCCACAGACAGAGAACTCGAGGTGGCTGTCAATCATCTTACTCAGCAACTCTCTCACCGCCTGGGGAACATGTTCGTTGATGGGGTTCTTACGCTCTGCAGTACAGTAAAAGGGGAAACAGTACCATCACTGCTTAAAGTTCAGAAACAACCCTTAAAATGTCATTGTTGGCGATCAAAATCGAATAGCTGTGAGCAACTATGACAAACAATGTGCTTTCCAACAACTACGAAACATAGAATCAAATAAATGTCTCTTCCAGGATGGGTCTCTAAGCCTGTACACTGAGTCTAAGCCTGTAAAATGAGAACTTACCTGTGGTTACCCTTTCCTTTTACTCAACCTTTAAACTGTAGAACCTGAGAAAGCCGGTACAGAGCTGACACCGCGTGGGTCTCACCTCGCTTGTACCAGTCAATTAACTCTTGGGGAATGCTTTACGGTCTGATGCCACCACCTGTGGTAGAACAACAACACAACCAAACGTCAGCTTCTGGTGCTACAGTGTCGAAGTGGGATGGGTGACCATGCTCAGGCCCTCACAAACTGTGCCCACAGAAACCAACACGATCCCTTTCACAAGAATACTTAGGCTTACCATTGGGTGTGTTACATGCTGGGTCAAGGAGGTTGTTGTTAGCTTCTGAGACAGCCAGAGACGTGTATGCCCCCATCAATCCAGGTGGGGCACAAATTATTTTTTTGAGGATTTGGGAAAAGCTGGCCCCCCTGGAACCACAAAACGATACACCTTGAGTCCAAGCCATCTTGGAAACTGTAGATAAAGAGTAATATTCGATTCTCGATAGTTAAGATTGCAGCCATATCTTATTTCCCCAAAATGTAATTTGTTTTCAATTGTTACTAGCTACAAAACTGTTACTACGATTTCTCTTCTTTCCTGTCAAGACACGTGAGCGTTGTGTCGTTTCGAGATAGATGGCCACATATGGATTACTTCATGCCACAAAAAGTGGATTTCATATTAGAAATAGTTTGCTTATCGAAGTTCCACCGGGAACTAGTTAAAGGACTATTTGACATCGGAGCCGTCCAAATCGAGGAGAAAGTATCACCAAGTAAAAGTGGATTGAAATCATGCTAACCGCAGAGCTGCGGTAGCTAGCTAGCTAACGACAAACGTTATAAATTGAGCCAACACTATGCAAGTAACGTTATGCAGCGTTTACATGGTACGAGGAAGATGTCATTGTTTTCTTCTTCTTCTGTAGGTTTCATGGCAGACTACAACCCAAAAAGGTGTATTGCCAACTGGACGGGGTTGAAAAGAACAAGGTAAAAAGAAAATCCATTTGATAGGGAAAACTAACTTAATGCAACCAAATAAAAATAGTACGTTGACAAAAACAAAACTCACACTTATTCCTTCCTTCAAATCAACGTATTTCCATTCTCAGGCTCTAGGGACTGAGAGGGTGGTACGGCTTGTGACAATACTCCATGCAACTCACTCCCCTGAGAAGTCTTTCAGTCCTAGGAACCGCTCCGCCACATCCACAGTAATATCTATTTTCCTGGACTTCCTCTCCACCTTGGCAGTGCCATTAATCACTATAGCTATAAAAGGTCACAAAGTCGATTCTTAACCTTTAAAATATCTGGGTCCTGTTAGTGAAAGACAAGTTAACTCCAGCCTGCAGTGAAGGCCTATCCACCACCATGGACTCCTCAGGAATACCATTCGATCCCTCAACCCTTTTAACAGCCGCTGAATATGAAATGCTCTGAACAGCCCTGACTTTGGACACCGCATTCTCTTTTACCCTGGTCAGGATTCCAAAGAAGTAGCTTCATGGTTCCCAGCACAATTGCAACATGTCACATTTTCATCACTTTTAAAACACATGATATGATCTTTTCCACAATTTGGACATCTCAGCTTCTCCCTTCTGCAAAAATGTATATACCCCAACTGTAGGGAGAGTAGGGAGAGACTCCATATCAAAAAGCAAAAGAACAGATGCCCCTTCACTTTTTCTTCATTCACCACATGATTCATCCAACGTGCATCAATCACTCTAGGAATATTTTTCATCTCTGTAACATCGACTTCCAATGAGACGCCAGATATTACCCCCTTGAGGAGTGCCCTGTTCCGAAGAGACAAACACAACACGTCAAACTTCTCAAATCGTGTAACGTTTAACGAACAAAAAAATCTAAACACGGCTGCCTCTCATGATCCACACGTCCTTCACTTTACCCAGCACTCTCTCCGCCAGTTTTGATATCTCAAATGGATTCTCCAAGATTGGTAATCCGATCAACTGCTCCTCATTAATAAACCTTACTCCGACGAGATAAGGGACATTCTCAGCACTGTACGCTACTTTGCTCCGTTTTCCATTATTTTGGACAACAGTCTAATTCTCCTTGATTCCACTGCCATTAGTTCAAGATCCACATCAACGTCCGCTTCCACCATCTTTTCCTCCTGTGTATTCATCTGGTCCTTTGCAGAAGCTCTCTGCCTCATTGTTTTAAATGAGAGCAAGACGGTAAATGCCGTTCGTTGAGGCTGGCGGTGAAAGCCGTCATGGTAGACGGACTTGCCGTCAAAGTTCAAATATTGAAACTTTTGCCATTGCACTGATTGTTTACTGAAATCCCCATAGCAACACATACCGTCGTGCTGGCTTGCTTTTGACGTCACCCTCTTTCTTGTTTTCTTGTCCTGCTATGGCAGGATTAGACAGATGGATATACACATATGACGTTTCTTTGGCTACGCAGAGAAATATGGGTGATCAATATTTATTTCTAGGCAACGTAGTAAACTCTAGCCTAATCATATTTAGGAAGTACATTTCCTTGGGAAGATAACTGCCCCGTGCTTCTACGCCCATGCATGGGATATAGGGTACTCTATTTAATTGAGACGACATGCACACCTGATCTCGCACGTATGACTACTGAACTTGAAACAGCAAGCATGACAGCTGACACTTGCACTTTCTGTTGAGCTACATTTTGCGTTTCTTCTTCGGTGGGGTTTCTCGGTGGTTGGCACCCAAAGTTATGGTGCATTACTGCCACCTACTCTACTGGAGTGTGGGCCAGAGACGGGGAGAAACTAAATCCTACCTGCGAGCCCCGTTTCTCTTTAAAAAAGATAACTAAACATTTGAGACCATATCTAATGACATTCTACTCAATATACTATATTATACTAATATACTAATTTCCTGTATCCCCTTCTCCCTCATACTAGATCTCAGCCTCTCTCTTTCCCTCTCATACTGCCCACACTGTATCAGTACATTCTCCACTGTCTGTATCCTGGCAATAATCACACTTTCCTGTTGGATGCTTTCCTATCACATTTAAAGTCTTATTCAACTGGCTGTGTTCCACCCTTAATCATGTAACAATAGCCTCCTCTCTTCTGTCCCTTACTGCTATCCTCCCCTCCCCAACGTTCCTCTGTACTTGAAATAAATACCTGCCCTTAGTATCTCTATTCCACTGCTCCTGCCATCTCTGCACCATCACTGTCCATATATCTTGCCTGGTTGGCCCTGTCCGGGGGTATCGTCGGACAGGGCCACAGTGTCTCCCAAACCCTCCTGTCTCAGCCTCCAGTATTTATGCTGCAATAGTTTGTGTCTGGGGGCTAGGGTCAGTCTGTTATTTCTGGAGTATTTCTCCTGTCCCATCCGGTGTCCAGTGTGAATTTAAGTATGCTCCCTCTAATTCTCTCTCTCTCTTTTTCTCTCTTTCTCAGTCTCTCTCTTTCTTTCTCTCTTCTCTCGGAGGACCTGAGCCCTAGGATCATGCCTCAGGACTACCTGGCCTGATGACTCCTTGCTGTCCCCAGTCCACCTGATCATACTGCTGCTCCAGTTTCAACTGTTTTACCTGCGGCTATGGAACTCTGATCTGTTCACTGGACTACCTTGTCCCGGACCCGCTGTTTTGGACTCTCTCTCTACCACACCTGTTGTCTCTAACTCTGAATGATCGACTATGAAAAGCCAACTGACATTTACTCCTGGGGTGCTGACCTGTTGCACCCTCTACAACCACTGTGATTATTATTATCTGACCCTGCTGGTCATCTATGAACATTTGAACATCTTGGTCATGTTCTGTTATAATCTCCACCCGGCACAGCCAGAAGAGGACTGGCCACCCCTCAGAGCCTGGTTCCTCCCTAGGTTTCTTCCTAGGTTCTGGCCTTTCTAGACAATTTTCCTAGCCACCGTGCTTCTACGTCTGCATTGCTTGCTGTTTGGGGTTTCAGGCTGGGTTTCTGTACAGCACTTTATTTTTTTATTTTTTTTATTTTTTTATTTTTTTTACCGTTATTTTACCAGGTAAGTTGACTGAGAACACGTTCTCATTTGCAGCAACGACCTGGGGAATAGTTACAGGGGAGAGGAGGGGGATGAATGAGCCAATTGTAAACTATGACATCGGCTGATGTAAAAAGGGCTTTATAAATACATTTGATTGATTGATTGATCAGGCTTTTTGCCTCTGCCTTGCTCATTGAAACTACAACATCAACATCCCCACTACTAAGTGCTTGTTTAGCCAGTACATCAACTGCCTCGTTCCCCTTCACCCCCACATGGACTGGGACCCAAGTAAATCTTATCGGTATACCCATCTGTCTAATCCTGCCAGGGGATTAGAGTACATCATAAAGCAGGTCTTGTTTGCTACGTGAGCTAAATGACGGCAGACTCATGAATCAGACAAAAAAACTACTCTGCCTGGCTTGACTGCCTCCACCCACTGCAAGGTCAACAGTATGGCCGTCAGACCTGCCGTATATACAGCCAGATGATCTGTAATATGTTTCCTGCCTACATAGTTCCATCTCCCTCGCCTGGGTATTACCCACCCACCCAAAGTTTGTGTTCACTCCTCGCTAGAAGAAATACAGTAAACGGCATGTGTCCGAAAGTGATTGATGACCTATTTTATGTGTCATGTGCCCATTTATGTACATCCTGTCCGGATGTTTTCACGCTACCGAGTCAGTGCTTATGTAACCTGATAGTGCAGCTGTTTTGGGTAAAGCATGTGTTTGCAATAAAGCTGTCCTGGTGGTTGGTGTGTGGTGACCTTGTTGAACTGTGGAATGTGTTTGAACATTTGAATGAGTTGGGAAATGTTGTAGTGAACTTATGTCTCTGCTGATTAGTGATCTTGAGTATGAAACAGTAATTTCCGGGGTAGGTATAAATCAGCAATATACAATGCACCAAAAAAGCGTTGTATACATTTGTATAGAACCCAAATACCTCCCGTAATTGTGCTGAAAGATCAAGTGTTGATGTCTAATGGACAACTATGGGGGTATGTTTGATTACCCTGCCCGTAGAGTGAAACTCTATACCATAGCCGAAGGTGAAGAATATATAGACCAGACCTTAAGAGTGGACTACAGGATTGAAGACTGGCATGTGTTTTGCAAGGTGGTGTGTCCTGAACTAAGAGTTAGCTCAAAGGGGTATAGCTTGTTCACAGTCTACAAGGCCCGTTGGAAAGGTGCCCCTGACTCCTCAGGAAGAATATTTCATAGGGTGAAAATACAAAGAAAGATTGGACTTCCTTGTGGATTTTACATTTATTTAACCAGGCAAGTCAGTTAAGAACACATTTTTATTTTCAATGACAGCCTAGGAACAGTGGGTTAACTCCCTTGTTCAGGGGTAAAATGACAGATTTTAACCTTGTCAGCTCAGGGATTCGATCTTGCAAACTTTCGGTTACTAGTCCAACGCTCTAACCACTAGGCTACCTGCCTCCCCGTGGAGCTCTATATGCGTGGAGTTCTTTATCAGCAACGAGAAAATCCACAGCGGTAACATCCTTGATGGTGGACTGACCGGGGATTTTAGGTTGCCTATGCTTATTCCTTTTAAAGGTTGGGGTATAATTGAAAATGTTTGAGTTGGTGGATGCTCTCTTTGTACAGAGCCAACGCCGGCAGAGTATTGTTAAACTAAGGAAGGGCATTATACGTATGAAACCTAAGGATGTTGATTCAAAGGAACCCCCAGAAGGGTCATCCCCTGAAAAAAATGAAGTATGTGGGTGTTACGTTAACCACGCCCCGATCCCCAAGGAATGTTTCAACAATAAAAGGGGTGACCATAACTCTTATGATTCTTCATTTCAGCATATACCATGGATATTCATATACCATATGAGGACTCCAATACGTTGTGGGTACCAGACCCTAAGGACTCTATGCCTCACAGCCTTCCTTTCTACTCCCCCCAGGCATGCATCCCGACACCCCCTACATGTACACAGCATGAGGATGAGTTTGATGGGGTGGTCAGTACTATTTTTGTAGATACCATCAAGGCCTCTGTAGCCTCACTTTTAGATGTGGTGATTGGAGAGTATATAAGAGAAAAATGCCCCGGTTGTGAGATCAATCACCCCAGACAGCGACGACATCCTTGTTTATATGACCCACCCAAGTACTTCTTCTTCAACCACTTTGAAGAACTGGTGAAAAAACTGTGGTCCGGCCGTTTTATGACATCGATGGTCAGAGCCCTGGAGTCTATGGGTCTTGTGCCATCTATTCCTAGGGTTTATGGTGTAACAGAGGCTTTCCTATGTGAACTGAAGGAGGTGATCTTCATCCATGAAAAACTCAAAGGAATCAGGCAAGCATGGTGGACGCCAACAAATACAAGGAAGCTTTGGGGGCTGATGTGGTGACTTTCTGGCTCAATAACCCCCATAGTTACCCATTTTAAGCAATGGGTAACTATGTGCATGCTATGTTAGAGAGAATAAATAAACGTTTTCTTTTGAGAGAAGTTACAACTCTTATTCAACAAATTATTGAAAATAAAGTGGACAATGTATCGCTCTACACATCCAACAATACAGGGGTTAATGCAGAGTGTGTGTTAAAAATAGAACACATCTTGAGTCATGTAAGACATATGGGGGAGACTGTACACTGGTCACAACAGGTATCACGTCTTGTGGATGATTCTGAAGAACTAGAAACATCCTTGTCTAAGATTTTAGTTCGTTTGTATGAGCCATCATTTAATTGTAACGTGTCATATGTTTTGTTTATATACTTAGTATGTGACACAAAATGATGGAAATCGATACATGCTAACGGTTATAGACATTTTCTCTAAAATAGCATTTGTAAGCATCTTAAAAACTAAGAGTGGGGCAGAGGTGACCCGGGCCTTTGACTCTATCTTGGAGGAAGGAGGGGCACCCAAGAAAGTGCAGACTGACGTCGGTAAATTATTTTTTTATAATAATTTTCAGAAACTCATGAAGAAGCACAATATCATACATTTTGCTACAGGTTCAGATTTGAAAGCTTCCGTTGTTGAACGCTTTACCAGGTCTTTGAAGGAGAGGATGTGGAAATACTTTATGGCTCACAACACCCATTTCGGACATTTCTCCAAAAAGTACAATCTTTGTCCCCATGTGCAGTTGCAAACCGTAGTCTGGCTTTTTTTATGGCGGTTTTGGAGCAGTGGCTTCTTCCTTGCTGAGCGGCCTTTCAGGTTATGTCGATGTAGGACTCGTTTTACTGTGGATATAGATACTTTTGTAGCTATTTCCTCCAGCATCTTCACAAGGTCCTTTACTGTTGTTCTGGGATTGATTTGCACTTTTCGCACCAAAGTACCTTCCTCTCTAGGAGATAAAACGCGTCTCCTTCCTGAGCAGTATGATGGCTGTGTGGTCCCATGGTGTTTAAACTTGCGTACTATTGTTTGTACAGATGAACGTGGTACCTTCAGGCATTTGGAAATTGCTCCCAAGGATGAACCAGACTTGTGGAGGTCGACAATTTTCTTTCTGAGGTATTGGTTGATTTCTTTTGACTTTCCCATGATGTCAAGCAAAGAGGCACTGAGTTTGAAGGTAGGCCTTGAAATACATCCACAGATACACCTCTAATTCACTCAAATTATGTCAATTAGTCTATCAGAAGCTTCTAAAGCCATGACATAATTTTCTGGAAATGTCCAAGCTGTATAAAGGCACAGTCAACTTAGTGTATGTAAACTTCTGACCCACTGGAATTGTGATACAGTGAATTATAAGTGAAATAATCTGTCTGTAAACAATTGTTGGAAAAATTACTTGTGTCATGCACAAAGTAGATGTCCTAACCAACTTGCCAAACCTATAGTTTGTTAACAAGAAATTTGTGGAGGTATTGAATAACGAGTTTTAATGACTCCAACCAAAGTGTATGTAAACTTCCGACTTGGTTATAACGACAGCTACCATAAGATTATACGTGTGAAACCCTCCGAGGTCTCTTCTGAAATCTCTTCTCAAGTCTTTAAAAATCTGTATGGTTTGTTCCCCATTCGCCGTAAGAATTTTTTAAATTTTAATTTCATAGTGGGTGACTTGATACGTGTATCAAAGTTGAGGTGTGTTTTTGACAACAAATATGAGCAAGGTTACAGCGATGAGCTGTTCACAGTTACTGAATGTCTACCACGTATACCTCCTGTCTACAAGTTAAAAGACTATGATGGGGAGCTTATAGATGGTTCCTTTTATGAGAAGGAACTCCAGAAGGTCAAGATGGGTAAAGACAAAGTTTTTCAGGTGGAGGAGATTCTGGATCAAAAGAGGGTAAAAAATGGGTATTGGTCCGTTGGATAAACTGGCCACAAAAGTTCAACAGTTGGGTATTAAAGGAAGAGGTGGTGGAGGCAGTGGGGGTGAACTTAAACCCTCATGCATGATAAAAACACCTTCATTCGAGTGTACACAGGAGGGCATCATGGAGCACAATGGATTTTACCTGACTCTCCCCAGTAATGCTTCTGCAGATATATATGGGAATAACAAAAGTCTGAATTAAACAACCAATTTTCCAAAGCCTATAGAGTTATCAGAGGCCTGGAAAGTAGGTCTCAGTGAGATTACATACCCACATAGGTGGTATAATATCAAGGATAAGGACCGTGATTTTTATTTTAAAAAGACTATACATGTGATCAACACTGCGAATTCTACCTATGCCAAAGAGCCCGTGGAGTTTCTTTTGAAAATGTTATGTCTCTTTTTAATGATGATTTAAGCAGTCATGATAGCACCATAGATTGTTTTGTTAGAAAATATCAAAAGTGTTTAAGTATGTGTCCTTTAAGACCCTATAATCAATGTGTATGCTCATATCAAATGTTTAAAGAATGTCACAAATGTTAAATTGTATCATAGAAAATAAAATAAAATAAATGTATTGAATTTAATCAAAAGTAATTCAAAAGTCTAACCACCCTGAGAGATCAGGATTAGGAAAAGGTCCTGAGGCGTTCAGGGGTGAGGACTCATCCATAAATTAGTTATTATTAACCATTTCAAATGGGGGAGGGGTTCCAATAACATCTTTAGGAGTGCTGTAGCTCTTTGAAGGGTTTTGTTTTCAAGTTTGAATCTGTTGGCGAAGCTAATAGTTTGGTAGACCCGAGATAGGAACTTGTGTTGAGAACCGCCAGGGCTTTAAGAAACTGACGCCACCCAGGAGGTCTTCTGTCATCAGCAATCTTGTGGGATGCAGTGTATTGAGGTTCGTGTATTTTTGGACCTTATCGAGGCGATTCAATCCTTTTCTGTACAAAATATCCTTCATGGCCAGAGTTTGATCGCTGTCTTTTGTTTCTTACATTTTTTTTATTGGGTCAGGGTGCTTTGAGAATGCGTACTTTGAGAAGATTCAAAGCAAACTCACATAGTGATAATATGAGATCTGAAGAACAATGACCCAAGATGGCCTTACGTTCTTTATAGGTAGCCCCAACTAGGGATCTCAAGAGTGGTAGGTTTCTTTTTAAACCCAGATGTAACAGTATAGCTTCCGTCCCTCTCCTCACCCCTACCTGGCTCGAACCAGGGACCCTCTGCACACATCAACAACTGCCTCCCACAAAGCATCGTTACCCATCGCTCCACAAAAGCCACGGCCCTTGCAGAGCAAGGGGAACAACTAATTCAAGGTCTCAGAGCGAGTGACGTCACCGACTGAAACGCTATTAGCGCGCACCCCGCTAACTAGCTAGCCATTTTACATCGGTTACACAGAGACGTTTAAAAATAAAAATAAATCGGAATGTAAACTGTCGGCCACTCCCACGAAAACAATCCTGTTCAGAGCCTCAGGTGTTCTGGAGTATTTGATTTTAAATCCAAGATTAACTAAGAAAATGGTGCTTTGGTAGCGTCCTCATAGCTTTCCATAAAGTAGGATTTCCTTCCAGGGTACATCTGCTGAGCTAGAATGTTTATTTGTATTTTGTCTCTAGGGTTTTTGAACAAAACCAAGAAATTGGCATTCAAACTAATAGTACGGCTATTTTTACCTTGGTGAAACACATTTTGTACCAACTAAAGCACTGACAGGTTTCGATAATGACTATATTGAGTAAAAGCTTGCGCTATTTCAGGATGTTTACTACTGGCAAAAAGCATATCATCCAAAACTAGCAGATTATTTTTATGAAGAGTTAAGAGTTCATCATCAGACAGGGATGCGGGTGTTCCTTCAACAAACTTGATTTTTATTTTATTCAACAACTCATCATACAAAGGTTGATAACATGACTAACCCCACACAATATTGTCAGGTTTCTGAGATAATACATGTTCAGAATTCTCAAAAATACTTTTTACAAAACAAGTTTACCGCTATTGGATGGGCCTGCGATTAAGGCCGAAAATGGTAGTTGCAACCTGGGATCAAAACCTTCTACAGCAGCCGTTATATCTTAAGGGTTAAGACACACAGGGCTTGTAACATAAAGTCAGTAACCAAAGGGAAAGATGGTCCCATCGGGTAAAAGTAATCTCTTGTCATAGACTACCCGGAATATTTTAGTAGGTGGGGCATTACGTAGATGGAACCCCTTTTTATCCCAAAAAATCTTTTTTGTAGGAGCTCAACATTTCTAATACACTATTCCGGTCGTTTATGAACCCCTTGACTAAGCGTGTGATTGATTCCAAGTTTAAACGCGGGGCATTTTCATAGTTTTGTGTTACGCCTTTGGCTTTCAACACCACGTGATTGTTTTTAGTCCTAAAAGCATAGCTTTTGGGGCCACAGGATGACCACTCTATGATGTGGTCCCCATCTTCGAGTTCACTCGTTAAACCACCCAGATAGTTGCTAAGAGGGGGGTTCCAATCATCAGGTTTGCTTACATAGGCCATATAGTCTGTGTCATGTTAAAGAACCCGCCTCTGTAGCTGCTCCATCAGGGTGTATAGTTCAAGTCGCCCATAGGCCGTGGGAAATTCTGCAAGAAATACTTTTACATTACCAGGGGGTAGAACCCACATCTTGTTATGTCTCCATTCCACCAGGGCTATGTCTTGACTCAAGAATGAAAAATTTGAAATTTCATATTGGTCTGAAAAAACTAATTTTATAAATTCTTTGGTGTCTTTAATGATCGATGTTGTTAACATATTGCTGCTCTGGCCCATTTTGCCCCAAAGGGAATTCAGAAATAAATTCAATACATTTATTTTGGTTTTGTTGAACTCTATTCTGTCAGGGTCAAGACATTTGCCTTATTTTTCATGATAGTCCTGAATGTATCTGTCTTTGCTCTCTTGATCTGTGACCGATGCAGGATACCCTGAAGCCATTTTCTTGCATCTCAAGAAGGTCTTGATGTACTCTTTAAAAAGAGTGTCTGAATTCCTGGTAATGTTCCACACCTCAAAGATTTTGGCCACACGATACCCCTTCTCTATAGCCTTAGAGAATTCAACGGTGACCCATACACCGGTCAGGGCTCTTTCTTGATCTGAATGATCAAAATAGTTTTGTGGTAAGTCAAAGTCCCAGTGAATAATTTCAGGATGCCCTATAGGATAACAAGAGGAACTCATTACATGAGGATAAAGGCAAGTAAAATCTACATATCCTATTGTCTCATCAGGTTGCGCTATACCGTAATGTCAAAGCATTGGTACGACCCCAAAACAAGGCCTGGTGGGGTTACGGGAGTTCAGGTATGTCAAAGGTGGAAAGGAAAGCTCGCACATGAGGATCAGACTTTTTGAGTTCTGTCCACTCGTGCTCCCACATCACCTTAACTTTCACCCCATAAGCAGCCTGTAAAGATTCCAATTTGTCTTGGAACTCCTGGTACATATCCCCAAAAGTATTTTGGGTTAAGACACACATGGCCCGGGGCACAAAGCAAATTTACAACCGTGGAAGAAACAACCGTTGTACTCATACACTGTCTCAACACCGTCACGATGTGTGTAACCATCTACACGGTAGCGTCCAATCTTTTTTCCCCCTTTATTCAAAGCATGATGAATAAAAATGTTTTCAGCCTGGGACAAGTACCCCAAACATTGAATGGAGCCACTAGAGTATGACTTGAATTGTCGGCGGTAGATGTCAGGCGATGGAATAGCTATAGATGCTGGAGGTAAAAAGTGTGTACGATAGTTTTTCATGCATGCCGATGCAATAGTTGTGCAACTCAAGGTGTCAATGCCGGCATCTTTGATTACCTCCTCTCTGAATCTGAGGCATCCTTCACGCAGGATAACTACATCATTGTCACAGTATAATTCCATCTCTTTATGGAAATCAAAGGTATTTTGACGTACTGTCTCATACCAAGTCATGAATCTCTCTCGCTCTTTGGGAGACATTTGATCACACCCGTGCATTTCAGTACTGGGATCAGATTCAATATAATGTAGATTCTCCTCAGATGTGAAGAAATGAGGAAACCAACCTTTCACCGAGTTTTCAAAACCCAAGGCCTCTGGCATTTGAGCCAATCTCATGGGTAAGAAGCTTAAACTGTCAATGTATCTCAGGTTGAAGGCAGGGTCTACAAAACACAAGATTTTACTACCTTACATGGGGTGCAACGCCTTGTTGTATCAAAATAAATCAAATAATCTCCCCCCCTAAAGCTAAAGACAGGCCCAAAATAGTTGACCTCTGTGCATGCTTTTGAAAATACATATGAACTAACTGATTTGGTTCCATTTGAACTATTGAATTCGGCACAACCTAAAATTGTCACTTTGGAGTCTGGACTATATGCTACTGAAGAGTGGCATATATATGGCTTTCAAATCATCTCGCCCACAGACTTCCTCTTCCAATGCTTACCCCGGCCGGGATGTTCCACTCAGGGCCTGTTCGATCTGACATAGAGCAAGTCTTATTAAAAGCCATTCTCTCATCCGCAACGCAGGAGAAAAACTTCCTGTTTTGTTGAGGCAGCCGTTTGTGAAAATCGTCCGGTTGGAAAACGTACCCCATATGTTCGTCACTCATATCATCACACCATTAAAACAATCAGGTGCATCACAAAGAATGGCTTCGATGGTTTTGTCATTGTGTTCATGACACAAAGGACACAATACCCCGAGAATTGGTCTAGGAGCCATGTTTTATTTCTTTCTTCTTTAGAGTGTTCGGTGGTTTATCTCTCTTGAGATTTCTTGTCGCTCGTAGCGTTCACAGCTCTTACTTATACTACGCCATACCTACCCCGGAAATTAGTGTTTCATATACATGCTCCCCAAACAGCAGATCCATAAGTTCACTACAAAATTTCCCAACTCTTTCAAATGTTCAAACACATTCCACAGTTCAACAAGGTCACCACACATCAATCATAAGGACAGCTTTATTGCAAACACATGCTTTACCCAAAACAACTGCACTATCAGGTTACATAAACACTCACTCGATAGCGTGACAACATCCGGACAGGATGTACATAAGTGGGCATAACCACGTGACACATAAAATAGGTCATCAATCACTTTCGGACACATGCTGTCTACTGTATTTCATCTCTCGCTCATGTTCCCAGCATGCCTGTAAAACTCCTTTTGCAGGATGAGACACCCCATGTTTCTGTAGGTTGAAGCAATAATTCATTGCCAGCCGCTGTCTCCTAATCTGCATTGGCATATCCTCCATCTCCACCTGTAGTGCAGACACTGGGGAGCTCTGAAATGTCCTTGCCCCTGTATGACATCAAGCCTTTCCAATGAGGTCCGGGCTGCTGAACCATATGCTATACTGCCATAGTCTATTACAGATCGAATCAATGCAACATACATGGTCCTCAATGAGGAACGCCCAGCCCCTCACTCCTTCCCAGTCAGACAGCGCATCACATTTAACACACAACGCCATTTATTCACCGCCAACATAGCTTTCACAAAACCCACAAATAGAGATAAAATTAATCACTAACCTATGAACAACTTCATCAGATGACAGTCTTATAACATCATGTTATACAATACATTTATGTTTTGTTCGAAAATGTGCATATTTATAGGTATAAATCGTAGTTTTACATTGCAGCCACCATCACAAATAGCACCAAAACAGCCAGAATAATTACAGAGAGCAACGTGAAATACATAAATACTCATCGTAAAACATTTATGAAAAATACATGTTGTACAGCAAATGAAAGATAAGCATCTTGTGAATCCAGCCAATATTTCCGATTTTTTAAGTGTTTTACAGCGAAAACACAATATATATTTATATTAGCTCACCACAATAGCCAAACACACAACGCCATTTATTCACCGCCAACATAGCTTTCACAAAACCCACAAATAGAGATAAAATTAATCACTAACCTTTGAACAACTTCATCTTATAACATCATGTTATACAATACATTTATGTTTTGTTCGAAAATGTGCATATTTAGAGCGACAAATCGTAGTTTTACATTGTGAATACGTAGCCATAATGCACCAAATTGTCCGGAGAAATTTTGGACAGTCACGTAATCTAACCAAAAAACTCATCATAAACTTAAACTTAAACTTAAACATAAACTAAACATGTTGTACAGCAAATGAAAGATACACTGGTTCTTAATGCAACCGCTGTGTTAGATTTAAAAAAATAACTTTAGTACAAAGTACAGCATGCAATATTGTGAGACAGCGCCCATCAATTCTCCGCATTGTTGGAGCCAACATAAACCACAAAAATACGAAATAACATCATAAATATTCTCTTATATTTGATGATCTTCCATCAGAATGTAGTGCAAGGAGTCCTAGTTCCACAATAAATCGTTGTTTTGCTTTAGAATGTCCATTTCTTCTGTCGAATTAGCAACTTTGGCTAGCATTGTAGAGCGCACATGTCCAAGAACTCTTGGCGCATGGAACGAAAAATTCCAAAATTCACAATAAACGTCGAATAAACTGGTCAAACTCGGTTGAAAATCCATCTTTATGATGTTTTTATCATATGTATCCAATAAAGTCCGAGCCGGAGCATTTCGTCGTGTATACCTAACGCATTTCAGAAGACAATGTGGGGTTCCCTGGTGCGCAGTTGAATACTGCCAATAGGGCGGACCTGTCACTCCAAAAGCTCTCATTCGGTCTCACATCAAGCTAGACACCCCATTCAACATTCTACTGCCTGTTGACATCTAGTGGAAGGCGTATGAAGTGCATACAGATCCATAAATATAAGGCAATTGAATAGGCAGGCCCTGACACAGAGCCCCATTTTCAGAATTTTCACTTCCTGTTTGGAAGTTTGCTGCCAAATGAGTTCTGTTTTACTCACAGATATAATTCAAACAGTTTTAGAAACTTCAGAGTGTTTTCTATCCAATAGTAATAATAATATGCATATTGTATGATCTAGAACAGAGTCCGAGGCCGTTTAATTTGGGCACGATTTTTTCCCAAAGTGAAAACAGCGCCCCCTATTTCCAAGAGGATATCTGACAAGGATTATAGTAGTTCACTACCAGTAGCACCCTCCTCTAAGCCACACCTCCTCCACCACATATTCTTGTTCAATACCGTTGCCTAGCATCCTGTAAGGAAGTCCTTGCTTTTTGAAGGTGGCACATCTCACCCTTCCCCCTTCATCTGTCCCTACGAACCCCTTTAAAACCCTGTATGATAAACTCCAAAGTTGGTTTGAGTCATGTTTCTTGCACACAAATTACATCAGGTTTACCTGGCATATCCACAATGAACTGCTTGAACTCCTGCCCATTAGCCAACAGGCTTCGAGCATTCCACTGTGGTATTACCACCATAACTAAGATCCAGTAATACATGACTCCACATGGCTGATTGATGTAATCCCGAACGTCTTCCCATGTCAACCCTGTCATACTCAGACGTCTATCAGCCACTTTCACTATTAGCTGAATCCTCTCTGTTTTAGCTGTGCTATTGATAGCTCCTACTATGAACGTCACCAGCTTTCTCTCATAAATGTATACCATATTGTCGCCCACTTGACCCATAATCCCCGGTCTAGATGCTCCTGCTCATCTCTCCCTTGAACCTGTATCTCCCTGGACCACCATTTCTGTCTCAGCATATGACACCCTTCTCACTTGTTGTACCTCCACTGCTTCCTTCATCGCCTCACATCCACCATATGCCACACCATGAGCTCCCCCACAGCTGCAGCACTTTGGTTGTACACCATCCCCACAATTCCCATACTCATGCTTCCATACACATCTGGCACACCTCATTTTCTCTTAACAGACTGTTGCCACATGCTCAAACCTCTGGCAGTTACATCTTAAAGGCTTCGGTACATAAGCCCTCACTTAATAACTAATAAGTCCTATGATAACTTTATTTGGCAGTACCCTACCCTTGAAGTGTAGCATAATAGATGGGCTATCTACCCTAACTCCATCCACTGTTGCTTGCAATGTTTGAACATTCACTAGAATGCCTCCTCTCAAGTTGTCTTTGATGCTAACACTCACAGGCACTCCTGTTATCACCCCTTTAATCCACTGCTTCCCTGCTAGATCAGTTCAGCTGCTTGACACCACCTAACACTGCACTATTTGCTTCACTGAGAGCTTTTTCCCTCTGCGTCATGTCCTTACAGAACACCGACGAGCTCGCATCTCTTAACAATCTAGCATTAACAACTTCCCCAATCAACTCTTTTGTTACAGCCGTCAAACTTAGACCCATTGCCCCAACTCCTCCTTCCTGCCTAAACTTCAGAATCACTTTATGCTCCTCCTCACCTCCATGCTCCCCTCACAACTTATCTTGCCCTTCCTCAGCACTCAGCCCAACCATCACCACTCCGAGTAAAGTTTGATTGTTTGCGTCTAGACTTTTTTCCAAAACTAATGTCGTCAGAAGAAGACTTCCCACGTTTTGCATTTAGGACTGAATACAGTGGCGGTCGGTGCTTTCAGTACTAGATTCGTTCTGGACAACATGTCAGTTAATGCTGCAATAGTTCTGAGAGGGTGGAGGATGTCCTCTGGATGTTGTCATCATTACTGTGTAAGTCTATGGAAATGGGTGAGAACCATGAGCCTCCTTGGTTTTGGTTTTGTCAATGTACCCAGAGGAGGATGGAAGCTAGCTGGCCTCCGGCTACACATTGGCGCTACCCTACAGAGTGCTGTTGAGGCTACTGTAGACCTCCATTGCAAAATAGTGTTTTAAACAATTATTTGGTAAAAATGTGATTATATTTAGTATTAAATTATTATTATTTTTTTAATGAAATTCACTGAGGATGGTCCTCCCCTTCCTCCACTGAGGAGCCTCCACTGATAAGAGTACCTTTTAGGAGGCCAATTTGCAGGCAGAGGCAAATCAATGGGTAATCAATATGCATTCAAAATGAAAACGCTCAACGCTGCTCAACATGGTAGCCTGTGCGTGCATTTTCCTTTTCAATTATTATCTCATTTTTTGATTGCACCTCGACTCAAGTTGGTCGCCACAGCCAGTCACTTGCATGCCACAGCCAAGGCCATCTCTAAGGTAGTAGCTCCATGTTCATAACATTTTGATAGCAACACTGGGTCAAGACCTGCTATGAACCATTCTGTTTCCCTTGCTGACTGGCCGTGGTCTGGGAATGCCTCTAACACATCTAGTTATTAGTGCAGCATATACCTCTAGGGGTTCTCTGAGCTTACGCTGTCTGGCATTGATGAATGTTTGCAAAGTGACATAAAAATTCCTTCCTTCAAAATACTAATTCAGTTTAGTTACAGCCTCCTTGTAGTCACCCTGCATAGCTTGGGGAAGTGAGGGGTTCAACTCTATAGTGGGGGGGGGTTAAACTCTATAGTGGGTTACCCGGGTGGTGTAATACGGGACTTGCAGCAATGGGACAAGACTGTAACTACCAATTGTATACCAATAAAAATAAAAATTGTCCCTCCGCATGCTGATCGCCATTCCCACCTTGTGGTTGATTGTCATTGTTAGCTGGTAGCTTGTCATTGTTGGCTTCCTCTATGGTTAATATACTGCACGTGTTCACTACTTGACAACAATTTTTTTTGGTTGAAACAAAGTCTTGCTGATCTATTTCTAATGTCCACTCATCACTAGCTAACGTGGATGGTCTGATTATACAATCACTGTTGATGCTGCCCTTGGTTAGAGAGAAGGCTATGCTAACTTCACCTAGACAATTACTGCTGTCACCAGTCTGTAACCCTTATTTCTTGTTAGATTGCTTTGTATGTTTCTATTTTTTGTTTGGTCAGGGTGTGATGTGGGTGGGCATTCTATGTTTGTATGTCTAGGTTTTGTATTTCTATGTTTTGGCCTGGTATGGTTCCCAATCAGAGGCAGCTGTCATTCGTTGTCTCTGATTGAGAACCATACTTAGGTAGCCTGTTTTCCCACTGTTAGTTGTGGGTGGTTATTTTCTGTTAAGTGTTTTGTTGCACCTTGCAGAACTGTTTGTTTGTTGTTTTTGTTTGAGTGTTCATATTTATTAAACGTATTATGAATACTTACCACGCTGCATCTTGGTCCTCTTCTCCTTCTCCAGACGACAATCGTTACACTTGTTGTAGGTATTTAACACTATCTCCACCGGAAGACTTGTGGGTTCAACAGAAACAAATAAACCACGGGTTACAATGATCACTATTACTTGTGGATTCATGTATCCTGGACAAGGAGATGCAGCCAAGCAGTCAAGCAGATTCACTCTGCTTCTCTCGTTTCTTTCCACCCTCTCCCTACATGCCCAGGTGCCCCTGGGAATAATATTGCTTTCATAATAGAAGTATCCAGGGTACAAAATCAGTGCCACAATACATTAGACCAAAATAAAAGTCATAACAAAAGTAAGGCTACACAAATATACCTTGTGTATTTAAGCAATAAGGCCCGTGGGGGTGTGGTATATGGCCGTTATACCATGGAATTGCTGAATACTTCTTGGCTAGATACTTGGCATCTAGAGCGCGCATTATTTCCCTATAACGTATGGTACATTTGCACGGTAGAATTCAATGGCTATAGTTCATTCTTACATGTTCTATTTTTGAGATGATTTTGTAATCCCTTTTTCCACACACCAGTCAGTGAAGCAGGTATAAATGCCCACTTTGTTTGTTGCACTGTGTTCTTTTTGTTTCAGTTTCTCTCAACTTCATCTAAACTTCTACATGGGCATGTCAAACTATTGTCGATGTAGCCATTTTATCAAGGTGAAAAGGCGCAATGATATCAAGGTGAAAAGGTCATCGTCATGGTAGACGATCTCACACACGGCTGAATCCTGTTTTGGTCAATCAGCTTCCAGTATCCAAACTACCCGGTATAAAGGGAAATAATGCACACTCTAGAATGCCCTTCAAGACAATAAGAAATGAGTATTCAACAATGCCATGGTATAAAGAGTACACCCTCTATTTGGGTTGGTATTTGAGAAAGGGTCATTTGAAGGTGTTTGCAGCTGGTTTCAGGGTATAAGATGGCCTCAAATATCTCTGAGTTAGCTTTTAACTAGCAGCCTGAAAAAAATAGTAGCATCATGGAAACATTTTGACCCACGAAAAACTAATGCTCATCTCTAGTCATATATTCCAGCTGTGGCTAATTGATTAATTGGGTGGGCATCATTGCAAGATTGTGTCTGCCAATATGATTTTTACATTTTCCATTTCAGAAAAATACATTTTATTGACATGATTAACAAAATTTCACATTCATGACAAGTTATTGATTATCTTGTGTTACTACTGGTTAAAATAGTAGGCCTGTTGTTTTTTATAGAGCTTTTTAGACATACTATTTGCAACTCTGACACTAGAGGGCAGTATTTAACCAATATTAAATGACTACCATTTTGACCACTCTGTTTTCAATACAGCTTGTAAGAATGCACCAATTCACTGTGGACAGCAGAGAGTAATTGACAACCTGCAATTTTGCATTTGGTTGACTTTTGTCTTTTGGAGTCAAATCATGACATGACATGTTGTCATGGTTGTGACTTGTTTTTGCTAATTTATCTTCATTTTGCCTTGACGCATCACCACATAGACCAGGAGTAAAACATTTCTACCAGAGAAATACAAAAATATGCCATTAGCCTCTGCAATGCCCCCTACTCTAGAAGGCCCTCTCCCTAGCTCATGTTTGCCCTGACAGCACCCCCTCGTTGATAAATAACAGCACTGGCTCTCCAGCCTGGAGCAATCGCCCCCAGCTGCAGCTCCCCAATGCTCCGTCTCCACAGCAGAGATTGAATCTATCCCATTCATTAGACTAAGTGGATGATGCTCTCTAATAGGAGCTCCCTTCCCCTCAATAATTGCCGTTGATTGGCGTAAATTAGACCCTAGTTGCCAGACGAGTGATTCTCGACGACGATAATCCGATTCCCAACTCAAACTAATAGGATTTTAACTCGGGCTTGGCCTAATGTCCGTCTGCAGACCCTGGTTGTGGCCCTCTGCCCTAGCCAACCAGTGCCCTCTGGATCATATCTGTGTGTGTGTGTGTGTGTGTGTGTGTGTGTGTGTGTGTGTGTGTGTGTGTGTGTGTGTGTGTGTGTGTGTGTGTGTGTGTGTGTGTGTGTGTGTGTGTGTGTGTGTGTGTGTGTGTGTGTGTGTGTGTGTGTGTGTGTGTGTGTGTGTGTGTGTGCGTGCGTGCGTGCGTGCGTGCGTGCGTGCGTGCGTGCGTGCGTGCGTGCGTGCGTGCGCTGCTGCTGTGTGTCGGCCCTTCAGTACTCAGATTCAGAAAACTTTAATGTGCTCAGAGAGGCATATTCATCTTGTAGCAGTCATAAAACATATCACATATAAAAATGACAAATAAATAGCAAAGGATATTTACAAGCAAATAGACAGGGTAAGTGCAGTTTCATAGTCCAAGTGCAATTAGTCCAACACAAGTTGCAGAATTGCATTCAGAATAAAAGAGTCACCATCATTTAAAGCTGGAATCCTTAGTTGCTACATCAATTTTTTGACATATAAAATAATGATATATACCCATTGCTTCTTGAAGACTACATTTCTCATGAGCTTAGTTCAGCTGTCGTATCCCATAAGAACCCAACATTTAAGCTTGCTTTGCTCCAATGTTGGTAAACAAAGTACATTTAAACAAACACTGTATACATGTAGCCTCAAACCATGGTTAAAACTATCATTTTGATGTTATGGATGGTCAGTCCTTGCATCCATAGCTCTGTCTATGAATTTGAGAGTGGTTACATTTCTCCAAGCCCATCCATCAGCGTTATACCAAAACAGAGGCAGGGTGTCTGCTTTGTTACTTTTTCAATTAAGGATTCTATCTTTAACAAAAATGTCCATAAGAAGTTAGATGTATTTACATATCCCTAAAACGCTCCCTTGATAACCCTTGAATGTCCAAGACAACTTCCTGCTGCTGACCCTGCATACAGTAACTAGTGAACAATTTACTGTGTGGTAAAACTATTGCGTTGTCAAGGTTGTCAATTACTTTTGAATTCTCCCTCAGGTAAGGGGCAGTGATGTCAGTTAGGCCTATTTATAAGCAGCCCGTGACTCCATTTTGGTCATGCCAAGGTTGCAATACTTGATAAATGATGAATGATAAAAGCACTTTGAATTTGAATGGAGTAAAGCCTTCATAATGCTTCTATAAATCCTGTATAAGCTAATTAGCTATATTCTGCTTAAAATTATGAGATAACAGGTTGTTATGTAGGGTGCTTTGACAAATGTGGCATAATTCATTATCTTACACTGAGGGGGGGGGGGGGGGGGGTGTAGCTAAAGAAAGTACGATGCAATGATAAGTCATATGACATTAGGTAAGCCAGCAGATAGGACCATTGACATGTCGCTTGAGATTATATGATTCCTTTGTTGCTGATTGTTAGCATGAATTGTGTCAAAAAGTATAAATTCCTTGTGTGAAGAATGAGAAACCTGTGGAAGGGTTTCTGTGGAATAGGTTCTGTGGAATAGCCTATCAGTAGTTGCTGAAAACAGTTTCTTATTGGCCATCTAGGGGTGGATTGAATGTGATTCTTGCACATTTTTCTGTATTATCCTTCCAACATGGCACTTATGAAAGGGGCTTGTTTGATGTCGAAAATATTTTTGTCATTTGGTTGATAAGGGGACGTCGGCGTTACTACTAAGGCCTGGGGTCTAATGAAACTCCACTCCATTATGGCTGAATCGGACAGATTGCTCTCCTGGAGAAATGAATTGAGTTTTTGTATTTGTGAGATCATTCTCCCTCCATTAACTGCTCTTTATCCCCTCTCTTCATCACAGGGAAATCAGGTTAGGCGGCCATGATTAGCTGGGGTGGCCTCCCTTTTTAAGCAGTAATTGGGTTTGGCGGCTCAGCTGATAGTGCCATTAGGACCAATAAAGGCTGGGCTTGGCTCATCGAGTGAAACAGATTCTTCACGAGCAGATGGTAGACGGAGTGGAGAGGGCTCGGGGCACTGATGTATTGAGGCTGTAAACAAAGTTTGTGTAACCAAAGTAGTTTGGAGGGCCTTGTTGCTTCACCAGGGCACCTCCCTCTACTTCTTTAGTTCTCCAGGAGCAGGGTTGATGGGGACATTTCTGTTTGTATTGATGGTAGAATTATACAACTTCCTCAACTATTGGTTGACACGTTGATACATAAAAGAAACGGTTTGTTCTTTGTTTATATTTTTTTACAGTTCTTTGTGCAAGATGTAACTCTCAAACCGGTTCTATAGAGTGACAGGTGGGTGATATCACAACAGGCCACTAGGACGTGACGATGTTACATCCCACAAACTGAACCATGACCCCAATTCAATCAATGAAAGATGAAGGAAAAGAGCACTCAGAATGTTTATACTGTAGCAGGGATGTTAAACAAGTTCAAACTGACTCCACATCAGTGAAGTTACAGTATGAATGCATTACTACTGTATGCCTTCTAAGGCATACAGTAGACTCAATCTAGAAACCATCTAAGAGCAGGCTTATCACTCTCCCTGATCAGACCTTCTCAACAATTCTTCCTGAAGATCTCTCTGACGCTTTCACAACTACAGTCCACCGAGGCCTGTGTAAATTAACTCCAATAAGATCCACTCTTTAGGTGGAGCCCAGTGAATGAGCTCAACCCCACCAATCAATAACCATGATGTATTATTTACTATTAACAATGGGACCTTGACTTAGTTAGACAAATTGTTTCATTTTGGTTTCACAATTAAGGTAAAGTGTGTAGTAAATTGGGGAAATGGTGGACATTTATTGTAGGATATAGGCCTATCTGCTATTAAGCAGTGATTATCATATCATGGTGCAACCCAACAAACCGCATTAACCAGGTTAGACCATCCCCAGATTGCTATTTCGCCGATTTCATTTCTTTTTCACAGTCTGTGGTTGCAAATGTCGGACCAAGAGCTAGAGTATACGTATCAACAATATCGCCAATCGATCCCTCTGACTATCGTCTCCTATCATCTGGACACAGGGAAAGGTGAACTTGCCAATTCCGAGAAATTCCCACAAAGCACCAGATAACCTTACGGCGTCCTGGGCATCTCGGAGTTTGTCCTAAAGGAAAAGGTGCATTAGTGGTGACAGGCAGGCCGGTGGGGACTGGGACTGATGGGCGATTTAGACGGGTGGAGGTGGGCTTGTGTATTATGTGGCTGGTCGTAGCTGTGACCGTCTCCCTCTTATCTCCTCCACTGGGGTTGGGTTGAGTGGGAGGTCGAATCCTCCTGTATTCCTTATCTATAATATAGGGCAGACGGAGTTCTCCGCCAGTTTCTTTCCCGGAATCCTCACGATTTAGTGAACTACGGCAATGGTAATGGTAATGTGAAAGGGGACTGTTGTGGAATAATATCTTTTCTCTTCACCAATGGCATCATATGCCCTCTGTTTAGAATGATAATTTCATCATTTTCTGTAAGCTTTTATTTCAAAACATGGTACAAAGACACAAATATATAAATGTAATCATTTAACTAAGAGCGATTACAAAATGTGACCATTATGGGGAACCAACAAAATGAGGCCCATACTGAGAACCCGATGATCAGGTTTTCATCGAATAGGGCACTTACTGTTTTCATCAAACGTATGTTAGATTTATACCCTAACAGTTTGCGTTATGACTCATGAAAGTACAGGAAGTTGTGGTTTTGCACTTCTACCCCCAACACAGACCCAGCCTTCTAAATAAAACATCTTGTCGCCAGGCACCTGTAAGTGTCCTCAAAGCGCTGAGGGAGCAGAAGTGAGAGAGTGTCCAGGTTAAGTTGTTTGAAAGGCACAGTATTAAGAGGCGTTTTACACTTAAGAAGTTGGTTTCGCTGGGTTTTTTGTTTCCCCTTATTGATTGATGCTCAACTATCAATGCATAATAGAAAAGCACTCAGAGCAAATGCAGGGTTATGGCCTTGGGAGGGAGTCAGCAGACGAGACTGCAGCCCAATGCCATTATTGCCCCATAAAGTATCCCCTGGGAAGGCCATGGTGTTTAGATCAGCACACACCAAACACCCAATTAAAAAAGGCTTTAAATTCCCACCTCTTTCCTCGGCAGAAATCAATCCGAATTCAATCTATTCGGCTGGGATTCCGACAGAGCAGGTAATTGCCCATAATCGGTCAGCTAGGTGACAACAGCTTAAAGGGAGACACTAATACAATCAGGTATTTGCTTTCAACACTCGTCCTAGCTAGGCCTTGGTTGGCTGTCTAAAACGGCAGAGTGCAGTTTGTTGTAGCCATCTAACAATGGCTTGTAGAAAGTCTTCTTTCTGTGCGGTGCTTGACGGCGGATGAAGGTATCCTGATACTTCCTGAATTACCTCTTGTAAAGTTTAAATAAATGTCTTATGAAATCACCTATGAAAGAAGTGTCATCATTTTTTACTATTTTCTATCATAACTGCAAAAAAGCAATGCAATTATGTCCTGATACATTTTCGCTCCAGTGAAACTCTGCCCATGGATATGAGCAGGGAAGCTGTATATTACTGCAGTGTTTGTATAAAGTTTTCCCCTGGTCCTCTTTTCCATAGCCGGCTAATTATTTAGCTCCAAAAGTAGCGTCTGCCACTCATGAGAGCCGAGGGGACTGGCACAGAAGCTATCTGGGCCGCAGGATGTTAAAGGGTCAGTCTGGGAGGTCAGGGTTCACCGGCAGAAGTTACAATTAATGGATCTCTCAATAAAGTGGGAGCTAATATTACCGACACTCCAGCCTGACTTGACCGAAGTAGAGGGAATGTCTCATATAAGACAATGGGCGAGGCAGTCTGGGTCTTCAAATTGCTTTTTTGGGATGGGCACAGGTTCATAACTGAACAAAAATCGAATTGTTTTGTCTCTTTTCAAATCCATCACGGCTACAGAGACCTGTTTGTTCCGTGCTGCTGTTCGTCAGATGTGAAAACGTCAAATGGCACATAGCTTTTACAGGACTGTTTACTTTCCTACGTTGTTGCATGAGAGAGTGATTTTTATTTACTTTTGTAGATAACTTACTTTGGCCTTTCTTCTGTATGAAAGTTTTGTGTCCGAGCATTTTTGATTATGTGGTTGACGAAAAACACACAGAATTACAAATTCAGAAGAAAATAAGCAGCATTTAAAATGATCCCTATTCGAGAAATGCCAGGTGTTTTTCTTGGGAAGTTGTATGATGCAAATGAATTGAATCAAGTAAAGTTTTAGCAATTTTAAAACATTTAAATTACAAACTTAAAATAAAAGGGGGGGGGGGGGGTGCTCTACCTGCCTGTAAATGTAAAACAACAGTTAATGTGCCATTTATTAAAATTAGAGAGAACAATGCAATGTGTCCATAAGGTGGCGTGTAGCACTCTCATTTCTCATGTATATCCTTCCGCTAGGTAAAGTAGACTCTCCTTTCTGCATTATCTTGGCATTTACAATATGGATTCTCAAGGACCCTGATAAAGACAGCAATGACTGAGATAATATCTCATATGCCTTATCTGCCTCTGTGGCAAAGTCATAAAGAAACCACATTGGCAGAAGTCCCTTTAATTAGTTCTTCATTGATAAATGAGAGAATTAAAGGTCATAGCTGTCAAACAAACCTTTCTATGAGCGATTTCTTGTGGGTGCGTCTTCTCCTTCTCCGCATGCATGATAATGACTGACTGAATCTTTAAATGCTCATTTCTGTCAAATTACATTTCAACCACCCATTGGTACACCTCTCGGATCTATGCATCAGCTTAGCCTAATTAGATAGCTAATATATTAAAAGTCATTAACGCACAATTTGATAATTACCCAGCGATCATATCCGCAATAATCCAAGCAAATGCATTTTCATATTGTGACTGATGGCTTTTTAGCTCTTGTTGGAAATGATTGCCCGACTGTTAATTGCAGCGAACAGGCCATTGAGCTTCCCACCATGTTGTCAGATGTTGATCATGTTTCAATTTTAAACAACACGAGGTCAGTTTTTGTCAGTATGATACTAAATCTCATATTTTATTCTTGATTATGGAAAGGTTTCTCAATAAATAATATATGTGGATGATCTCTAATAAACCTAGATGTCGCTTCTGTTATGGAAGAATGAATTTATAACTAAAGAACTACAATTTATCTAGTTTAAATGAACCTTTTTTTTCTCCAGTAATATTAGGTAATACATTTACTATAGTTTATGCTGGGTTTTCATTAATGTCCTCTGGCAGCTTGTAGTATTTGATTTCAGATGGAGGTACAGTAGTAAACATGCTGGTCCTTTCCACATATGTGTTGCTCTTACACGCTCAGCTGAGATATGGCAACTATAAAGTGGCAGCTTTAGGATGTGGGCACTGCAGGTCAACTTTCAAAGACACAAATTTACCGCCCTCAGATTTTATCCTGCCAAAGGGGTGAATGCTAGTGTTTTCCATTCTTAAAGTTTGCTATTTAAGATTGGGATGAATATAAGGTATAAGATTAACATTTAAATGGAAGAAGTTATAGATTTGGACCTTTTGCATTGTTGCAGCATTTAGCAATATTGAATTTTTTTTAATGTCAATTATTTGATTTCTTACCACAAATTATTAAATATATCAATATCAAATACAGTATATGGCCATTAGACAGATGAATCCCTGGAGAGTGTCTTTATTAAGTTAATTCTCTATTGACAGCCGTGCGTGCACTGGCTGGCTGTCTAGCATGTGACAGTCAGTCAGTGCAGCTGCGGAGACATGAGCATTCTGTCCCCTCACTGGGACGACAAGAAAGACCTGAGGACATGAATGGGACAAGCAGCACACCCCCCTTTCTATAGAAATTTCTGTCAGGCCCCGAAGGCGGAAAGCCACCCCTGTCACACAGCAAATCAACACCCCGCCCCTGTCCGACTTCCTATCGCCACTATCTCATCGACTCCGCCTCAAAGGCCGTCCTCCAGTTTATTCCCAGTTTTTATTATTTTAATTAATCAGGATCGCTGCACCTGTCTGTCACGGTCAGGGTGTCTCATCCACCGCCATTCAGCGCCACGGAAAGTAATTAAAGTGCCTCGTTGCAAGGCATGCTGGGGTTTCGTTAGAGGCAGAGACGGCGGCGGGCGGCGTGATGCTGACTGATGATTAATCGGATCCAGATGCCAGGGCTTTCATTAAACGAGCTCCGCCCCTCTCTCCAACACCTGGAGCACCATCTCTGTTCAACCAGAGGCGTCTAGGGAAAGGGTTTCTAGTGAGAACTCGAGATGGTTGCAAGATGTCAAACCTGTTGGCAGCCAGACACGTACATGAGTGTGTGAATAGGAGCAGACTGCCAGTTTCGACATGGCAACATGCCCCCTTCCGTTTTATGACAGTAATACTTATTTTGAAGTCATTGCCCATGATTTGATTGCGATCATCCATTGGTCACCCAACGCAATCACATTTTGAGGCATATTTTGACGACTTAACAGCCCTGCGTTACAATAACGGCAGGCACATAAGCACCTTCAGGTTGAAGCATTAAGGAAAAACCTCTTCGGCATACACATTAGAAGAGTCTTACAGGGACAACTCTGCGTCATAAACAGCAACATTGGCGTTGCGACGGTGGGGTGGAATGGACAATCAGAGCATCCAAGAGATCTACAGGGATACATAACACTGTGGGGACTCCGAGAGCGCCACGTCTAAGTGGGGGCCTGGGGTCTCCTGCGGCATTATGGGTAATGATCTGCATTATGAAGCATCAGAGCACTCTGCAATGGTCCCCAGGAGGTCGGTTCCTCTCTGGCGCAGTCAAATCAACACGCGACTCCATCCGGAAGAGAGGGGTCCCCAGCCGAAGCTTTCCATTTTCAACAGTTATACACCAAGCCCTAGTGTCATCTTCACCGAAACAGAGCAAAGTGCTTTAAATGGAGATGGGAATAGATGGGAGGGAGGGTTCGAGGAAAATGTGATTATCATGAGAAAAATGCATTGAGACCATGAGCGTTTAATGCACAAATGCACAAAAAGTGATATTTTATTACAGCTTGAAGGCTTTCAAAAATTACTGGAAATGGCAGGAAAATGTGTCTGAAATGGAGACACTAAAACCCGTTTAACAGGCTGTAATGGGTATAAACCTCATGTGTCCTGTCATTTTCACTTGAAAATATGTTTCTCTGACCCCTAATTCGATCACACAAAACTTCATTTTGGGGGGGGAAACCACTTTGTTGCTATTACTGGCACATTTTGAAGATGGATGAATGTGGGAGAAAAAAGTGGTTCTTTGAAATGTATTTTTTGGATGTCCCTTTCAATTGATCAATTTCTGCTGAGGAGAACTAGCATGTTGCTTTTTAAGTGATAGTCTCGTGTTCCCAATAATGCTGCATTATAATATGCTTGAAGCTTAACATTACAGCTACAGGAACATTTCCTGTTTTCATTTTACTCTCAAAATGTCTCGGAAATATCCACCTTCAACATTACTGTGGATTTTCCGTACAATAGGCGTGTTCATCTGTAAAAGTACATACAGAGGAAGAAAAAATAGAATCAACTCGCTTGATTGATAGGTTGTTCATAAAACAACACAATTATGTCATCAATCAAAGTCGGCACATTAAGTTGTTTTTCCCAGTAAACCATCACCACTGTAGGCTAATATGTCCCAAATAAATACATGTGTAAGGATATAAAATGTGTGGCAACTATAACAAGAATGACTTATTGATAAACCTGTTCACATCTATTTCTACCCTATCCTTTTGCAGTTAATAGATCGACAGAGGTGTTGTTACAGCAATGTCAGCAACTTAAAAATTGCACAGGCTAAGAAAACAGACCTTACAATTGACCAGCATGTAGTATGATCAACCAAGAAAATGGTGGACCTTTGCCAACTGTCCCTTGCAAAACCAAAATTCTGATTTTGAGTTAAACTACTCCCATTCTTATCCTTTCAATTTGATGAACTGCTCTCTTACCTGCCTAATTGTCCACCACACTCCAGTAGCTAATGGGTAACATTATACTATATTAATGTACCGGTGGCTACAACACAACTAGCCAACAATGGGTGACTACAGATTACTGGGGTGATGCAGGCAGATCATTAACCATAATTACCCCTGCTAATCCACTTCCAGGCAGTACAAAATAAACAGCCAGGCCCATTAGTGGAGATGACTGTCAGCCGGCAAGTGGCCTGTAGCTCCTTTGGCAATGATCTGTGCCCACGGGGGAATAAGGGGGGCTGTGCGTGAGTGATGGCCGGCCTACACCCTGGCCTCCACCTGATGTTGACAGGGGTGAGTGGAGTTGGGGGGCTTGCTGGCTACATGTTGGCACCACTGGTGCTTTTGTTTGTTTCGCTCCCCCCTTTTCATGTACCCAGATGGTGTTCATTTTGACCTCTCACTGCTGTACTAACCCCATCCATTCAGTTTCAGCCTGCAGGCTCTAACTCTCTCTGTCTCTCTCTCTCTCTCTCTCTCTCTCTCTCTCTCTCTCTCTCTCGCTCTCGCTCTCGCTCTCGCTGTCTCTGGCACATCCAAAGCGGCTCCATAAACACCCCTCATTGGTTCTTGGCACTATGTTCTTGAGATCATTTGCAATTGCCGCTGCAGGATGCTTAGACTTGGCTGCTGCTGGACGTTTGTGTTCTTATTTTGCTATTATATGATGGGGTCCCAGTGTATATTTAGTAGCCTATAGCCTAATCATCGTTCAATGGTCTAGTGCTCTGCAGCCCTGTAAATAGCCACTTGTTAACCAGAACTATGTACAATATCTATGGCATCCATTGGTAGATAACATTGAGAGGCTTGGACCCCTAAACATCGAAATCTATTTATATTGTTACTCAGTCTGCATCATAACCAAACTGTATGAACGCAATCAGGATGCTTAACTTGGTTCTTCTCCATTTTTAGGATTGGATGATGACAGCTGACAGCCATGTTGCAATAAGAGCAGAGTTTTTGCAACGTTCCATTGAAGTAAATCAGAACAGAGCAAGCTAACGATTCTCTCTCTCTCTCTCTCTCTCTCTCTCTCTCTCTCTCTCTCTCTCTCTCTCTCTCTCTCTCTCTCTCTCTCTCTCTCCCGCACTCTCTTTCCTCCATCACCATCACCCTCGCTCTCTCTCTCTCCCTTTCTCTATTGCCACCCTCCTATAGACTGTGGACCACTCAATATCAGTGTTTCAGACAACGTTTCTGAAACCAGCCCTTTGAGAATCACTTCGGTATCCTCCATCTCCTCAGTCTCTTCAAGCACCACTCACCCAACCCCATGTCCATTTCCATGCATGCAGAAGGCATTTCCTCCTTTTCCTCTTTTCTCATTCCCCTATTTCTTTGGACCTGACGGAGGAGTGCAAATGATGATTATGCAAGCAACGGGCGGGGTGGCATGTTTTCTCTGGAAACAACCCAAGGCTATTTGTCTTTAGTTCGGCTCGCCGCCAACAGGTTATTACAGTTTACCTTTCCTCTCCTGTCTGTGCATCTGATGAAATGTGAGCGTTCATCAAGGCAGGGTCTTAAACTTCTTACGGCTGAAATCCCGTTAATGGGATCGATATGACAACAGCCAGTGAAAGTGCAGGGCGCCAAATTCAAACAACAGAAATCTCATAATTAAAATTCCTCAAACATACAAGTATTATACACCATTTTAAAGATAAACTTGTTGTTAATCCCACCACAGTGTCCGATTTCAAAAAGGCTTTACGACCTTACATAAAAACCTCGCATACCATGCGATTATGTTAGGTCAGCACCTAGTCACAGAAAAACACAGCCATTTTTCCAGCCAAAGAGAGGAGTCACAAAAAGCAGAAATAGAGATAAAATTAATCACTAACCTTTGATGATCTTCATCAGATGACACTCATAGGACTTCATGTTACACAATACATGTATGTTTTGTTCGATAAAGTTCATATTTATATCCAAAAATCTCAGTTTACATTGGCGCGTTATGTTCAGTAATGTTTTGCTTCCAAAACATCCGGTGATTTTGCAGAGAGCCACATCAATTTACAGAAATACTCATAATAAACATTGATAAAGCATACAAGTGTTATGCATGGAATTATAGATAAACTTCTCCTTAATGCAACCACTGTGTCAGATTTCAGAAAAGCTTTACGAAAAAAGCACACCGTGCAATAATCCGAGTACAGCGCTCAGAGACCAAAACAAGCCATACAGATACCCGCCATGTTGTGGAGTCAACAGAAGTCAGAAATAGCATTATAAATATTCACTTACCTTTGATGATCTTCATCAGAATGCACTCCCAGGAATCCCAGTTCCACAATAAATGTTTGTTTTGTTCGATAAAGTCCATAATTTATGTCCAAATACCTCCTTTTTGTTTGCGCGTTTAGTTCACAAATCCAAATTCATGAGGCGTGAGCACTAGGTCCAGACGAAAAGTCAAAAAGTTCCATTACAGTTCGTAGAAACATGTCAAACGATGTATAGAATGAATCTTTAGGATGTTTTTAACATAAATCTTCAATAATGTTCCAACCGGACAATTCTTTTGTCTTTAGAAACGCAATGGAACGCAGCTAACTCTCACAGGCGAGACTGAGTTCATGGCATTCTGCCAGACCCCTTAGTCAATCAGCTCTTATTCTCTCCCCCTTCACAGTAGAAGCCTGAAACAAGGTTCTAAAGACTGTTGACATCTAGTGGAAGCCTAAGGAAGTGCAATCGGACCAAATTTTACACTGTATATTGGATAGGCAAAGACTCAGATTTCCCACTTCCTGGTTGGATTGTTTCTCAGGTTTTTGCCTGCCATACAGACATCATTCAAACAGTTTTAGAAACTTCAGAGTCTTTTCTATCCAAATCTACCAATAATATGCATATCTTAGCTTTTGGTCCTGAGTAGCAGGCAGTTTACTCTGGGCACCTTATTCATCCAAGCTATTCAATACTGCCCCCCAGCCATAAGACGTTAAACGAGGAGGGCATCGACATCTGAGGACAGCGAGTGATGCTTTGTTAAAGCATGCTGAGAGGTATAGGCTACTTACTACCTGCACCCTCTTTGTTCACCTACTGAGAGGTTTGAGGAAGCAGTCATAGCCTTACCGCTACTATCCCTTGATACGTGTTCAGGTTGTTTCAATGGAGTGAAGATATAGTGTCTATGCTAGCCTATCAGAATACAATGTGCAGCCGTGGAGGCTGCAGAGGGGAGGACAGCTCATAATAATGGAAACCTTGTGTTTGATGTATTTGATACCATTCCACATACTGGGCTCCAACCATTACCATGAGCCCGTCCTCCCCAATTAAGGTGCCACCAACCTCCTGTGATGTGCAAATGACGCATCAATTTTACTTCCGTATTCCTTGTTTTGTAGGCTAAGAATAAGGCTCAAATTTGCATCGTCAAAGACATGAAAACACGGTAATTTAAGATATTAAATTGTATACGTGTTTTCGAGTGAATTAACTTACCAAATGCCGGTTTTCTACGCATTTGACAGCCAAGAGGAAGCCCGAGGACGAAAAGTTAAAGGAATGATCAACAACCAATTTGACAGAGCTCGAAGATTTTTGAAAAGAATAATGGGCAAATTGTTGCACAATCCAGGTGTGGAAAGCTTCTTAGAGACGTAGCCAAATGTACTCAGGGGTGTGAATAGTTATGTACAGTAAATGAGATATTTCATGTTTTCACTTTGTCATTATGGGGTATTGTGTGTAGATGGGTGAGATTTATATCTTATTTCATCCATTTTGAATTCAGGCTGTAACACAACAAATGTGGAATAAGTCAAGGGGTGTGAATACTTTCTGAAGGGACTGTATGTATCATAAATACCCTAGTTTTCACAGAGTTGATGATATAGCCTAGGCCGAATTTTGAAGCCAATTCAAAAGACCAGGGACATGCAACCCCGAAAGTATGACGTAGGATGATGTCGCTTGCACATTGTATAGAGATTCATCAGATGACCAGTAATTGCAATGCTACAGTATTGTGCGTGTGGTAATCCTGATACAAGCTCAGTGATTTTCACCCCAAAGTACACCAGATCATCAGTGTGGTTGCTCCAGAACTCATATTGAAGTGAAAGAATGTAATTTATTTGCAATTAAAGGCCCTCTTTCATAATGAAATCTGAAAGGGCATTCTTCAGGCACTGTTCATTATTTTCTTTCAAATGTGAGCCTTTTGACAAAGGAAATTAAATTAATCGCACGCTGCGTATACTTAATTCGGAATCCTCTGAAAGGAGAAGAGCTTCGCCAAAGGCCCTTTCCTCACAGAGAAGCCTCAGCTGCTTTTCTAAAACAATTCAAAATGTTAACCGCTTTTCCTGCAGGTAATACACCCGAGTCACGTGAATGTTAGGATGTGCTGAAGTGTTCTACCACATTATAAAACATTCTGAAGATTGTGAATGCTTATTGTTAGTCATGCACACATTTGTCAGCAGACATTGACATGTTTGAGAGGATTCATGGGTTCTCAATGTGGAATCTGATGTGGGCCGTCACTCAACGGACTGAGACTGTATTATACTGTAACTTTGGAATTTGGACTCCCAAAAGATAGTTTTTGCTGATTAATTATCAAGTCACCCAATATCACCACACAGCTTCCATATTTGTTTCCTATTCATCACCATTCTTACGTAACCACCATCAACTTTTCCAGATCAAGAAGTTTGTTCCCACAAGCAGCAGCGGCTGCTATGCTAAAAGCCACCCAAGAACGGCCGGGAAACATTAGCCGGTGGTTCTGCTCCCCGCTAATGGATCGCACTCATTTCATCAGCAATCTGACATTTAATGAATATATATTTTATCTCCCTGTGCCAGTTATCGGAATGTCCGCCCTGTTCCGAGAAATGGTCACCCTGGGACTCTTTGGATGGACCTTTTCCCTCCAACTGGCACCTGAACGCCAATCTTCCCTCGTTCAGCCGGCCCACGATCCCATTCGCCCCTCTGCTTTCTTCGCCTTCAATATCGCATGTAGATTAATAATGCATGGGCAGTTATTAGGGCCGGTTCAATAGGAGATTTGCTGATGGAGGTCGGCGTGCAGCGAGTGAGTGTGCCTGAGGGAGCCTGTATGTTGTTGTGTCAGCCCCCATCTGCCAGAACGCAATAAGGGGAACAATGGAGGCCTTGATTTCCACCAGCAGGCCCATAATCTTTAAATGCCTATTAGCAGAAGAGTGCAACCAGTCAATAACTGACAAAGTCCTTTTAAAAGCTACTCTCTCTCCCTCTCCTTTCAATCTCTCTCTTTTTCATATATTGCCAACATCCTTCTCTCCCCTATCAACCTCTCCTTGCAGGTTGTTCCTAATACCACGAGAGAAACTTTGGTCATTTGTGACGCCATTGTCGTTACAGTATGTTCTGTAAAATCCCAGTACCGTACAATCCTCAGGTAAGAAGTACACAAGTGGATCTATCAGCAAACAAATGAAACATTTGCAGCCTGATATCCTATCTAGCCTTTCAGTATAGCAGCAGTATGCCAAGTATACCATGCTATATGTCATATGTACCTGATTAGATTGTGAGTCAGGATTAAAGTGATTCCTTCCAGGGGCAACCACTATGAAATAAACTCTTCTTATATTATAGCAACAATAAACATATAATGCTTTATAATGGCAGGCGAGGAGTAACCACATTGGAGTGACTGCCGAGATTTGCTCTCACAATTTGAGTGAAGTCATGTCATTCATAGTCTCCAGACTGGTTGCCTCCCGCAACGTGTCCAATGTTCCAGCATACACGTCTGCATGTAATGGAATGTCAGTGTGGCATAGAGGAGCTACGTCACTGCTCTCTCTGCTTCTTGCCCACATCCCCTTGACACAAAATAGTAGCGAGCAAAAAAAAAAGTTATACAGCTGCACCATCGAGAGCATCCTAACTGGTTGCATCACCCGCCTGGTATGGCAAATGCTCGGCCTCCAACCTCGAGGCACTACAGAGGGTAATGTGTACGGCCCAGTACATCCCTGGAGTCAAGCTTCCTGCCATCCAGGACCTCTATACCAGGCGGTGTCAGAGGAAGGGCCAAAAAAATTCCAAAGACTCCAGCCACACTAGTCATAGACTGTTCTCTCTGCTACCACACGGCAAGCGGTACCGGAGACAAATACAATTTGATTTGAACATCAAAGATCAACGCGGTTATTTTTTATGAGTGCATTTCAAACTTGCCTAGTTTGCATCAACTACCTTTACTAAAACTACTGCAAAGGTTCTGCCTCGGGATTTGTTGGGAGACTTGTCTGTCTGAAGAGGACCCACACGGATTTTAATTTTTTTCTCATCAAAATGCCAAAAGAGTCCAACATATATACCATACTGTAGTCACTGCTGTTGCCTAGGGTAGGGTTCATGTCTCTCTGTCTGCCGTGGTCATTTACAGTCAAATCCAATCTCTCCAACTTCATTAACATCTGCCAAACCACTCTGAACAGATCTGAACTGTTGTACTCTTTAGGCATAATTTACCAAAGCGATTGATTATTGTGCAGATCTTGAACCACGAAAATGCAGCTTCTTGAACTGTACACACGCGATGATGGGCTGTGCTGAAAAGAATTCTCAGATTGAATTTCAGTCAGCTGAGATTTACAGTGCATTCGGAAAGTATTCAGACCCCTTGAATATTTCCACATTTTGTTACGTTACAGCCTTATTTTAATATGGATTAAATTGTACTCCCCCCATCAATCTACACACAATACCCCAAATTCTGGCAAATGTATTAAAAATAATAAACTGAAATATAACATTTACATAAGTATTCAGACTCTTTACTCAGTACTTTGTTGAAGCACCTTTGGCAGTGATTACAGCCTCAAGTCTTCTTGGGTATGACGCTACAAACATGGAACACCTGTATTTGGGGAGTTTCTCCCATTCTTCTCTGCAGATCCTCTCAAGCTCTGTCAGGTTGGATGGGGAGCGTCGCTGCAAAGCTATTTTCAGGTCCCTCCAGAGATATTAGATTGGGTTCAAGTTCGGGCTCTGGCTGGGCCACTCAAGGACATTGAGAGACTTGTCCCGAAGCCACTCCTGCGTTGTCTTGGCTGTGTGCTTATGGTCAATGTCCTGTTGGAAGGTGAATCTTCGCCCCAGTCTGAGGTCTTGAACGCTCTAGAGCAGGTTTTCATCAAGGATCTATCTGTACTTTGCTCCGTTCATCTTACCCTCGATCCTGACTAGTCTCCCAGTCCCTGCCACTGAAAAACATCCCCACAGCATGATGCTGCCACAACCATGCTTCACCATAGGGATGGTGCCAGATTTACTCTGGATATGACTCTTGGCATTCAGGCCAAAGAGTTCAATCTTGGTTTAGGTGCCTTTAGGTGCCTTTTGGCAAACTCCAAGCGGGTTGTCATTTGCCTTTTACTGAGGAGTGGCTTCCGTCTGGCCACTCTACCATAAAGGCCTGATTGGTGGTGCTGCAGAGATGGTTGTCCTTCTGGAAGGTTTTCCCATTTCCACAGAGGAACTCTGGAGCTCAGTCACCTCCCTGACCAAGAACCTTCTCCCCATATTGCTCAGTTTGAAAGGGCGGCCAGCTCTCGGAACAATCTTGTTGGTTCCAATTTTTTTCCATTTAAGAATTATGGAGGCCACCGTGTTCTTGGGGACCTTTAGTGCTGCAGAAATGTTTTGGTACCCTTCCCCACATCTGTGCCTCAACACAATCCTGTATCGGAGCTCTATATACAATTCCTTCAACCTCATGGCTTGGTTTTTGCTCTGACATGCACTGTCAACTATGGGACCTTATATAGACAGGTGTGTGCCTTTCCAAGTCATGTCCAATCAATTGAATTTACCACAGGTGGACTCCAATCAAGTTATAGAAACATCTCAATGATGATCACTGGAAACAAGATGCTCCTGAGCTCAATTGTGAGTGTCATAGCAAAGGGTCTGAATATTTATGTATAAATGTGATATTTGCGTTTTTGAAAAAAGTTACTTTTTTTTCACTTTGTCATTATGGGTTATTGTGTGTGGATTGATGAGCATTTGTTTTTATTGAATCCATTTTAGAATAAGGCTGTAATGTAACATAATTTGGAAAAAGGGAAGGGGTCTGAATACTTTCTGAATGCACTGTAAGTGTTTTAAATATTACATATAATGAAAGCAATAACATTTGCAATGACCACAATTATATCTAAATAAAATGGATATTTATTAACGTCACTAAATATTACCTGCAGCTCTGACATCTCATTGGATTAAGTTGCAGGATTCATTGAAGCTATCAGGTGTTCTATACAATGCTTTTGGGCTAATAGCTCTATATTTCGATGGAGCATTTAACAAGAAACTCTTCAGAATTTTTCATGATTTACAAACAACCTTTCCCCTTTTCCTATAGAAAGATGGGTTGATCAAGAGACAAGCAATCTGTGTTCCCAAAATGATAAGATATTTTAAACTAACACGGGCTTATCCCATTTTCACCCTTCAACACCTTTTGCTTGGCAGGGCTATTATGACCTCTATGTTCCACTATCACATGATCACAAGGGGTCAGGTCAAAGGTCATCACTAATGGATGGTGTTCCCGAAGAAAGAGAGCTTAAGTCAGGGCCATGCCTCTCACCCATAGCGGAGACGGAGTACATTTCTCTTTTGGTGTTGGGCCTGTTATGACACTCTAGTCCAAGGTTAGCTAAGCATTAGATATACAGGTAACTGTCAAAATAATGGAAACACTTGAGTAAATGAAGGATACAAAGTATATTGAAAGCAGGTGCTTCCACATAGGTGTGGTTCCTAAATTTATTAATCAATTATATCCAATCATGCTTAGGGTCATGTATAAAAATCCTGGGCAGGACATTATTTGGGCTACTATTGCAATGCTCCGATAGGATGACAATGCCCCCATCCACAGGGCACGAGTGGTCACTGAATGGTTTAATGAGCATGAAAGTGATGTAAACCATATGCCATGGCCGTCTCAGTCACCAGCTCTCAACCCAATTGTACACTTATGGGAGATTCTGGAGCGGGGCCTGAGATAGCATTTTCCACCACCGTCAACAAAACACCAAATTATGGAATTTCTCGTGAAAAAATTCCAGACAGTTGTACAATCTATGCCAAGGTGCACTGAAGCTATTCTGGCTCGTGGTGGCCCAATGCCCTTTTAAAACACTAAATGTTGGTGTTTCCTTTATTTTGGCAGTTACCAGTATGTTGTAAAAGCCCTTACAGGAAAGATTGTGCACAGAGGAAACGCTTCCCTCAGTGTCTGCACACACAGCAGCAGCAACATAGTCATTCATCTTCATTCTATAGACATATACGCTGTTGACAGTTGAGGCTCTGAAAGACTAGAGGAAGGAAAACACTGAAGCTTAAAGAATAGACCGTATCAGTTAAAAACACATCCCACCATCAATTAGGTTACCAAAGCTCAACAAACCTCTTAATATGTTAGGTACGGGTATTAAAAGGAGAAAGAGTGCATTTTTGCTGCCATTAAACAATTCAATCAAACCTGGTTGCAGGGTTTCCGGGGTAAGTCACAGACAGCGTACTTCCCCTGCAGTGAAAAAGTACCTCTTATGCAGTTCAGTTTCCTTTTGTTGTGCACTACAAACGTTGTTTTGGTAGTTTGTGTGCGATGAATGTAGTGTTTGATTGTGTGTGATCAAGCCACTGGCCTGACAGTTCACTTTCCCTAGCTCTCCATCTTGGAGTGTCACTGCCTAGCCAGTACAGACTGTGCCTTTCAGTGCAATCAAATCCCTCTTCACTCTGGGAAAGAGAAAGTGACGGGGATGTCCATGTAGGTAGCCTTGGTGGCATTAATGACTTATCTGTCGGTAACCCCGATTGCTTTTATTTATTTCAGTTTCATAAACAGTGTTAAAGGGAAACTCATTCACTGGAGTTTGGTCAAATTACACAGCTCTCCCTGTATATGGCCTCGCTTGATATTGTACTGCTGCTGTTTAATTATTTGTTACTTTTATTTCCTATTTTCTACTGATCTATTTTTTACTTAACACTTATTTTTCATATTTTCAGCATTGTTGGTTATTAAGGGCTTGTAAGTAAGCATTTCACTGTAAGGTCTACACCTGTTGTATTCGGCGCATGTGACAAATAACATTTCATTTAATTTGATTTGAGTCCAGAACTAGTACTTGCATAGTGTAGTACTTGCACTAGTACTTGCATTGCATAGTACTTGCATAGTACTTGCATTGTAATGGACTTTGTTATCGAACAAGTGTGGTAAGGACTGCTCACTGGCTTATCCCACACATAGACACACTCATAGACACACATAGACACCCTCTGACACATAGACACACTGATAGACACACATAGACACACTCTGACACATAGACACACTCTGACACATAGACACACTCTGACACATAGACACACTCTGACACATAGACACACTCTGACACATAGACACACTCTGACACATAGACACACTCTGACACATAGACACACTCTCACATAGACACACTCTCACATAGACACACTCTGACACATAGACACACTCTCACATAGACACACTCTGACACATAGACACACTCTGACACATAGACACACTCTCACATAGACACACTCTGACACATAGACACACTCTGACACATAGACACACTCTCACATAGACACACTCTGACACATAGACACACTCTGACACATAGACACACTCTCACATAGACACACTCTGACACATAGACACACTCTGACACATAGACACACTCTGACACATAGACACACTCTGACACATAGACACACTCTGACACATAGACACACTCTGACACATAGACACACTCTCACATAGACACACTCTGACACATAGACACACTCTCACATAGACACACTCTCACATAGACACACATAGGCACACTCCACCACATGCTGACTTCCTGTCCGGAGGCGCTCATCAACTGTGCCACTCGCTCAGCGCTTCCTCTTGACGACCCTCCGAGGTATATTTGCTGTCAGTGTGAACAGGTTTTTTCCCCTACTCCGCGATGCCCGTCTTATTCGGCTGAGGTTGTGCAGTCGCTGCTCAGTCAGGAGTGATGGGCGTCAGGGATCATGCCTGATGCCTGTGACTTGGCCAGGCAGGCCAAGAGGCATGCTACGCTGCGGAGAGAGCTTGCGTCTGGTTCCATTCATCATCCCCTATCTCTAATCACCCAGTGGTGGAGGATGTACAGGGTACACTTGGTGAGATATAGTTTGGGATGATTTAAAAAAAAGGGTGTTTTGCAAAGACAACAATTCACTTTCGAGACCCTGTACGTAGAGAATGAAGTATAAGTCAGTCTTACATTCACATGTTAATACACTGACGGGTGAAAGTTATTTTGCCTTGTTTACTTTGATAAGCCAGCCAAGGTATCGATGTCACGGATGCTAGCTAACTGTACTTTCCAGCTAATGTTACCACAGTTGCTATATTGCAAACCAGCAACCGTTTTAGTTTCTGGCAGAATTGTAGTTTTCTATCAATGTAGATGGCCCCTTCTTAACTACTGTTAATCTGATCCTAGATCTGTGGTCAGGGGCAACGGCTACCTCAAATGACACTATGGTACTACAGCACCACGTTCTGTAAAGATTAGCTAGCCTAGAAGGTCATTCTAGCCAGGATAAAATTGGATGCATTACAGCAAATAAATACCGCTGTGTCTCTGAGGCAAACAAACCCCCCCCACTCTGACGGGATTTGAGGCCTACTCCAGCAACCCGGAATCATGGTTGGCTCTCCCTAGTGTCACCTCTAGCCTATTAGTCTCTATAAAGGATGATGAATTAGAGGTGGAGGCAGAGACCCGCCTCAGCACTGTTGTCAAAGACGGGGGTCATAAGAATGATAAAGTGTGTAGCGTGAGTGCTTTAATAGTCCATGGCAGTGGGGAAGGCGGAAGAGTCGAAACATGAAATCTTAGAAAGGGGATTTCTGTTTTGTACTTAGGCTGTCTGTCCACACCCCTCAAGACCACATTAGCCTACGGAGATAAACGCCGAGGCATTAACCCTGGGAGCTAACACTGTTCTTCAGGTCGCAGGTGTAACGGCGGTCCTCCTCCTCTTCTACCGAAAAGGAGGAGTAGTGAGGGAACCAAGGCGCAGCGGGTTGTGAACACATAATATTTATTAAAGACAAGACGAAAACGAACTATACTTGATAATGATACAAAATAACAAAACGAAAGTAGACAGACCTGAACGACGAACATACATAAACACGAGAACGCACGAACAGGGAAAAATAGCCTACATGAAATGAACAAACCGTAACAGTCCCGTATGGTGCGACAAACACTGACACAGGAGACAATCACCCACAAACAAACAGTGAGAATGCCCTACCTAAATATGACTCTTGATTAGAGAAAAACGCAAACCACCTGCCTCTAATCAAGAGCCATACCAGGCAAACCAAAACCAACATAGAAACGAATAACATAGACTGCCCACCCAAAACACATGCCCTGACCATAAACACATAAAAACAACATAAAACAGGTCAGGACTGTTACAGTACCCCCCCCTCAAGATGCGCACGCCGGGCGCACAAGCACAAAGTCCAGGGGAGGGTCCGGGTGGGCAGTTGACCACGGTGGTGGTTCCGGCTCAGGACGCTGTCCCCATACCACCATAGTCCATCCTAACTTCCTCCCTCCAAGAATGTCCACCCTCTTTTGACCCCCACAAAATCCCCTTAACAACATATCTAATAAGGACAACACCGGGACAGAGAGATAAATCAAGACAGAGGGATAGATAAGAATATAGAAGTAGATAAAGATAGAGAGGGAGATCAGGATAGAGGGGCAACTCCGGACTGAAAGGCAGCTCCGGACAGAGAGACAGCTCTGGACTGATGGGCAGTTCTGGGTATCTAGCCTTTTCAGGCTGAAGGGCAGCTCATGGCTGACTGACGAATCTCGACGCTCATGGCTGGCTGACGGCTCTCGACGCTCATGGCAGGCTGACGGCTCTCGACGCTCATGGCAGGCTGACGGCTCTCGACGCTCATGGCAGGCTGACGGCTCTCGACGCTCATGGCAGGCTGACGGCTCTCGACGCTCATGGCAGGCTGACGGCTCTCGACGCTCATGGCGCTCTGACGGCTCTGGCTGCTCATGGCGCTCTGACGGCTCTGGCTGCTCATGGCGCTCTGACGGCTCTGGCTGCTCATGGCGCTCTGACGGCTCTGGCTGCTCATGGCGCTCTGGCGGCTCTGGCTGCTCATGGCTCGCTGGCGGCTCTGGCTGCTCATGGCTCGCTGGCGGCTCTGGCAGATCCTGTCTGGTTGGCGGCTCTGGCAGATCCTGTCTGGTTGGCGGCTCTGGCAGATCCTGTCTGGTTGGCGGCTCTGGCAGATCCTGTCTGGTTGGCGGCTCTGGCAGATCCTGTCTAGTTGGCGGCTCTGGCAGATCCTGTCTGGCGGGCGGCTCTAGCGGCTCCTGTCTGGCTGACGGCTCTAGCGGCTCCTGTCTGGCGGATGGCTCTGTAGGCTCATGGCAGACGGGCGGCTTTGCAGGCTCATGGCAGACGGGCGGCTTTGCAGGCTCCTGGCAGACGGATGGCTCAGATGGCGCTGGGGAGACGGATGGCTCAGATGGCGCTGGGGAGACGGATGGCTCAGATGGCGCTGGGGAGACGGATGGCTCAGATGGCGCTGGGGAGACGGATGGCTCAGATGGCGCTGGGGAGACGGATGGCTCAGATGGCGCTGGTGAGACGGATGGCTCTGGCCGGATACGGCGCACTGTAGACCTGGTGCGTGGTGCCGGAACTGGAGGCACCGTGCTAATGATAAGCACCTTCCTACTAGTGCGGGGAGCAGGGACAGGGCACACTGTATTCTCAAAGCCTACTCTACCCCTGATGCGTGGTACCGGCACTGGTGACGCCGGGCTGAGGACAAGCACATCAGGATTAGTAGGGGGAGAATATACAGTGTGTACAGGGCTCTGGAGACGCACTGGTAGCTTAGTGCGTGGGGCCGGAACTGGAGGCACCGGGCTAGATACACGCACTACAGGGAGAACTGGAGGCACCGGGCTAGATACACGCACTACAGGGAGAGTGCGTGGAGGAGGAACAGGGCTCAGGATACGCACTGGTAGCCTAGTGCGTAGTGTAGACACTGTAGGTACTAGGCTGGGGCGGGGAGGTGGTGCCGGAAATACCGGACCGTGCAGGCGTACTGGCTCTCTTGAGCATTGAGCCTGCCCAACCTTACCTGGTTGAATGCTCCCGGTCGCCCGCCCAGTACGGGGAGGTGGAATAACCCGCACCGGGCTGTGTAGGCGAACCGGGGAAACCCTGCGTAAGGCAGGTGCCATGTATGCCGGCCCGAGGAGACGCACTGGAGACCAGACGCGTTGAGCCGGCCTCATGACACCTGGCTCAATGCCCAATCTAGCCCTACCAGTGCGGGGAGGTGGAATAACCCGCACCGGCCTATGCACACGTACAGGAGACACCGTGCGCTCTACTGCGTAACACGGTGTCTGCCCGTACTCCCGCTCTCCACGGTTAGCCTGGGAAGTGGGCGCAGGTCTCCTACCTGCCCTTGGCCCACTACCCTTTAGCCCCCCCCCAAGAAATTTTTGGGAGTTACTCACGGGCTTTTCGGGCTTCCGTGCAAGACGTGTCCCCTCATAATTCCGGTTTCGAGCTTGATTCTCCGGCTTCCATCCACGTCTCCTAGCTGCCTCCTTAAACCACCGCTCCTGGGCTGTGGCTGCCTCACTCTTCTCACGAGAGCAGGGATATTCTCCAGTTTGCGCCCAGGGTCCTCTACCAGACAGGATCTCCTCCCAAGTCCAAAAGTCCTTGTTGCTCCGTCGAGCATTCCCATACCGCTTGGTCACCTTTTGTTGGTGGGTGGTTCTGTAACGGCGGTCCTCCTCCTCTTCTACCGAAAAGGAGGAGTAGTGAGGGAACCAAGGCGCAGCGGGTTGTGAACACATAATATTTATTAAAGACAAGACGAAAACGAACTATACTTGATAATGATACAAAATAACAAAACGAAAGTAGACAGACCTGAACGACGAACATACATAAACACGAGAACGCACGAACAGGGAAAAATAGCCTACATGAAATGAACAAACCGTAACAGTCCCGTATGGTGCGACAAACACTGACACAGGAGACAATCACCCACAAACAAACAGTGAGAATGCCCTACCTAAATATGACTCTTGATTAGAGAAAAACGCAAACCACCTGCCTCTAATCAAGAGCCATACCAGGCAAACCAAAACCAACATAGAAACGAATAACATAGACTGCCCACCCAAAACACATGCCCTGACCATAAACACATAAAAACAACATAAAACAGGTCAGGACTGTTACAGTAGGCAAGGTCATTGCTCACATGAGCATTGGTCACTGAACCATCTCCTATTAGCTCATATTTACTCATTTGCAAAAAGTTATATTCAAAAATGAATTATAAAACAATGAAGTGAGTTATCAAAGGATATTGTCTCATGAAGATTAACGTAACGATTGTAACTAATGTTGATGTCCTTTCAACATCTACCTCCAGTTGTCGTGGCGACTTACGGCCTTGCCTCTAGAGCAGGGGTGTCAAACTCATTTCGCATCGTGGGCCACATACGGCCTAGGGAGATGTCAAGTGGGCCGGACCATTAAAATTATACCATAATCTGCTATAAATAACCAAAATAATGCTATTTCGCTAGCAATTAGGTAGCTGGCTTTTACCGCTGCTTCACTGACTTCTCGGCTCTGGATGAAAGTTGACTGCTGTTTCCTCAGACCCGCCAGCAATTCGTTAATCTTATCTCTTCTCAGTTGTCCTTGCAAGCCGTCATATTTTTCGCTGTGATGAGTCTCGTAGTGGCGTCGAATATTATATTCCTTCAATACCGAAACTTGTTGCAAACACACCAAGCACGAAGGTTTTCCGTGCATCTCTGTAAATAAATAGGACGTGGTCCATTTTTCTTTGAAAATTCTACACTCCTTATCTACTTTTCTCCGTTTGGATAACGACATTTTGGCTAATGAGGGTGTAGCGGAGAGGTAGAGACCAAGGTATTAACAACGTCGTAACAAGCAGCAGATGGCGCATTGATACCGTCTGCTGTTTTCAGTCTGTCTCAGTGATGCGGCTTGTCTTCTACTCTGATGGAAAGAGTGCGCCCCTTAGCGGATAATCCATGAATTGCAGCGAATTAAAAATATTAATTCCATGTCTTTTATGCATTTTTTCCACTTTCAAATTATCCTGCGGGCCTGATCGAACCTCCTTGGGGGCCGGTTCCGGCCCGCGGGCCGTATGTTTGACACCCCTGCTCTAGAGCATCAATCAAATCCATGTCTCCACCACTACACGTCCAGCTTTTATTTTGTTATTTGTCACAGAAATGATTAATAGTCACATAACGTATTATTGCCCTGCAAGCTGCTGCAGCTCCTGTAATTACACAATATTTTCCTCCCCTGCTGGTGTGGGTTCATGCCTGGAGGTGGCTGGGCTCACAGAGCAACAAAAAAAAAAGCAATAAACATAAATAAACATTCTACAACTCTCCCGTTTTCCGATAAAACATGGATGCCACTCACAAGGAAGGGTTATAATGGGCTTGAATAGGAAACTAAAAAGAAAACCGGTCTGTGAGCTCATTCTATCTATGTATCGAGCCATTTGCTTTAAAGTACTGTAATGCATTTGCTACTATCCTGGCACCAGGCCTCGTTTGTCAATGTCAGATGTAACGTTTTGTTGCCAAATCCCCAATAAGATCACAGATTATGTTTTTGAGATTTGTTGAACATTTGCTCTCATTGTCTGATCAAGCATGACAGTGAAACTTCTCAGTTAAAAGCTTGACACTGTTCATGCAGAGACAAATGAGTGTTTAGTGTTAGTCAACAAAGCCAGAGCTCACGGTTTCAGTTAACATGCAACATTATACATTTAAGTCATTTACATTTAAGTCATTTAGCAGACGCTCTTATCCAGAGCGACTTACAAATTGGAAAGTTCATACATATTCATCCATATTCATCCTGGTCCCCCCGTGGGGAATGAACCCACAACCCTGGCGTTGCAAGCGCCATGCTCTACCAACTGAGCCACACGGGACCATTATAAATGGGATTTCTGTCTGTCTTTTGGCAGGTAGACCTGTAAATAAATTCCTCTCTCCTTTTATTTCACAGGTGAATGAGTTTGCCTCCAAGTCTAGGGAACAGTAATGGGGTCATAGGTCATAGCTTGTGGTTCACAACAAAGACACAGGTAGGCTACTCCTCTCTGGAACTGGAGAGGATATCTTGTTAGTATGAACTATTATGTCTAATTAATGAGGATATAATAACATAATTACAGACAATGTGGGAAGATAATTAAGGTAGCCTACTCAAAACCAAACGTGTCTGCAAATAGTATTTCTAGTCACATCACTTCACATTTCCTTTGGGGACAATAGAGTCTGATCTATATTATGTTCAAATAATGTAACCTATTGTTCTTCTGAACTTTGATTATAGGATACATCTGTTCATATGTGAGAAAGGGTAAAGAAGAGACTCGTCTGGTTTGTCCATTTGAAGCAACAGGAAACCCTTTACTATACTTTGCATGTACATTTCATAAATGCATCAATGCACTGAACAGATATACCGCATTAACTGTATTTTGAAATTCCATGATGCCCAAATTGCCATTTGAAGGAATGGGTTTGAATAATACATGTACAGTAATGTAGTATTATTAATAACTTATGTAACTGGATCTGGTGGTCACATCCATTACCAGGGAAACATTTTATTCTGCCACTGATATACTTTAATCTCACTCTCCCATAGATTCTAGGCATTGTTGCTCTGTTACCAACATGTTAACTAAAGGGTGTTGTCTATAATCGTACCAATCAAGCTCAGTAAAAATGGTCACCGTCCCAGCCACCTTTGTGGGAAACGTTCTGTGCCAGCAGCCTCCTACGTAATGTCAGCGCCATTTTCATTTCTAAATGCTAATGCAACTGGTCAATGTTACAGAAAGAGTATCTGGTGTGTCAAACCAAGAACCATCATAATAGACGATTGACTGGTAGAGACTTGACCATCTGCTACCTTATTTCTTTCAAATAACCCACCTCCTGTTTACCCCCATTGCCGTCCCATCAAACGGAAAACAACTTTTCCCCACCGTTCCCTCCCCATCTTCAAAGTTCCAAGCATTGATTGGTAACTTTGACACCTGGACATTGGCTGGGAGTAAAAAAATGATAAGCGTTCATATGGGACGGTGGGGCTAAGTGGTAAATCAATGCAGCAGTGTCTCTGATGTGGATAGCGTTACGGAGAAGGCCAATAGCGGCGAGGTGGAGATGATGTTTCCCCAGAGTGGCCTTTGGGAGACGCACCCGATGCCCCATTATTCTGGTTTAGCCATTCACATGATCAATTACACCTTCTTAGCAAGGCAGTCGTTTAGATTCATATGTATCTATTATCTTCTCTTTACAACGGTTTGGTTTCACAGTCAGATCCACATTCGTCTTAATATTTGTCTTATTGATTTACAGTCGTGGCCAAAAATATTGGCACCCTTGCACTTTTTATCAAATAAGGCACCATTTCTTCGAGAAAACTGTTGAAATTAAAAAACATTTTGGTATGGTGTGTCTTTGGTTTGCAGTTGTACAAAACAAAAAAATCTTTATAATTTACTAAATGTTAGCTTATTCCACAAAGAAATCCTAAAATGGCCCGAACACCTTAGTTAGAAATAATTAGACTTTAAGCAGGTTATTCTCCTTTACTATGGAATTGAAATCACCTGTGGTGAGTTGCAGGTGCCTGCAATATAAAAATCACTCATTCAACCAGTTTGAATAGAGAAAAGGACTCTTTCTCCTGTTTGGTGTCACTGTGTGTACCGCAATGAGCATGGAGAAAAGAAAGAAAACCTGAGAATTATCTGAGGAGGTCCGACACAAGATTGTAGCCAAGCACACACAGTCTCAAGGCTACAAGTCCATTTCCAGAAACCTTCTATGCTCGCTTCGAGGCAAGTTACACCAAAACATGCATGGTCCGGATGACTGTGTGATCACTCTCTCCGCAGCCGATGTGAGTAAGACCTTTAAACAGGTCAACATTCACAAGGCCGCTGGGCCAGATGGATTACCAGGACGTGTACTCCGAGCATGCGCTGACCAACTGACAAGTGCCTTCACTGACGTTTTCAACCTCTCCCTGTCTGAGTCTGTAATACCAACATGTTTCAAGCAGATCACCATAGTCCCAATGCCCAAGAACACTAAGGTAACCTGCCTAAATGACTACCGACCCGTAGCACTCACAACTGTTGCCATGAAATGCTTTGAAAGGCTGGTCTTGGCTCACAACAACACCCTTATCCCAGAAACCCTAGACCCACACCAATTTGCATAACACACCAACAGATCCACAGATGATGGATCTGGATCAATCTCTATTGGACTCCACATTGTCCTTTCTCACCTGGACGAAAGGAAAACCTATGTGAGAATGCTATTCATTGACTACAGCTCAGCGTTCAACACCATTGTGCCCTCAAAGCTCATTACTAAGCTCAGGACCCTGGTACTTAAACACCTCCATCTGCAACTGGATCCTAGACTTCCTGACGGGCTGCCCCCAGGTGGTAAGGGTAGGTAACAACACATCTGCCACGCTGATCCTCAACACAGGGGCCCCCCAGGGATGTGTGCTCAGTCCCCTCCTGTTCTCCCTGCTCACTCAAGACTGCACGGCCAGGTACGACTCCAACACCATCATTAAGTTTGCTGATGACACAACATAGGTAAACCTGATCACCGACAACGATGAGACAGCCTATAGGGAGGAGATCAGAGACCTGGCCGTGTGGTGCCAGGACAACAACCTCTCCCTCAACGTGATCAAGACAAAGAAGATAATTGTGGACTACAGGAAAAGGAAGACCGAGTAAGCCATCATTCTCATCGACGGGGCTGTAGTGGAGGAGGTTGAGAGCTTCAAATTCCTTGACATCCACATCACCAACAAACTAACATGGTCCAAGCACACCAAGACATTCATGAAGAGGGCACGACAAAACCTATTCCCCCTCAGGAGACTGAAAAGATTTGGCATGGGTCCTCTGATCCTCAAAAGGTTTTACAGCTGTACCATCGAGAGCATAGTGATGGGTTGCATCACTGCCTGGTATGGCAACTGCTTGGCCTCCGACCGCAAGGCACTACAAAGGGTAGTGCGTACGGCCCAGCACATCACCGGGGCCAAGCTTCCTGCCATCCAGGACCTCTATAGCAGGCGGTGTCAGAGGAAGGCCCTAAATGCCAAAGACTCCAGCCACCCTAGTCATAGACTGTTCCCTCTGCTACCACACGGCAAGCGGTACTGGAGCGCCAAGTCTAGGTCCAAGTGGCTTCTAAACAGCTTCACCCCCAAGCCATAAGACTCCTGAACATCTGATGAAATGGTGTCCCAGACTATTTGCATCGCCCCCCCTCCCCTCTTTTACACTGCTGCTACTCTCTGTTATTATCTATGCATATCCACTTTATTAACCCTACCTGCATGTACATAATTACCTCAATTACCTCGACACCGGTGCCCCTGCACATTGAAGCATTGACACTGAACCGGTACCCCCTGTATATAGCCCCGCTACTGTTATTTACTGCTGCTCCTCATTTGTTTGTTTTCCTTATCGCAATTTTTTTTTAGGTATTTTCTTAAAACTGAATTGTTGTTTAAGGGTATTGTAAGAAAGCATTTCACTGTAAGGTCTACACCTGTTGTATTCGGCGCATGTGACAAATAACATTTGATTTGATGTTCCTGTTTCCACCAAACGTAATGTTATCGAGAAGTTTAAGGCCCATGCCACTGAAGCCAACCTCCCTGGACATGGCCTCAAGAGAAAACTTGATAGAAGTCTGCAGCAAAGGATTGATCGAATGTTGGAGAAAGCAACCTGATCAACTCCAACACAGATTCAAGCTGACCTTCAGACACAAGGTATGAAGGTTGGTGCGAGTTGAAACTGTCACCAACTCAATGAAGGGGGGTTGTATGGTATGAAATCCAGGAGGACCCCACTGCTGAGAGAAAGACATACAGTTGTATACAACTGAAGTAGTATACATACACCTTAGCCAAATACATTTAAACTCAGTTTTTCGCAATTCCTGACATTTAATCCTAGTAGAAATTCCCTGTCTTGGGTCAGTTTGGTTACTTTATTTTAAGAATGTGAAATGTCAGGATAATAGTAGAGAGAATGATTTATTTCAGCTTTTATTTCTTTCATCACATTCCCAGTGGGTCAGAAGTTTACATACACTCAATTAGTGTTTGGTAGCATTGCCTTTAAATTGTTTAACTTTGGTCAAACATTTCGGGTAGCCTCACAAGCTTCCCACAATAAGTTGGGTGAATTTTGGCCCATTTCTCCTGACAGAGCTGTTGTAACTGAGTCAGGTTGGTAGGCCTCCTTGCTTGCACACGCTTTTTCAGTTCTGCCCACAAATGTTCTATCGGATTGAGGTCAGGGATTTGTGATGGCCACTCCAATACCTTGACATCTGTACAAACAAATACCTATTGTTTGTACAGATGAAGGTGGTACCTTCAGGTGTTTGGAAATTGCTCCCAAGGATGAACCAGACTTGTGGAGGTCTACAATTTATTTTCTGAGGTCTTGGCTGATTTCTTTTGATTTTCCCATGATGTCAAGCAAAGAGGCACTGAGTTTGAAGGTAGGCCTTGAAGTACATCCACAGGTACACCTCCAGTTGACTCAAATGGTGTCAATTAGCCTACCAGAAGCTTCTAAAGCCTCAACATCATTTTCTGGAATTTTCCATGCTGTTTTAAAGGCACAGTCAACTTAGTGTATGTAAACTTTTGACCCACTGGAATTGTGATACAGTGAATTATAAGTGAAATAACCTATCTGTAAACAATTGTTGAAAGAATTACTTGTGTCATGCACAAAGTAGATGTCCTAACTGACTTGCCAAAACTATAGTTGTTAACAAGAAATTTGTGGAGTGGTTGAAAAACAAGTTTTAATGACTCCAACCTAAGTGTGTGTAAACTTCCCACTTCAACTGTAAGAAAGCCCCACTGCAATTTGCAATCCTTAAGGGAGAATGTCCTGTAGACAGATGAGACCAAATTAGAGCTTTTTGGTAAAGCACATCTCTATGTTTACAGAAAACAAAATGAAGCCTTCAGAGAAAATAACACCTTCCCTACAGTCAAACATGGAGGAGGTTCAGTGATGTTTTGGGGGTTGCTTTGCTTTCTCTGTCACTTTGAACGTGTGCATGGCATCATGAAATTAAGAGAATACAAAGGCATTTTGGAGTGGAAAGTCAGACCCAGTGTAGGTCTCCGTCGGAGGTCATGGATCTTCAAAAGATCACTTCAAAAATCACCCAGGAATGGTGTCAAGACAAAACACTTGACTGTTCTGAAGTGGCCAGCAATGAGTCCAGATCTAAATCCCATTGAAAATGTGTGGAGAGATCTGAAAACAGCAGTTGAGAGAAGGCACCCTTCAAATCTGGGAGAACTGGAGCAGTTTGCGCAAGAGGAGTGGGCCAAACTGCTAGTACAGAGATGCAGGAAGCTCATCAATGGCTATAGGATGCACTTGATTGCAGTTATTTTAACCAAAGGCTATGCTACCAAATATTAAGTCTAGGGTGTCAATAATTTGGTCAATTCCATCTGTTTATTTTCTGATTTAAATGGATATATTAAGTTCTGAATCAAAAACAAAGGTTCTGTAATATTAACAACGAAATAAAGAATTGTGGAGAGCATATACTTTGGTCAATTTCAACTTATTTTCATGGAAAATTGTGAGTTATTTTAAAATGTGCAAGGGTGACAACATTTTTGGCCACAACTGTAAGTAGCACATATCCATCACTAACATCACTATTGATTCAATAAGTTTGTTCCCAGTTCTGAGACACCCTTTTTGTTGTGTTTATGGCATTTTTTAACATAATAAAACAAAATATTGGTTTTAATAATCAACCGAATCGTCCTGGAAGGGAACGTTTATTTTACGCAAAATATACTGTCGTTTCACTGTAACTGGAGAACAGCCTTTCATGTAGGCCTACAGTATTTTCCCTATTTTTGTTGTCAATTAGAACTATGCGTTACTTTAGCTTCAGTGAGCCAAATGGACCCTAATCGGGCTGCTGGTCTGTTGTGAATGAGACTGTGATAGACAGTTTCTACTGAGAGAGGCCCGGTCAGAGGATTGGTGTTGTGTTGTGCTGCTGCCCCACAGCTGCAAGGTGTCTCATTAATGTCAGGACTCCTCACTATCCACATATTTCCTGACAGCCTGACGTGCCACAACAGGGAAGGTCATTTTTCAAACCTCAGCTTTGGTTTCAAATTAATCCAGCTCTCTCGTGCTGAAGTTGTGACTGGAGAGCGTTTGATTGTGATAGGGGGAGACTTTGATGGCTTAGTGATCATTATGGCTGAGAGGTATAGTGCTCGATGCAGTAAATTAGCTGGCTGTCCCAAATGGACATAACACACCGCTGCAGCCATTGTCGGGGAGGAGGACTGGGTAATGTTGCCGGCGCATTAAGCCATTTCCATCATTAGGCTAGTTGGTGCTTATTTCCCACGTGAGTCGTGTGTTTTTGTTGCCATTTGAGTGTCGGGGAATACTGTATGTCTATTACTGTTTGAAGGGTAGATATGGAGAGGGGTTGCTTTACCGCGTTAAATTATAACATGTTCAATTTCACCTCCATTGAATTTACTAATGCAGTTACATTTATTATTTTCAAATTTAAATAGGCTACATAAGATACATTGTTTTCAGTAGTGTGTGTGGCATAGTAAGCATTAGCGTAATTTTGACTTGCATTGTGGTCTTTATGTCCTACATTTTCCCCTTACTCTATATAAAGTGTGTTTCTATGAGTAAGTCAAATATGTTGTAAATGCGTTCCCTACTTTCCACTTCTGTCCGTTAGAGTCCTGGGTTAACCTATCCCCCATCCCCCCGCCTTTAGAGAACCATAATGTCAGAGAGGTTTCTAGGGATGGGGTAGGCAACAGACTGAGTAGTTGTGCATGGAAACTCGAGCACACTTCGGCAAACTTAAAATACCAGCTAAGATCAATAGCTGCAGCATGTATCAATTGACCAGACCAGTGAAGCGGAGCCCTAGTACCCAGTCAAACAGACACCCCACTCACATTCGTCACATCACCCGGTGGCAGACAGAAGCCAAGCAAACAAAGCCATCTTGTCCTTCTTTATTTGCCTCTTTGGCCTTGTGCTGGAGATGGCTAATCTGAGTTATGGTAATCAAGTTTTAAGATCTCCAGTTTAATAATAAAACATGCACACATGCAATCACACGTGTGCGGGCTTGTCGCCCGCACACAAACACGCAAGCAAATCATTTTCTTCCTCACAGTGAAAAACATGCATTACATTTTAATCATACATAAATGACAAATCCATTGCCACTGGTGACAACTAGCACAATGTTATGGACCACGATATAATGAAATATCTATACCACTTAAAGATTCACTACGCAGAAATCGCTCCGCCATTTCTTGGTTGCTAAAATTCAAATAGTTTGTTTAATTTAATTGTATGTGATATAACAAGCAAGTATATAGTAGGGAAGGATTGTACCATCTAAACCGCTGTCAAATATATTTTCCATAACAAAAAATATTGTATTTTCAGCTGTTTGAAGCTGGTGTACAAAAACGAAAGAAAAAGAGGCAAAAACAAAACTTAAAGAACAGGAAGCATAGAAATAGCGCACATAGAACTTATCTAACATTTCTTAGACTTGCTTTCAATAAGAATGACAGATCTATAACCAACATTTCTATGTGAATTTGGTAAGGTTGCCCATGAAGTTACATATTGCAGCTTTACGTTCATGTGAGCTGTCATAACACATTCATTACCTTGTGTTCAAAGTGTCGCCACACGAGCATGACACAGTTAAATACCAGAAAAAGGTATTTGGACAGCATAACCAAATGTTGTTGTCACAGCAGTTCTCAAAACGCATGTGCCACATCCAAGTGAAGCCTTGATTATCTATCTATCTAATGCCGGTTTGGAATGTGATGGTGCAAGTCACAGGAGGTTGGTGGCACCGTAATTCTGGAGGAAGTGCTCATGGTAATGGCTAGAGCGGAATAGATGGAATGGTATCAAATTCATCAAACACATGGTTTTCATGTGTTTGATGCCATTCCATTTGCTCCGTTCCAGACATTATTATGAGCCGTCTTACCCTGAGCAGCCTTCACTGGTAAGAGTACATAATGCACACTACTTTTATGGATATTGATGTAGGCATTAGGGCAGTGAGGATTGTACCACCAGAGGTGAGCCAGGGTCAGGCCATGCACTAAACAGCTTGAAGCCAGGATGGTGGCTACAGGTCCCAATACCACTGAGGTGCTGCCCTCTGGGGAGGGGAGTAAGAAGAGCCTGGCCTGTTGTAAGTGTTACACACTTGGAAGTGCATTGCTTCATGCTGATTGTGGTGGATCGTTCGCCTTTGTAGTTGGTGATAGGTGGTAATAACATATTAATGAGATTTGTTTTCGTTAATAACCTTTCTTGCAGGGTCTTCGACAGTCCTCATCGATAACCTTCATGCACAATCTCATGACCGTGTCAACACTTTTGTAGCAATCATTTACCCACGAAAAAGGCACTGTAAAGGGAAATATGTCTTAAGTCATATTAGAACCAAAAAAGTAATATTAAGTGTAATTTTGCATGAAAATGCTGCCCTAGGGTTTCCCAGAGGATTATGCAAATAATTTACGATTTAACGGTATTGTTTGCCTCTTCTTAAACAATATCAAAACGAGAAATATTTTCATACAACAACAACAACAACAAAAATGTAATGCTAGTCTGCTGCCCCTGGGCATCTCAGACACCATCTCAAACGGTGGAAAAGGATGAAAAACAGAGCCATGGAAAACGACAGCACTTTTCCCAAGCTGGTGAAAGTGCAGCTTACTCAGGCTGCTCTGGAATGCATCCTGGGTAAAGTGTTGTCTAATTGCCTAGTCTTCATGCCCATCATGTTAAATACTGCCAAAGACAGAAGACAAGCGGACCTTCTCTGGATTTACAGGCATGTAAGACCTCTTTCCTGCAGTCAAATGATCAAATCGTCCTCTAGTGGCCTCATGGGTGGAATATTATGAAAGTTATTAATATTTTCATAATTTCATAATTAATAAACATCATTTTTTTTAACACAGAATATTTGGTGCTTCTATGTCAAACTGTTTTTGTTATATTTCACTCTTCTGTGATGTATGTAAAGTGTAATATTGGGACTCAAAATGTAATACATTTCACCTCTATATCTGACATGGTACAGGTGTTTTGTTTGTTTTAAGCCCATAACCATGTGTGTATACTTTTGTTTCAAAGTAAATTTGTTTAAGACTACCAAGAAACACTCTGTGTGAGCCTGATTTAGCCCACTGCAGTAAAATGTTAATTCTGTCTCCTTTCAGTCTGCTACTATTGGCTGTTGTAGTTGTTGTTTTGAAACGGTAATAGCAATAGGTCTCCAGACTCAAGATTAATCCCACAGATGTCGACGTGATTCATATTGAGGCCTTTACTCTTTTTAACGACTCCATGTTCCATAGGTCACGGCGCAATCCTAGAGGTCAAACCCCAGAGCGACAGGGTCAAGTTTAGGAAGACTTCGAACAGATGGTGTCACAGTCCGGTCTGTCATTCTAAACTCATGGAGAAGGAGCATGGAGAACACTTTTAGTTGGCCGGTGCGCTTTTTTATTAACCATCAGGCCCTCTCATATCACAATCCTCTTCAAAATGAGACGCTAAGGTCAAAATGTCGGCAAAACGGTCTCCAAATATCACGTATTCACCACTCACTTGAATATAGTCTAGGGATCCTTATGCTTCGGACCAATTCACTTTGTCACTTCCACCACCTTTATTATGAGGCTCCTTATTGCTCAATTAGTGCATGATTCATTCATTTATATCAACAAGTGCTATTAAACCTAACGATTTGAGTTATTTATTTTGTGTCACTCAAATAAAGCATGCTACATCAGGTTTTACAAGTTCACCATCCTACTCTCATAGCAGATTCAGCTTGTTTGTATTCTAATGACAGGGCTATTTTAATGTTGATTAAACCACTTGGGTAATTCGTTAGCCTACCATTTTATATTGTGACGGCAATGACTTGTGAAGTGAAGGAAAAACAAAAGATAAAGCTGCAATGAACTACAGCAACTATAATGAAGGTGGATGGATGCGAGATCCAGAAGTTTGAGGCTGTATAATGGACAGTCTGTTGGTCCCTCGCGTATACAGCATATTGCACTTTCACTGTAAATGTGTAGCTATAGCACTTAGAAACTAGTGTTTTCATGTTTTATGTACCGTTTTTTTAAGTACCTGACCAAATGAATTTCCCCCTGGTGGGATAATAAAGTTATTCTGAATCTGATAGGATCAACTGGAGATGGATAGGGTCAACTGATCCATGATTAGGAAATCCCTGATAATGTACTTGGCTGCTTTCTGAAAACATGCTAGTGTAAACAGTCAACAGTGAGCAGCAACGCATACCCACTTTACCCAGTGTTTACTCAAGTTACCCTGTATGGATATCCCACCACATGGTCCCTTGACCCGGGACGGCGACATCTCTTTGCCCTTGAGAGGGGGGACACCAGTCACCCTCCTCGGACATGAGTGAGGGATCGACACCCCAGACAACTGGATGCCATGCCAGCTTAAGTGCTGCACTCATGCTTAGCTAACTGAAACCCCAAGCCCCAACAACTGGAGCGCTGCATTATTGATGCTGGAGACATGCTTAGCACTCACAGGCAACAAAAACACAAGCACTCCGCCAATGGTGGTGATGTCACAGAGGAGAGGTGAGCAGGGGGCCGGCACCAGACAGTCGCCCCACCGTTCGGTTAGAGGGGGGAACTTTCAAGGGGCTGCGGCGGGGGTGGGGGGGTTATGATGAAGATGACAGGGGGACGATGAGCTGTAGTAGTCATCCATCACAACCACTTATGCTCCAAAGGATCTGCTCTTTAGCTGGGGGGAAATTACTTTAGGCCCAGCTGCAGATACCTGCTGGCTCATTAAATAACTCCTCCTGCTTAGGCAGCACCACATAGTGGGGCCAGAGTTTATTTTGTATTTTTCTATTGGAGCTAATTTTAAACAGGCACCGACCGAGATGCTGCGAACAGCGTGATGCCGCCACACCCGCAGCGAATTAGGCTGATTGGTCGTGATTGGTTTTGACTGAAATGTTGCTTGCATCAGCAAAAAAATGTAGTTCTTCATTTGTTGTTTGTTTGTTTTTAATGGAGGTTGGAGTGCTTGAGGAGCTTGGGGAAGGTGTACATTTGTCTAAAATACCTTGTGGAATCAATATAATCCTTTTTGAATCGTCGTATGATGTATCTAGATAATCAAAGAATACAAAATACAATTATTTCAATCATATTATTCTGCTGTCATTTTTTATTTAATTTCTGATAATTGAATCAGAGTCACCATGGCTGGAAGTGTAGTGATGGTACCTAGTAAGGAACTTGTGACTACACTTCATTAACTGCCATTATTTATGGTTTTCAAGCTGAGGTGATATAGTGAAAAGACAGGCAAACTTTCCAGTATGATAGTCATTGCTTTGAAAGGTAGTTTGAATAGCAATTTACAGTGTATATACCATTTGTTCCCCTACATTCACACTTTTACAATAGTCTTGCACTGTATGCATGATTTCTTAGCCTTTGTAGAAAGGATGTCAGGTGCCAAAGATAAATAGGATATACAAAGGTTCTCCTGTGTAATGAAAGATTAAATATTTCATCAAGAAAGCCCTTTTCACTGTTTTAGCCATTAACACGATCTCTGTAACATCACACAAGGTAATATAACTCAAGCAGAAGATGGCTGGGAGATACAGCCCGATGGACTGGGGGCCAGTTTATTGAAATAGAGCCATGATGGTACTATTTCTGTTTCCCCAAACACCCTCAGCTTTGTCCCTGGATTATTATGGATTGACTTCAATGGCGCAGCCTCATATATCATCCAGCCCATCATGGTGGCTGAGGGCTTTCTCACATCCTGGGAGGAAGAAGTGGTGTCTTAATCTGCAGATCCATATCAAGCCCTTAGCCAAGTAACAAATGAGATAACTACATAGGGTTCATCGGTTATTAGAGCTCCTGTGAAATTATTGAAAAGTCTAGGTCGGAAATATTAAAGTTCTCAGTCTTAATTGTAAGAAAAATTAAGAATGTTGTCAGTTTTTTGCTTGTTAAAACTTCTTAAGGCTAGGGGGCGGTATTTTCACATCCGGATGAAAAGCGTGCCCAAAGTAAACTACCTGCTACTCAGGCCCAGAAGCTAAGATATGCATATTATTAGTAGATGTGGATAGAAAACACTCTGAAGTTTCTAAACCTGTTTGAATGATGTCTGTGAGTATAACAGAACTTATTTGACAGGCGAAACCCTGAGGACAAACCATCCAGGATTTTTTTCTATGTGGATCTAGATTTCTAAGGCACTTGCTTGCAGTTCCTATCGCTTCCACTGGATGTCAACAGTCTTTAGAAAGTGGTTGATGTTCTTCCTTTGTGTAATGAAGAAGTAGGGCAGTTCAGAACGAGGGTCGAGTGAAGTGTACTGTTTGTTAGAGGCGCATGACCTGAAAGCACGCTCCACTTTGTTTTCGTCCGGTATTGAACGCAGTTTATCCCGTCTTAAATTTGATCGATTATTAAATAATAAATAATAAAAATACCTAAAGTTGTATTAGGAAAGTTGTTTGAAATGTTTGGACAAAGATTACAGGTAACTTATTAGATATTTTGTAGTCATGTTGCGCGAGTTGGAACCGGTGTTTTTCTGGATCAAACGCGTCAAATAAATGGACATTTTGGATATATAACGACGGAATTAATCAAACAAAAGGACCATTTGTGATGTTTATGGGACATATTGGAGTGCCAACAGAAGAAGCTCGTCAAAGGTAAGGCATGAATCATATCGTTATTTCTGAGTTTCGTGTCGCGCCTGGCGGGTTGAATTATGATTGTCTGTGTTTGTTTGATGGGGTGCTGTCCTCAGATAATAGCATGGTTTGCTTTCGCCGTAAAGCCTTTTTGACAACAAGTGTAGCTTTAATTTGGTGTATTGCATGTGTGATTTCTTGAAAGTTTAATATTTATAGTAATTTAATTTGAATTTGTCGCTCTGACATTTCACCGGATGTTGTCAAATCGATCCCGCTAAAGGGATTTGATCCCTAAGAAGTTTTAAAACAAAAGGTACTTTGTTTCTCTATTCATTTTTTATAACTTCTGCAGAGAAGTAGCGTTAAAAAAATTCAGCGCTGAGATTGCCATTCATAAATTTGAAGTGGAAAACCGACAGTAAAATGCCAACACTATAGCATAGTTGCAAGCAGCAATACCGGGGTTAAAACTATGGACCCACTGTGCCACCAATATGACAAATTGGACACATTGACCTACAGTAGGATGAATAACTTCTGTACTCATTTCCATGCTTGCCAAATATCAGAACTCAAGACTCCAGTTCAAACAATAATAAGCCAATGAGCTGGCATTAATGTTTTTTCCTGTCCAACAGCGCCACCATGAGGCCAAACAGTTCAATACACTACAGGTTAGCTAGACTCACATCACTGAGCATGTGTGCCAAATTCCATAACTGAATCAAACAGATTAAGAGGTATAAACATGGGCTCTTTATAGCACCACCGTGTAGTGGATCTGATTGTTCTTGCATATGTTGAGTCTTTACAGTGTTTGGAAGATGTGTACCAAATAACCGTGTCTGATTTATATGCATTTATGTGCCAGACCACACCCACGTGAATGTTTATTGGTCTGTAGCTGACATGTTGTTTGAGATGCTAGCTTGGAAAAACATTGTTTGTGAGAGCTTGGTCATTCGGAACCAGAGGAGTAGCATTTAAAGTGTAAAAAATAAAAAATGAAATGACAGAAAATCCATCATTGCGGAACTTAAGGGTCCTTGAGACACATTTGTTCCTTGTGAGGAGAGGGACCGATGTACCAAATTTCAAGACACTAGGTCACACGGGGTGAGGGGCGTGCCCTTTCAAATTTAGCATTTTTGGAATTCCTTACATAATCGCATTGCCCTTTACCATCTTGCAAAGTAGCCCCCTCCTGGGACTTTTGTATTTTTGTCACGAAATCGCCGAAAGGAGAATGATATTGAACGCCAACATACAGTAACAATAGGGTGTCGCCCAGCTTCGCTGCTTGAACCCCTAAATAGTCATTGATCAGTAAACTTGTGACTAAAACACATCAAGGTAACTGATACACTTCCCCATGGCGGTTTATGAATCCCCTCACGTTCAGCAGCTGTCATCAGGTCACCCCGAAAAGGGCTTGTGAGATGGATGACAGGTGGGAGATAGGCCAGGAGGGATGTAATGAAAATGGCACAGCCCGGACTGCATGGCGACAAAATGTTTCAAGAGCCTTAATAGCTACGAGGGGCCAGACAAGCCTGAGAAAAGAGACGCTGTCCAGACTCTCTCCCTGTAAGTGTTCATTCCACGAGTCACTGGGTGGAAGAGTGTTGTAAGGAGCCGAGCACAAGTAGCTGTTCATCTGCTGTCTGTCCTGTCTATGATCTCGCTCTGCTTCGCCGAGTCAATGGCAGATGGGAATGCATCAATATTAGCGGGAAGCCTCAACCTGCACGGACACGTAGCGCAAAGTACAACAGTGCCAGGCTCCTCTTTGACTGTTGTCTTGCCGTTTTAAGGTAGCTTGCTTTAAAGAGAGTTTCAATGATGAGGATTCACCATGTCAACTTGCTGTGGTGGTTTAAATGTTTAGAAACCATGTTATTTCGGCCAAAGTAAACGCTGGACTCCTGATGCGACAGCAGAAACCGCTAAGGAACCAAAAGACCCCAGACACACAGAGAGGTCATTATAGGTCATTCAATATAGTCAGTTGTTAAAGGTGCCTGTAAAAAAGAGTTGTGAACCGTTTGACCTCCCAGCCAAGACCAGGACTTAACTCAAAGAACACCTGCGAGGCACACAAAGCTCTTATCAGTGACGGCATGAAACAAAAATAAGACGAGACTTAGCCAACCAACATGGCATAAATTGACTTATATCCTACTCAAGGAAGCATCATATCTGGTTTCCATGGGGTTCTTTTTTTACTCGTTGCCATTGGCTAATGCATTTTCCTCCTGGAAAAAGGCTAAGTTTGACCAACAGATGCATTTCACATGACATGTTGAAAAGGGTGTCCACCTTACTCACTCTTAATCCAGATATCTAAATCGTGACACTTTTATGGAAGGATAGGAAAAAGAGTGTGGAAGTTGCATTACAGTGGAACAAAACAATCTCTTGGCTACAGTAGCTAGGAATTTGTCCATGGTGGAAAGAAGCAGATATGAAAGATTAAGTTTCAGATGTGTGCTGACACACCAATAGCCAAGAAGCCTCTGCAACAGCTCGCTGAGGAGATATGCACTACACTTTCCGTAGGCCACGAAGCTAGTACGACATGACACGTTGGCGAATTTTGCTGTGATATACATATCACATTTACACATTTAAGATTCAGTAAATGTTTGGCCATTAAATAAAATGTACGTAACATGACAGCGGATCATGAAATAGCTGACAGGCCTCTTTTGGCACTATGATCATGCACCTCCTAGTCACCGCAAGTGGATTGACCCCCTTTGAAATTTGAGACTTAGTTGTACTGTGGAATTTACAAACTTTCATCTCTATAGTCAAAACCTTTCACCGAAAACAGCTTAAAGGGTAGATCTGCTGTCAGTTATCTCAAGTAAAAGTGAACACTCTGAAAAAGGCATACACTTTGGAGAAACAGAACACTTTTTTAGGATTACGTGAACTATGAGATCAATTTCAATTGTGAGAAAAAAACACTTGTGTATACTTTGTGTAAGTTAACTATAACAAGTGCTATGAAGCAGCCTTCACAAGGTCATGACAGTTTACCAGATAAATATCAAGTAGGCTATAGGTTACCCTCAATGTTTAATCTCTGTGCAGGCCAGTGGAGTTCTTCCACACCGATCTCGACAAACCATTTCTGTATGGACCTCGCTTTGTGCACGGGGCCATAGTCATGCTGAAACAGGAAACAGCCAAACTGTTGCCACAAAGTTGGAAGCACAGAATTGTCTAGAATGTCATTGTACGCTGTAGCGTTAAGATTTTCCTTCAATGGAACTAAGGGGCCTAGCCCGAACCATGAAAAACAGCCCCAGCCCATTATTCCTCCTCCACCAAACTTTACAGTTGGCACTATGCATTTGGGCAGGTAGTGTTCTCCTGGCATCTGCCAAACCAAGATTTCTACGTTGGACTGCCAGATGTTGAAGACTGAATCATCACTCCAGAAAACGAGCTTCCACTGCTCCAGAGTCCAATGGCGCTTGGCATTGCACATGGTGATCTTAGGCTTGTGTGCAGCTGCTCGGCCATGGAAACCTATTTCATGAAGCTCCCGACGAACAGTTATAGTGTTGACGTTGCTTCCAGAGGCAGTTTGGAACTAGGTAGTGAGTGTTGCAACCGAGGACAGACGAGTTCTGAAGTTGCACGCTTCAGCACTCGGCGGTCCAGTTCTGGGAGCTTGTGTGGCTTACCACTTAGCGGCTGAGCCATTGTTGCTCCTAGACATTTCTACTTCACAATAACAACACTTACAGTTGACCGGGCAGCTCTAGCAGGGCAGAAATGTGATGAACTGACTTGTTGCATAGGTGGCATCCTATGACAGTGCCACGTTTAAAGTCACTGGGATATTCAGTAAGGCCATTCTACTGCCAATATTTGTCTATGGTGATTGCATGGCTGTGTACTCCATTTTATACATCTATCAGCAATGGGTGTGGCTGAAATAGCCAAATCCACTCATTTGAAGGGTGTCCACATACTTTTGTATTCGGACAGTGCAATCGGAAAGTATTCAGACCCCTTGACTTTTAAAATGTTTTGCTACGTTACAGCCTTATTCTCAACTGGAATAAATCGTTTTTTCACCCTCATCAACCCCATACTGACAAATTCTAAAATTGTTTTTTAGACAGTTTTTTGGCAAATGTATTAAAAATAAAAACTGTAATGGGTATGGCGTTATTAGCCTGGCACACCTGTATTTGGGGAGTGTCTCCCATTCTTCTCTGCAGATCCTATCAAGCTCTGTCAGGTTGGATGGGGAGCTTTGCTGCATAGCCATTTTCAGGTCTCTCCAGAGATGTTCGATCGTGTTCAAGTCCAGGCTCTGGCTGGGCCACTCAATGACATTCAATGACTTGTCCTGAAGCCACTCCCGCGTTGTCTTGGCTGTGCTTAAGGTCGTTGTCCTGTTGGAAGGTGAACCTTCGCCCCAGTCTGAGGTCCTGAGCGCTCTGGATCAGGTTTTCATGAAGGATCTCTCTGTACTTTGCTCTGTTAATCTTTGCCTCGATCCTGACTAGTCTCCCAGTCCCTGCCGCTGAAAAGCATCCCCACAGAATGATGCTGCAACCACCATGCTTCACCGTAGGGATGGTGCCAGGTTGCCTCCAGACGTGACGCTTGGCATTCAAGGCCAAAGAGTTCACTCTTGGTTTCATCAGGACAGAGCATCTTTAGGTGCCTTTAGGTGCCTTTTGGCAAACTTCAAGCGGGCTGTCATGTCCCTTTTACTGAGGAGTGGCTTCCGTCTGGCCACTCTAACATAAAGGCATGATTGGTGGAGTGCTGCAGAGATGGTTGTCCTTCTGGAAGGTTCTCCCATCTCCACAGAGGAACTCTGCAGCTCTGTCAGAGTGACCATCAGGTTCTTGGTCACCTCCCTGACCAAGGCCCTTCTCCCCCGACTGATCAGTTCTAGGAAGAGTCTTGGTGGTTCCAAAGTTCTTCCATTTAGGAATGATGGAGGCCACTGTGTTCTTGGGGACCTTAAATGCTGCAGAAATGTTTTTGTACCCTTCCCCAGATCTGTGCCCCGACACAATCCTGTCTCGGAGCTCTACCGACAAATCCTTCAACCTTAGGGCTTGGTTTTTGCTCTGACATGCACTGTCAACTGTGGGACCTTATATGGATAGGTGTGTGCCTTTCCAAATCATGTCCAATCAATTGAATTTACCACAGGTGGACTCCAGTCAAGTTGTAGAAACATCTCAAGGATAATCAATGGAAACTGGATGCACCTGAACTCAATTTCGAGTCTCACAGCAAATGGTCTGAATACTTATGTCAATAAGGTATTGATGGTTCAAAAAAAAAGATTTAATCCATTTTAGAATAAGGCTGTAATGTAACAAAATTTGAAAACATGCATCACACGTTTGGCTCTAACTTTTGAACGGTTGGGGCTATCAACCCATGGAAAAGAGGCCATTCTCAGCAACATTTAGATAAGGAACGATGTACTTCCTGTGTTTACTGTACTTTGTCAAATTGACCTGGAACATAACTTGTGTACAGCCGAATCGATTATAAGGGAAGGGTAAAGATTTCATCCTGTTATAAAGAACAGTTGTTGATCTAAAATCTGCTGTAGATACTACCTTGTAGAATCAAATCAAATCCATTGTCAAATCAAATGTTATTGGTCACATACACATATTTAGCAGATGTTATTGCGGGTGTAGCGAAAGTCGTCTAACAGTGCAGTAATATATAACAATACACATAAATCTAAAAGTAAATGAATGGAATAGAGAACTAATGAGGGTAGCGTTCAGGTCAGGATGTATGCTTGCCACAAATTAGCTGTTGTGTCCTTCTTGAATCTGTTTTGTACAGGCAATTATTAAGTAATGAAAATGTATGTGTGTGGTTAAATACAGAGAAACAGGAAACTCAAACTCATCGGCTAGAAGGGGAATCTATTTGTGTTAAGATTACATTGTTAATCTTTGTTGTACCAACTTCCCACTGGGCAAAAAAAAACCTGCTTGAATCAACGTTGTTTCCACATCATTTCAACAACTAAAACTTCAATGGTGATGTGACATTTCTGGTTGAAATCACGTTAGTTGACGACCCAACCAAATGTAAATCAAAACTAGACGTTGAAATGACGTCTGTGCCCTAGTGGATTCATTAGATGTTTTTTTGTAATACAACCCCAGTTGCTTCAGTGGTGAAACTTAAAATACTCAACAATGACATTCTGTGTGTGTTTTTTCAAGCTTCGTGAAGGGAAATACTTATGTTGAGATGTGTTAGTTGCCCACAGATGATTTGAATGAATGAGAAAAACAGTGGAGCTGTCCATAAGAGAGTTCCACTGTCTTAACATTCTTTTCTCTACTGAAAGTGCAATCATTTCTTCATTAGTCCTTTATTTGTTTCCAAGTGTTCGTCTTCAGGGCTAACATCTAGTTTATTTGGATACTCTTAATTACAAATGGGAGAATGGGTTCCCCCCTTCGAAAACAAATCTCTATTGCCAACTCCTAAAGGGCAAAAATAACTTAGGGGTGGACAGCGGGCAATTGTATTTCCAAGATTGATGAAGTTAGTAAAAGACTGACCAGATCAATTTGACCCAATTTCATAGTGTTGTGATGAAGTTATTATATTGGATCTTTCTGTTGAACCACAGAAAAGGAAGATGATGAGTTAATGTTCTTCACCTGTTTGGTAGTTTTGGGATTTATTAAAGGAAGCCTGAGGTGGTAGACTGAACCACAATAAATTACATTTATGGCAGTGTCTCTCCGGATAACAACATTTGGTAGCACAGTTTCCTTAAGGATCTTTTCATTTTTCTCTGTGTTATTAAACCCAAAGATGAAACTCACAGAGGTCTACCAAGACATTCCTTCCAACCTCAGTTTATCTGTAAGTTGTCAATTCATTTTGTCTCTTGTCTGTCACTCAAGGTTCTATCAAGGGGTCAGACCTGACGACACACAGCTTGTCTCAAGTCACAACATAGTCACAGCATTGGGTTAGCGTCAAATCACAGAGCATGGCCCTATACATCAACTCCTCCCCAATTAACTACAAACAAAGGTGACATCATGATTCATGCATTGTTTTATGTTAAGTCATCACCTCAGAGACACCTGCCAAAACATCTCCCTGAAAAAACAAAGGTGAATGATGCTAAAAGGGGCAACTCATCCACAATTGATTGTAGACATGGAACACGGAGCACAGAGCACATTCATTTGATGGAGCACAGAGCACATTCATTTGGTTTAAAAGCCATTATTAAAAGAAGGAAAAAATGATGCTGGAGCTTGCAAATAGCAAACTACGACTGTCAGAGGCATGATACAGGACGGGTTATTACATTGCCTTCATTATGATTAATAACATCAGAAGGATCCTCCGCTCTTCTCGTCGAGATGGAAAACGTAATTAGCCCGACCGGTTGGCGCTAAGGCAGGGCCTCGTCTTGGCTGAGCTCTCACATTAAAACACCCAGGCAGCTATAGCAGAGAACATGGAGGCAGCATCCACCGTATAAAGTGTACCGGTAATGCATTCTGTTTCCTGACAGCGAAATCCTATTTATTTCAGATTTCCTCTCCCGCCTGAGGTTTTATTAAAAGCTCTATTGAACAAATAAATATTGTTGTGCAACAGAGGTCCTTTCGCTTTTTATGAACGACGACGGCGGAAAAGGCCCTTTCCTGGTGACAAAGAGGACATTGAGGTTGGGAGGTAGAGAGAGACTGAGAGCAATGGAGGCAGAGTGCGTTCTCATCGGTCTGTTGGTGCACCTGCGTCAGGCACCTGTGAAATGGATATTACTAATGATACATGTCGTATAGGCAATATCCTCACAGCAGCAATGGTCACACTGACTAACTGGATCGTGCTACTTTTTGCCTTTCATTTTCCCCTTGTTTTTCCAGCCAAACATACTGTTATCATTGATCCAGCCTCACAGTTGAAGGTTCTTTACGAAAAATGACTGCTCGCTGTTGTAAGATCCAACTAAACTTAAAAAAGCGAGGGAGGGTAGGCCAACAGTGTTTTGCGTACACCATGTTATGTCACAGACTCACTGTACATCAATGTTTTGACTTGATTTGGTCTACCTGGCATTCCACCTTTTAGTGACACATTTCAGGAAAAATGCTTCGTAGGCGACATGTTATTTTTGTATTTACCTTACAACACTGCTTGGTTAGTGCTTCCTTAGTTTTCCTTCTGGTTCTGTATAGTGAAAGTACAAGAATGAAGCTCGGGTATGGCACCTTCAATGTAGCTTATTTTACAAGCAGTAAACATTTAATTTTCAGAAAGCATTTAGGACTAATAAGTGTTTTAGATCACCGTGCAAAATACAAAAACATTGCTCTCACCACATGAACAACATGCTTACTTATCATTAGAAGTACACAAATGACTTAAATCCAGCTGATAGCTGACGGGTAAGACTTTTACCACTCATCAATCACTCTCCGTGCTCATCATCCCGGACAGGCTAAGGACAACACAAACAAGCAATCAATTGTTTGACTCGGCTTGAGTCTGGTTACAGACCAAACACATACATCTGAACTCGATGGAGGTAGCTGAGGCAATTCTTACATTTGTGAGACATTGTGTTAAAATAATGCCTGCTACATGACTCATTCCCACAGTCTAAATTACATTCTCATCTTTCCATTCTGTTGTTTTTGCCTGGTTGCAATAAATACTTTTATCTTGAAGTAGGGACCTCTTTATATGGACCCATACAAAGTTTCCTTTGGTCCTCAATAGCCTCTTCCTTTGCACAGACAGTGCAGGATGAGAAAAGTGGTGGTGAGAGAGAGAGAGAGTGAGTGTGTGAGAGAGGGGGGGGGGGGGGGCATGCAGGTTTTGTAATAATGATGTGCCCTCAGGCCTCTGTGGCTGTGCTGTCTATCACTCTGCTCCATCCCGCCCACTTCTCTCTCTCTTTGAAACGAGAAATGCACACAGACTGTAAATTGAGGAAATTTGACCATATTTCTGAAGGTTTTAAGCAATTGAATTGCCCAAACCACTAGTTCACTACAATGCCACAACGGTCATTGTTGCATTTCACCACCCCTCATCTTAAAGAGATATTCTACCTCTAACTTGGTTGAAATCCTATTACATCTTGCATGTTCATCCGATCTGTATAGGCCTATGAACGTTGGTCCAGTATGTTCTCAAGACATGGATGAGTTCCCTCATTTAATGGGTTTTCATAGGGTTTGGGGTATTGGGTATCATTGCCAATAGTGGCTAACAGAAGGTCCCTCTCTACATCATGCCCCCAGGCCACACTACTGCGACAGAGCCCGGGGTGGCGAGCTGACAGCCGGCTGGTGGCTCCTCAATGCGTCGGAGGAAATTAAATTACTGCTCGTGCTGCTCAGTTTGTAAACAACACAAAGACAATGATACGCCCAATTACACTTCAATGCAATGCATGTTAACAACCATGGAGTGTCCTGAACCCCAAAAGGCAGCCACAGCCCTACACACAGAAAAAGTTTGGGATAAAATGAATGAAAAAAATGATATTTCAACGTGCTCTAACAACTTACTTGTTCTGACAAATGATGGGTACCGGTATTGTGGAACTATTTTCTGTTATGTTGTGTTTTTTTCTCTCACAAAACCAGGTTTAACAGCCCACTTGTTACTATATGTTATTGAGCCACAACATACATTTTCACCACGTCCTTGTTGTAGAAGTGCTTGTTACAGAATGAAACCTAAAAACTACCTGCAATTCATTTATGATCTGTATTGCATCATTATTACAGGGCCTATTTGGTTACTGTGAAGCTGATTATTCATTTCTAATCCTTTTCTGTCTTCTTATTGGTTTATGTTTATATGAGCAGAAATGTGTTGCGAACATCTTGTTCAGTAAGATTTTACATTGAAATCATGGAATTCTTCTTTGGGGTAATTTTATTTAAGTTGAAGTCATAACCTTAATAATTTGATCACGTCGAAATGAGTTGAATTTCTTACCACCAGTCAGACAGTAAGGATTTGGGGTGGAGAATATTTACCATGTATCTGCACACTTGTTTGTAAATTACCCAGCTCCGACTTCTTTGACAATAATATATTTGACGAACACCAGAGGAGAATGATTAAATCAAAAATGATTGATCATATCATGGGTCAATTACATTCCATCTAATTGTCATGAGAACTAGAAGTAGCCGATTCTCGAGAATTCACTTTGAAACGAAGAAGTTGGAGTTAGGAGTGAAACTGATATCTAATCCATATTGGAGGACAATATTTTAGACACAATGCTGAAATTGGCCATTTCATGTATTTTGTCAATTGGATAATGGTACCAGTTTTCAGAACAAAACACTTCCATTTCAATTTCAAGTTGTCAGCGAGAAAAAGTCCGCTATATAAACCGGTGTGATTGATTGAGCAGGCTACCAGCCTCTGCAATTACATTCATAAGACATTTATTTGATTTGACAAAGACGATCAACAACCCAACGTAAACACTTTTCAGAAACACAATCCATGGAAAAAGCAAACGTGGGACATTGTTTACTTTATAATGAGTAAATGTTCTGATGAGGCAGAACAGTGCAAAACAGTATTGCTGTATAGCTGTATTAGAAAACATCAGTAGCAATAATGATGATATTAATAATATAATATTAATAATGGCTTATTAACACTAATAATAACACGTCTAATAATAACAATAATAAATTGCCTCCATAATCATCTAATTATTTTTTTATTAAAGCAAGACATACTAAAGCCAATATAATCACTATAGAGACCCTACAGCAGTCTTCATGCAATTTGATGAGTGAATATCATTTGCACAAAACAATCTTACATCCCAATATTGCTATGGCGACAATAACAGAAGGGCATAATATATCTTCTACAAATGAGTAAAGCAACAGTCACCTTTTCCAGTGCCTTGTCAATTTACGTTATTCAAGATGCTATTCTTGAGCGATGCTGCTTCTGTACGGTTCATCCTCCATACAAGATGACGTCTCTCAATACTCCCGAATAGCCTGCATCTCAGCGTTTTTCTTTTTTCCCCCGAGTGGTCCGTCGACTCAGTCCAGTTACAGTCGTCTGATCTGGGCAGGAGGCGCCAGGTTATCCCCGGGGAGCTGGAGAGTCAAGGACTGTAGCTCGAAATGCAGAATAATGTAATTCTATCTGGTCTGAATTCAACCTAATTACAGCAGAAAGCAAAACAGGCAGAGAGGCTAGCGACTGCAAATGGGTCGGGATGACAGGCCCATCAGCTTAATGCCCAACATCCTCGAGTGGAGAGCTTTGGAAAAGACTCACCAAAGAGCGCGAGCCTGCCTGAGTGACGGGAGTCAATGCATCGCAGAAAACATATTCTCTTTCTTGTGATTATCGAAAATAAAGGCTCCTTTAGGCCTATAAAAACACGAATAGACATAACAGCAAAATGATAATAACAATTAGCCTACCACAACGTCGTAATTATGATTACTGAGTGATAGGCTATTAGGCTGCATCATTATTATTATTATTATTGTTGTTATTATGCAGTCTGTGCAGGCTGCTATTTACCTATTATTATTTTCACAGAACCTTGAGAGAAACCTTTGTACTAATTATGAATACAGTGCTGTCTGCCTTTTGATGATAGTCACGAATTCAATCAGTTAAGGTGGATAACCAATATCATAGAATATCAACTGCATATACGGCCTCAGTAACTGCACAGCACAGAATTTAGGCCTATAGCTTAAAACGAGCCAACAGGTGCCTGTGCCCTACAATGATCACAAACAGCCTGTTTTTGTTCCAATTTGACGGGTTGTTTCACATGGCACAGCCTATCGCCGCTTAACTGCAGCATTGAATTGTTAATTTGACAAGTTCTTAGAGGACTGATTTTAAATGGCTCCTAACTATCGCAGTTGTTTGCAAATCTCTTGAAGCCTTCTGCAGAAACGTTGCACTCGGGGGTGTGGTAGCGGGGGGGGGGGTCACTATAATATTTCGGGGAGCCAACTGTGACAAATTCCTTTTGTCTGTGCTTTGCCGCTACTTTATTACCCAGACGCGCAACACAGCCTGGAGATAACGATTCATCACCGGCTGCATGGAAGTCACCATAGACATCGCCTCTGGGCAACCAGCTAAAGGCTTTCATATTCCATTTGAGAAGGGGAATGGGGGGGGGGGGGTGTAGAGAGTTTGATTAAATTGGTTTAAATCTTAATATGGATGCAATCGTTGTCAAAGTTGGACAGAAAAAATTGTGATTTTCTGATGGCAAATGTTTCATGTCAAATACACTCCATAGTTTCACATGTATTAATGTGCCCTGTTCATAATTAACTTAGGGTTTAGGCCTATTGCTTAGGCCTATATATGTTGGCTTGGAGTTTTATTGGATTTGATGTTATTGATGGCTTATCATATTCAATTGTGTTAAAAAAATATAGTGCATCGAAATAGTTTTTAACTGTTGTACCTGGCTAATTCATTTCATTTCAGTATGAGGCGTTAAAAACAGGTTGTGAAATGAAAGTTAGGTAGGTTCAAGTTGTCAGGTTACATAATGAGAGATTCTTACTGTTCAAAATAATCAGAAGGACATAAACGAATTAAAGCTACCATTTCGCCTCTTCTTCGAATTGGTTTTGAGTTTAGCATAAGTCTATATGTGTTGGTGAAAGTAACTCGCAAGCCTATAGGCAATGATGTATCCCATACCCATAAAATATGCCTATGTTTTGGTCAATTAAACTCGCTGCCAAGCTATAGGCCTATATGGTACAGGCCTATACATTACTCTCATTCGGCTAATTCACAATGTGCTGCATGAGTATCTTAAATAACTCTCAACTGCGCCCACACTTTGCGTTTGACCTTAGGGCGCGCGCAGATACAGTGAGACATCCTCCTTTTGTTCTCGAGGCTTCACTGTGAAGAACCAAAAAGATAGCCTCTCCGATAACCATTATGTCACCAATTGGAGATGATGTGTGATACATCATGGTCGTTTACACATTCATTTTGCCATAATGACGCATTCATCGTCCAAATGTCCAGTGGCATAGCCTGTCATCCCCAACGTGACATCAATAGGTAGGCTAGGCAGTTTAACAGCAATTGAGTTACATTTTACGCGCTTCCCAGGATGGCTCTCCCAACATATTCGTTCCCTCTTTATTTTATTCGATCATGTTTAAAAACGAACACATCTTAGGTTTACAGTACCCCCATTCTCGTCGCCTCACGTATCAACGTCCATTATTGATATAGCTTTAAATTCATACAATTGATTTTTATGCTTCCCTATAGCCAGTTTGAGCAGTTGAGAGATATCTTTATTCACACGGAAGCTGAAATAAGCCTGGCCTGAATAAGTGCGTAATAAAACGAAGATATATTAAATCCGTTTTCCCCGTGTTGCAGTTTTATTATGAGTCATTTTTCATTTTGATTAAATTTAGACCGGGAAATCCGCACTCTTGCTTCAGGCAGAGAAAGGTTAAATAATTTGTGCCAATCAACACTGTGTTTTGCATTGTCAAGGGCAAGCCAGGGTTCTCTTATGGACTTTATTGGCATAGTCATAGGCTGGTCTAATAATCTGTACTAATCCAAAAATAATAGTTTTAAACATATGCTGAGGCTATATAGTGTTTGTTAACATTTGCTTTGTTTATAAAACAAGCTTATATTTTGGGTTCTGATGGGGTAGCACCCCTCGACAGTTGCACTAAGCTCATGAGGCAATTTAAGTGATATTTTTGAAGAACCAATGTCATTCATTTATAAGTCATTCATTTATAAGTCAAAAAATGGATGTAGCAACTGCAGATTGCCGCTTTAATTTATTTGATGAAACCTTATTTTGTGTAGTCCCATCGGAGAGTGTGTGTATGTCTTTCTGAGTTGTTAATGCACAAGTGTTGTTGGACAAGTGCAACGTTCACAGTTTGCTTTGCAACATATTTTTTGTCTTCTTGCGTGATGTTACTAATTGAAGACCATCTTGTCATAATCATGATTAGGCTATATAGCCTGTCCTATATTCCTACTCCTCGTTAACGGTTATCTTCTTGCATATCGAATGTTATTGGTGCGTAAAAAGAACCACATAGGCTTAATTATAAATTAGTTGAAATTCTCGTGGCTCGATTGTCTAGTCAGGCTATTTGGCTGCTATCAGGCCTTACAATGAAAGGACAATAAACAGGGATGCATAATATCAAATAAAACCCATAGTTACATAGCAATTAAACATAGTTTCATGCATGATAGTCCATATCTATTAGCTAGTTGTTCATGTCATATCGTTTTATAGTGGGATTAAGGTTGGTGATAGCCTATGTGCTTAAACTCAGTTCTATTCTGATATACACCGCATGTCATATTATACAGCACAATAAAACTGGGGCTGCGGGTTCTTTAAGAGAAGGGAGCGGGCTGCAAAACATTGAAATGCGTGGGCCAATGGATGACCGAATGGCAAGAGTTAGGCAGGAGGGGTGTCTCGACAGCTGCTAAAATCACTTCAGATTCACTGGAACGGAGCTATCTTTCCCAATTAATATTCATGTTTAGCACAGTCAACACTTCATTTTGTTACATATTTTGATACGATGAGGGTGAGTCAGCAATGGCCTCTGCCTTTGTAGATGTTGCAACAACAATGCCAGAGAAGAGAGCCGGTATCCGCTTCACAGGAACTTGGGAACTCCTCAAATTGAAGATTTGGCTGTAAGTAGTCTGGCTAACTATTTTTACATTACCAATAGGCTACTCATCTCTATCGATTAATGTGCAAGTAAATGTGTTAAAGATCATGCTACAAGGTGATGGATATGCATTTTAAGACTCCCCCAGAATCTATCCCGATGGATTATTAACAGTGCATTTTAGTCTACTCCAGTTCTATGTCTTCTGGACAGATAATGGAAACGCTTCGGACGGTGTTGGTCGCGCACTGCTCAAGGAAGTATATTTAGACTAAATGATCTGAACACAGACGGGGGCATCATTTCTGCATCCGATACTGCGACAATAAGGAAAACAAATAGCATACTTTTCATCAACATATGAGACGTTCTGAGACGCTAATATGAATACAACAATGGAGCACACTGGAATTGAAGAGGTCAACCAGACACACCAGCAGCACGAGCCCATCAGCTTTGGAATAGACCAGATTCTGAACAGCACGGACCAGTCCAGCAGCTGCATGCTGCCCAACCGAACCAGCGACACGGATTACACGCTTGCCCCAAACGTTTACACCAATGGCTATAACAGCGTCTATAACCCGGCCTGCTCTATGGCGGCTGGACTCGCAGGTTCCTATAACGTGAATATGAACATGAATGTCAGCATGAACATGAACGTTAACGTTAATGGTGGGAACGCCGGTGGTGTTATCAGGGTGCCAGCTCACAGACCTATGCCACCGAATCCACATCAGCCCCCGCCTACCCATCCACCTGGCCTCGCGGGTGGCATCACCTCAGTGACTTCAATGCCAAGTATGGGAAATGCAGCAAACTTTACCTTCCCGTGGATGGAGAGCAGTCGAAGGTTCGCAAAGGACAGACTCACTGGTAAGATTCATCTAAACTTCTGAAAATGTATGTTTCTGTAGACAAAAAAACATGTCACTAAATGGGAACATTGCTTCGTGGATTTCCCCATAGGCCTATCATATCTGATGTATCCTTTCCAGTTGAAAAGAGGTTCAAACTTCAATATAATTCGTTTAAAAGTTCACATTTATTTGTTGTTTTTCAGTTTAACCCACATCCTTGCAAGCAGGGCGTATGCCTAAGCAAAACATTTTAGCATCTTGACGCTGTCAATTAAGAAGCCATGGTAGGCAATTATGTGACAGACTCATTTATCAAATCATATGTGCGACTGGGCATATGGCATGATGTGCGACTGGGCATATGGCATGAGGAATTCGATTTAACATCAAGGCCTGTCTATATGTATCATATTAGTTCATTTAAAAGGCAAATAAATACTTGCAGGTATTGTTAAGAATATATGTTGTGTAGATTTGTATAATTATATGGTATAATGTCAACCATTAAGATTGGCTTTTCGTTTAATAGGAGGGAATAAATGTGATAAATCACTGGCACCCTAATCAAAATGATAGCTCTCCATAGCATACAAAATGTACGACACGATTTGAAGAGATTTCTCTCTTTCAAAATGCAATAGAACAGATATATTTCTGAATATAAAATTCACCGCTCAACACCATCCGAAGAATTTTAATAACAACAACATCAATATCAATATACCTATAATACAATTAATAGGTTAACGGCAATAATTCTAACAATCATAATAATATCCTAAACATAAACATATCCTAATAATAATAGAATAGAGTATTGCTGTTATTAGGCTATTATTATTAGTATTAGTAGTAGTAGTAGTAGTATTGCTTATTGTAGCAGCCTAATAACAATATGACAATTTGCTTATTCTAGCTTATTATTATCATTATCAGGCCTATGATACATTTACTTTTAGAGGCATATAGTAGCTAAGCTTTGCAGTTTTGGCATATAGGCCTACTCTAGCTCCTTTCAATACAAAATGGGCCCTAAACTAGCGAGTCAGTTTACGGCAAGGTAGGCATTGATGATGCACTCCTGCAGGTGTGTTACGTAAATAATGGTGAATGGGCTCTACGGGCCCATTTAGGCCTATAGTTGTGTATACAGACGACGATTAGAGAAGATAGCAACACTGTCACTATCAAAGGACACCCTTGTTAGGCGTTTTTGACATTTCCCTTTCCACGTTGAACGTCACGACAGTAAATACAAATAATCTATTCGTGTAGGTCTTGAATAAATGCTGTCTTATTTGAATAGAACCGTCTTCAACACACTGTTGAACAACTATCCAGTTACGTCCAACCTAATTGAACCATTGAAATAAAATAAAAAGGGAACATAATTGTGACAAATTCTATACAAACTTTGAAGCATGGCATTTAAACATGTAGCGTACTTGTTTATTTAATCCATAAACCTTTGAATTTACGTTTATCTTCACCATCGGGGTGTCAAGGTAAATGAGATGACATTACGAACGCTTCAGGTTTCACCAAATGTATTGGCCTATATATGTGACATTGGCAGGTGTAATGCATTATCTATCTACTATCATTCACAGAAACAAATTATTTTTGCTGTAGGCCTAAGCACAAATGTAATGGCATAATTTATCTCACTCATGTTCAGATTTCTCTTATCTTCACGCGCTTTTAGTTTAAGCTATCATAAGACCCTATTATTGCGTATAATAGGCTTGTACAATTCAGGCGTTTAATCTGTAGAAGAAGAATGAATACATTAAAGTATTGTGTCTGGGATTGTGAATATGACTTAGGCCGTACTGTATATCAATGCCTGCAGGTCCTGAATCATTTGACCAACGCTTTTCTCGTATTTTGGGAAATTGGAAAGTGGCATTGGTTCAAAATCATTTTTCACGTAGGCTCTAGGTGTCTGGTGTTTTCGATTAGCATAGAAAAAGGCACAACACGAAGGGTTGCATGGGCCATGATATAGGCCTCATGTTTAATATTTTCTAATTCGACGAACATTTATTTGAACGATTAAGGAAAGAGAAGAACGTGGTAAATTAAATCATAACTCGATGGCCAGCTTTTGGCCTGTACATTTTACAATGACCATAACCTCAGCTCCCACTCCGCCGAGATATGAGTTTTTCTGCGATGACGTCACCACAATGAAGACGAAAATTATGATCATCATGTATTAGCCCTCATTAAATATTAACAATGCTATAGCGCTGTGCATTCCTCATTAATTATTTAAACCAGAACAGATATGTGAACTATAAAATATATTGTGTAAATATGCGTACCTATTGTATTCATAGTCACAAAGGGCCTCTCGTTTAATTTGGTTTATCTTTGGTGTTGGTTATGTAGCCTCATTATTACCCACCAACAAAACTTTATTTTAAGTGAGCACTTTTTGTTATCATTTGTGATCAACCTTTGAGAAAAAGGCCTATCTTGAAAGTGCTTGAAGTATTTACGGTATAGCCATTTGTCAACATTGTTTGAGACATTTATTTTTTAAATCACACATCGTAGGCTAATATTCTGATGTTTTTGCCATCGATTTCATTTGAGTTTAGTATCATAGGGGCCAGATTGTATTTCCACCTTTAAAAATAATCCCAAATAAATTCATTTCGGGAACCCTGATAAGCCTACTAGGCTACAAAAGATAGGACATTAGTTTTAGTTGCTGGATGGACTTACTTCAGCATTCAGCGCCAGTCTTTTTGGTTGACCTATCTTAAATGAATATCTCAAATCGTAAAGCGTTTCTCTGGATACTTGAAATAGACCTCTCCTTTTTTAAATAAATGATCCCTTTCATATTGAATTGCAGCGCTGCACTTCACCGCAAGCGTCAAAGCAAGTGAAACAGCGAACAGGCCTAGAATTGGAGATGCGATATTCACAACAGACCGGACAGATTGGGTGGTACTGAAAGGGAATAACACATGTTTTTATGTTAATTGACTTGGCAGTTTGCAAGTTTGAAAAAGAAGAGAGTTGCATAAACAGATGTGTCCCATCAAGTCAACAAACATAGTTGATCTTGTGGCTCTATAGGTTCTGGGGAAATTGTAGGCCCTTGGTCTGTTGTTAGTTTCATAGCAACATATGCTTACCACCAAAGCCATTTAAACTTTTACAATATCTGCATGTATTAGCACAAAATAATATATCCATACTGTAATACACTATAGTCTTGAAAGTGAGGTAACAAATAATACCAATCTATACCTCTATAATCAATGTCTTTTGATGAGATTTCAGTATTAGGAGAGTTGATAAGTGGTTATCACTCTTTAGAGAACTATAAATACCTTAAAATAACTTGATGACATATAATTACACAAACCACGAACAGATATAACAGTTGTAAATACTATGTAATGTGTACTGCGATTACATTCCACCTGCTTGTTGTACCTGTGCAATGTCCCACCATGGCCAGTGAAATTAGAGCATGCCTTATGTTAATGCATAGCGTAAATCCAATTGTATTCCTGTAGTAGTGTTCTATCTTAGTTAAAAACAATGACCTTCCTCACAAATATATAAATGTAATGATGGCTACAGTAATTGGATATTAATGGGGAAAGCCGTACTGTTTTCTCTGGAAGTTGCTTCTATTCTCAGCCAGTGTGGCAGGGGCAAGTGGCTCTGTTTTGCCTCACAGTGTAATAAATAGCGATATATGTTCATGTTATATTTCAATACCCCGGTAAGAATCCTTTACGCACATATTTATTAGATTGCTACGCATGTAATATCCGCAGTGGGGAAGAGAGGCGCTGTCACAGAAAGGTGTTATTAAGTATATCTGGCTTTATTATATCTCCACGGTAGCATTTTATTTTTTGATATCCTTATGCTAAATCATATTACCCAGGCATCAGATTTAGTATTTCCTTTGTCATCCGTTGGAAGAAAAAAACAATTCTCAAAAAACAATTCTTGCAATGTTTTCTTGAAAACAAGAATTGTAACAGCAATTCCTAACACAATTCCTGTTATGAGAAAGGACTGTTTTCACCTTTCAAATAAAAATTAAATAAGATCAGTGAATGAAATAAAAATGAATAACACTGAACACTTTTGACCACATTCAATTTTCTCTCCTTTATGAAATACGTTGATCTTGGGAATTGAATGGTGATGTGGTAGTCAAGTGAAATGTCCTATAGCCTCTGTGGCCATACTTGGTCTTTCTCAGTTATGGGAAACAGTATTTACTTCAATGAATACAATTATTGTGGTAACTGTCTGTGTGTAAACACTCTGACAACTTCTTGCAATATGGGCTGTAATTAAAAGCAATCACATCAAATTATAAAGCCTGTCACTGTAAAGAGGCTGAGGGCTAAGTTGAACTAACTGCCTCATTCCATGTCTGCAGGTTTTGATAACAGACAGGTGTGTTCTGGGCTCTTGGCACACTGCTGAATTTAGTGGACTACTACGACACACTTGGCTCTTTGTTTTGGAAGCTGGTCAAAACTAGCAACATCACAGACAAAGTACAATTAAAACCTATTTTACAACGTCTAGACCTTTTGTCTTTTGTTCTATTTCCACATTAATTAGTCAATCATCATCAATATGAATAGTGTCACGTTTCAACTGTTTATTTGGAATACCTTATGTCAGAATTAAAGTTAGGTTGAAGGGAACCTTTAGCACGTTCGACTGGATGGCAGTCTGTTTGCTTGTTACTCTTGGGTTGCATATGAACGTGCTTGTACTGTATGTGCCTGGTCCATTAGCTGGTCCACAGATGGCCTGAAGTAGAAGTCTAATGTGGTGTTATCTGTACCCAGACCTGCATGTTGAGCCGGGAGCAGACATGCTTGCTCCAAATGTGTGACCTATTCATTTCTATCCTTAGGCAATGAAGGGTTGGACCCTCTCTAGATTAAAAATATGTTTTTAAACACTTTTTCAACACTCAACACTTTGAGTCACTGCAATTGTATTGCAAATGTACCTAATTTTAAAAAATTAAGTATTAAAAAAAAAATCATGTGTATTTATTTATTTATTCTGCTATTTAGGTTTATAACCAATCTGAGAAGTTGGGAGTGATTCAAAATGATTGTTGAGTGCGTTATGTGGCTTGTGTTTCATTTGTGTTTTATCTCATCTCCAGAGTGCCTCTGTGGAAAATACATTTTGATTGCTCACACTGAATTCAGGTTACTAAATTCTCAACACAGTAACATTGGTCCCCCAGGACACATATGGAGATGTTTCATATGCATTTTGGCTCCTGGTGAGCTCTGACAGAACTAGGCACATAAACATACTGTAAGACAACAGCTTGTGAGGAACAGGGAAGCCTGCTTCCGATCCCTTCGACAGAAACATCTGTTTTACAGGTTATGTATGTATGACAATAAGGCTTTAGAAGGGATTTATATCCAAACATATTATATTGCATTTATGAATGTTCTGTTTACTCATGCCCGGCACCAGGGGCGCAACTTTCACTGGGGACAGGGGGGACATGTCATCGTTGTCTTCAACCCCCCCCCCCCCCCCCCCCCACACACACAGATTCTGAAATAGCATTTTTGTCCCAATGCCAGTTTTATAATTGAAATGTGATACAAAACTCCACTTCTAAAACAAAAGTTGCGCTGCTGCCTGACGACAACATGCACAAATAATCTACCTTGTCAAAGTGCTTGAGATTGGTACTTTTCCTTTGTATCATGTTTTAATTGGTAATTTCTTTTTACAAATGTAGCGTGTACATATCGCCTAAGTTACTATGTTTGGCTGGATAGCTTAAAAAGCTAACTGTAATGATTCGGCATAAAACCAAATTTGATACTTTTGGCCTAACCAATCAGTTTAATGGTCCTGAATGGTTCAGTTGGTAAAGCATGGGATTAGCAATGCCAGGGTTGTGGGTTCAATTCCCAGGGCCACCCAAAAGTGAAATCTGTTCTCACATGACTGTAAGTTGCTTTGGATAAAGCATCTGCTAAATGTCATATATTATATATAGTTATTGTGCTAAATGACAAAAAATGACAAATGTAACAAATCCCCATCTTGACAAAATAGCAATAAGAGCTACTTCCAGAGTACCCCCACCTGACCCCCACAGCTCCTTGTGGGTCCCTGACTGTGTCTCCCTTTCTTTAGCGGAGCAGGCAGAGGACAGACAAGCAGGAGACCCCAGTGGGAGGCCAGGAGCCCCCCCGGCCCTGCCAGGCCTCTGCCCTCTCCCCAAGGGGGACATCGGCAGGGTCCCTACCTGGAGCTCTATGGAGACATTAGCCAAACACTATTACCCCGAACTCGCTCACCTGCGAGACACTGGCCCATTTGCAGACTATCCCTTTCGAAAGGGTACTTGTCCAGGTGAGTCACTTCCCTGCTCTTCTTTTACATGTGTCCTTTATCTTGCCCTAGTTTGTCTTCTCCTGGTTTCCATCAGGGGTGTTAAAATACCAAAATGCATAGCTAGGTCCATAGGACAACACACTATGTACTGAAAAACTGTATGCATTTGTTATGAGAAAGGACTGTTTTCACCTTGTAATCATATTACAAGGTTCAATAGCTAGTAATGAATCATTAAATGGTGGCTAACTCATGTTAAAATAAATAAAAACATAGATGATGAAATATTGAATTGCGTTAGGGATGGACAACATAATCACAATTATAAGATGAGTGATCATGCAAGCTAAATATATGGCAAAGAATGGTATATGTCAGAGAAGGTTCTCACTTGACCAAGGTTCATCTCTGGAAAAACAAACTTAGTCTCTCTTTCTCTCTCTCTCTCTCTCGCTCTCTCTCAGCAGCCCTTTCTCCCTTCTCGGTGACCCGGCGCATCGGCCACCCCTATCAGAACCGGACGCCACCCAAAAGAAAAAAGCCCCGCACCTCATTCAGCCGTGTGCAGATCTGCGAACTTGAGAAACGCTTTCACCGACAGAAGTACCTGGCATCGGCGGAGCGCGCCACCCTGGCCAAGGCCCTGAAGATGACAGACGCACAGGTCAAAACCTGGTTCCAGAATAGGAGGACAAAATGGCGGTAGGGGCCCATTACAGCAACGCATTACAGCAACACACTTCTAGACATTCTTTAACACTGTCTGTATCAACACTCTCAGTGTTAATGTTTTTTTTTAATTATCGCTTTTGGACATTTTTTATTTCAAGTTTTTTCCCCAAAACTGCTTTCCATTGTTATGCTGCCTTATGTTTTATGCATTTTGATACATCAGATTGATGCAGGAAGTGTCACAAAGTAACAACTAGGCAGCTGTTTAAATTAGAGTATGGTATAGTATGTGAATTGCTTTGCTTGAGGTGAGCAAGCTTTTGTGATGTTTTAAAGGACCACTCTATGCACCCAAGGCATTTTGTTGTGACAGGGAAACACCTTTTTTGCTTAGCTTAGCTCCTACTTGTTTTTTGGAGGCCAATTCCCTTGACCAAGCACAATTAGCCCTGTTCTTAAAATGTCCTCTGGAAAGATGCTGTCCAAAGCAATATTGACACACTAGTCTGAATAATTGAGTGCATTGTCCATGGCCGAAACTCTTCCCCCTAACTCACTCAAACGGTTGTTTATGGTCATTTGAAATGAATGAGTGGACATTCAAATTATAATGCCTTACTTAACCTTTGATGACAAACAAGGAACTAAAGGGAATGCATGTACTGTAGTAGTCATTCCTGTACATCTGAGTCATCTTCAATCATAGACTCTGTGATCAGATAGTGGTCATTCACTGAGATCCAACTGATCTGGCTGACCTTCACCTGATGTGGTCAAGGATGTATTGTTGTTATCCATATTGTGAACAGCACATGGGGTCGTAGGTCATTAAATGCCGTACGAAATCCAATAGCAATAATTGGATTTGTGATGTGACTCACCTTTGAAAAGCTGGCAAATGATTTATTTCAATACCAGGTGGAAAAGTAAAGCCTGGGATCCTATTTCAATAGGTATTTATGTGCCAGGCGTCAACACAGGGCCATGTTTCCTACAGAAACATGAAAAAAAGAATGGCTAAATGGCATATCATGAATAACCAGGGAATTGGCTAACTCACTTTCCTAATTTCCAAGCTAGTTTTGGTGTGATTTTTTATATTTCCCCATAGTGTGTTGATAGGATGTGCATGAAAGATGTATTTGTGTCACAGCTACGCTAGTAACAAGCAAATGATCAAATGAACAGCAGCGAAATCAGATTACGATAATGTAGTTAACAATAACGTGTGGCTAATGGAAGGAGGATGGTGTGTATAAAACAATATTTTAGAGGTGTTTTTCTGACTCTGCTGCACATGCAGACCTAACCATCACATGGAAATACACCATATACACAAAACTATGTGGACACTCCTTCAAATGAGTGGAATCGTATATTTCAGCCACACCTGTTGCTGACAGGTGTATAAAATCTAGCACACAGCCATGCAATCTCCATAGACAAACATTGGCAGTAGAATGGCCTTACTGAAGAGCTCAATGACTTTCAATGTGGCACCGTCATAGGATTCCACCTATCCAACAAGTCAGTTTGTCAAATTTCTGCTCTGCTAGTGCTGTCCCGGTCAATTGTAAGTGCTGTTATCATGAAGAGGAAAGGTCAGCGAAGTGGTAGGCCACACAAGCTCACAGAACAGGACCGAGGTGTATAAAAATGATCTTTCCTCGTTTGCAACACTCACTACCGAGTTCCAAACTGCCTTTGGAAGCAACGTCAGCACAATAACTGTTCGTCGGGAGCTTTATTAAATGGGTTTCCATGGCTGAGCAGCCTAAGATTACCATGTGCAATGCCAAGCTTTGACTGGAGTGGTGTAAAGCTTGCCGCCATTGGACTCTGGAGCAACTGTAAAGTATGGTGGAGGAGGAATAATGGTCTGGGGCTGTTTTTCATGGTTCGGGCTAGGCCCCTTAATTTCAGTGAAGTGAAATCTTAACACTACAGCATACAATGACATTCTAGATGATTCTGTGCTTCCAACTTTGTGGCAACAGTTTGGGGAAGGCCCTTTCCTGTTTCAGCATGACAACGCCCTCAAAGTGTGGTCCTAACAGAAATGGTTTGTCGAGATTGGTGTGGAAGAACTTGACTGGCCTGCACAGAGCCTGGACCTCAACCCCATCGAACACCTTTGGGATGAATTGGAACACCGACTGCGAGCCATGCCTAATCGCCCAACATCAGTGCCCGACCTCACTAATGCTCTTGTGGCTGAATGGAAGCAAGTCCCCGCAGCAATGTTCCAACATCTAGTGAAAAGCCTTTCCAAGAAGAGTGGAGGCCGTTACAGCAGCAAAGGGGAGACCAACTCCATATTAATGCCCATGATTTTGGAATGAGATGTTCGACGAGCAGGTGTCCATCCACATACTTTTGGTCATGTAGCATGTAGCATAATATCCATGTAAGAATGACATACATCCAGGGCCGTAACCAGGGTTTGAGTTTTAGTGAGGTCCTAAAATGATATTTAGAGAACAAGCAAAAATTACCCCAGCCATTATCACATGTTGCTGAAGCTTCGTTCACCTCAGTCGATCTACAAACATATAAGCTGTGTTCGAATACTCATACTAACCATACTATTTGTGATGTAAATTGAGAATGTAGTATGCTTATTGGTCATAGTATGGATAGAGTTAGTATGCCATAAGTTCCCGGATGTCATACTACATTCGACAAAATATGAAGTATACAAGCAGTGGACACTATTTCCGTGATTTTAGGGCCCGTAATGCAATTTTTCAGAAAATGGGCTTGGCATCACATTGTTTTCAGATTTGAAGAAAATGGCGGAAAATATGCAGCCGAAGTCCGACGAGAGCGTATACAAATTCATTGCTTTAACTAATTATGACATATCTTAAGGAAATGTTGAGCAATGTAATAAAGTAATGACTTTTCAAATAAGTTACGCTACACCTTATGTTGGCTGACAATTTGTTGGCTACGCTATCCTTATGAACTGCAGGTCATATCATTACAGCATTAGGTACCGGTATGTTAGCTAGCTACCTAACGTTAGTTGACTACTAATACATTGAATTTACCAGTATATTAACTAACTACCCAACGCTTATTGACTTGATTATTCACGTCATTCTTAGCTAAGTGGTATAGTCGTTGTGTGTTCTCAATGGACATGAGTTCACTCTGGCTATTTACGCCGATTTCAGAGCACTCTCCCAGAGTGCAGAATAACTGATGAATTTAAGAATGCTCAACACCTGTTGAATATGGCCGGTGTCAGTAACCAACTAGCAAGAGGGGGCATAGCAACAGCATCAACTTCCGATAGGCAAGCGTAGCGCTAGTATGGACAATCGAAAGGATACCGTTCATTTACAGTATACTAAAATTAACTTATAGTATATAGTATGTAGTATATACTCATTAAGTATGTAGTATACAGTAGGTTAGTATGGGTATTCGAACACAGCTATAGCCTATTAGCAATACAATTAGCCGCTACATATTAACTGACATAAATTCAGCACCGGGATTAAAAAGTATAATTTAATATGTACAGAGGGATCTGTTAACAGAAAAAGTATTTTATTAACAAAAAGTAAACAAATGAGTTCGCTTTACAGATTTTTGTTGTTGTTGCAAATTTAAAGCTATTTTCCTGCAATTCTATACATTTTGCCATTCCTTCAGAAAGTATTCATACCCCTTGACTTGTTCCAAATTTTGTTGTGTTACAGCCTGAATTCAAAATGGATTAAAAACATTATAATTCCACTTATCTACACACAATACCCCATAATGACAAAGTGAAAACATGTTTTGAGAAATCTCATTTACATAAGTATTTACTCCCCTGAGTCAATACTTTGTAGAAGCACCTTTGGCAGCAATTACAGCTGTGAGTCTTTCTGGGTAAGTTTCCAACATTTGTCCATTATTATTTTCAAAATTCTTCAAGCTCTGTCAAATTGGTTGTTGATCGTTGATAGACAACCATTTTCAGGTCTTGCCATAGATTTCCAAGTAAATTTAAGTCAAAACTGTAACTCAGCTACTCAGGAACATTCACTGTCTTCTTGGTAGGCAACTCCAATGTAGATTTGGTCTAGTGTTTTAGGTTATTGTCCTGCTGAAAGGTAAATTAATCTCCCAGTGTCTGGTGGAAAGCAGACTGAAACAGGTTTTCCTCTAAGATTTTTCCTTTGCTTTGCTCCATTCCATAATTTTTTTTATCCTGAAAAACTTCCCAGTCCTTAACGATTACAAATATATCCATAACATGATGCAGCCATCTATATGCTTGAAAATATGGAGAGTGGTACTCAGTAATGTGTTGTATTGGATTTGCCCCAAACGTAACACTTTGTATTCACGACAAAACGTTAACTGCTTTGACACATTTACTATTTTAGTGCCTTGTTGCAAATAGGATACATGTTTTGGAACATTTTTTATTTTGTACAGGCTTCCTTCTTTTCACTCTATGAATTAAGTTAGTATTGTGGGGTAACCACAATGTTGTTGATCCATCCTCAGTTTTCTCCTATTACAGCTATTAATATCTGTAACTGTTTGAAAGTCACCATTGGCCTCATGGTGAAATCCCTGAGCGGTTACCTTCCTCTCCGACAACTGAGTTAGGAAGGACGCCTGCATCTTTGTAGTGACTGGGTGTATTGATGCACCATCCAAAGTGTAATTAATAGCTTCACCATGCTCAAAGGGATATTCAATGTCTGTTATTTTCTTTACCAATAGGTGCAACCTGGTCTCAGAACATTTTGTATTATTCTGAATGTAAATCCGAGAAACTCCTTTAGTATTATATGTAACGTTTCGTATGGAATGTATTAATTTACCCCATAATGAAAAAGCAAAAACAGGTTTTAGAGATTTTTTCAAATTATCAAATTTCTATAAGTATTCAGACCCTTTACTCAGTACCTTGTTGAACAACATTTGGCAGTGATTACAGAATTGAGTACACCTGCATTTGGGGAGTTTATCCCATTCTTCTCTGCACATCCTCTCAAATTCTGTCAGGTTGGATGGGGAGCGTTGCTGCACAGCTATTTTCAGGTCTCTCCAGAGATGTTCAATAGGGTTCAAATCCAGGCTCTGGCTAGGCCACTCCAGGACATTGAGAGACTTGTCCCGAAGCCACTCCTGCGGTGTCTTGGTTGTGTGCTTAGTGTCTGAGGTTCTGAACGCTCTGGAGCAGATTTTTTATCAAGGACCTCTCTGTAATTTGCTCCGTTCATCTTTCCCTCGATTCTAACTAGTCTCCCAGTCCCTGCCGCTGAAAAACATCCCCACAGCATAATGCTGCCACCTCCCTTCACTGTAGGGATGGTGCCAGGTTTCCTCCAGACATGAAGCTTGGCATTCAGACCAAAAAGTTCAATCTTGGTTTCATCAGACTCAAGAATCTTGTTTCTCATGGTCTGAAAGTCTTTAGGTGCCTTTTGGCCAACTCCAAGTGGGCTGTGACGTGCCTTTTACTGAGGAATGGCTTCCGTCTGGCCACTTCACCATAAAGGCCTGATTGGTGGAATGCGGCAGAGATGGTTGTCCTTCTGGAAGTTTCTCCTATCTCCACAGAGGAACTCTGGAGCTCTGTCAGAGTGACCATTGGGTTCTTGGTCACCTCCCTGACCAAGGCCCTTCTCCCCCGATTTTGCTCAGTTTGGCCGGGCAGCCAGCTCTAGGAAGAATTCCAAACTTCTTCCACTTAGGAATAATGGAGACCACTGTATTTTTGGGGACCTTCAATGCTGCAGACATTTTTGGTATCTTCCACAGATCTGTTGCCTCAACATATTCCTGTCTCGGAGCTCTACGGACAATTCCTTAAACCTCATGGCTTGGTTTTTGCTCTGACATACACTGTCAACTGTGGGACATTAGATAGACAGGTGTGTGCCTTTGCAAATCATATCCAATCAATTGAATTTACCACAGGTGGACTCCAATCAAGTTGTAGAAACATGTCAAGGATGATCAATGGAAACAGGATGCACATGAGCTCAATTTTGAGTCTCATAGCAAAAGGTCTGAATACTTATGTAAATAAGGTATTTATGTTTTTTATGTTTAATACATTTACTAAAATTTCAAAAAACCTGTTTTCATTTTGTCATCATAGGGTATTGTGTGTAGATTGATGGGGAAAAAATTGAATTTAATACATTTTAGAATAAGGCTGTAATGTAACAAAATGTGGAAAAAGTCAAGAGTACTGATTACTTTCCGAATGCACTGTATATTACAAATTCTAGCTAGGTGGCTAACGTTAGGTAGGCTAGGTGTTAGCGGTTAGGGTTAAGTTTAGGAGTTATGTTAAAGGGTTAAGGTTAGGGTTAGGGGAGGAGTTAGCTAGACGCATTAAGGTTGGGGCTTGGGGAAGGGTTACCTGAAAGGGTTAAGGTTAGTTTTAGGATTAGGGGAAGGGTTAAGTAGTTGCAAAGTAGCTAAAAGGTAGTACATAGTTGTATAGTTGCTAATTAGTTAAAATGCTAAAGTTGTCCGTGATGAGATGCGAACTCACAACCTTTAGGTTGCTAGATGTTCACATTTCAGCTTTCATTTTTAATTAATTTACAAAAATCCATCGGGGTCCCCTGGAGGTCAGGGCCTCTGGGCATGTGCCCTGCGTGCCCGGTTGGTAATTCTGCCATGATTATTAGCTTAGATCGCTTAGCTTAGACTAACTAGACAAATTTACCAATCACATTTTTTTTTATTGACATGGGCTAATTCAGTGACTGTCAGTGAGTGACATATAACAAGAGGAACACTGCTGATGCACAACAACATTTTGAAATAGCACCTTGTGTATTATCACTTTTAACAGTAAGTTGAGACCACAACTGAGTCCCCTTGGTGTCCTCATATGTAGTTACGACATACACGATTGTAAAAAAAAAAAAAAATTATTCTCCATCATAATGAAATAATGGTAATCTGAAATAACTAAGGGTGAAAATGAAATAATTAAGTAAAATAATCATGTTTATATATAGTAGTTATTATAAAGTAGTTATTTTGATCAATATCACTTTTTGAGGGCATTTAACACATATTTCAGGAAGTATCTGGTATTTTGCTTTTGAAAGTAGGATTTATGATGACATGAATATGAATATTTAGGCACTGTTTTGACAACAACAAAAAAACATCTTCTTCCCACTGTGGAACCAGGAGACAGACAGCCGAGGAGCGCGAGGCAGAGAGACAGCAGGCCAACCGTCTGATGCTGCAGCTCCAACAGGAGGCATTTCAGAAGACCCTGAGCCAGCCCCTGCAGCAGGACCCCTTGTGCCTGCACAACTCCTCCTTGTACGCCCTACAGAACCTACAGCCCTGGGCAGAGGACAACAAGGTGACCTCCGTCACCTCCCTGGCATCTGTGGTCTGACTGACAGTGTGTGTGCGTGCGTGTGTGTGTGTCGGGGGGAATGGTGTGTGTGCATCTGTGTAATTCATAATAAGAATATAATAGTAATGTTGAGGATTTTTCTAAATGTGGGTGGGCCATTTGTTGGGGAGGGACCACATATCTACAGTAGACGGATGCACATTAAAATGCATTTTATGCAGACTGTTGCATTGTGGAATTGTACAGTAATATGTTTTGTTATTTAACGTGCATAACAACCGACAATAAGGACAAGGAGGAAACCTATAGTATATGACGTTTTCTCGATGTATTTCTTTATAAACCACGTATTCTCTTTTATAGATCATATGTGGACTTCTTGGCGTGGACAGACATACATTTAGTTCCACTGAAATGGACAATGATCAATGAGTCTACTAAGTTTTTTCAGACCTGATTCTGTCAAGTAATTTTCCTACCTTACACTAGATTTTCACTCTCCCTTCAGCTGTCGGTCTAAACAGAGGACGGAGCTAAATCCTACCTGAAATCTAATGGACACATCGGTAGATGCCTACCATCAAGACTGTCCTGTTGCCAACAGGGAAGCACTGACTCTCAGCCATATGGCAACAAAACTGGATCTGATTCCTTTAACTGGATCGGATTCCTCTAACTGGATCTGATTCCTTTGCGTTTGGCTTTGTACAATGTAGTAATGCATGTTTCCGATATTTCTGTGTGCACTTGGAATTGCCGTTGAAGTCACCAGCTTTCCAGGTGGATCCCTTCCCTGACTGCAGTTTGCAAGTGGTATTGTGGAATATCTCTTCGAGGATTCCTCATAACTTACTACATTTAAAGGTGTTTTATATTAAATGATATTGTGACTTTTTGAAAAGATTATCAAAATTGAAAGCCTGTTTTGTTGTTGTGTCTTGTGGTTCTTTCACCAGAAAGGATAACTGCATAATTTCACAAAATCACACCTCCTAAACTAAGAGTGTCCTTTACTCTAACAACCTAATGTTATTGATTATTACACACTTATTTGCATCTTTCAGTGTTACTCTTTCATTTCAATATTCCATCCTTTATGACAACTTCCTCTCCATAGTCAAACCAGCAGGGCATGTTTCATATAACACCAGAAAAGGCTGTATAAAGTTTTACACAGCATGCTTTCATCAGTAAAGTGAGAGTTACTACAGTATATACAATTTAGTGCAACAATGGTTTTTGTGAGACTGCTTGGATGCTATCGATGTAATGATTAGCCTATCTCAACACATTTTCTGGGAAACGAGGCCCAGGTGGGAGGTTTTCTGAACAGTTTGTTCTAAAACGATAGATACCTTGTGGGGAGAACAGTGTCGGGGATGTCTGTGAACCATGTCCACCCATAAACTGGACAGTCGTCAACATCCAATATCATCCATGTCAAGTCAAAACAAAAAGGTCCTATCTGAAGGCACAAAACACTGCTAATCTAGATAGATCTCTAGGTTGGGGCATATATAACTGCATTTCTCTTGTATGTAAAGGAGCTTCACTCTCTCTACTTCACATAGATCACAGATGGTTGCTCAAACCAGGAAGTAGTACTTTTCCATTGTTCAGTGTTCCCATGTTGTACTGTTTACAAAAAGGCCATACAACGCATCAGTCATTGATATCAAGAGAATCTGGAGAACCTTCCTAGTTCAAAACAACTGTCAGCCACCCTTACTGCGCAGAGATGGCATGTTTTGAGGGCGTCTCACCTGGTTGAGATCCTGTCAACTGCAGGCAGTTGTCCAGGTGACGCCTACTCAACCCCCATTTCCTCTGCCCAGACCTTGGGCCTCTTTCATCCTGCTGTCTCCAATGCCATGAAGACGTGACTTGGCCCATTTTGCAAAAATTCCTCAGCCTTACTGTTTTCAAAACCATGCACTGTGTTTTGCTACAGGTGCTTAAAGAGGCTGAGTGTGTGTTTTTTTTTACCTCTCCGCCAAAAATAGCCTTATCCGTTTCCAATAAAATGTCTCCACACAAAAACAAGTTTTGGTACAGGGCACCAAAATATTACTATACATCACATGTTATAAGTTTCACTCTACCATTTTCTATTCATTAATTTTCCAGTTTTGTAAAGTGTATTGAAAGCAAAAACCTACATGGTCAGTTGTGATTTTGGATCCATTTACAGAATAAAAGGCCTATATAAAATACTTGTTTTGGATACCATACCAGCATTCACCCAACCTCTTTAGCTGCCTTTGTGTAAATGAAACCTGTTAATAGATAAACACATAAACAAGTGGTTCACACTGAGAGAAGTATCGAAGACCTCGTTTAATTTTCGAATTTGTTCCAACACTCAATCTGTTGAGCGTGTGAGGAAACCTAAAACCTTATGTTACGGTTTAGTTTCTTTGTCCTCTGCCTCAACCCTCAATGGGATCCGGCGTCTTAAGTAGCATGTACGAATTCAAAATACTTATGAATGACGCACAAATGTTTTGCACTGAAGATTCGCTTCGGTGGGAAGAAGTCAACACACATCGAAGATAAACCAATCCATAGGTCTCACAGGAGATTGGGATCTTCATTGTTTTCTTTTCAACAGATATAATCTGTGAAAAATGTTTTAGGCTTTTACCTTGTCCTGAACTAAAGTATTAAGAAAAGGATCACAATAAAATTAAATCCAAATGTATTTATGTTTATCAAACTAAATGGATTTATTGAAGTATTACAAGTTGGGTCTCTCCTGAAGGTATATATATCTACTAAGGGCATGTGTACAGTGAGCATGTTGTCACCAACCCAGAGAAATAAGTAGCATTGGCTTTCAGTGGGTTTTTTTTTAACACACAAAGACAAGCTAGCCTACTGTATCATATGATATTTTACGTAAAATGGAATCTGACATGTGGGATGGAGGAGTCACCTTGCGGTAGTGACAGTAGTTTTTGTGGCATCAGTCCAGAGTTACCTGATCGTGCTGACACAAGTACTCTTATGATTCAGAGGGCGCCTGGAAGAAAAACTGTTGATTGAGTGCAGGGGCCATGTATCACCTGTTTAAATGGCTCTTGAGACAAGCCAGAGCAGACTTTGCTGCACAAACAAGACTTCAAACCACCTGCATGAAAAGCCGCCATTCCTTGATACGGGTCAGTCACCTTAATGACGGCTCTGTTCGTATCTTAGCAAAATACTTGAACCAGCATAAGGTTGCAACACTAATTATCACCATCACTTTTCAAAGAAAAGGACAGCTGACAAACCAACAATAACATTTCATTGATGTAGAAGAAACAAAAATGTCAAATCCTTAATAGGAATGAAGAATACATTAATGTGAACCCTTAAAAGTGGTCCTGTTCTTTTGACCCACAGCAACACATTACATTAAGTTGGTCTTGTACCTAGTAGTGACATTGTTATTTTTACACAACAACACTGAATCAACATGTTGTAGATAGTATTTTTGTTTTGCATCGCAATGGCGTTGAGTGATTTCTGTAATTAGAGAAATATGCACAGTTCCTTATTGCAAACACTACTTCATTACTGTGCAATAACAAAAGTAGTAATGCTATTGTAGTAGATAGTGTTACAACACAAGTATAAACGCAATTGTATGTCATGTAAAGTGTTACACACCATTACAAAACAGCAGTATCATACTACCTTATATGTTCCAATCTCTGCAAGTATCACACACACACAGACTTATTTTTAGGTTATTTGCAATGACTCCATCTAGCGGACGTAAACCAAAGTGTATGTTCCCCCCTTTTGTCCCACCCAAGCCTTTGATTCGATTGGACGTATGATTTCCACAACTTCCTTTTCAGCTATCCCATTGGCTTACTGAATGTCACTTGCTTTTACGGAACAGAACAATAACATTCAGGGAAAATGGCTGATGATAGCGTTCCAGATATAACCAGATTTCAAATGTATTTATTTGGTGAGCACGTCTGCACTGCCAAGTTAAATTTTAGTTAACTGTTAGTAATAACAGACGTGTGTCTTTCGTTATGTAGCTAGCTAGCTATAGCTGTCCCAAACACACCATATGTATCTAGCTAGTTAACTTTAAGATAGGTAATGCGCTTCTCGCGCCAATTCAACAAACCGCTCTTTGTTTGCGTTCTAGCAAGCTAACAGGCTAACTAGATGAATTTGTTATCAATGATAATGTTATATTTCCGTTTTCAATTGTAGTACGCCAACAGCTATTTGCTTAGAGTTTGCTAACCTATGTGTTGTCAACTTAAGGTTGTACACTCAAATCGGACAAAAAGGAGTTCAAAGTTGAGGAGGACGATGATGCGGATCATCAGCTGTCACTCAAAGCAGTAAGATCATCACTATGCCAATTCTGAGCACGAGCTTGTGTTAGACGAGAGCAGCATTTCCCAAACACGGTGCACGTTTTTGCCCTAACACTACACAGCTGATTCAAATGATCAAAGCTTAATGGTTAGTTGATTATTTGAATCAGCTGTGTAGTGCTAGGACAAAAAGACTGAGTTTGAGAAACCCTGGACTAGAGAATATCATAACATTGTACTTGGCCAAAGGTTCATTATTTATTTTTAAAACAATAAAAAATGTCCTAACAAACGATACATGCATTAAAAAGGTCCATCAGAATTAGGTCTTGACAATTGACACATTTCAATTAAACTACACTGAGAGAGTTTCTGTAATTGGAATGTTTTTTATAATATTCTTCATCGAGTCCTTTTATTTGTACACTTTCTGCAGTATATTTATCTTTGCACCTGTTAGAGAAAAATGTAAGACATACAGTGACAACTTTTATTTTATGTCATTGCATATCCAGTCTATATTTCACCTGTTTCCTATTTTGTGTACCGCCACACCACAATACCAAGTTCACCACTGTCAATATTATAAATGTCAGCAAACGTGAATAATAATACAATGAATACAATATCTAGTCATAGTTTTTTGATGTGTATTTAAAGGAATAACATTTTAATCAACAATGTGTTTTCTTATACTTAGCTAACCTTTTCCTACCATTGAAAATGACTCAGTCCCTGTCCTCTAAATGGATATCATCATCGTAATGTGCTTTCAGTCACTCCCTTTTTGCCACCAAGCAGAGATGATGGTTGACAGAGAAATGTGGGAGACTGTATGTTGTTGGCGTGTTCCAAAGTGGCGAAACATACAGTATCATATCTGTGAAACAGCTGTGTGTGTGTTGGTGTTGCAGGTGTGCCTGGGTGCTGAGGCAGAGGATAAGTTTCACACGGTGGAGATCGAGGGCATCACATACGACGGAAAGACCACCAAAATTCCACTGGCTGTGCTGAAGCCGTCTGTGCTGCCCTCTGTGAGTGTTTTAGAATGATGAATCGCCATAGTTCTGTGCTGTTACTTACCTGAAGCTTCTTTTAACCCTGTCTGTTATTCCACTTTTATAATAGTGAAAAGCACTCAACTCCATTACCATGCAATTACTAAGCAATTACTAAAATAACGTGTTGTTACTGTAGTAATTACAGTGTTACTACGACAGAGGTCTACAAAGATGCTACAGGTATGCTTGGCCATGATCCAAGCCACAACACTGGGCTGGATGCAATGAAACACACAACCCATTTCCAGTGTATTGCACATGATTTTGCACACACTACATTGGTGGCTCTAGAGACAGCTACTTACGCTTGTGAATGACTCTGAAGCAGACCATGAGCGGCTATGTCTCCATGATGTCAGGCTTGTTGCTCCTAAAGTAATCCAGTTTCCACCTATTAAATGGAAAATATGACTGCCGCCCTGATCCAGAGATCCAGAGAACACTGTCACCATTACGTGATCTTTCGGGATTTAGGCTGGGTATCAGTATAATCAATTTTGTGACAACTGCTGATGTAAAAAGGGCTTTATAAAATACATTTGATTGATTGTCTCTGTTTATGACCTCCATTGTTTAAACATGCTTGGCTTGTCGCCTTCTGCAAAGCTCGGGCCAATGTTACAAGCTAGTGTGTATTTTGGTTTTGGTTCAGGGCTTGAAAACACTAGCTGTGAGTGGATAATTGTGTTATTTATGGAAGTTATCACTACCTGAAAATTTTTACAGTAGTTATTCTAACACATACATCTGTGTTTTGTTTGGTTGCTATCGCAACCAGAACAATGGCCTGGCAGTTTGGAATTCACATTCACAACTGTCTGGCAGCACCCACTTCTTTAATGTTTAGCAAGCAGATACATCTGAATAGATGTTTTGATTTTGATAAGATAATGTAGTAATAGATAATTTGATAAGACACCTTTGCTTGCAGGTGTGTGGGATCCTCCCTCCCTTCCGCAATTTGAATGTACATTCTGTAAAAAAAATAAAAATTGTGACGTTGAACATTTTTTGTTGATTCGACTTGCTTATTTTATTCCTAATTTTGGCAGATGAATTTAGGAGGGTTTGGGATCACCCCTCCAGTAACCTTCCGCCTCCAGTCTGGCTGTGGACCAGTGTACATCAGTGGACAGCATTTTATCAGTGAGTGACTTCATTTGCAGTCTGCTGATTTAGTTGTTTGTATACTCTCTTTGGGCTAGATATAAGGTGACATTTTGACATTACAAGACAGCAGCAGCAGCATTGAGATTAGGTGTAACCTAATCTCAATTTGTAGATGTGAAGGACTCTGATGACGAAGAAGAGGAAAACAGCTCGTCACCTGTGACGAGGCCGTCAAGTTTGACCTCAGGGAAGCGTCCAGCTCCGGTATGTTCCTCCTGCTGTTTACTTAGCTCATTATTGGATTGGATTCAACTGCATGCATTTAGGTCCAAAATGATTGGCACCCTTGATAAAGCCAAAACAGACTCAAAAATAAAGAATACAAATACTGAGCTATACAAATACTGTATTCTTAAAAATAACTATTGGAAATTATGTTATTTTATTCTAATTCTCTGAGATAGACAACAACTAATAATAAATAAATAAATTATAGGGGTCAAAATTATTGGCACCCTTGTTTTCAATACCTTTCAATACTTCACATTGCGAGGATAATGTCACTGAGCCTTTTTGTCAAATGTTTTATGAGATTGGAGAACATATTGGGAAAAACCGTAGAGCATTCCTCCACACAGAATCTTTCCAGATCCTTGATCAAGTTCATGATGCCGTTAACCTTAACAAGGGCCCCAGGACCATTGGAAGCAAAATAGCCCCATAACATCAAAGATCCACCACCATATTTTACAGTAGGTATGGGGTTCTGTTCTGCATATGCATCGTTCTTTCAATGCCAAATCCACCGATGATGTGCGTGGCCAAAGACACCGGTTCCAATCCAAGTGTCAATACCATTTAGCAAACTCCAGACATTTACGTCAAATCAATAAACTTTTTCGCATACACATGTTTAGCAGATAATATTGTGGGTGTAGCAAAATGCTTGTGTTCCTAGCTCCAACAGTGCAGTTGTCAGGTTTTGGCCAGGACTGTTCTTGTTTTTTGTCACTAGATGTCCCCATTGCACCTTTTTTGTACCTTTTGTTTTTCCCTTGCTCTAATTATTGTTTGCACCTGTATGTCGTTCCCTTGTTAGTATTTAATCCCTGTGTGTTCCTCAGTTCCTTGCTCAGTGTTTGTATGTTAGCACCCAGCCCCAGCCCAAGCCTTGTTGTGAACATATATTTTTCTCTTGTTGGATTTTCCAGAGGTTCTCTGGTTTTGTTCTTTTGTATTTTGGATTAGTCTTTTGAGGTTTGTTTTTCCCTTGCTGTTTTTACCACTTTGTGGATTTTCTTTGTATTTTGGAAGATATCTATTTTTTATTAAACCACCATCTCTAGTACTGCTGTGTCTGCCTCATCTTCTGGGTTCTGCCGATTTAGTGACTGTTTCTCGCACCGGGTCCTGACAGCAGTAGTATCTAACTATTCACAACAATACACACAAATCTAAAAGTAAAACAATGGAATTAAGACATTTAAAAAATATTAGGACGAGCAATGTCTGAGTCCGGAGTATAAATATATACAGTATATATGTGATGGGATGTATAGACATTATGGACAGTGTGGATAGGATATATAGTATATCTGTAGAATACATGGATATAATAGTATACAGCAATAGTTGAATAGGATGGACTTGACTAGAATACAGTATATAAATATGAAATGGGTAAAACAGTATGTAAACATTATTAAAGTGACCAGTGTTCCATGATTAAAGTGACCAGTGTTCCATGCCTGTGTACGTTGGGCAGCAGCCTCTATTGTGCAGAGATGAGTAACCGGGTGGTAGCCGGCTAGTGACAGTGACTAAGTTCAGGGCAGGGTACTGGGTGGAGGCTGGCTATTGATCCAATATGTTCTCCAATCTCAAAAAACATGTTAGAAAAAGGCTCAGTGCCGTTATCCTCGCAAGGTGAGGTATTGAAAGGTATTTTTTATACAGGGGTGCCGATAATTTTGAATACTATCTTTTTGAGAGAAAAAATATTACTTTTTGAACCAAATCTCTTTAACTGAGCAATTGTATAAAAAAATATAATTTCCCAATTTTTTGGAGCTTACAATAATAGCTCAGTATTTGTATTCTTTATTTTGTGGTCTTTTTTTGCTAATCTTTATCAAGGGTGCCAATAATTTTTGTCCTGACGGTACATACCATATTCCTCAGCAGGTCTTATTTATTACCAAAAGTTAGAAAATATTGTATCCCTTTGCAGAAGAAACTGAAAATGGAGTCAAATGATGATGATGATAGCGATGAAGATGACGACGATGATGAGTATGAATCTTCTTTTTTGTATTTTAGGTTTGTTGGTGTGTGTCTTGCGTCATGTGTCTTTGTTGGACTACCATTCGATGACGTGACGTACATTTTCGTGTTCTATTCTTTTGTAGTGATGATGACGACGACGACGATAGTGATGAAGATGAGAGTGATGTGAAAGTACAGAAGGTCCCAGTCAAACCAACCATAAAGTAAGCCCTTTTATTCTCTGTTCAACTAAAAACATGACACTGGGCATAGATGATGTATCAGATATGTCCACTAGGTGTCATGCTAGACAAGGACTTGTCCATGTAGCAGAGCATGCCAATAGACCACGTTCACATAGGCAGCCCATTTCTGATATTTTTCCCACTAATTGGTCTTTAACCAATCACATCAGGTCTTTTCATATCAGATCTTTTTCAGGGCTGATCTGATTGGTCAAAAGACAAATTGGGCTGACTGTCTAAACGCAGCCTTAGATCCAAAAAGTCCTATTATATTGATATTTTGCAGACGAGAGCAACTTACAGTAGTGAGGGCATACATTTTTTTGCCGGTCCCCCATGGGAATCGAACCCACAACCCTGGTGTTGTAAGCGCCATGTTCTACCAACTGAGCCACACGGGACCATCTTAGAAAGTTAGGATTGTGACATATTGTAGGCATATTATATTTTATATATATTTTATTGTCTAACATCAGGTCTTATTTGTGTTGTGAATATCAGTGTCAAATACAATTTTGTAAATGTTTCATAGTTATTGCATGTTCTGTAAACTAGACATGTTTTTAGCTCTTTCATTTCTGCACCCGTTGACCTGCGGCCATTTTGCTCGAGACGGAGCGGAGGAAACTTTTTCATCTTGTTCCCTCTTGTACCCATCTGTTTTTTCGAGACTAAAGCACAGGGTCTGCCGGGTTTAATGATGGGATTTCTCCTCTGTAATCTACCTGAGCACTCTGTGTTTCACCAGCACTGTGCAGAGCGAGACACATACTATCGCAGTAAAGACAACTCGACAAACACAGCCTACAAGTCTAGGCATTGGGAATTCCTATTTCCTCCACCCCCCACCCCCTCTCCTCGATAAGGCACCTAGGCCTACATGTCCTGTCCCTCAGTCCTCCCACCTTTCTCTTTCGTTGCTCTGTTTATCCTCTCTTTCTGTCTGATACCCCCTTCTCTTGTTCAACAGTCCGTCATTGCACCTGGCCTTTGTCTTTGAACAGTGTGCGTGTTCGCGTGTGCCTGTGTGTGTGTGTGTGTGTATCATTGTGTGCGTGTGTCTGTTTGTGATTTTAAAGGCAGCGTCCAAGTCTTAACTGTGCCAGACCGCGAGAGATCAAAGCGGGGCAGATGCACATACCTGCGACATGAGCACTGATTCTAGCCCCAGAGCCAGACGACAGCTGAGCATTTCGGTCACCTGTTGATTTATTCTGCTACACACACAGCTCCTCTCCTTCATTCATTATTTATTTGTATTTTCTTCTACTTCCTCTTATTTTCTTTGCTCTCTGTCTCTTTGTCATGCTCATACTGTATTATAGTGATGAGCAGTGGCAGCATGGATATTAATATGCTTCCTGGGTTGAAACACAGAGGACAGAGAGCATACTAATTGCCCTCCTTTACTCCCCAACGACCTCCTTTACTGATCTGACTAAAGTAGTGTACAGACAGACGGACAGTGAGATAAATGCTGTTCAAACTGAAAAGTATTAAAAGTGCTATGGTCTATTTTGACAAAAGCAATACTTTTCTGCAGTGTCAACATGTCCTTCCAAATGAAATGATTACTGTAATTGGATTTTCGATTGTGTATAGTGCTTCCTGCATCTCTCCCAACTAATGCTGTTGTCTCTCAGAGCCCGGAGCCTTTGGGGCAGAAGCCTAAAAGTGTGACATTGGTGCAGAATGGCTCACCAGGGAATCAAGGGGGACCATTGGCTAAACCTCAAACCAAGGTAGGTAAACTTTTACACCTGTTTAGGCCTCTTTAGGCCAACATGAAGCCAGAGTAATTACGCACATCAAAATGAACCACTGTTGACTGCTCCCAAAAGTGGTATTTTCATTTGCCAGATAAATCGTAGAGTTTTCAATCTATGGGAAAAGGTAAGGTGATTCCAAAATAGGCCTAGAGCTGAGGAGGCAATGAGAGTTTCCAAGGAGTTGTTTGTGGTTAGGCAATCCTAAAGCAGACAGTTTAAGGGGGCATTTGTGGTCTGGGCTTCAAAACAAACTCCTGGAAAACACATGTTCTCTGCCAGCCAGTTTAGAAAGAAGATTCTTAAGGTCGGCGTTATGCTGCTGAACATGAAAAATTGCAGACATCTTTCGCCATATAGGAGTAATGTGATGTGATGTGTAGCGAACAGACGCATCAGCTGTTTCCTTCCATGAAATTGTTCATGCTGGACAATGTAGAAAACCCTGCGTGCACTAGAGACATTTCTGTTGCCAGTCTTGTAACAAGAGACTAGATTACATTTTAAAATGTAAATTAAGCTTATTAAAACCTGTACATTTTCATAGTAGTTACATTTGAATGTTCATGTCAAGACAAATATTTATAAGACTTGTCTGCTTATAAGACCACTGTCCCAGAGGTACTTGCCAGACTCTCAGCAAGCTGCATGGAATCAAAGCACAGCAAAGAATGTGATGAATCCAAGTAGCAATTAGCTCTAGACCGGTACTTCATTTCTCAGGTGGAATGTCTTGGACGACAGCCTTACAAACCCAAGGATTGAACTCTCTCTGTGTTAAACAAACACATCTGACCCCTGAACACGTTTCCCAGGACAGGGTTTAAGACCACGACCCCTCGGCCTGACCTACCGTTTTGGGTTGAAGACCACTTTGATGCTAAAATGTCCCTCCCCCCACCTCCCACCTTTGCAACCTTCTCATTTTCCACCCGTCCTTAAGAATGCCCTAATCAGCCCCCACCCCCGTAGCCCCCCAAATGACTCTAGCTTGATTTGAAACATTACCAGTGACCTGTCATTTCTCTCTTGTATTGACATAACATATGCTAGCCTTTGATGAGCATTAATCAAGAAAGAAGTTAACCATGTGAGAACCTCTTATTTCATTTTTTCAGAACTTCATAGCAGTGTCTCAAAAAGTCAAAATCTCCTTTTCTCTCAAACAATATGTAAGGTAAAACGCCTAAAACACTTCCTGTCATGACAAGAAATTATCAAAATCCTCCTAGAACATTGTTTCGGACTGAAAACTGTACCCTTTGTGTGTGATGTCAGACGCTAATGCATAATGAGGTGAGACCTGCTATGCTAATCACCCGAGGCATTGCGTAGCCCTCAGGGAAGCGTGCGGTGTGTGGTAGAGCACGCTGGCTAATCTATTTAATTCTGTAATGGCCGCTGTTCAGCACGTTACGACAGCCGTTGTTAAAGTGCTAGCGGGGATTAACCAGCAGGCTAACCACTGAAACCTGCCAGTTTAACTCCCCAGTCCCACCCCACCTAATCCTAACCCCGACCCCCCATCCCTCAGCCACCGCTCCCTCCCTCCCCCCCTCTCAAACAGCCTCCTCACACCCCTCGCTTCCTGTACACACCTTCTCCCAATTGCTCTCATTACGGGTGTTTGATGTCTGGGGCAGCAGGCAGGTTGCTCCCAGATGCCCCTGAGGTTGGAGGAAGCAGGCGTTTTCTTAGTGCAGGTGACTGGTCATTAGGGTGGCTCGTCAGATCCTTTGCCAGTGCCTCTCTCACCATATTTCTAAACTCTTTGCCGCGTCATCTACGTTTTTTGATGGAGCGAAATGGGTCGATATGACTGCCGTTCAAGTTTGTCGGTCTGAATTCTATAGTCAGTAGTGTGTTAGTACTTTTTGATTGATGGAAGTGGAAGCAGGCTGCCTGTTCTGTGATGATGCCTCCGAGCCTGCGCCACGGTTGTAAAGCTGTAAGATGCTCTGCCTGGGATCCTCCTTGGAATACGTAAATCTTCACTATTGGCAAAAGACGGACACTCAGTTCAATGTGTACTAGTGGGGTTAACCTTAACATTAAGAAAAATCCCTAACCAAATGTTTTATTTTATGTTTTCACAAAAACAATTATCACAGTGCAGTTAGCACAAAACCTATAATATTCTGTGTTATAGCCTAACTGGACAATAGGCTATAAAGGCCTGGGGAAAGTTGTGTGAAGTTAGCCGTCTAGTGAGGCTGAACATCTCCGCTGTTTTGGTGCCCTGGCTACCACGCTGTGAACAGCATGAAGCGAACCCATGCACGTGCACCGATCCTGTGTGTGACTCTCACACAGTGTTGCATCTCGCTCATCTCATCAATATCCTATCCTATCCATTAATAGTAGGCCCTGCTTTACTGACGTTGCGAGACATTGAAAGCTAAGAAATTGCGAGATATACAGTTGAAGTCGGAAGTTTACATACACTTACAGTATGCTGGAGTCATTAAAACTTGTTTTTCAACCACTCCACAAATTTCTTGTTAACAAACTATAGTTTTGGCAAGTCGGTTAGGACTTCTACTTTGTGCATGACAAGCAATTTTTCCAACAATTGTTTACAGACAGATTATTTAACTTATAATTCACTGTATCACAATTCCAGTGGATCAGAAGTTTACATACACTAACTTGACTGTGCCTTTAAACAGCTTGGAAAATTCCAGAAAATGATGTCATGGCTTTAGAAGCTTCTGATAGGCTAATTGACATCATTTGAGTCAATTGGAGGTGTACCTGTGGATGTATTTCAAGGCCCACCTTCAAACTCAGTGCATCTTTGCTTGACATCATGGGAAAATCAAAAGGAATCAGCCAAGACCTCAGAAACAAATATTGTAGACCTCCACAAGTCTGGTTCATCCTTGGGAGCAATTTCCAAATGCCTGAAGGTACCATGTTCATCTGTACAAACAATAGTACGCAAGTATAAACACCATGGGACCATGCAGCTGTCATATCGCTCAGGAAGGAGACGCGTTCTGTCTCCTAGAGATGAACGTACTTTGGTGTGAAAAGTGCAAATCAATCCCAGAACAACAGCAAAGGATCTTGTGAAGATGCTGGAGGTAATGGGCGCAAAAGTATCTATATCCACAATAAAACGAGTCCTATATCGACATAACCTGAAAGGCCGCTCAGCAAGGAAGAAGAAGAAAAAAGTAAGACTACGGTTTGCAACTGCACATGGGGACAAAGATTGTACTTTTTGGAGACATGTCCTCTGGTCTGATGAAACAAAAATAGAACTGTTTGGCCATAATGACCATCGTTATGTTTGGAGGAAAAAGGGTGAGGCTTGCAAGCTGAAGAACACCATCCCAACCGTGAAGGACGGGGGTGGCAGCATCATGTTGTGGGGGGTGCTTTGCTGCAGGAGGGACTGGTGCACTTCACAAAATCAGTCAGGAAGCTGAAGCTTGGTCGCAAATGGGTCTTCCAAATGGACAATGACCCCAAACGTACTTCCAAAGTTGTGGCAAAATGGCTTATGGACAACAAAGTAAGGTATTGGAGTGGCCATCACAAAACCCTGACCTCAATCCCATAGAAAATTTGTGGGCAGAACTGAAAAAGCGTGTGCGAGCAAGGAGGCCTACAAACCTGACTCAGTTACACCATCTCTGTCAGAAGGAATGGGCCAAAATTCACCCAACTTATTGTGGGAAGCTTGTGGAAGGCTACCCGAAATGTTTGACCCAAGTTAAACAATTTAACGGCAATGCTACCAAATACTAATTGAGTGTATGTAAACTTCTGACCCACTGGGAATATGATGAAAGAAATAAAAGCTGAAATGAATCGTTCTCTCTACTATTATTCTGACATTTCACATTCTTAAAATAAAGTGGTGATCCTAACTGACCTAAGGCAGGGAATTTTTTACTAGGATTAAATATCAGGAATTGTGAAAAACTGAGTTTATATGTGTTTAGCCAAGGTGTATGTAAATTCTGACTTCAAATGTAACATTCCATTGCGAGATACAGCTTTGGATTGCCGAATAAACTGTTACAGACCTATATCCATCCTGCCCTGCCTTTCTAAAATCTTCGAAAGCCAAGTTAACAAATAGATCACCGAACATTTCGAATCCCACCATACCTTCTCCACTATGCAATCTGGTTTCCGAGCTGGTCATGGGTGCGCCTCAGCCACTCTCAAGGTCCTAAATGATATCATAACCTCCATCGATAAAAGACAGTACTGTGCAGCCGTCTTCATCGACCTGGCCATGGCTTTCGACTCTGTCAATCACCGTATTCTTATCGGCAGACTCAACAGCCTTGGTTTCTCAAATGACTGCCTCGCCTGGTTCACTAACTACTTCTCAGATAGAGTTGACTGTGTCAAATCGGAGGGCCAGTTGTCCGGACCTCTGGCAGTCTCTATGGGGACGCCACAGGGTTCAATTCTCGGGCTGACTCTTTTCTCTGTATACATCAATGATGTTGCTCTTGCTGCTGGTGATTCTCTGATCCACCTCTACTCAGACGACACCATTCTGTATACATCTGGCCCTTCTTTTTACACTGTGTTAACAAACCTCCAAACGAGCTTCAATGCCATACAACACTCCTTCTGTGGCCTCCAACTGCTTTTAAATGCTAGTAAAACTAAATGCATGCTCTTAAACCGATTGTTGCCCGCACCCGCCCGTCCGCCTAGCATCACTACTCTGGACGGTTCTGACTTAGAATATGTGGACAACTACAAATACCTAGGTGTCTGGTTAGACTGTAAACTCTCCTTCCAGACTCACATTAAGCATCTCCAATCCAAAATTAAATCTAGAATTGGCTTCCTATTTCGCCACAAAACCTCCTTCACTCATGCTGCCAAACATATCCTCGTAAAACTGACTATCCTACCGATCCTTGACTTCGGCGATGTCATTTACAAAATAGCCTCCAACACTCTACTCAGCAAACTGGATGTAGTCTATCACAGTGCCATCCGTTTTGTCACCAAAGCCCCATATACTACCCACCACTGCGACCTGTATGCTCTCGTTGGCTGGCCCTCACTACATATTTGTCGCCAAACTCACTGACTCCAGGTCATCTATAAGTCTTTGCTTGGTAAAGCCCCGCTTCATCTCATCTCCCTGGTCACCATAGCAACACCCACCCGTAGCACTCGCTCCAGCAGGTATATTGCACTGGACTTCCTTTGGCTGCCTTTCCTTCCAGTTCTCTGCTGCCAATGACTGGAACGAATTGCAAAAATCACTGAAGCTGGAGTCTTATATCTCCCCCTCTAACTTTAAGCATCAGCTGTCAGAGCAGCTTACCGTTCACTGTACTTGTACACAGCCAATCTGTAAATAGCACACCCAACTACCTCATCCCCATATTGTTATTTATCCTCTATCGCTTTTGCACCCCAGTATCTCTACTTGCCCATCATCATCTGCACATCTATCACTCCAGTGTTAATTGCTCAATTGTAATTATTTTGCCTCTATGGCCTATTTATTGCCTCTACGTCCCTACTCTTCTACATTTGTACACACTGTACATAGATTTTTCTATTGTGTTATTGACTGTACGTTTGTTTATGTGTAACTCTGTGTTGTTGTTTTTGTCGCACTGCTTTGCTTTATCTTGGCCAGGTTGCAGTTGTAAATGAGAACTTGTTCTCAACTGGCCTACCTGGTTAAATAAAGGTGAAATAAAAAATAAAATAAAACTAAATAAAAAAGATAGGCCTAGTGCACGGTTCTGACTCGTACGTTTCTGCCTTTCCTCCAAATGTTGCAATTGCGATTTAGAGCAACACACTTTGGTGTTGTAGTCATGAAAATAGAATGATTATTCTAATTCTATAGTTATAATATAATAGTGGGCACTTTGAGTACAGTGTTGTTTGATATGACAACGAATGAAAATGACAGGGAGGAGTTATTGTGACAGAACAAAAAGTGTTGTGAAGTGTTTCCTAGGGGACCCTATAATCTTTGGCTACCTTTAATGTTTTCTCTTAGCTGCTTCATGTAGCTAACATATTCATGAATCGCGTATTCCTATTTGATTTGGAAGATACAACATGCTGATTTAGGTCTACACCATCACTGGTATTATCAGGCTGTATAGCTAATTACATTTTCTGTGACAAATAACATTTGATTTGAGAACATTTATTAGCCAGCTAACTAGCGATTAGCATTATCAGCTAACAAGATTTAGTCTGAACTTGCTAAGAAAATACGAGCTAGCTGTTTGCAGATGTAAGAAGCACAAACTAATAGTGTAACTATAGAACACTAGTGGATTTATATTAAGTAGCAAAGTGAAAACAGCATCGTTGTCATCAACATTGTTGCATGTGCTTCATTGACCATGCAGACTGAACTGCAAGTGTCTAGTGGTCGAGGAACAACAAATGCGCTCTAAGTCTGTGTGGGAAGCAGCATGGAGCGAGAGAGAGAGCGGAGAGAGATTACTCAAGTAGCGAAGTAAACGGTAACACTTTACTTGACACTCAGTGTGTTCATAACCATGGTCATAACCATGTCATAATGTTATAACAGCTGACATAACTTGTCATAACATGTCTTAATACGGTCATAACACTGTCATGACCCATATATTTACACCTGTTGTGACATATATTGCATTATTTTATGGCTGGTTATGACACCTATATAACAGTGTCAAAACCACATTTATTCAAATTTGGGGGGTTTTCCCTACCAAGAAGTTTCCTTTCATTTGAAGGCTTGTTTCTTAAATCCTTTGTTGTTTTTTTCCATCATATTTTAAATAACTTGTAGAAAAGACACTTTATGACACTGTCAAGAAGCATTATGACCATAATCATATAAGCCAGATAACCTATCACATACATGCCCATATATCAGTCAAAAAGAGGGTGTCTTGTCCTGTTTCTGAAATCTTCTCCTGCTTTCATCCCAGTCATCAGCAGCAGAGCATTTGCGTTGGTGCATGTCTGACATCAATGTGTGCGCAATTACAATGATAATTTAATGTGTAATGGTGTAATGGAATGTTTTGCCTTGTGGTAGGTTTTGTGGGTTTTGACACTCTTATGTAGGTGTCATAACCAGCCATAAAAGAACTACCATGGTAGGTTTTGTGGTTTTTACACTCCTATGGAGGTATCATAACCAGCTATAAAATAATGTCACAACAGGTCTAAATATATGTGTCATGACAGTGTTATGACCATATTATAACAGGTTATGACAAGGTATGTCTGCTGTTATGACATATAATGACATGATTATGATTGTGTCATAGCGTGTTATGACGCTGGGTGTCAAGAAAAGTGTTACCAAGTAAACAATAAAAATGGACGTTACACACGGCATATCACATTTAACAAAATAAACATTGAAATACAGTCGAGGAATCAATTATTTTTGAGCCGACTCTCAATCACTACTTTATCGTCGTTAACAGTTGGGAAAATGGCAGGGAAAGGCAAGCAACCGCAGTGAAGTCCTGTATGACAATACTTTGAGAAGTTAAATGAGAAGGAAATGCTAACTTTGTGAGGGGGAATTGAGGTACAGTAATGGTAGTACACGTGCAATGTTTAACAATCTGAAAGGGACGCGCCATGAGACCCAAACCGTTGCTGGCAGCAGCATTGTGAATTCACATGGAATTTTATGATAAAAATTAAATAAAATGTTTTTACTGAAAACCGGAGAAAATGTGTTTGAACATTGTCCATTTCACACATCCCTACCCCTGTTCACGATTGTTTTAATCCCATCGCAAATTTGCCCGATTTTTCAATGGTTCTGCATTGTTCTATTTTAATTAAGTTGAGCTCTATCTTTTTATCAATAAAAACAGGTATTTTTTTTGTCCTGGTCTTGAGAGTGGAAGTTTCTCAGCGAAACGTCTTTTGTCTCTTTACCTGGCCCCAAAGCCCTCCTACAAGACACCAAAGGAACAATTACTACCTCAGACATTCAGACTTAGCCGGCAGAAGTATCATCATGACCATGTATTTGGAGCGAAGACGAGCGAATCGGAGACGAGCGATTACATCAAATGATAGTGTGCAAGTGATTAAGTCACATGTCCCGTGGCATCTGTAATCAGTGTCTGGCGCAGATTAAACAGCTTGCTCTGCTCTGTCTGTTTATCAGCTGTTTCAGTTCCACAGCTGTCCTTTGGAAGTGGAGAGCCGCCCCCCAAATAATAAATACGCCGGCCATTTCTTGGCCAGGAGCCAGTGGCATGTGGGTTTTTTCAAGTCGAAGGTGTGAGGGTGTGTGTGCATATGTGTGTTTGTGTGTGTACCCGTGTGCGTGTTTGCCCTCTTATTTGATACCTTTAATCTGTACGATGGGGGAAAAAAAGAGGTTCCTTTGTCCATCCGACAATCAAGATATCTGGTCTGTTATTATTTTGGGTAATGATCAGTTTACACAACTTTGAATATGTTCCAAATACAATGGAACGCATCTACTTTCAATATGTTTCAAATGCAATGGTTTGAATTAGCGACAAGCCTATTCTATTCTCACTGTCCGGGTCCACACGCTTGTTGTGGACGCACACAGCCTGATGTTTCCGTGGTGATTCTGAGTGACATGCCATTTGAATGTGCCAACTTTGAATATACTATCCTCATTTGCTTCCATCACCTCTTTAGCGTAGATGCTGCTATCTTTACATCCGTTATTGTATGTTGATATTTAACATTCAAAATGGCAAAGATTGTCTAAAAACCTTTTGACGTCACGCACCATCATTAACACTGTAACGTCAAAACACTAATACACACAATCTGAGATTTAATATGATACTTTTCACAAATGTTGCACAGAAGTATTTTTGACAGGCGGCTTTGGATTGCGTGCAGGTCATTATTTTCACTGTACTATGGTGCTGGTACGGGTAAAAGTTTTTAAGGCAAGTGTCAAGTGTTCGCTAGGAGCAAAAATATCACTCCTTGGTCATAAAAAACAGAATGCTTTCTTATTGTTAGTTCCTCAGTCGCATGACAGAAAGTCTCTCCAAGAAGGTCCTTCTCCCCTAGTTTTTTAACACAGCTCCGTCCATCAATCAAACCCTGCAATCACAGTGGATTCCAGCCGGGCCTGCATGTAGCAACAGGCTCCCTGCTTGTGTAACGCGCAGCCACGGCGTATGGCGTGTCAAATTGTATCACACTCACACACTCCTAATTGATGACTTCTGGGGCCTTGTCCGCCCAGCTCTGGACACACCTGTAGCCCTGTTAACACCATGTTCGCAGAGGGCTCTCTGAGGCTCACACACTGTATGCATGCCTACATACACGCACAGACAAACAAACAAAGGGCCTCTTTGTGTTGTAAAGGAAAACAATGACGATGGAACTCAAACGTTGTCAGTTTACATAACTGCTATGAGCGGGAAAAGTCTCTCACCACTATATAGAGCCTCTGGATTCGTAATATTACTCAATATTACTTCTCGGAGTGTTCGTTGGTAGCTTTTCACTCTTAGCCGTAGCGCAAAACGTTTAGCGAAACGTGAGCAAGCGGCCGCTGCATTTCCCATTGTAGAATGATCCCTTTCACAGTGTCAGTCTAGGGGAGTTAACCCTAATTTTTTCGTTTTTCTCTGTTGCTCAACGCTAAAGTCTGGGTTTGCCCTCTTCTGCTTGGAAGCAATAAAAGGATAATTTTTTCCCACCTTATTTGTCAAAAGGTGCTGTAATTAGGGTAGAATTTGGTGTCCGTTTGCTTTAATCCCCTTCCAGCTGGTTGCTCAAGCTGTCCCTAATAGAGGAACCTCTCTCAGTCACACTGTAACGCTCGTCTGAAGAAGTGGACCAAAGCGCAGCGTGGTACGTGTTCATGATAATTTATTCACCAAAAACACTCAAGCAAAATAACAAAGTGAGAAACGAAACAATTCTGTAAGGTGCAGACACTAAAACAGAAAATACCTACCCACAAAACACAGGTGGGAAAAAGGTTGCCTAAGTATGATTCCCAATCAGAGACAACGGTAAACAGCTGCCTCTGATTGGGAACCACACTCAGCCAAAAACAAAGAAATATAACATATAGAATGCCCACCCTAATCACACCCTGGCCTAACCAAAATAGAGACTAAAACCCTCTCTATGGTCAGGGCGTGACACACTAAATAGGTCAGGATAGGGGCTGTAGCCAGCATACTAAGCACAGGCTGGTCTTGGGCTCACAAGGCCAATTCACTAGCTACCACCAATCGCATGGTTATGGGACAGTTGAAAATGGGCGAATGGCATAGATGCCCCTCACAGATACATTGATTGGATGTACATGAATTGTTTTGGCCAGTAGACAATGATTTTCTTATGTTGTCATGGTGGGAAGAGGAACACACTAAAGACCTACTGTACCAGTCAAAGGTTTGGACACACCTACTCATTCAAGGAATTTTTCTTTATTTTTAATATTTTCTACATTGTAGAATAATGAAAGACATCAAAATTATTAAATAACACATATGGAATCATGTAGTAACCAAAAAAGTGTTAAACAAATCAAAATATATTTTAGATTTTAGATTCTTCAAATAGCCACCCTTTGCCTTGATGACAGCTTTGCACACTCTTGGCATTCTCTCAACCATCTTCACCTGTAATGCTTTTCCAACAGTCTTGAACGAGTTCCCCACTGCACATGTTGGCTGCTTTTCCTTCACTCTGCGGTCCAACTCATTTACATTTACATTTAAGTCATTTAGCTGACGCTCTTATCCAGAGCGACTTACAATTTGGAAAGTTCATACATATTCATCCTGGTCCCCCCGCGGGGAATGAACCCACAACCCTGGCGTTGCAAGCGCCATGCTCTACCAACTGAGCCACACGGGACCACTCATCCCAAACCATCTCAATTGGGTTGAGGTCAAGTGATTGTTGATGCCAGGTAATCTGATGCAACACTCCATCACTCTCCTTCTTGGTCAAATAGCCCTTTCACATCCTGGTGGTGTGTTGGGTCATTGTCCTGTTGAAAAACAAATGATAGTCCCACTAAGCAAAAACCAGATGGGATGGCATATTGCTGCAAAATGCTGTGGTAGCCATGCTGGTTAAGTGTGCCTTGAATTCTAAATAAATCACTGACAGTGTCACCAGCAAAGCACCCACACACCATCACACCTCCTCCGCCATGCTTTACGGTGTGAACTACACATGCGGAGATCATCCATTCACCTACTCTGCGTCTCACAAAGACACGGCGGTTGGAACCAAAAATCTCAAATTTGGACTCATCAGACCAAACGACAGATTTCCACCGGTCTAATGTCCATTGCTCGGGTTTCTTGGCCCAAGCAAGTCTCTTCTTATTATTGGTGTCCTGTAGTCGTGGTTTATTTGCAGCAATTCGACCATGAAGGCCTGATTCATGTAGGCCTGATTCATCCATGAAGGCCTGTCTCCTCTGAACAGTTGATGTTGAGATGTGTCTATTACTTGAACTCTGTGAAGCATTTATTTGGGCTGCAATTTCTGAGGCTGGTAACTAATGAACTTATCCTCTGCAGCAGATGTAACTCTGGGTCTTCCTTTCCTGTGGCGGTCCTCATGATAGCCAGTTTCATCATAGTGCTTGATGGTTTTTGCGACTGCACTTGAAGAAACTTTCAAAGTTCTTGAGATTTTCCAGATTGACTGACCTTGTCTTAAAGTAATGATGGACTGTCATTTCTCTGCTTATTTGAGCTGTTCTTGCCATAATATGGACTTGGTGTTTTACCAAATAGGGCTATCTTCTGTATACCACCCCTACCTTTTCACAACACAACTGATTGGCTCAAACGCATTAAGGAAAGAAATTCCACAAATTAACAAGCCACACCTGTTAATTGAAATGCATTCCAGGTGACTACCTCATGAAGCTGGTTGAGAGAATGCCAAGAATGTGCAACACTGTCATCAAGGGAAAAGGTGGCTACTTTGAAGAATTTAAAATATATTTTGATTTGTTTAAAACTTTTTGGGTTACTACATGATTCCATGTGTTATTTCATAGTTTTGATGTCTTCACCATTATACAACCATTATACAATCCATACAATGGAGAAAATAGTAAACAAAGAAAAACCCTTTAATGAGTAGGTGTGTCCAAACTTTTGACTGGTACTGTATGTAGCCTACATAGAAACTAGTGAATATTGACACCAATCTAAGCCTAAGTTTCAACTTTTCAGTTAGGCTAGTTAGTTACTGGAACAAGCACACCACTGAATGATACTTTGAATGATGTTGATCTTGTTTGACTTGCAGACACCAGTGGGAGGAAAAGACAAGAGTCAGAAGGAAAAGTCTGGAGCTGGCCCATCCAATGTTCTCACCGTGCCTGAAATCAAGAGCAAGCTAGCATCGTTAGCCAAAGAGGTAACACGTTCATTTTAGGGTTGGGCGGTATAATGTATTTTACTTTAGACCGGTATTGATGCACGGACTGGTTTAGTTTTTTTTTTACCTTACCTTCTATAAGTGTATTTCAATGTTTGTTTTGTTAAATGTAATACATCACTCTGTTTGTATAGTTTATTCCTCTACTTGAATTGTCTTTCTCTCTCTCAACAACCCCCCCCCCCCCCTCGACCACAAGGTCACTTGGCGACCGTTCACTCTTCAGTGTTCATGGTCAATGCAACAATATGTTGATGACAACAATGCTGCTTTCTACTTTGCTTCTTAACCCTATCAGTCCCGAGACCCCAGGAAACATCTGCTTTTCATTTATCTGACTTTCATTTATTTGTATGTCCAGCCCTTATATTTAGCCTCACAATGAAGTGTTTTACCATTTTCTTTTCAGGACAACCAGGGCTACAGGTAGAACACAAAACAATTTGACATAAACAGTCAATAAATGTCAAATAAAAAAATAAGGTCAGCCAAAGCAAAAACCTGATAAATGAAATGCATTCATATGAATGCTGTAAGTACAGAATAGTATTTATTTTTTATAACTTTTTTTGCTCACTGGAAAATTAATATCCAACGAGTCAGTGACAACTGTGTGGAGTTTGTGAAAGCAACTATGTGAGTTTATTACAGTATTATAGACCCTGGCCTTCTAATGACCCTTGTGTGTCTTGTGAGCGAAGCAGAGCAAAACATTGGCGGGTTCGTGACAGTCTCAGCTTTTCATAAATAGTTTTTAATAGTTTGTAGCTCAAACCATTCGGACTCTACAGACGTTTTTGTACAAAAGACCCAGCCCCTTCGGGATCCGCCCTTGTCTCACAAACACCGCTCTAGCTCAGCCCCCGTTAATCACACAGACGAATTGTTGGTATCTATGGATGTAAAAGAAATCAACGAATACAATGGTACAACTCGGAAGTCTTTAGCTCAAACACACTATGTTTAAAAGGGGTTAGAAGTGCAAAACGTGCCAGCCATACGGTGGGCCTCATTGAGTTAATATAAATCTGTTTTATATAAAGAGTTTTATATATTTACACTATTAGTTTGTGTCTTTTCTTAGCAGGTTGTGGCTAATGCTAATCGCTAGTTAGCTGGCTAGCTAGCTAGCTAATAAATGTACTCAGTCAGAGCAAACGTAGCTCGCTAATACAGCCTAATACCAGTGCTGGAGTAGGCGTAAATTAACATGTTGTTTGTGCAACCGTATCTTCTAAATCAGAGGAATATGTTAGCTATGAAGTAAGAGAAAACATTTAATGTAGCCAAAGACTATAGGGTCCCACTCTCCTGGAAAACACTGACCAACACTTTTGTTCCTACCCTGTCACAATAATGCCTCCATAGAGATTCTATTAGTATTATAATTCCTAATTCTATGAACACCTCCCTGGCTTTTTCATTCGTTGTCATGTCAAACACTATATTCAAAGTGCCCACAATTACATTCTAACAGTAAAATTAGAATAAGTGTTTAGATCTAAATCGCAAGTCAAATCGCAATTGCAATTTCATGTTAAAAAATATATATATATTTTGCCCATATTATGCAGCCCAAAGTAGCAGTGTGGAAATGATCTCAAATGAGATCAACTTTTGGTTGAAGTTTGATTGAACAGTATAAAACATACAGAATGGAGAAAGTCCCATTGAAATCAGTTAGAATGTATGTGTTGCCACCCTAGGGTCATGCACAGCTCATAAAGTCAATTTAGAACGTATTATTAAAAAACAAAAATGTGAAAAATACGGTGGCTTGCGAAAGTATTCACCTCCCTTGGCATTTTTCCTATTTTCACCCCCCTTGGCATTACAACCTGGAATGAAAATAGATTTTTTGGGGGGTTTATTATTTGATTTACACAACATGCCTACCACTTTGAAAATGCAAAATATTTTTTATTGTGAAACAAACAAGAAATAAGTTTGGGATATTTCTTTAGAACCCAACCCTGATCTGTACTTCTCCACAACTTTGTCCCTGACCTGTTTGGAGAGCTCCTTGGTCTTCATGGTGCCGCTTGCTTGGTGGTGCCCCTTGCCTACTGGTGTTGCAGACTCTGGGGCCTTTCAGAACAGGTGTATATTTACTGAAATCATGTGACAGATCATGTGACACTTATATTGCACACAGGTGTACTTTATTTAACTAATTATGAGACTTCTGAAGGTAATAGGTTGCAACAGATCTTATTTAAGGGCTTCATAGCAAAGGGGGTGTGTACACACCACTTTTCTTTTCTTTTTTTTTAAACAAGTCATTTTTTTCATTTCACTTCACCATTTTGGACTATTTTGTGTATTTCCATTACATGAAATCCAAATAAAAATCTATTTAAATTACAGGTTGTAATGCAACAAAATAGGAAAAACGCCAAGGGGGATGAATACTTTTGCAAGGCACTGTATTGTGATATCATATTTTGGTCATATCGACCAGCCATAAGTCATTTTCATGCTTCAAAGTTAAGCTTAGAACACCAAGTCGTTAGCAAAAGTTCACAGGTTATCTTGTGGTGATCTCTCCCTCTGCAAGCTTCCATACATAACATGCCATAAACGCCAAAGTCTGCTTGGCATCAAAGGTGTTCTCTGAAGATAATTCACATTGATGTCTTGTTTTTCCCACTGATTCCATTCAAAAAGGGCTGCAGCAAAGCCTCAGTGGAACACATGAAACACATCCTCCATAGTTGTGTGGGAATAACCTCTGACCTCGCCAATTGCCACCAGGCCTGAGGTGGGGGGTGACTGACCACTGGCGCACACGCAGCCATGACATCATAGAGAGGGATTAGCTTCTCTCTTCCTCTTCCTCTCTTACAGAAACCTCTTCCAACTGTATTGGCAGAATCAGCTGTACAAGGCCCACTTCATATTTGCCTCGTGAATAATACAGAATTGTAGGTTATACATGTTATTACACTGTAATAATGTTGTTTTCCCCTCTAGTGTGATTAAACATTAGTTTGATTAAATGTCTCACCCAGATTAAAAACATATTTACTGGCTCTTTTCCAATCTGGGAAAACCTCTTCCGAAGAGGCGAAGTTTGAAAATTTTGCCAAAAGTTCTTTCAGGATGTCAGATAAAAAAGTAAGTATTCTTGTTGTCTTGATAGTGAAAGTATTTGCTGTAGCATAAGCATTGTAGCATATGTATGTAGTTATTATAGACTATTGACATGAATTGCTGAATAAAAAACCTGAAACATTGAAATGTATAACACACAACTTAGAAACAAAAAATGTCCCAGTTATTTCAGATAGTTTTTTTGCAAAGTGTGTGCAGTGAAATATGTTCATCTTGGGTCCGCGCTCTCTTTTGGGATGGAATGGGAGTAGACCTGCCAAGGCAAAGTCTTCCCCATTGATTTAATGTCGTAGTTCTCTCACAAGTGTGTCTTTTGTAGCCCTAATTAAGGGACTTGAGGTTTGTGAATGGTACCAGACTCTGTCATGTTCAAGGTCTTTGACCAACTGAAGGAATATTCCTCTAGATGAATCTTGGGCTACTGTACGTAATGCAGAAATGCAGGGACTTTATGTACATTGAAGATTATTTTTACTCATGTCGATGCAGCACCCAAGCAGTATTTTACTTGGAGTATTTAAGTAAAGAGTCCTTTAATCTTGACCACATGGGGCCAAGATGGTGATGACACTGCATTCACTAATCACCATTTTATTCCAGTTTAGTTTCTGGGAAACTATTACAACTGGAATTGGAATGTTTGTGTCAAACAAGAAAAAGCCCTCTTAAATGGTTGGGTGTGTGCTTGAGAGTGTGTGTGCGTGCATGCGTGCGTTTGCGGGTGTATTTGCAAATGTAAGCATTCAAATGTGTGTGTGTGTGTGTGTGTGCGTGTGCGTGCGTGCGTGCAAAAGTGTGTGTGCACTAGGATGGGTCAAGTCACAGACCAGGCTGTCTTTTTATTGATGAGGAGTCCTTTGAGATGAATCCAACCGCCTGACATATTAAGGCCTCCATTAAGAACATGCTGTCATCATCGGCAGTTGTTGTGCAGGTGAAAAGTCTTTAGACTGCAAGGTGCGGTCAGGGGAGGCTTGATCCCAATGTGTAGAAAACATCTGTGGAAGTGATTTGGTTCCGAAGCCAAAGACTCTGGGATGTGTCAGACTCGAGCACCTAGTCATTCTTTCTGGTATGTACTATTGCCCCCCACCCAACCCCTTGTACCCCTACATGCTGTCTCAATTCATTGTTCCCCAGGCATGGTAAGGCAAGGCAAGGCGCACAAAATACATTCTTTAGTAAAAAATCATAGCTCTCTGCTATGCAGCATGTCATTTGCATGCATTATAATTAGTTTCTCTCTATCTCTCTCTGTCTCATACAGGTGGTTAAAGACCTCTGGAACTTTGTACAAACATTGAAAACAGAGAAGAAATAAGTCATTGCATTTCTTACAGTTATGTTGGATTTTTTTGTTTTCTCTATGCTTTCCCCAAGAACATTGTAGCTCTAATGTTTTAACCCATTACTAAGAGCATCAGTGAATACGTGTGTAATGTCCCCCCTGCTAAAGAAATGGTGTTAGCCTACTGTTGGTGTCCATCGGTGAGCCATAGGCCTTTGCACATTTACATTTTACATTTAAGTCATTTAGCAGACGCTCTTATCCAGAGCGACTTACAAATTGGTGCATTCACCTTATGATATCCAGTGGAACAACCACTTTACAATAGTGCATCTAACTCTTTTAAGGGGGGGGGGGTTAGAAGGATTACTTTATCCTATCCTAGGTATTCCTTAAAGAGGTGGGGTTTCAGGTGTCTCCGGAAGGTGGTGATTGACTCCGCTGACCTGGCGTCGTGAGGGAGTTTGTTCCACCATTGGGGTGCCAGAGCAGCGAACAGTTTTGACTGGGCTGAGCAGGAACTGTACTTCCTCAGAGGTAGGGAGGCGAGCAGGCCAGAGGTGGATGAACGCAGTGCCCTTGTTTGGGTGCACTATGGTGATGTTTTGCAAACTGTTTCATATGTTCAATCAAGTCCCTGCTTATTAAAGGAATAGTTCATACATGATTTTCTTATTACGTAGGTTGTTGTCGATCGACCCAGTTTTAGGCGCGTATGTGGGTTATTTAGTCATTTTCACCAGCATCTGGTTAGCTCAGAATGTTAGTATTCTTAGCATGTCCATTGGCATCAATTGTGGCAATGCTAGAATAAACATTCCAAAATTACCATATCACTCCAGAGATGATCATTAGTAATTAAGGGAATGATTTCATTACCGTCGCTTTGTAAAAAATAATTGGGTTGCTAGACGAAAGCCTAGGTAAGTGGGAAATGATGTGTTTTTATCCTGTACTTTGTTAACTGTACCTTTAATGATGACATTGTTATTTGTAAATAGTCCGTACAATTTAATGCGCTGTTATGGTAGCTTCAAAATACTGTAGATTGGTTATCGAAACAAACTCCTCTGGTTCTGGCTTGTGTATTTTTGTTTTTAATGTTCGTTTTAACGCTGCTCTCTAATTTTGCGTTGAGTTTTGTTTTCTTTACACTTTTGTATACTGTAACACATTATGGAGGAGAATGGCAAATGTTTATTGAAGAGATTGCATCACTCATTGAGCTAAACTATCAATGAACCACACTCCATTGATCACAATTGGATTTAGGGTCTTAGCCAATTGAAGCTTACATTACAGTTAAAGAAGGATTTTAAAGCTTTGAGACCATTGAGACATGGATTGTGTATGTGTGCCATTCAGAGCATGAATGTAGTAGGTGACAAGAGCTCCAATTGGCTAAGATATACAGTTGAAGTCGGAAGTTTACATACACCTTAGCCAAATACATTTAAACTCAGTTTTTCCCAATTCCTGACATTTAATCCTAGTAGAAATTCCCTGTCTTAGGTCAGTTAGGATCACCACTTTATTTTAAGAATGTGAAATGTCAGAATAATTGTAGAGAGAATGATTCATTTCAGCTTTTATTTATTTCATCACATTCCCAGTGGGTCAGAAGTTTACATACACTCAATTAGTATTTGGTAGCATTGCCTTTAAATTGTTTAACTTGGGTCAAACGTTTCAGGTAGCCTCACAAGCTTCCCACAATAAGTTGGGTGAATTTTGGCCCATTCCTCCTGACATAGCTGATGTAACTGAGTCAGGTTTGTAGGCCTCCTTGCTCGCACACGCTTTTTCAGTTCTGCCCACAAATTTTCTGTAGGATTGAGGTCAGGGCTTTGTGATGGCCACTCCAGTACCCTGACTTTGTTGTCCTCCCACAACTTTGGAAGTATGCTTGGGGTCATTGTCCATTTGGGAGACCCATTTGCGTCCAAGCTTTAACTTCCTGACTGATGTCTTGAGATGTTGCTTCAATATATCCACATAACTTTCCATCCTCATGATGCCATCTATTTTATGAAGTGAACCAGTCCCTCCTGCAGCAAAGCACCCCCACAACATGATGCTGCCACCCCCGTGCTTCATGGTTGGAATGGTGTTCTTCGGCTTGCAAGCCTCCCCCTTTTTCCTCCAAAAATAACGATGGTCATTATGGCCAAACAGTTCTATTTTTCTTTCATCAGACCAGAGGACATTTCTTCAAAAAGTATGATCTTTGTTCCCATGTGCAGTTGCAAACCGTAGTCTGGCTTTTCTATGGCAGTTTTTGAGCAGTGTCTTCTTCCTTGCTGAGCGGCCTTTCAGGTTATGTCAGTATAGGACTCATTTTACTGTGGATATTGATACTTTTGTGCCTGTTTCACAGATCTTCGCAAGGTACTTTGCTGTTGTTCTGGGATTGATTTGTACTTTTCGCACCAAAGTACGTTCATCTCTAGGAGACAGAACGCGTCTCCTTCCTGAGCGGTATGACGGCTGCGTGGTCCCATGGTGTTTATACTTGTGTACTATTGTTTGTACAGATGATTGTGGTACCTTCAGGCGTTTGGAAATTGCTCCCAAGGATGAACCAGACCTGTGGAGGTCTACAATTTTGGCTGATTTCTTTTGATTTTCCCATGATGTCAACCAAAGAGGCACTGAGTTTGAAGGTAGGCCTTGAAATACATCCACAGGTACACCTCCAATTGACTCAAATGATGTCAATTAGCCTGTCAGAAGCTTCTAAAGCCATGACATCATTTTCTGGAATTTCCCAAGCTGTTTAAAGGCACAGCCAACTTAGTGTATGTAAACTTCTGACCCACTGGAATTGTGAATTATAAGTGAAATAATCTGTCTGTAAACAATTGTTGGAAAAATGACTTGTGTCATGCACAAAGTAGATGACCTAACCGACTTGCCAAAACTATAGTTTGTTAACAAGAAATGTGTGGAGTGGTTGAAAAACGAGTTTTAATGACTCCAACCTAAGTGTATGTAAACTTCCCAACTTCAACTGTATATTTATACATATATATATACAGTGGGGCAAAAAAGTATTTAGTCAGCCACCAATTGTGCAAGTTCTCCCACTTAAAAAGATGAGAGAGGCCTGTAATTTTCATCATAGGTACACTTCAACTATGACAGACAAAATTAGGGAGGAAAATCACATTGTAGGATTTTTTATGAATTAATTTGCAAATTATGGTGGAAAATAAGTATTTGGTCACCTACAAACAAGCAAGATTTCTGGCTCTCACGACCTGTAACTTCTTCTTTAAGAGGCTCCTCTGTCCTCCACCCGTTACCTGTATTAATGGCACCTGTTTGAACTTGTTATCAGTATAAAAGTCACCTGTCCACAACCTCAAACAGTCACACTCCAAACTCCACTATGGCCAAGACCAAAGAGCTGTCAAAGGACACCAGAAACAAAATTGTAGACCTGCACCAGGCTGGGAAGACTGAATCTGCAATAGGTAAGCAGCTTGGTTTGAAGAAATCAACTGTGGGAGCAATTATTAGGAAATGGAAGACATACAAGACCACTGATAATCTCCCTTGATCTGGGGCTCCACGCAAGATCTCACCCCGTGGGGTCAAAATGATCACAAGAACGGTGAGCAAAAATCCCAGAACCACACGGGGGGACCTAGTGAATGACCTGCAGAGAGCTGGGACCAAAGTAACAAAGCCTACCATCAGCAAGGGCATTGAAGATGAAACATGGCTGGGTCTTTCAGCATGACAATGATCCCAAACACACCGCCCGGGCAACGAAGGAGTGGCTTCGTAAGAAGCATTTCAAGGTCTTGGAGTGGCCTAGCCAGTCTCCAGATCTCAACCCCATAGAAAATATTTGGAGGGAGTTGAAAGTCCGTGTTGCCCAGCAACAGCCCCAAAACATCACTGCTCTAGAGGAGATCTGCATGGAGGAATGGGCCAAAATACCAGCAACAGTGTGTGAAAACCTTGTGAAGACTTACAGAAAACATTTGACCTTTGTCATTGCCAACAAAGGGTATATAACAAAGTATTGAGATAAACTTTTGTTATTGACCAAATACTTATTTTCCACTATAATTTGCAAATAAATTCATTAAAAATCCTACAATGTGATTTTCTGGATTTTTTTCCTCATTTTGTCTGTCTTAGTTGAAGTGTACCTATGATGAAAATTACAGGCCTCTCTCATCTTTTTAAGTGGGAGAACTTGCACAGTTGGTGGCTGACTAAATACTTTTTTGCCCCACTGTATATATACATATACAGTGAACGGTAGTGTGTCAACAGTGAAGAGGCGACTCCGGGATGCTGGCCTTCTATGCAGAGTTGCAAAGAAAAAGCCATATCTCAGACTGGCCAATAAAAGGAAAAGATTAAGATTGGCAAAAGAACATAGACACTGGACAGAGGAACTCTGCCTAGAAGCCTAGCATCCCGGAGTCGCCTCTTCACTGTTGACGTTGAGACTGGTGTTTTGCGGATACTTTTTAATGAAGCTGCCAGTTGAGGACTTGTGAGGTGCCTGTTTCTCAAACTAGACACTCTAATGTACTTGTCCTCTTGCTCAGTTGTGCACCGGGGCCTCCCAATCTTTCTATTCTGGTTAGAGCCAGTTTGCGCTGTTCTGTGAAGGGAGTAGTACACAGCGTTGTATGAGATCTTCAGTTTCTTGGCAATTTCTCGCATGGAATAGCCTTCATTTCTCAGAACAAGAATAGACTGATGAGTTTCGGAAGAAAGTTATTTTTTTCTGGCCATTTTGAGCCTGTAATCGAACCCACAAATGCTGATGCTCCAGATACTCAACTAGTCTAAAGAAGGCCAGTTCTTTAATCAGCACAACAGTTTTCAGCTGTGCTAACATAATTGCAAAAGGGTTTTCTAATGATCAATTAGCCTTTTAAAATGATAAACTTGGATTAGCTAACACAAGTGCCATTGGTTGCTGATAATGGGCCTCTGTACGCCTGTGTAGATATTCCATAAAAAATCAGTCGTTTCCAGCTACAATAGTCATTTACAACATTAACAATGTCTACACTATATTTCTGATAAATTTTATGTTATTGTACAAAATGTTATGTTATTGTACAAAACATTAAGAACACCTTCCTAATAGAACAGCCTCAATTTTTCGGGGCATGGATTCTACAAGGTGTCGAAAGCGTTCCACTGGGATGCTGGCCCTTGTTGACTCCAATGCTTCCCACATTTGTGTGAAGTTGGCTGGATATCCTTTGGCTGGGGGCCAATTTTTGATACACAGGGGAAACTATTGAGTGTGAAAAACCCAGCAGCGTTGCAGTTCTTGGCACATGGTCAGTCTCTGTCATGGAAAGAGCAGGTGTTCTTAATGTTTTGTACACCCGTTTTACAGTTGCATGGCAGGAAAGTTGACTGGAGGAAGGAAGGCAGGCATTGGGCAAGTTCAAAAGACTACTTGTAATTTCATCTGATATTTCAAATATTCTTGATACGTATGACGCATGACGGTTCATAGTGAGTGGTTGTTTATTTATGGCTTGTTGAGATCAACATATCCGTCCATTTTTTTGTCTGTTCTTTCTCCCTTTTATCAGAATAAACAAAACCTAGCCCTGAGGCATTTGTAAAACAGCTTCACTTTTGGTAGTGTAATCAGATAGCCGTCAACACCTGGTTCTCACACTGGTTCCTTTCACTAAATAAATGCTGTAGTCTAGTAGTTGAATGACTTATTTTAGGTGACATTATGATGGATCCTAATTGAAGGGTGGATTGCTTTCTAATTGCTGTAAGTTGCATAACTGAATGCACACTACATTGCATCATTCAAGTAAAGCTAATACATCATGCTTCATGTCTGACTACTTCACATTACATAGAATATATTACCCTTTTAGCCATGGTTAATGTATAATGCTGGGATCACACCAACTCTGGCAACAGCGGGAAGCCCAGTCCTTTCAAAAGGAGAAGTCTGGCTCTGCAGGGACGAGGTTACATTGCCATTGCCTCATCAGAAGCTGATTTAAAAATGCCATTGTTTACACAAAAATATGACATTTATGGACCACTTATCTAGATTAGAGAACAAACTCAAAAAGTGAGCTCACATGACCTGAGACATGATCTTACCCGTTCTTACCATCCATAAATATGACGCACATTAGTTATGAATTATGATTCCAATTAATCACTTAGGACCAGTCACCACTTGGTGGCAGTAATGTCCATGGCTTACTTCAAAGCATGCTTCACCTAAGTATGAATTGATTGTCCCCCAACTGTAATATAGCTCAGATCTTCCACCCGTGAGCTATGAGAATCGTTCCCCCAAGTCAGTGAGTTTGCCCTGTAGCTCGTAGGAAGTGAGACCCGCTAGAGGATGTAAGCAGCACGATGACACATCACTTTATGGTCCTTGGAGATGACTGGCAGGCACGTGGAAAGCCCCTGCTGTGCTTGACTTGAATTCCAGGCCAGGGTTTGACTTAAATGCAGCCTGGAGGTACGGGAGATAGACGATGGGAGGAAAATATTGAGCGGAAGGCTAAGAGACATGTGTCATGTCCGAGGTTTATCGGCCCATGCCAGTGAGACTTGACAACGCATAGGGAAATGTCGCCCTTTACGCTCACTCTCTCCCTGCACGTTGTGGAGCGTGACATTACTGGCCACATTCGTGACAACCTATGAAGGGTTATCATGGGCATCTGAACAGCACTGAACATCACTGTTCACATCTGAGATATGTTCTTTGTGCTGTTGGTCAGTGTGTTCTCCGACACTACTGGATGGACTGGTTGTGGTAGAGTATGGATGCAGAGGATGTGTAGATTCTGCAAAATTGTACAGTCCTGAGTGGACCTCAGCCCCGTGACCTTAGACTGATCTCAGATCTCATTGTTTTACCAATGTTTTTACATCTTGATCCTTTGGACCTACAACCCAGTTCCAGCCTTGTACTAATGCTCCTTCAGTCAGTCAAGGGCTTTTTTGATGATTAGATTAGTTTAATTGTGTGTTAGTACAAATGCTTACACCTAGTTAAACTGTAATGGAATCAAATTGACCTCCCCTCTGGCAAACTACAGAGATGCGTACTGCAGCCACCTCTGGCTGACTACAGAGACGTACGACAGCCGAGGGGCCTATGAATAGCTGAGGTCGACTGGTGTCTTGACCGTGTCAAATCCCCCCGAGATCTCTTTTAGAAGTATTGTTATTTCCGTACTTAGCAGACAACTGTACCCGGACCGACCGACATAGCTTACATTTCAGCCCTTACCAATTCGTAATGGCTGCATATTCTACTCAGGCTGACTCGCTCACAGAGACATTCTAGCAGTAACCTTCTCCTCTCACAGCTGATATCGAATTGGACATAACTATAATCACAACGCTCTGACAACATCACTTCAAACATGTCCAGTGCTGCAACAAGATTAGTGTTGCATTAGGGGTGCATAGAGTCTTATAGCTCTGGCGTCAGGCATACAGCCAAGGTGTAGATGTTTTTGACCATAGATCTTTCTTCATGTTAGGGGCATATCAATGGGCTGAGTGTGGGGTCTACCTCCCTCCCACCCCCTTTCAAATGTTGTGACCTTTCTTTTGAGGAGACGCTGATCTATATGCCAGTAAGTGACAGGCTGACACCACCTAGATACAGCCAATTAAATGAACAAGAAGAAGAAAAAAAAGGGAACATTTTAAGCATTCATGGAGAGCTTTCAAAATGGAACTGGAACAATGAGTTGGCCTCGGGGGGAAAAAGTGATCATGCTGGTATGTTTATATTAGACAGAAAGGAAGCCGTCATTGTAAGGGATTTATTTTCACAGGAACCACTTTGACAGTCTACTGTCTCTTGACAACAATTCCTTGGATATACTTCTTACTTCCACACATATGTATATCTTTATAGGCAGAAAGCAGGCAACATTTATTTTCAGTTCTTCTTTTAGACGGTTACTTCTAGGCCAATTACATTGCAAGGAGAATTTTGGGGAGTAGGGGTTATCCAAGGATGGGGGACTTTGCTAGAACAACTTCCCAAAACAGACGTTAGGAAGAGATTGTCTGGAGGAGGAGGGTGGGATAGAGGACGTGAGGGAGTTCATCATCTATTCCCATAAGCGTCCCGGACCAGTAAAATACAGTGTTGGGTACAGCAATAGGCCGCGGTTATTAATAAGAGGGGAGGTGTGCTTTGCTCGACAAGCGCCAACACGCGAGAGCATTACCTCCACGGCTGGCTATGGCAAAGATGTGAGCTGCATTCCTCTGCCCACAAACCCAGGCTTTTTTTCTAACCAACAGAGCAGAGGCAGTAACAGTAGTTGGGAGATGTCTCACTTTAGCAAGATAGTGAGTTCATGTGGATTTGTTGTGGACTTGTTCAGTAGTGTCTGTGTTGCAAGTTTGTGTTTCACCTCTTTGGAGCTTGGATAGAAGTGCATTTGTGTGATGGACACGTTAACCTTTAGCATGCACCCTCTGTCTTTCATCAGCTTTTGCTCCAGCCCTGCTGCTCTAACACACCTTATTCTGCTCATAAAGGTCCTGAATCAGGTGTGTTAGAGTAGGGTTGGAACAAAAGCCTACACACCCAGCAGGGTTATAGGAGGAGACTTGGCCACCCCGGTATTAAAGGCCCAGAGCAGTCAATATTCTATTTTTCCTGTGTTTTATATATTGTACAGTCGCTGATGAAATGTAAACTGTAAAAGTGTGAAAAACATTAGATCAGTGTTATTTCCTAATAATTGCTGGTTGAAAATACAAGATACACAGGACCTTCTAATCAGCAGGTTTGCATGGGCGGGAGTTTCAGCTTTCCATGGTGACATCACAATGTGGTAAATTGGTTAAAGTATCAGGAATCAAAGTAAGACCCAGATGCAGACTGTCGAAGTAACAATATTTAATGTTCCAACAGGGACAAGCAGAAGACAGGTCAAGGCAGGCAGAGGTCGGTAATCCAGAGGAAGGCAGATGTACAGGTCAGCGGGCAGGCAGAGTGATCAGGCAGGCGGGCACAGAGTCCAGAAAACAGGCAAGGGTCAAAACCGGGAGGACTAGCAAAGAGAAATAGACAACAGGAGCAAGGGGAAAAAAACACACTGGTAGACTTGAAAACATACAGGACAAACTGGCACAGAGAGACAGGAAACACAGGGATAAATACACTGGCCCAGAGAGACAGGAAACACAGGGATAAATACACTGGGGAAAACAAGTGACACCTGGAGGGGTTGGAGACAATAACGAGACAGGTGAAACAGATCAGGGCGTGACATAAAGCTACAATGCAGCCATTTTTATCTCAATATCAAATAATTTTCTGGGTAAAAATTAGTACTTTACTGTGATTGTTTTCAATTATAATGACTTCTTAGCAAAGATAAATTTCTCAAGCAAGGAATTTGAAATAGTTTTTGGTTAAAAATCTATTTTGCCAATTTTTATTTACAGTAAGGTACATAATTGTTACATAGAAATGCTTTGATATTGATATAAAAACAGATGCATTGGGCTTTTAAACAATCAATTAGTGTCGCGAGTCACCATAAGTAGTGACACATAACCCTCACACCATAACCCTCACTACAGTCTGCCTCTGTAGACTTTGGCCCTTGAATGAGTGACCCTTCGATTGGTCATTTTGTGCATGTGAATTCATGCAAATTGTTTGAGTTGGACAACAAAAGCTATTATTGAACCCATAATAAGTAATATCATGTTGTGAGTGTTCAGAAGTACCCTACAACAGCCCATTTGAGGACATTTTACTGTAACCGCACTCGTCATGTGGTTATTTAAAATGTCACTGCAAAGGTGAGATATGCTACCTAAAAAATACTTCCAATTGAGAGCCCTCATTTTCCTCATAAAGGTCCCCTGTTGCTTCCCTCCATTTGAGTCCAACCCCAGCACAAGCCTTGGGCTGTAGGTTATTTAAGCAGACATTTGGCTAACATGTCTCACTCACAACAGTGGAGTTGAATAAAGCAATTTGTCAGTCCCCAAACACTTCCAAAAATATGATTGTATCTGTGATGAGTGTAGCCCCCGAGGTGTGAGGGTATTTAGTACTCTCACTTAACCGTAATGGGGGAACCTTCAGTATTCAAAGAATGATGGTAGCTTTCAGCTAAAGCGTATCTGCTCTGGAAGCTCTTATCAAGATGAGTTGAACCCATTTACAGCTAAATGGTGTGTGACAAGCGCTATGATTTGCTGCCTCACTCTGTGCCAATGTGATTGGTTCTGCATATGTTGTCTAACGTACATCTGTCTGTCAACGCACAACCTATGTAGTTTACAGTGGTGGAAAAAGTACCCAATTGTCATACTTGAGTAAAAGTAAAGATACCTTAATAGGAAATGACTCAAGTAAAAGTGAAATTCAACCAGGAAAATACTACTTGAATTAAAGTCTAAATATACTAGAAATCCTTTCAAATTCGTTATATTAAGCAAATCAGACGGCACAATTTCTATTTTATTTTATGGCTAGCCATGGGCACACGCCAACATAATTTACACACAAAGCATTAGTGTTTGGTGCCTTTGCCAGATCAGAGGCAGTAAAGATTACCAGGGATGTTCTCTTGATACAGTAAGTACGTGAATTGGACCGTTTTCCTGTCCTGCTAAGCATTCAAAATGTAAAAAGTACTTTTGTGAGTCAGGGAAAATATGTAGGATTAAAAAGTACATATTTTCTTTAGAAATGTAGAGGAATAAAAGTAAAAGTTGTCAAATATAAATAGTATTTTTACTACCCCCACAAAAAATACTTAAGTAGTACTTCAAAGTATTTTTACTTAGTTACTTTACACCATATCATATTTCAAGTTAGCAGAATCACATGAACGTGTTAGGCTGATCATTTATGTATAATATAGTGCTTTTAAAAGTATTCTTCTGATATCTATTTTGGGAAAAACGTTTTATCTAAATTGCTACATATTCATAGTATTATGTATTGTTTTGCATGTTAAACAACATATTGTATATTGTTGTAGACACACAGTTTACACTCATCCATAAGCTTAATCGTCAACATGCACTTCATTAGAACTGATTTAATATCTATTTCTTTTGCACGGAAGACACACACCTGGCTTCAAATGCGATTTTTGGACAGAACATGAATAAATTGTAGCGCACGTGTAGCATTGAACACTGAACACTCATAAAACAATGTTCCCAGACAACTCATCTAGTGGAAGGATCAGTTGCTGTTTGGCCCCACTTAACGTCCGCCCCTGCACATTCTGCTAAGGTTGGAGAATATACAGGTCTTCTTGCAAAGAAAATGTACCATTTTACTCAAGTGGTGGTGGATTGATTTATAACTGACAATACAAAACACCCAGGTGTTATTCGAATCGGCCTATTTGAGCAAAGAGAATTAGTAATTTTTTGCAACACCGTTGCGCATGAATCTAGACACTCCTCGCAGTTAATATCATGATGTTAATAACTAGTGTTTAGTGAGTTATCATAAAGGAAATCCGTTGATGCAGATTTCACAGCAAAAATGTAGTCTATAACATAGTGTTTCCCCTCCTCAAAAATGAAGACACTCAAGCAACAACAACAGAAACTCCAAGGGTGTCGACTAATTCAGTGTTTTACAGTGGGTGGAGGTATCAGTCTGCTCGCCTTTTTAATCTTCAAATCTACATCTGGAAAAGCTAATTTTTTCCTTCTGCAAATAACATCTGCAGCTAAAAGCCCAGACAGGTAGTTAGAGCTGATTGGTCATGGATGGATTCCCCCCCCCCCTCTCTCTCCTTCTAGTTCTCTCTCTTCTTCTCTCTTTTTTCTTCTCTACAAAGCCCAGAGGCTAGTATTTCACTGATTACAGAGTCCCCCCATTTGAATGGCCGTTTGTGTATTGTCAGAACAAAGGGGTGAGGAGGCTCTAAAGAGGTGCGAGACAGGGGAATGGATTGGGCTCAACCATTAGGCTGAGTGGAGTTTGCAGGTTGAGGCTAGCTGAAGGGGCACCCTCCTGCGCTGAGGGGACTCCTCCTACCTAATGCGGTTGCTGCTATCGCTAAGAAGCTACATGGCTTACTGGCGGTCCATCAGAAGGGGCATTGTATCAAATAAAATTTCATTGTATTAGTCACATGTGCCGAATACAACAGGTGTAGGTGTAGACCTTCCTCCTCAAACAACAACATTGACGAATATGCTGATTCGGTGAGCGAGTTTATTAGCAAGTTCATCGGCGATGTCGTACCCACAGCAGCTATTAAAACATTCCCAAACCAGAAACCGTGGATTGATGGCAGCATTCTGTAACGGCTGTCTCTCTCCTCATCCTCGGACGAGGAGAGGAGAGAAGGATCATCAGACCAAAATGCAGCATTCGGGAAGTAAGCCATCTTTTTATTTCAATACGATGATGGCAACACGAAACAAAACACTTTCAAATATACAAAACAAGAAAACGACGTTGACGAAACCTGAACATAAACTTACATAACTAAACGTAAACTCACGGACAGGAAACAGACGACATCAAAATAAACGAACAGCCAAACAGTCCCGTATGGTACATACATTCGACGACACAGGAGACAATCACCCACAAACAAACAGTGAGAACACCCTACCTAAATATGACTCTTAATTAGAGGAGAACGCAAAACACCTGCCTCTAATTAAGAGCCATACCAGGCAACCACAACCAACATAGAAACAGATAACATAGACTGCCCACCCAAAACACATGCCCTGACCTAAACACATACAAAAACAACATAAAACAGGTCAGGACCGTTACAGAACCCCCCCCTCAAGGTGCGAACGCCGGGCGCACCAGCACAAAGTCCAGGGGAGGGTCTGGGTGGGCAGTTGACCACGGTGGTGGCTCAGGCTCTGGACGCTGCCCCCACACCACCATAGTCACTCCCCGCTTCTGTCTTCCTCTTCCAATGACCACCCTAAAACTAACTTCCCCTAAATGAACGGCCAGCACCGGGAGAAGGGGCAGCACCGGGACAAGGGGCAGCACCGGGACAAGGGGTAGCACCGGGACAAGGGGCAGCACCGGGACAAGGGGCAGCACCGGGATAAGGGGCAGCACCGGGATAAGGAGCAGCACCGGGACAAGGGGCAGGTCCCGGCTAAGATACTCTGGCAGATCCTGGCTGAGGGACTCTGGCAGGTCCTGGCTGAGGGACTCTGGCAGGTCCTGGCTGAGGGACTCTGGCAGGTCCTGGCTGAGGGACTCTGGCAGGTCCTGCCTGAGGGACTCTGGCAGGTCCTGCCTGAGGGACTCTGGCAGGTCCTGCCTGAGGGACTCTGGCAGGTCCTGGCTGAGGGACTCCGGCAGGTCCTGGCTGGACGGCTCCGGCAGGCCCTGGCTGGACGGCTCCGGCAGGCCCTGGCTGGACGGCTCCGGCAGGCCCTGGCTGGACGGCTCCGGCAGGTCCTGGCTGGACGGCTCCGGCAGGTCCTGGCTGGACGGCTCCGGCAGGTCCTGGCTGGACGGCTCCGGCAGGTCCTGGCTGGACGGCTCCGGCAGGTCCTGGCTGGACGGCTCCGGCAGGTCCTGGCTGGACGGCTCCGGCAGGTCATAGCAGGACGGCTCCGGCTGGTCATGGCAGGACGGCTCCGGCTGGTCATGGCAGGACGGCTCCGGCTGGTCATGGCAGGACGGCTCCGGCTGGTCATGGCAGGACGGCTCCGGCTGGTCATGGCAGGACGGCTCTGGCTGGTCATGGCAGGACGGCTCTGGCTGGTCATGGCAGGACGGCTCTGGCTGGTCATGGCAGGACGGCTCTGGCTGGTCATGGCAGGACGGCTCTGGCTGGTCATGGCAGGACGGCTCTGTAGGGAGGAGAAGGAGAGACAGCCTGGTGCGTGGTATAGGCACTGGCTGCGCTGGAGAGGAGGAAACAGCTGGAGAGAGAACCCGGAGAGACAGCCTGGTACGGGGGGCTGCCACCGGAGGACTGGTACATGGAGGTGGCACCGGGTATACCGGACCGTGAAGGAGGACACGTGCTCTTGAGCACCGAGCCTCCCCAACCTTACCAGGTTGAATGGTCCCCGTAGCCCTGCCATTGCGGCGAGGTGGAATAGCCCGCACTGGGCTATGCAGGCGAACCGGGGACACCACCTGTAAGGCTGGTGCCATGTACGCCGGCCCGAGGAGACGTACTGGAGACCAGATACGTTGGGCCGGCTTCATGGCACTCGGCTCGATGCCCAACCTAGCCCTCCCAGTGCGGCAAGGTGGAATAGCCCGCACTGGGCTAAGCACGCGTACTGGGGACACCGTGCGCTTTACCGCATAACACGGTGTCTTACCAGTACGACGCCTTCTTCCTCCACGGTAAGCACGGGGAGTTGGCTCAGGTATCCTACCCGGCTTTGCCACACTCCTCGTGTGCCCCCCCCCCAAGAAATTTTTGGGTCTGACTCTCGGGCTCCCAACCGCGTCGCCGCGCTGCCTCCTCATACCAGCGCCTCTCTGCCTTCGCTGCCTCCAGCTCCGCCTTGGGACGGCGATATTCCCCTGGCTGAGTCCAGGGTCCTTTGCCGTCCAGGATCTCCTCCCAAGTCCAGGAGTCCTTGTTGCTCTGTTGAGCATTCCCTTGCCGCTTGGTCTTAGCGTGGTGGGTGATTCTGTAACGGCTGTCTCTCTCCTCATCCTCGGACGAGGAGAGGAGAGAAGGATCATCAGACCAAAATGCAGCATTCGGGAAGTAAGCCATCTTTTTATTTCAATACGATGATGGCAACACGAAACAAAACACTTTCAAATATACAAAACAAGAAAACGACGTTGACGAAACCTGAACATAAACTTACATAACTAAACGTAAACTCACGGACAGGAAACAGACGACATCAAAATAAACGAACAGCCAAACAGTCCCGTATGGTACATACATTCGACGACACAGGAGACAATCACCCACAAACAAACAGTGAGAACACCCTACCTAAATATGACTCTTAATTAGAGGAGAACGCAAAACACCTGCCTCTAATTAAGAGCCATACCAGGCAACCACAACCAACATAGAAACAGATAACATAGACTGCCCACCCAAAACACATGCCCTGACCTAAACACATACAAAAACAACATAAAACAGGTCAGGACCGTTACACATTCGCGCGACACTGAAAGACACGCTGAAAGACACTGAAAGACACACCCTCGCACAGAGGGTGTGTCTCCCTGCACCCCCACCAAAGCCCCAGCTGAAGCCCCAGCCCACACCAGCTCCCTCTCCAAAGCCATCTCCAAGGCTGTCTGCAATGACTCAGGATGAGCCAGCTGGGTCTGTATGCGCAGCTCCGTAGGAGAGAGCGCCTGTATGAACTGGTCCCGTGCTAGCTCGCTCTGCACGGAGGGGGGCATGTGAGCATATGCCCGCCGAGAGAGGCTCTCAATGTTAGCTAGCACCCGTAGAGGCTCTCCAGGCTGCCTGCGTCTATTACTCAGTTCGGAGCGCAGTAGCCCGGGCTGTACACACTGTCCAGAGCGTGTCGTAAGAAAGCACAAACCACTGCTTTTAATCAGGGCAAGGTGACCGGAAACATGACCGAATACAAACAGTGTAGCTATTCCCTCCGCAAGGCAATCAAACAAGCTAAGCGTCAGTATAGAGACAAAGTAGAGTCGCAATTCAACGGCTCATACACAAGAGGTATGTGACAGAGTCTACAGTCAATCACGGGTTACAAAAAGAAAACCAGCCCCATCGCGGACCAGGATGTCTTGCTCCCAGACAGAATAAACAACTTCTTTGCCCGCTTTGAGGACAATACAGTGCCACTGACACGGCCCGCTACCAAAACCTGCGGACTCTCTTTCACTGCAGCCGACGTGAGTAAAACATTTAAACGTGTTAACCCTCGCAAGGCTGCAGGCCCAGACGGCATCCCCAGCCGCGTCCTCAGAGCATGCGCAGACCAGCTGGATGGTGTGTTTACGGACATATTCAATCAATCCTTATCCCAGTCTGCTGTCCCCACATGCTTCAAGAGGGCCACCATTGTTCCTGTTCCCAAGAAAGCTAAGGTAACTGAGCTAAACGACTACCGCCCCGTAGCACTCACTTCCGTCATCATGAAGTGCTTTGAGAGACTAGTCAAGGACCATATCACCTCCACCCTACCTGACACCCTAGACCCACTCCAATTTGCTTACCGCCCCAATAGGTCCACAGACGACGCAATCGCAACCACACTACACACTGCCATAACCCATCTGGACAAGAAGAATACCTATGTGAGAATGCTGTTCATCGACTATAGCTCAGTATTTAACACCATAGTACCCTCCAAACTCGTCATCAAGCTCGAGACCCTGGGTCTCGACCCCGCCCTGTGCAACTGGGTACTGGACTTCCTGACGGGCCGCCCCCAGGTGGTGAGGGTAGGTAACAACATCTCCACTCCGCTGATCCTCAACACTGGGGCCCCACAAGGGTGCGTTCTCAGCCCTCTCCTGTACTCCCTGTTCACCCACGACTGCGTGGCCATGCACGCCTCCAACTCAATCATCAAGTTTGCAGACGACACTACAGTTGTAGGCCTGATTACCAACATTGACGAGACGGCCTACAGGGAGGAGGTGAGGGCCCTCGGAGTGTGGTGTCAGGAAAAGAACCTCACACTCAACGTCAGCAAAACAAAGGAGATGATCGTGGACTTCAGGAAACAGCAGAGGGAGCACCCCCCTATCCACATCGATGGGACAGTAGTGGAGAGGGTAGTAAGTTTTAAGTTCCTCGGCATACACATCACAGACAAACTGAATTGGTCCACCCACACAGACAGCGTGGTGAAGAAGGCGCAGCAGCGCCTCTTCAACCTCAGGAGGCTGAAGAAATTTGGCTTGTCACCAAAAGCACTCACAATCTTTTACAGATGCACAATCGAGAGCATCCTGTCGGGCTGTATCACCGCCTGGTACGGCAACTGCTCCGCCCACAACTGTAAGGCTCTCCAGAGGGTAGTGAGGTCTGCCCAACGCATCACCGGGGGCAAACTACCTGCCCTCCAGGACACCTACACCACCCGATGTCACAGGAAGGCCATAAAGATCATCAAGGACAACAACCACCCGAGCCACTGCCTGTTCACCCCGCTATCATCCAGAAGGCGAGGTCAGTACAGGTGCATCAAAGCAGGGACCGAGAGACTGAAAAACAGCTTCTATCTCAAGGCCATCAGTCTGTTAAACAGCCACCACTAACATTGAGTGCCTGCTGCCAACATACTGACTCAACTCCAGCCACTTTAACAATGTAAAAATTGATTACATTTTTTTATCACTAGCCACTTTTAACAATGCCACTTCATATAATGTTTACATACCCTACATTACTCATCTCATATGTATATACTGTACTCTATACCATCTACTGCATCTTGCCATCTTGATATAATACATGTATCACTAACCACTTTAAACAAGGCCACTTTTATATGTTTACATACCCTACATTACTCATCTCATATGTATATACTGTACTAGATACCATCTACTGCATCTTGCCTATGTCGTTCTGTACCATCACTCATTCATATATCTTTATTTACATATTCTTCATTTCTTTACACTTGTGTGTATTAGGTAGTTGTGAAATTGTTAGGTTAGATTACACGTTGGTTATTACTGCATTGTCGGAACTAGAAGCACAAGCATTTCGCTACACTGACATTAACATCTGCTAACCATGTGTATGTGACAAATACAATTTGATTTGATTTGTACAGTGAAATGCTTACTTACGAGCCCCTAACCAACAATGCAGTTAAAGAAAATATATGAATAAGAAGTAAAAGTAACAAGTAATTAAAGAGCAGCAGTAAAATAACAAGACTATATTCAGGGGGGTACCGGTACAGAGTCAATGTGCGGGGGCACAGGTTAGTTGAGGTAATATGTACATGTAGGTAGAGTTATTAAAGTGACTATGCAGAAATGATAACAACAGAGAGTAGCAGTGGCGTAAAAGGGGGGGCAATGCAAATATTCTGGGTGGCCATTTGATTAGATGTTCAGGAGTCTTATGGGTTGGGGGTAGAAGCTGTTAAGAAGCCTCTTGGACCTAGACTTGGTGCCCCAGTACCGCTTGCCATGCGGTAGCAGAGAAAACAGTCTATGACAAAGGTGGCTGGAGTCTTTGACCATTTTTAGGGCCTTCCTCTGACACCGCCTGGTATAGAGGTCCTGGATGGCAGGAAGCTTGGTCCCAGTGATGTACTGGGCCGTACGCACTACCCTCTATAGTGCCTTGCGGTCAGAGGCCGAGCAGTTGCCATACCAGGCAGTGATGCAACCAGTTAGGATGCTCTCGATGGTGCAGCTATAAAACCTTTTGAGGATCTGAGGACCCATGCCAAATCTTTTCAGTCTCCTGAGAGGGAATAGGTTTTGTCGTGCCCTCTTCACGACTGTCTTGGTGTGCTTGGACCATGTTAGTTTGTTGGTGATGTGAACACCCAGGACACTTGAAGCTCTCAACCTGCTCCACTACAGCCCTGTCGATGAGAATGGGGGCCTGTTCGGTCCTCTTTTTCCTGTAGTCCACAATCATCTACTTTGTCTTGATCACGTTGAGGGAGAGGTTGTTGTCCTGGCACCACACTGCCAGGTCTCTGATCACGGCCAGTCCAGGATCCAGTTGCAGAGGGAGTTGTTTAGTCCCAGGGTCCTTAGCTTATTGATGAGCTTTGAAGGCTCTATGGTGTTGAACGCTGAGCTGTAGTCAATGAATAACATTCTCACATAGGTGTTCATTTTGTCCAGGTGGGAAAGGGCAGTGTGGACTGCAATAGAAATTGCATTATTTGTGATCTGTTATGGCGGTATGCAAATTGGAGTGGGTCTAGGGTTTCTGGAATAATGGTGTTGATGTGAGCCATGACCAGCCTTTCAAAGCACTTTGAGTGCTACGGGTCGGTAGTAATTTAGGCAGGTTACATTAGTGTTCTTGGGCACAGGGACTATGGTGGTCTGCTTAAAACATGTTGGTATTACAGACTCAGACAGGGAAAATGTTGAAAATGTCAATGAAGACACTTGCCAGTTGGTCAGCGCATGCTTGCAGTACACGTCCTGGTAATCCGTCTGGCCCTGCGGCCTTGTAAATGTTGACCTGTTTAAAGGTCTTATTTACATCGGCTGTGGAGTGTGGGATCACACAGTCTTCCAGGACAGCTGGTGCTCTCATGCATGTTTCAGTGTTATTTGCCACGAAGCGAGCATAGAAGTTGTTTAGCTCGTCTGGTAGGCTCGTGTCACTGGGCAGCTCTCGGCTGTGCTTCCCTTTTTAGTCTGTAATGGCTTGCAAGCCCTGCCACATCCGATGAGCGTCAGAGCCGGTGTAGTATGATTCGATCTTAGTCCTGTATTGACACTTTGCCTGTTTGATGGTTCATTTGAGGGCATAGCGGGATTTCTTATAAGCTTCCAGGTTAATGCAGCAGCTCCAACATTTAGCTCAGTGCGGATGTTGCCTGTAATCCATGGCTTCTGGTTGGGGTATGTACATACGGTCACTGTGGGGACGACGTCATCGATGCACTTATTGATGAAGCCAATAACTGATGTGGTGTACTCCCCAATGCCATCGGAGGAATCCCGGAACATTTTCCAGTCTGTGCTTAGCATCTGCTTCATCTGACCACTTTTTTATTGATCGATTCACTGGTGCTTCCTGCTTAATTTTCGTTTGTAAGCAGGAATCAGGAGGATAGAATTGTGGTCAGATTTGCCAAATGGAGGGCGAGAGAGAGCTTTGTATGCGTCTCTGTGTGTGGAGTAAAGGTGGCCAGAGTTTTTTTCCCTCCGGTTGCACATTTAACATGCTGATAGAAATTTGGCAAGACGGATTTAAGTTTCCCTGCATTAAAGTCCCTGGCTACTAGCAGTGCCACCTCTGGGTGAGCGTTTTCCTGTTTGCTTATGGCGGAATACAGCTCATTCAGTGCAGTCTTAGTGCCAGCATCAGTCTGTGGGGGTATGTAGACAGCTACGAAAAATACAGATAAAAACACTCTAGGTAGATAGTGTGTCTACAGCTTCTCATGACATACTCTACCTCAGGCGAGCAAAACCTCGAGACTTCCTTAGATATCGTGCACCAGCTGTCCGCCGACCCTTCTCTTACCAGACACCGCTGTTCTATCCTGCCGATACAGCGTATAACCAGCCAGCTGTATGTTGATAATGTCGTCGTTCAGCCACGACTCCGTGAATCATAAGATGTTACAGTTTTGAATGTCCCGTTGGTAATTTAAACTTCCGCGTAGGTCATCGATTTAATTTTCCAGAGATTGCACGTTTGCTGGCAGAATGGAAGGAAGTGGGGGTTTATTAGATCGCCTACAAATTCTCAGAAGGCAGCCCGCCCTCTTGCCCCTTTTTCTCTGCCTTCTCTTCACGCAAATGACGGGAAAGCAGTATATCATTCTGTCAGACACGTTAAGGAAAAAAAGGATTCTGACAGTCCGTGGTGAGTAATCGCAGTTCTGATGTCCAGAAGTTATTTTCGGTCATAAGAGACAGTAGCAGCAACATTATGTACAAAATAAGTTAAAAAAACAAGTTACGCAAAGAAACAAACAAAAAAACACAATTGGTTAGGAATACGTAAAATGTCAGCCTTGTTCTCCAGCGCCATGTTATTCCAATCCTAACCATACAGCTGACCTCTAGGAGTGAAATGGGACTACATTCTCAAAGCCCACCTCTACCTGAAGAAGTATACTCGCCCACTCCACAGTTTAATAGCAATTAGATGGGTTGATCTATTCTGTTAACAGGTTTTAACCTTTAAACACTCACTAAATACTTCTCGCCCATTGACTTGATGGTAATGACTTCAAATCAAAGTGTTTACTGCCTTAGGTGGGTTGACTAGGTCATGAGGTTGGAGGGCTGTGGCATGGTGTCGACACGGGTATAATCTCATGGAAGCCTCTTTTTGGAGGTGTTTTTAATTTGTTGTCGAAGTTACAAAATGGTTACGCATTTAGACACTTCTTTCAAATATATGGTTGTGTATGTACAGCTGTATAACTTTTTTTGACACTTTCCAGTCTTCAAAACTGAAAGCTGACAGTATGGATTGAGTCAACCATTCTGACCAGGTTCTCCAAATCTTGCAGCAATTTTGTGCCACATTACCAACAACCAGCACCTTAAATTGGTAATTACAGCAATCCAACAAACAATTAGGGGGTCATTTCAATGCAGAAAAACTTCAAGAGCTGACAACAAATTACTTCATTTTGCTCCCTGAAACTTCTTTCACAGGTCCACCCAATTCTTAGCAGTTATTATGTCGTTAGCACATAACTCATAGAATTCAGCATTGGTTTGACAGGTTAAATGAGCCCCCAACATTAGCCTCTGCTATCCAAGTGAATCTTCATATTATGCCAAAGATACAAAATGGACCAGAAAAGTAGAGGTATGTGGCTCATTGATCAGTGTTATGAAACAATTGTTTTTACTACATCATGACAGTTTTTGGCAGTTGCCTTTTTCACCATCCATTAACCTGGAGCCTGAGAGTAATTGTAAGAGGAGTTTAGTGAGGCGTGCAAATACATCATGAAAATGATATCATATGTTAGCAACTAGTGGCGAGGGATCCATACTGTGTGTTTGTTTTTTATGTGTGTACGTAAGACCTCTGTTGAACTGAGAGGGGGAAATATCATCATTAGTGTCATGCTGGGTACTGAAGCTAATGGATTTGTCAATAGGTTCTGCATGTATCGCGGTACTCTGAGATTTTTTGTCGAGGAGCAATAGTTTAATTTTGACCCCACACTCACATGGTCTCTTTCTCTCTCACAAACACATACTGTGGCCCCCAACTTCAAGGCACACACACCCACACACACACTGTGGCCCCAAACTTCAAGGCAAAGATGCCCTAAATGACTCCAAGCAAATGTGATGGGGGACAAATTACAAAATACAAAATGCTTCCCAGCTTTTCTTCAAGGCTCGCCCTCTCTCTCAGCGACACTCTTCTGGGCACTCTCTCCGTCACCCTATCGCACACCGAGGTGTCGCGACCCCGCGGTGACCTGCTCCTGACTAGTCCACCTTACGCCACGGGACTCCGGGGGCCCAGGGCCAAAGAGCTAAGCCAACAGTGTGAAAGGGGCCGCCAATATACTAATGGGGTTGTGTTGATTCCTGGGAGATGAGAGGAAGAGGCTATCCCCGCCTCCTCACACGCTCGTTGGGCTGTGACTTGGAGTGAAAAGGGTCTGGACGGCTTATACGAGCCACTAGGTCCTTCTCGGCCGTCTCCTCACCTTGAGAATTCAATAGGATGCAGATGCCCCCCCCAAAAAACACCCGACCCCCCCAGTCGATATGTTCGTGTCGGAGATGAAAGTGGGAAGTGAGGGGAGGAAAGGGGGTGGCAGGGGGGTCCTGACACTAATATAGTACATTGGAATTCACTTACAGAACTTCCAAGTTCTTTTGTCAAGCTTAAAGGCCTGCTAGGCCCTTTGAACCCCTGGCTGACCGCCCTCGTATAGCTTTTTTCACCCCGCCTTTTTTTTCTAGCGTCAATGAGATATTCTCCACATTCCTGATGACCGTCACGACACAGTCTCAGACATCTACCGGTAGCGATGATGGTGCAAAGCCACGGTGCATTTTGTAACAAACTCTCTTTTGCGGCTGTGGGGTTTATCCCAAGACCATTAGCTTACTTGCTTGTTCTTTTCTTCACTCAGTCAGTCGCTGTGGGTAAGCTTTGTGGGTAACCTAATCCTAACTCTTGAGTTGCTGGCTTGCCTGCCCACCTCCCCCTCCTCTCCTCAGAAGGACTGAGACAGCTCCCCATTCATAAACCTCAACTCTAGTCATTGTCAACCAGTAGGCTCAACTTTCCACCCAAGAAAAAATTCTCAATTGTTGATCACAATTCTGACCCACCTTCATAGCCACTTAGTCTAAATTCGAAATGTAAATGTTTCTAAGAACAAATCTGACACGCCGTAGTTCGTGTCGCTTAATGTGACTGATTAGAGTCCACGGTCAATGCAATGTATCCTCCATCCTAGAATAAACTATTGAATGGAAAAGTTTCTCCATGTGTCATACCTGCTGTAACGTGGTTCTACCAGAGGGGTAGATACCATAGAAGTGCCACAAAACAGTGAACAAGGACTTTTTATTTTCATGAGTCTCCATCATTTATTTCAAGATTGCCACCAAGCTTTTTCAACATCTGGCCGAGGCAGTAGAAAAAAAGTGAAAATGTGCAGGTAAGCAGAATGCAAGGAGCTTCTTCTTTTGAAGCTTGCTACAAGTGTCACACAGTTGAGCAGCACATCAAAGACACAGCTCTGTTCACTCTGTGCCACAGCTCCTGGTTTATACTTTCAAGGCATTGGCACAAGCCTGTGCTTTGGAGGTGATGAGTATCTACTCAATGCTGGCTCCTTTTGTGCAGTATCGTAATTATAGTTTATCATGCCTGTGGTTTTAATCACTTTTCAAAAAGCTTCATTTTGGACTGCAAGCCAATGCTTCAAACATATTGTCTTTTGTTGATTGTAAGTATTTTGGATGTACACCAAATGGAAGCCCCAGGTCAATCTAATCATCAGACATTCACACCTTGTGTTAATTCAACTGTTCCTATCATAAATTATAATGTTTTGTGCAATTAGGATTTTTTGAATTTTGTCAATGGAGGACCTAGGAGCTTTGAATTCTGGTAGTACAAATGTATTTTACATAGGTACAGAATTTCACAATTCTGGGGATAATATTTTGGCATTATATTGATTCACAGAGCCACCCTCATTCTTGCCGGCTATTCAAAGTGCAATCAACTATAGTTTAAATAGGTACCTCTAACCATATGGGAAAATTATGAATTTTTATTTGAAATGCAATGAGGATGGAATGCTGTAATTCCCGTTCTAATAGGACAATAAAGGGGAATCACACAATGGTCCTAAGTGGCGGGAGGGATGATCGATCATTCCACTGCGAGTTCAGAGGGCCTCGTAAACACATTCACACCTCTCTTTCATTTAAATGCGGGATAAGTTATAGCACATTATTGAAAAATCGAGTTCCACAACAACCTGCATTTCAATGCTGTCTGGGAGAGTAAAGCCCAATCCACAAACGAAGTGACCTCCAACATAACCTGAAAACAAGAGAAGCCGAGAAAGAGTAGTCTTGACTGTTGCCTTACCAACTCGGCACACAATTTTGTAATATTGTGTTCTGAAAATACATTACACATTGTTTATCATTACAAAGGTAATACAACAAAAACTGCTGCAATAATAAACTAATATTAATTCGATATTAATAGTACTAACACTGAATACAAATATATATTTAAAAAAACAGATAGGCATTTATGAAAAATACAAAATATGATTTAAGCTTCAAATGAGAATCCACTATTCGCCCAAGTAAACTATTTGGAACTTGAAATAGGCTTACACCTGCTTTTAAGGTAATATCGAATTGTTCCAAATAAAATGTAGCCTATATACAAAAGTCTCTAAAAAAGGTAAAAACAAGTCCATCAATTCGTGTGTTCCTCCTTGTACCAACTCCCTCCCAATCACTATCATTTCTGACTAGAGGAAAACATTCTCCAAACTGATGGCCTCTCAAAGATTACCCTATCAGGTGCAAACCGCTGACAATTTCCACCCACCACCAACAGAAAAACCTCACTGTGCCCAAATCCATAGCCGCAGATACTCCACTGACAGGCATTACACCATCGCCCCTGCTACGAAGATCTGCTGTTACGTTAGATTCAGGTTTCATATGTATAGCTACCCTCTGGATAACACTAACTTTTTATCAGAACGCGAGGTATTCCACATAAAAAAATATTTATTTTCATATTCGATTTTACGCACTTTGTCCCCTTTTGTCATTTTTCCACTGTGGAGTCGGAAGATTTAAAATGATCCTTGCAATGTGTAGATATCCCCCGCAGGTACGGACGGAACTGAAGTACCTCTGATCTTTGGAGGAGCACCTTTTGGGAGGAAAGAGGGTGCGCGCAATGGATTTTTAAACAAGGGGAAATCTACTAAGCAATGGTTGCAAGTTGAATATTTCCGCGCCTGGCAAGATACCGCTGTCTAAACGGACCGTGAGATCGGAGCTAGGAGATTTGGAGGCGGACAAGAAACAATACGCTACCTTTTCCCTCTGGATCATTTTCTTACAACAAGGAAGCACCTAATGTTGCATGCAGTGACATTTTTGCACTCCAGTTATTTATCATTACACTGGGTTTCATAGACACCTCCGGGATTGTGTGCGTAAGGACGCTGGCGGGTCTATCCTCAACTTCTCTCGGGGCTTTAAAACTGTGGAAACAGGTGTATTTCAGCAAGTCAAGATGTCTGTTGTGCCTTCGAGGTTCATATACCTGTAAGGATTCCATCTTTCTATTACTTTCGTTTCTCAAAACACGTACATTCTTACCAATAGAAGTCGCTAAAAGCTTCATAGTTGCTACCGTTGACATTCAGGTATGGATATAGCCGTTTATATTTTATGTAATTGCTTGTGATTAACCCCCTCCTCCCTTTTCTCTCTCCAGGTGTTTACATGTTCTGGTCCTCTATTTCCACCTCCAGGTAGGTTGATTTGATTGTTCTGGTTTTGAACACTGTGTGTGTGTGTGTGTGTGTGTATGTGTGTGTGTGTGTGTGTGTGTGATTTTGCTGGACCCATTCTGGATTTTTTATGAACAAATACTCATACAATTGGAGAGAGTAACTATACACTATTTTAGCTTGTGGACACTTGGCAACCTTGAACATAACTTGGTTAGACGCGCTGGTTCTTTTTCTCAGATTTCAGTTACTTTTTAATGTTACTTTAATTAGATCAAATGAACACAATTACCAAATTAAAGATCGATGTTTGTTGTTCGTCAAACAAAAATACAAGCAAAGTAACTCTACCCTTGTTAAAATATAGTACATTTTATTGTAAGGAAATAGGTTTGGAATGTAGAGGAAACTATCCTTTTGCATCTCGCTAATGAACGAGGCATCCTCGAGTGCACCAGATAAACCCACCGCGCACAATTGAGCCAGGCAACCAGCATTGAGACAGAGAAAAAACTGAGATGAAAATACATTTCAAGGACATTTAGATGAGGATAATTTGCTATTTTGATCAATTTCAGCCTCGTGGATCTATTTTGTAATAATAGTATAAACCGCACTAACCCCGCATCTTTTACGCATGCGATTTATTTGTTAACTTGGTTGTCTATAGCAAACGTCAGTAAAAATCCACATTCACTATCATGGAGTGTAACATGCTGCATGGAGTTAGATGTAACTGTTGCCTAATATAAAAAATGAATGCGTTTGGGCATGAATGTGTTGGTTATTTTGAGTTCAGTTTATTTGTCATGATGTATTTGGTGTAAATGAATAGCAGATACAAAGGGTAGTTTGGAAACCAGCATGTTATATTGTTGGATACAGTGAGAGGCAGCGGTTAGCCCACATCCTGAAATGCTTCCATGCCTCTGTTGTTGAGGTTAGTTTTGTAGTCTAGTCAGTATCATATACCAGGGTTGATGCCAATCAAATCTCTCAGGGATTACAGAGAATTACTCGATTCTTTTCCCTGTCTCCAATTTAATGCTTATTAAAAGTCAGAAAGATTGCTGGCTATTTATACAGGGATAAGTAATTACATACAATGTGCCCAATCCCTTCCCCTTGATTGAGGTGATAAGATATCACCTAGTTTAAAAATCTTAACATTTCCAGAGTTGCTTCAACAAGTAATCCTTTGCATTGAAGATGAGGATTAAGATTGTCAACAAACCACTCATGCCAAACAAATTATTAATGGAGAAGCCCAATCCATCCTATGATGCTGCAATAGATGAAGACATAGAGTACAATCCCTCATTCTACCTCTTGGACATCACATCTCTGTCAGAGATGTTCTAAACAAATGGGTCAAGGGATCATGATTATAAAACCTGGCATTACCATTTCATAATAAAGGGGACATCTTACAAAGACACCCCTCAGCGAGGAAAAAAGCTGGTGGTTTAAAAAAAAATAGGAGACAACTGGGTTATGTAAGGGTATGTGCTCTTGTTCCAAAGGAATTGGCAAAAACAACACTAGTGTCAACTGTCTGATATCTCCCCCAACCGAGACAGCAATCGCAATAATATCATTTTAATTGCTTCCCATATCTGCGGTGATATATATCAATATGCTTCATGCTTTGCATGGCTAATTGCTTCTGCAAAGAAGAGGTAGGTCAGAAGGAAGTCTCGTAGAGGCTTTCTTGCAGGAAATACACTTTAGATAGACCAATACAATTGCGTAGCACAACCTTGATGGCATGTCGAGTGTTTTGTAGACCTATGTGTGGGTTACGCAGATGGTAAGGTGTATCTGAGATGCAAGGGGGCTAAGCTTCCCAGCAAAGATGGTGCCAGGCTTTTAAAGTTTCAACCATACCCATTTTCGTCCCGTCTTTGAAGAGGGAGACGACCCGATGTTTTTTGGGGTCGATTGCGTTTACCTTCGGCCCTCTGCAGCGGCTTGCCTTTATTTCCTCCATGTGAAATGCAACTGTCTACAAAACACACCTTTATGTTTGTTTGGAGATGGAGAGATTTGATACAAATCCCAAAGCAGTAGTTATCCTAAAAGTATTTTTAGTGAATGCTGGCTTGGTGGTGAACTTTGTGGGGTAGTATAATAGAAAGACAATTTCATTCTAGGGTCGTGGTGAGTTTTGGAAGCTCTATTAAGATGCTGTATTGGATTTGGAGGCTCTGTGATAGTTTTGAATGCTCTTTCAGAGTTGTGGAAGCTTTAATGGAGATGTTGATGCTCTATTGGATTTGGTTGCTCTATGATAGTTTTGAATGCTCTTTTAGAGTTGTGGAAGCTTTAATGGGGTTCTGGATTCTCTATTGGATTTGGTTGCTCTATGATAGTTTTGAATGCTCTTTTAGAGTTGTGGAAGCTTTAATGGGGTTCTGGATTCTCTATTGGATGCACTGTTTCTTAGGTACGGAAGTATGAGGTGTGTCATAATAACCTTCTTACATTTACATTTACATTTAAGTCATTTAGCAGACGCTCTTATCCAGAGCGACTTACAAATTCTTAATGTTCCTCCGCCTAAGCATTGACTAAATTCAAAGGAAGTTTGATATAGAGATTTCAATAAGATTTGCTTATTGATTAAGATGCATCTTTGTTTTAGGCAAACAATTTAATTTTAGTGTTGTACCATGGCATTGTTGAATACATGTTTCTGATTGGCTTGAAGGGGATTATAGAGCGTGTATTATTTCCCTGTAACGCACAGTATATTTGCACGGTAGAATTCAATGGCTATAGTTCATTGTTGCATGTTCTATGTTTGAGCTGCTTTTGAAAGCAAAAGTCGAATTGAAAACATCATTGGCATTGTTGAATTTGAATTTCATAATAGCAAGCTACGACTGATGGTTTGGTTAGCTCAACCAGCAAGTCTGTTTGTTTGGTTACCACGTCAACTACTGTTGCTATCTAGTGAACTTGCTAGATACTTCAGTGGATGTTGAGCACATTTCTACCGGCAAATGAACACATTTTTAGCAGCAAATGTGTTAAATTAGAGCCATGGTATAAAGGGATAGTCAGCTTGGGGCTCGATGTGTTCTCTGGAAACAGTAACTCAGTGGAAGGTCAGTTCCACTCCGCTAGCGTGTCGTGGAACACAACTACCACGTCATTCGTTAATTATCATAGAAAGCATAGCCCCTTGTGGATTATCCCTTACATTAAACACGATGTACAATTGTTTCATATTTTCAATTCATGTATTTGCCGTTGTTTCTAGACCATCCAAAAGTGACTCTGCTTCTTAGTTGCTTTCATTTTTGCTGACACCTTGCTGACACTACTGGGATTTGTGTTCAGATCAGTGGTTTGTTTTCCCCCCTGTGTTAAAGATTTGTTCTGCCATGACCATATTTCCCCTCTCATTCACTAAATGTCATTAATTTTCTGAGGTTAAAACAACAAGGAGTTGGAGTATGTAATGTGTATATAATTAGCCACCTGAGAGAAGCCACATAAAAAGGCAGTTACTATGTAATTACCACATGATACAGCTGGGGAATGGGATCTTGGCGCAAATCGAGATTCCAGGGGTTTCGAAAGTATACGTTACCCTTCCCATTCACATATGGGTTTGGGTGACAGGGCACACAGGCTGCGTTCATTTTGACGTGTTGTCGAAGTCAGCGATTTCTTCCGGGTTTTTTTTGGCCCTGACTTGTAAGTGCGGAACAGACCTTTGCATTCAGGCTAACAGTGTGAAATATTTGAATGGCGAATTTATGTTACAAGAGGCTCCCTCCGAGTGTGTTTTTGTGGTACAAGCTGCCTCTCGCCATCACATCCACATCTCCACTGTGATTTATGGGCCTTACTGGGCCCTCAGGCAGATATTTGTTTGATGATAGTGTAACAGGGCTGGATGCTTCAGGTGTATAATTGCTAGTGGCTTGCTTGCTTGTGGAAATGGATTACTGTTTTCAAGATATCCCCGGGCGCATAGACAGCTGCCTCAATACAAAGACATACAATAATAATGAAGCATGTACCATGTTGTGCTTTTGTTCTCGATGAACTTCTACAGTGTGCGCCCTTTGAATTTGTACAATGCCGCACAGTTTCATTACCTTGTAAACATGTCGTGTGGAAGAAACCTGTCAGTTTTAATGTGCAAACGGAACTTAAAATGTCAGCTTACAACTTCCTAGGTGTTACCTCAGTTTCTGGCCTTTAAGCAGAGCTTCACGACAGAGGCCCTGGTAAAAGCTGGTCTATGACCACCTGTGTCATGTCTTTCTCCTCCAGGAATCTCAACAGAGCTCAGCCGATTTCAGGATCTATATTGAGAACCACACGCGGAACCCGGACGACCTGAGCCGGAAGCAGATCCGTATCTACCAGCTGTACAGCCACACCACGGGCAAGCACGTCCAGATCCTGGGCAAGAAGGTCAACGCCAACGGAGACGATGGGGGCAAGTACGGTACGGGAGAATTCCTGTGCACTTCACTTACAGACGCTTCAAGCCAGTTCCCCTCATCAATGGTCTTTTATTGTGGGATTTATCCCATGTGAAACAGGATTCATTCGACCTATTTACGACCGCTACTGGTCAGAGTTGGGTTTATATTTTTAATGAGTGAACTTTGACCCTAACTCAGCTCCTTACTGATTGCTTGGTTAAGCCATTAAGATTATGAATAGTGTGGGAATGTGAGGCTATGAGCGTGTCCGGCCACAGAGAAAGCACATCTAGAGATACTGTATATATTGTCTTTATTCATTGTGTCTCAGCTGTGTTCCTTCCACTGTTCTGGTCAGTGATCATATTGAGGTGGAAATACATCTGATTGTTGTCATGGAAAGTAATTCTGCGTGATGCCTGGCATAGTTCTTTTCAACTCTGTGGAGGGTTTATCAGTTGCTATATCCACTACTTGTCACTGTGGACATGGCCCATTTTCTATTAAAAGTTGGGCTGCGGTCTAGACGCGTTTGTATGGGAGTGCTTGCCTGTTTGCACTCACATGTATGAGTCGCCAACAAGCACCGCCGGTCGACTGTGTTCAGTCACAGATGCACTGAGGCGAGGTTTCCTCTCGTTGCTTGTTAGAGCTTGAGTGGAAGCAGATTCAATGTTCCCCATGAGGAATTGCCAACCCTGCCCCCTCCACTCAGCCCCAGTACCTGGCACCTGTGAACTCCCTGACACTGATTTAACAGGAGGCTCGGGAAGACACTCTTCTCTCCTCTCTGCACTAATCCTCACTCAGTCATAACAGCAACCTCACAATGGAGGGTCAGAAAGCACGGCTGAGAAATGGAGCCTCAGCTACTACAAGGTCAGCTACCCCACATATACACGCGGATAAGACAGAGTTCTAATTCTCCCCAGGCAGTAGAGCTGGGCTAGAGAATGTGTCACATGCAATCCCACATAATTGATGTCACCATTTGTCCGATAGCATCTTATGTATCTAAATGCATAGTCACATTTGTAAGAAAAATAAATAAATAGAATCCACGTGAAACAGGCAGAAGTGTTTTTTTTTGAGGCAGTTGTTGCACCTGTAGTTTCAGGTTGCAATTGGAGTCTCCAGTGGTACATGCATAAGTCCGAGGCACAGTCGTTTGCGATTCAGCGCTGAGAATGCTGTGTTTCTTATTAAGCTTGGCCGCAGTGAGCGACACTACACTAAAACCCTCTTCAACCCGGGATATCACGGTACAGCTCGCTTTATTCCATTGTAGTATGAAAGGGATGGAAGAGGGGCAGCTAAGTGGGGACTTGTGGCTGTCTCTGTCTCAGCTCCTCCAACTCCTCTCAGGAGCTCCAATGTGTTTCTCAAACCTGTGCATTCAGAGAAGTCTCACCGCAGTCATTTTATCCTCTTTGCTCCCTGGTTGAAAGAGCGGCATGTCTTCTTCCCTCTCTCGCTCAACGTCAGTTCTGAGATGAGGTTCCCACTCACCTACAAGATTGTTTTACAGGACTATTTTTGAGGACCCCCCCCCGCCCGCCCGCCCGCCTCCGTTCCCTTGAGTGCCACTGAATAGGCCAGTGTGTTAAACAAATGGATCATCTTTAACTTTTTGATTGAGTGAGCACAGACTAAAGAGAACCTGAAACCTAATCCCGAGGGAGCGTAACCGCTCCAAAATGTTTGGCAGATCTCTTGCCCGCGAGGAGCGAACAGAAACAAAGATGAACCCACAGGGGTTAAGGTTGTGCCAGAGCAAAAGAAGCCGCCGGCGTGCTTGTTTAGAATGGGTCGTTTCAAATGTTTATGAGGCTAAAGTTGTATATTTGTTATTCTGTGGAGATGGCGAAGTCAATTATAGAGTATTTTTCATGAACCAATAGTTATTATCTGTTTCAAATGGTCTGTATCAACTTAATGAAGTGGTTGAAAGTATTCATTAAGTAAATGTGTTTCTCCTTCCCCTTTAGCTCTTCTTGTTGTCGAGACGGAAACCTTTGGGAGCCATATTCGAATAAAAGGGAAGGAGAGTGAGTATTACATCTGTATGAACAAGAATGGCAAAATCATTGGGAAGGTAAGCATATCCTTGGTTGTTACTCTCTTGCTAGAGAATGTGGCAAATCTTACTCAAGGAAACAAATGTTTTGCCTAGTGCCAATAACAGATTCTTTGAGTGATTCCAGTGGATGAAGACATTACTATAACTAACATTAGAAAAAATACTTTTACACAATAAGTTTTTTTTTATTATTATGTGTGCTAAAGTTCCTCTTTAAAGGGGAAATCTACAGTTGCTACATCCACTGTTGGACTTCTAAAAGAATTATATGTACACATTGATTCTTGAAGAATATAGCTTATAAGTGCTTCATGAGCTTAGTTCAACTTGACACTGTATAGTCTCAAGACATGGTGACAAGTATACTGTTGATATCATGGATGGTCAGTCCTTGCATCCATAGCTCTGTCTATGCATTTAAGAGTGGTTACATTTCTCCATTCCCATTCCTTAGCTTTTTACCGAAGCCCTGGCGGTTATTTTTTCAGCTGTGGATTTACACTTTACGGATATTTTAGCAAGACTAAGACATACATAAGACATAAATAGATGAAAAATATTTATTTTCAAAACGCCATATCCACAAATGTTTTGCATTTGTGTTTTTTCATCAGAAACGATTGCTTATGAGTTCCTTCATATGTGTGTAAAATATTACTCTTATCAGATTTTTTATTAATAGACTTTCGTTCTTTTTTTTTTTTTTTTAGCAAAACCCCTATATATCCATTGTTTAGCTGGAACGGAATGTTTGTGTCCTATATATTTGACTGTGATATGTGGTCGTCTCAGCTAGCTATCTTAAAAGTAATGCACTTACTATAAGTTGCTCTGGAAAAGAGCATCTGGTAAATGACTAAAATGTCAAATGTAAATGTTTTACATACCGACCTCATATTACTGTATTTATTTATTTTTATATTTCAATATTGATGTCACAAATGTATAATTTGTACAGTTCTATATCTTTTTTAAATGTAGTTATTCGTTACATTTAACTGTGTAAAACCAAGCAGCACTACTTCTTTCTCAGAGCCTGGTGGATGTAGGCCGTCATTGAAAATAAGAATTTGTTCTTAATAACTGACTTGCCTAGTTAAATCAAGGTAAATAAAAAATATATAGCGTTTTGGAATGAAAATCTTCATATGTTCACTTGCCGAACATACAAGCCAGGATGGAGAGTGCTTTACTCAGTGTACCCCTGACAGAAATCTTTTGATAACTCACTGGCATCCTGCTACGTAATCTGTGCTTTCCTTTTGATCCTCCACCAGTCAATTATAGACTGCAATCATCACAATGCTTTGACAGGCTAATGGCCTCATAGCAGCATTGCCATTGCAATTATACCTCTTGTTCACCAGGTGGCGCAATGTAAAATAGCAGCGAAGGATAAAGTACCCAATTGTCATACTTGAGTAAAAGTAAAAATACCTGAATAGAAAATGACTCAAGTAAATTTGAAAGTCACCCAGTAAAATTTTACTTGAGTAAAAGTCTAAAAGTATTTGGTTTTAAATATACTTACGTATCAAAAGTAAATGTAATTGCTAAAATATACTTAAGTATCAAAAGCAAAAGTACAAGTATAAATAATTTAAAATTCCTTATATTAATGAAACCTGACCACATCATTTTCTTGTTCTTTTAATTTATGGATAGCCAGGGGCATGTTCCAACACTCAGACATCATTTACAAATGAAGCATGTGTTTAGTAAGCCTGTCAGATCAGAGGCAGTATGGATGACCAGGGATGTTCTCTTGATAAGAGTGTGAATTGAAGACCATTTTCCTGTCCTGCTAAGCTTTCAAAATGTAACGAGTACTTTTGGGTGTCAGGGAAAATGTATGGAGTAAAAAGTACATAATTTAAAAAATATATATATAAATAGTAAAGTACAGATACCGAAAATACCGTAGATACCGTATTTTCACTAAAGTACGTTACACCACTGGATAGCAGCATGTACACTCCCCTCCGTATTTATTTGGACAGTGAAGCTAACATTTAAAAATTTGTCTCTTTACTTCAGCATTTTGGATTTGAGATCAAATGTTTCATTTAAGACGACAGTACAGAATGTCACCTTTTATTTGAGGGTGTTTTTATACATGTCTAGTTAAAAGTTTAGTATTTGGTCCCCTATTTCTAGCACGTAATGACTACATCAAGCTTGTGACTCTACAAACTTGTTGGATACATTTGCAGTTTTTGGTTGGTTTCGGAAAAATTTCCCCAGGAGGAACTGAATAGTGAATAATGTATTGTGTAATTTTGGAGTCACTTTTATTGTAAATAAGAATAGAAGATGTTTCTGAACACTTCCAAGTTCATGTGGATGCTACCATGTTTATGGATAATCATGAATTAATCCTGAATAATGATGTGTGAGAAAGTTAGAAAAACAAAGATCATACCTTCCAAAAATGCTAACCTCTCACCATTTCCAATAACAGGGGAGTTCAGCATTTTTTGTGAGGTGTGATGTTTGTTCCTTCACCGTCCAAATGCAGTTTAACTGTCCAAATACATAAGTATGGAAGTGTATGTCACAAAAATGTATAATTATTTTTAAATACAGACATAGTTTAAAACTGAGAAAAGCAAAGTTTGAAATGTCTCGTAAAGTTTGTGTCCTTACAAGAGCCATACCAGAAACACAATTTAAAAACAAATGAATAACAACTTTATGCAACTGTAATAGTTCCATCTCTTCCTGGCCTATATGACATACAGAAATGTTTCTTTGGCAGTAGGTAAAATAGATTTCCTTGATGGTTTGCCGTTGTGGAAGGCGGAAGTGATTTTTTCACAGTGTTGGAAACCAGGTGCTAAGTGTCTAAAACCATGTTGTTTTCCTTGCAGCTCAATGGAAGGAATCAGGAGTGCGTCTTTGTGGAAGAATTCTTGGAGAACAATTACACAGCTCTCGTGTCGGCCAAGTACAAAGGGTGGTACCTAGGCTTCAACAGGAAGGGGAGGCCCAAAAAAGGATCGCGGACCACACAAACACAACAGGAAGTGCATTTCATGAAACGCCACCCAAAGGGCAAGGTGGACCCACTGGAAGAGTTCCGTTTCACTACAGTAACTAAGCGGACACGAAGGGCGCGTCGCTTAAAACAGAACCCCGAAACTAACTGATGGTCCGATGGACATCAGACACACTGTTTTCCAAGGAAATCACAAGATTCTTCTGTAAAAAGAACGACGACAAAAAAAGAACAAACATTCAAAGATGTTTTATTTTTATATTTCAGGAACATTGAACATCTCCCAAATGTTGGATGTTTCTGGGTTGTTATAATTATTATAATGTGTCTTATTTTATTTATATCGGATAAACTAAGAATGACAAAGGACCCTTATTGCTTGTCTTCTGCTCCTTTGAATTACAAACTGAAGGCATATTTCTGACAATGAGGGTGGAAGCATGAGTTTATAAATGTTATAAAAAGAAAGCGCTAGATTTTATTGGAATACCTGTCAGTTTTGTTTGTGTCACCCCCCCCGACAACATGGATCCCGTATTTCTACTGGAATCAGACGCCAAGGAGACGAAACGGAAAGAGGTGACAGTGGCAGGTGACACAGTCTACCTAGATAACTGTGTAGCTTTGAGTGCAATATTTGACAGTGCCCACTCTCTCTCCCCCAACTCTCCCTCTGTGTTGATACCTTCTGCCTGAATCGTTGGCTACTCTGGCTGGAATGCGCTGAACACGATGTGTACAGTGTGATTTCCTTGACATTTTTGTACAACTGATGATTCAACATGCTTTGACTAGCCAGGTATCAGACAGATGGGGTTGTAGTTTTGTTTAACCTCAGTTGATGTGGCTCAGAAGTTAACTGACTATTACAATGGGAAACATAATATCACACCTTTAGCCTTACTCGTCTTACTGTGGTAGAAAGTTGAAACAAGCCTAATGAATACTGGACAGCTTTTCAAACACTGCCTTATATGATGTTATCTGATATACTTCAGAATCATTTTTGACACAGAGCAAGCTTTCTGTTATTATTAACATCTGCATCCACCAATTTTGCCCTGCTTTTCATAGGCCTACAACCAAAAGGTGGATTGTATTTCTGGTTGTTCATGGTGCACCCAAGCACCCATGTTCAAAGAGACATCCCAAAAACTGTTAATCTTTAACAATGTGTTCAATCAAGCCAGTTATAATGTCGAGAGCACTGAATTGTTCAAATGTGTACTAAGACAGGTATAGATTCATCCTATCCACCCACTATCTCTGTGTTGTAAGACCTAACTCTCAAACCCTGAAAACCGTACAACCAGAAATATGCTTATCTTGGATTCGGGAAACAGACTGCAGCCAATACTAGACCAGACAACCAGAGGAGTTGTGATCCCTACAGAACATTGTAGATCATTACCATTGATGACAAAGTTCAGCCTCTATTCCTGGGTAGAGCTGTAGTAGCCTATATATTTGTCTACCACCTGACAGGTTTTGTATGAGATGCTACTAACAACATGACACGTTAATGTTTTTGTTTTTTTAAATGTATGCAAAAACAAGTTTATGACTATTATAAGATATTTATTGCCTTTCTTTGTAAATACAATGTGATGAATTTATTTGGCCTCTGTTAATAAAATGAGGACTATATTTAAAACAATTTTTCTATGTATTTACTTGTCCTGGTATTATAGTTGAGAGGCAAATGCATGCCTTTTCTCTCCTACACACTGGGGTTATATAAATTCACTAAATGCATTTTCATATACTATACAAACCTAAATGTGTGAAGGCTGCTTTTAACAGCAGTAGGTTTCTAGGTTGAGAAATGTTGCATTGCGGAATCATTGTAAGAGCTACGTTTACTATAACCTAACCATGAACTTTGATAGTACATTAGCTGTGTCTGTGCCAAGACGACATCCAACGGAACGACATCCATTGTCATTTCAATGTATAGTTTTGATTTACATTTGGTTGAGTTGTCAAGTAACGTGACTTCAACGTGAAGTCAACCACACATTTCACCATGTCATTTGATTTAGGTTAAAAGTTGGTTGGGGGGAAAAAAATACAAAATTCCCTTACGTTGATGACTTTTTGCAAATCCACCTTTATTCAACGTCAACACATTTACATTTTGAGGTGAAATGACGTGGAAACAACATTGAGTCAACCAGATTTTGCCCAGTGGGTACCTCTCATCACCTCTTTAATATTTTGATCGAGTTTATGTTTTAGGAACAGTGCTTGTATGTGCATGGTGTACAACTGCTAAATCCTATTGGGACTGTAAGGCAATTTTGTGTACAAGGAACAAAAGTCATTTGAATTTGGTCCACTTGATACGAATATCATTTTTGATTCATCTAACATCTGGGTTTAGATGTGGGCTTGTACAACCTTTCCCATTACGCAAATTGCGATCATAACTGGGATGTCCTCAACTTCCATGGGATGTTATGCAGACATCAAAATCAAGGCCGGAAACCAGTCTGAAAGGAGTTCGTTTTACATCTCCTAAGAAGTTTGTCATAATTCAAAATGTGGAAATATGAAGAGATATTTTCTGTAGCGAGTGTTCCAATTGCCACCTTACTGGCACAACAACTGTATATCAAGAAAGAGGATATTTTGCCATGAGGTTGAAAGACAAGGAGTGTTGAGAGAATAGCAGAGAGTCCTCTGCTGTGAACTTTCTGCTATTCTGTTGTTTCACACAAGTATTTTATTAGAAATGCTATAACTGAACCTTGTGTTACTCTGCTACAAAGGATGCCACTTTTATATAATGTTGTGAGCTTTCTCTTGGCAAAAGCGTTTGAGACATTTCTCCTACTAAAAAACAGGGTGAAGGAATGTGCAATAGTATGTCTTATAATGTTGTGCGCTGGAATGGTGTTTACAGTAACCGTCAGACTGAAAGATGGCAGTTTTGAAGAAAAAACGTATTTTGTTTAACTTCCTACTGATGTTATCAGACACACGGCAGTCTGCCTAGCCACCTAGCTATACCAGATGAAGACACTATTCCGTCATTGGATTTAGAGGTCTCATGCATGTCTCATGCTCTGTCTGCTTTTAAAAATACTATTTTACATGACGTTTTTTCATGTGCGATACTCTTGCAATACTCGTTCAATTTAATTATAGAATCCCCTAACAGGTTCATACAGACCAGGGTGAGAAATGTGACAATTTAATATATCTGAATACAGACATTGTGCCTGTGCAAATTACTTACAGAATAGTAATGATGAAAGAATGATATGCATATTAATAATGTCCCTCAACAACTTGTTATGATAGAGAAAGAAGAGAGATGTAATCTTAAGAAATAGAGGTTGAGGGTTGTCTAAACGAGCACCAATGGTAACAAATGGATTGAACCTTTCGGAATGATCTGAAGACATTTTGTATAAACCTCCTGCCAAGCCTTTATTTGAGTTAACCATTGATCACTGTAGGATAGACTTGGAGCTGAATCGATAACTTTCAAATGAAACATGAAATCCTCGTTCCAAATGTCTTCTGCAGGGAACTGAATCTCTAAATGCAGTAGCGGCAAAAGAGTTTATTCTATTATCAGATATTTTCTTTTCATCGTGCAAAAAATGTATAAATGATTCTTTATTAACTCAACGCAGCTCCTAACATCATCCATCAACATATAACAACATATTAAGAATGGCATTACAACGGCCTCTGTCACTGTCTTGAGGAAATTTGTTCTATTTGTGGTGGCACATAAGTCAAATAAAATGTCAGTGGAACAACCAAAGTGTTCCTCAGAATTCAAGCATCAGCAACCACAAACTTAATAAGAAGCCCTGTCAACAGAAATTTGGTGGCACACTATTTGAGACATAGAACCACCTTTGTCTCTCGAAGACTACTTAACTTGCCCTCAGGTTAGAGAAAAACAAAGACAAAACCAAAATGGTACCCAAGCCCTAATACAGTCATTTTACATATGCCATTTACTGTAGATCTATGTCACGTCATTTACCATCAAGACACCGCAGTCTTTCTTATTCTAGCTAAACGTTAAACCGCACTTGACTGGTCTTCTTTTATGACTGAAAAATCCACTGGGGAAACATTTTGTGATTCTCAATGTTTTGAATGTTTGTCTTTGAATATACAGCTGAGCAGTGTTTTTACAGGATTATAAATCTGCTTATATACTATTTTTTGTTGAAAACCGTCTGTTTTCTTTGAATAATAGATTTTCATGTAGTCTTTTGCGCCTAGGCAGAAGGTAGCCTAGTGGTTAAGAGCATTGGGCCAGTAACTGAAATGTCTCTGGTTTGAATCCCAAGCAGAATAGGTGAAGAATCTGTCCATGTGCCCTTGAGCAAGGCACTTATCCCTAGTTGCTCTGGATAAGAGCATCTGCTAAAATGGAAAATAATGGAAAAATGAGCAAGTTACAGACTGATGGTCTTCTTGATGGGTAGTTGCTTTAGCCGTTGACCCCTACTAAGTGGTTCGTTTGAGAAATATTATTCTATTGATAGATTTTTTTATGATAAATGATATAGAGTACATGTAAAAGTGTTAATTTGATGTATTACATATTCTTTTTAAATACCTACATATACAGTGCCTTCAGAAAGAAATCACCCCCTTAACTTTTTCCACATTTTGTTGTATTACAGCCTGAATTTTAAATGTATTAAATTGAGATTTGTTGTCACTGATCTACACACAATACTCCATAATGTCGATGTGGAATTTTAGTTGTAGAACATTTTCAAAATGTATAAAAAATGAAAAGCTGAAATGTCTTGAGTCAATAAGTATTCAACCCCTTTGTAATGGCAAGCCGAAATAAGTTCAGGAGTAAAAATGTGCTTAACAAATCACATAAGTTGCTTAAACTCATTCTTTGTTCAATAATAGTGGTTAACATCATTTTGAATGAGTACCTCAGCTCTGTACCCCACACATACAATTGTCTGTAAGGTCCCTCAATCGAGAAGTGAATTTCAAGCCCAGATTCAACCACAAAGACCAGGGACATTTTTCAATGCCTCGCAAAGAACGGCACTGATTGGTAGATGTGTTAAAATAAAGAAAGCTGAATTTCCCTTTGACCATGGTGATTAGGCATTGGATGGTGCATCAATACACCCAGTCACTATAAAGATAAAGACTTCCTAACTTTCTGTAGAGGAAAGAAACTGCTCAGGGATTTCACCATGAGGCCAATGGGGATTTTAAAACAGTTACGGAGTTTAATGGTTGTGATGTGAGAAAACCTTGGATGGATCAACAACATTGTAGTAACTCCACAATACTAACCTAGAATGACAGAGTGAAAAGAAGGAAGCCTGGACAGAATAAAACTATTTCCAAAACATGCATCCTGTTTGCAACAAGGCACTAAAGTAATACTACAAAAAATATGGCAAAGAAATTAACTTTACGTCCCGAATACAAAGTGTTGTTTGGGGGAAATCCAATACAACACATTACTGAGTACCACTCTCCATCTTTTCAAGCATTGCGGTGGCTGCATCATGTTATGGGTATGCTTGTCATCGGCAAGGACAATGGAGTTTTTTAGGACAAAAATAAATGGAATTGAGCTAAGCACAGGCAAAATCCTAAAAGAAAACCTGGTTCAGTCTGTTTTCCAACAGATACTGGGAGACAAATTCACCTTTCAGCAGGACAATAAACTAAAACACAAGGCCAAATCTACACTGGAGTTGCTTACCAAGACAACATTGAATGTTCCTGAGTGGCCTAGTTAGAGTTTTGACTTACATCGGTTTGAAAATCTATGGCAAGACTTGAAAATAGCTTTCTAGCAATGATCAACAACCAACATGACAGAGCTTTAAGAATCTTTTAAAGAATAATGGGGCAAATATTGTACAATTTAGGTTGCAAAGGTCTTAGAGACGTAGTCAAAAATACTCACAGCTGTAATCACTGCCAAAGGGGTTTCTAACATCTATAATCTCAGTGGGATGAAAACTTATCTCATCAAGATATATTTGTATTTTATTTTTCATACATTTTTCATAAATGTTAGAATTATTCTTCCACTTTGACGTTAGAGTATTTTGTGTAGATCATTGACCAAAAAACGATAAATAAATACATTTTAATCCCACTTTTTAACATAACAAAATGTGAAAAAAGTCAAGGGGTGTGAATGCTTTCTGAAGGCAACTGATCCTAGTTTTGTTGTTGTTATATACCGGGATTTCTTTTTAAACTGGGATTTTTTATTTCCGCAATGATCTCTTTTAGGCACTCTCCAGGCTTTGGCCCTTCATGCGTATCTCTTCACATCCTTGGCAGACACAACCTGCTGGGTACCCCCCCTGAGGAAAAAAGGGACCTCCAGAAGGACTTCCATAGTCCATAGTCCTGAATACCCCTTGTCTCCCCAATACTCCCCCCTCCTCCCCTCCCACTATCAGCAGCTGCCAGGTGACACACCTCATTAACTTCCCCTTTCTCCTATTCTCTTCGGCCTTCATTGTCTTGAGATATGAGATGAGCCTTTGTTGGGAGTTTTTGCCCTTTTTCCTCGGGCAGTGGAGGGCCCATAATTAGTGCTTTGCGCTGGGCGTACTTTCTCACAGGGCTACGACACAATTAATCAGCATTTTCCCACCAATGGGTAAAAGCCCCTTGACTCTTTCAAGGCCAAATCTAAGCCTCTTCAAAGGAGCGATGCTTTTTGGCCATCAGATCATCTAAACACCACTAGAGCAAGTGAACCGAGATTTTGAGCTAGGGTCACACGAGTAAGTCTAACTGGATATATTTACGACTTGAAACAAAATGTCCGATCATGTACCGCTACTGGTGCTCTTATTTGTCACATTTCTTTCTTCTTTTTTTTGATAGCTAATTTTATCTCACTAAGTATAGTGTCAGATTTTATTTGATCTCAAAGTGTTTTGTTTTAGTGCTAAAAATAAAGATATTATTCATTAGGATGCAGGCATAACTCCAAACATGGCCAGAGAAACAAACTAACAAACATACAGTACACAAACAACAAATACAAAAATATGATTAAAAAATATATAGATATATATTACAAGCAGCTCGTCATTAGAACATTGTTATAACTGAGTAAACAACCTAAAAATGTAATTAATTTGTCGTGCTGAGGGATTAGTTATTTTTGAGGTTGGTTCGTTATGAAAAAATAATGATGCATTAATGATGCACTATGCATTATGTGTGTTGAATGCTGTAACAATACAAAATTAAAACAATTAATAAAAGTCACATGATGGTATTGATCGCCCAGTACTGATGACCACTTATTAACTATCATTAATTCACATTACTTTAGTTTCATAAAATATTTCAGTTGTTGTGAATATTACATTTGTTTTATATGATGACTTTATTTATTTAATTTCCATCATCGTATCTCTATAGAGCTGATGCCTATGCTGTCTGACAAAATCCGTATTTTAGTAGTTCATCAAAGTAAATAAGGCATACTTCTGTGACTGCTGAATACCAACTATCAATCACTTAGATGTATTTTCAGGTAGAGATACCTTGCGAGGGAACTGCTCTCTATCTCTCTTGTTCGCACATTCTTGTCTCTTTTACATAGCAGGCTTCAAATAAACAGACCGGACAAGTAGGCGCGCAATGGATTATGGTCGTTGTAGTTAATTGCCACGTTTTCTGCGCAAAATTATGTAGAATATTGACCTGTTGGAAACTGCAACACTACTACATCTCACAGTTTGGGCTTGATGTGATTTATCGCTAGAAAAACTGTGCAATGTGTGAATTGAGCTCACAGGAAAAAAAGAACAAAATTAAATTCAAATAATTGAACCGATGTCAGTAAATTTGTTGTTTAAAAACCGAAAACGTGGTTAATTACTCAGCACTACTAATGTGAGGTTACTTACAGTATATTTGTGGTCCCTCACATGTTGGGGGTGAATGAGAGGAGGCCACATGGTTGTTTGTTAATCTACTTAGAGACAACCTTGTCCTGTTAGCCTGATCTACATAATGTTATACAGCATATCAGATAAACAACTCTTTATTGAGCAGTTATAGCAAGATCATTTCAATTTTACACATCCTAGAAAATATGTGCTGTTTTTTTACGAGTTATAGAACATTTACATTTGATAAACATCTGACAGAGTATAGGCTTTGTCTTTCTAAAGACAATGATAGTGGCAAGTGCGGTATTTCTTTTTTAAATGTAACAAAGTAGGGTCCATCCCTGCCTTCCCAACATACGTGGACGTGGACCTAGGACCCTCTACATTGTGAGTTCCAGTACCCATCTGGCTCACTCGCATTATCACACTGATAAAGCGTGTGAAGCAGATGAGATCAAGTCAATATCCTCTTGCTAATTTCCGCACTGTCACCTGGCATAAAAGCCCATCATCGGTCATTGAACTTCACACTCTGTACTTCAGGCCCCGTGGGACAACACTGGCCTATTGTGACTGGTCAGTCCCTGTAATAATGAATCATGGGACTGGGTTCTGCCTGGAGAAGATGGACTCCTCCCAAACCAAGACAGAGGAAAGGCCCAGAGATATAGGGACCAGAAGGAACAGAAGCAACTGGCAAGAAACAAATATTCCCAGACCTTTCACCTGAGGTCGGAACTCTGGTCTTCGACTGCTGATCTGACATATGTTTTCGTAATACAAGACAAGCACACTGTCATTGTGGCCGCTCTCCAAAACTAATGATGTCAAGTGATTCCCTAACAAAATCCCCTTTTTAAATGGAATGAAAGACACAAGAGGGGGAGGCCGGGTAGGGTAGTGGGGTGATCAGGGAGGGGGCCAGGTTTGGGGGGGGGGGCAAAAAAGAGGCACAAACATCGAGACAAAAAACCAAACACAAACCAACTTGATGATTTTGTCTGCCAAGCCTCTCGCCACTATCATATCATTGTACACAGAGAAAAGGGCTCACTTTTTATTTACTCTGGTGGTTATTGCCAGAATATTGCTTTTAATTGCTGTCCTGAATTTCCCGCTACCGTAAAGGGGAGTCAGAGACGATTAATCAAAGTAACGGAGCATAATGATGCCTGGGAATGGCCCCGAAGCCCAGGTCAGGGGTTGGACAATGTGAACATTCAGCTACTTAGCTTCCTTTGCTACTTTGTGACAAAATCTGTTTACCCAACACCAATTAAGATGCCTCTCCGTGCGCTGTGGTCAATGGGTTTGACGAAGGGGGTCGTCCAACGAATTGACATGTCCCTGAGCACGAACAAGCTGGACTGTGTCTTCGCCCTGATAATTGGTATCCCTTGCAACGTGCCGCTTCCCAGGGTTGTCCTTTGTGTCCCCGTGGAAGTCCTAAATGAGGGGAATCAGGGATTTAATGGGACTCCTGTGAGTTTTAAACAAACAGAGAGTGACCCCCTACTGTTCAGCATGTTGCTTAGAACAGCAGGGAGCCCACAGGCTTTTGCTCGGAGCAAGCGGCCATGGGGCCCGGGGCCTCTTGTCTAGTCCCATTGTGCATGGGATAGCCTTTCAAGTTCTATAGGCCAACAGTTGTTGTAGGGAGCACTGAGGTTTGTTATCCTGTTGTGTCAATCTATACAGGGAGTGTTTGTTTAGAGATGGTATTGTGTTTCAAATGAAATCGTATAGACCGTATTGCCTCTAGAACAAACACAAACACACATGATAAACAATTTAAGAGTTTATTTCCGAAACATTTTTATCTTCCCATTAGTTTTTTAGTTTTTTTATCAGAAATTATTGCTTATGGGTACCTTCATGTGTATGTAAAATAGATGTTTATGAAACCTTTTTTTTGTTTTGTTGCAAAACTCTATATATCCATTGGAATGGAATGTTTGTATCCTCTATATTTGACTGTGATCGGTGGTTGTCTCACCAAGCTATCTTAAGATGAACGCACTTACTGTAAGTCACTCTGGATACGAGCATCTGCTAAATTACTTAAATGTCAAATATAAATGTTTTACATACATATCTCATATTACTGTTTTGAATTATTTCAATGTTTTAAATATTGATGTCACAAATGTATCATTTGTACAGTTCTTTATAAAACATGTAGTTATTTGTTACATTTGACTGTAAATCCCACCAGTACTACCTCATTGAGAGGGGGGTGGATATGTAGAATTTTGCAAAAAAAACATGATTATTTGTCTCTCTGAAATTAAACCATCAAGTGATAGTTTTTAAACAAATACATTTCTGGAATTGAACAACCCCATTCCATGACTTTTTCATCATTTCTTTAAACAACAAAAGCTAATTTACCAACATTTCAGAAAATGAACACATAGCGGTTTGAAATGAAACTCTTTCATTGTGCCTGCTTTCTATGTGTAGTTTACTCTTGTTATTCAGGTGATATACTTATGTCGTGAAAATGAGCCAATGACAGAAAAAAAAGGGAAGTGTCAAGGGAAGAAGAGAATGGTTTACGTCCAATCATTGACCTGTATCCATGATGTCATCAACATCGTTTAGTGCTTGATTCATCAGAGTAGTGTATCGTTTCCTAAGCATGATCACTTAGGGACCCAAACCACTCTAACAACAAAAGACAAGAATACAATTTATCTTAAAAAAAAAACGCGTCACCATTTATTTAGAACGCAACGAGGATCCTCTATCAAATAGATTTCCCAACCTGTTTAAGGCATAACACTGGCTTATCCTACTGGGTCCATTGTGAAAGACTGAAGGATTTGTCAATGGGGCTCTTCGCCTGGGTGTTGATGTTGTGTGCCTAATGTGTTTGCCTTGGCTGTGAACGGGATTAGTGGCTGTGTGGTGGTCTCCGTGGATCACAGACTACTGGACTTTGAAAGCATATTTGCTTACTTACTCATGTGCAAACCAAAGCACTCACACACATAGGAACCCTTCTCTCAACACATAGTTGACCCCACGCAAACACACACACGTGCACTCATGCGCGCTCGCACGCACACACACACACACACACACACACACACACACACACACACACACACACACACACACACACACACACACACACACACACACACACACACACACACACACACACACACACACACGTGTTTGGACAGTGTCCGGGGTCAAGGTGAGAAACGACACACCAAATCAATCTTTTCTCAGGTGAACGCCGACTCATGACCCATGGACGGCTGCACAGGCTACCTTAAAGATTTCTTGAAGTGTCATGCTGAAACAACCTTTGGTAGACGAGTTACTTGTTTGAATAGTTCATGGAATTGCCACTACAAATACTATGCTATATTAGCCGATGTCTGTTTTTCCATAAGATAAACGTTTTAGCAAACAAGAAACAGTCAAGATTTTTTCCATGTGAGCTTGTTCTCTCAATCAATGTGGAACCTGTGTTTATTGTACTCTATGAGATAGAAAGGCCGAGAAATACAGGTCAGTAAAAACATGAGAACTATATGTTGGCTGTTGAACATGGCTGAGATGTTCCATGGTGAAGATCAATCACTTTTAACCCATAATGTCCTGTAAGAAACGTAAGAAAGGCCCACACATGCATGTGACCTCCTCAGTACCCCTGCCTGTCTGTGTTTACAGGTAACTGAACCAGCCTTCTCTTTTCAACCCCACTCCTGAGGTGTACCCCATGTAGGACCCCGCTGGCTTTGTTTGCACACCCAGGGGACTCCCTCAAGACGGTGAAACTGAGATACGAGGTCTCGGGTTACCTCTTAATGAAACGGATCAGCATAGCCCAATCACAACAAAACAGCCGACTGCGGGCACGCAGCCATGACCGAGGGACGTCACCTGAGAACCTGACAGATTATGCAACTGCCTTTTGTCGACGCTGTGGCACCTTCGGAAAAGAAAGACAGTCCATTGGTCACTCTCATAGACCTCCATGTCTCTTCAAACCATGATCATGCAAGTTGACAAAATGTTTTGAGAAATGTTGATGGCTGATCACTTGCAAAGAAATTAGGAAATGAACGTCAACCAATGTTGTTCATCTGACTTTTATGCCTATTGTATTGTTGTGACCACAGTTCGGCATCAGTAAATGTTCTCCCCTTACTCACTTAATAACCATTTACTGCAGTGGGCTAAATCAGGATCACCTAAGTAGACATCTCAAACACATGGTTACAGGCTTAAACATTGTTTTGTTAAAAAAAAGTTTGCATTCCAAAATTACACTTTAAATGCATCACAGAAGACTGAACTATAACAAAACTGTTTCACACAGAAACACCAGATTTTCATTGTAAAAGAATGTACCTTTATTAATTCTGAAATTATAAATATGAATAACATTCCACCCATGAGGCCAAAGAGGGCACTTTCTGTCATTGATTGCAGGAAAGGGCTACGGCAAGATTTACTAAAGCTTTCTGATTTATCTTTAAGACAATGATACCTTACATACAGTAGTGTATAACACATTGGCAATAATTCTTGTTGGCATCAGTCTCAACTATCAGAGTCAGGGGGAATTCCCTCTATTTAATGAATGACTAAAGCATATTGAATGTGGAGCCCACTGCTGCACCCACACTGCTCCATCATGTACAGCTCTGGCAGATGTCTTCTGGATGATGTGTGCCGGAAACAGAGCTCGACTGCCTTCAAGTCTCGATTTGAATGGTATTTTTATCAAGTGGCTTTCTTTTTATTTTCAATATAGTGGAGTACTGAGTCCCCCAGCTAGAGAACCCACACATGTTAAAGTCATTTTTTTTTTTTTACCTCACCGGTTACTTGATTCACCACTAACTGCCTACCTGAGACATGCATTCCCGAAGATGAGTAGCAATACAGACGTATAAGGATGAAATGAAAGGATTGTCACATCTATTGTGTTTTAAGAATACATGTTTTGATTTATTTACTCAATAAAGTGGTGAGTCACGCTAACATTACGTAGGTCGTATACTACAGCAAGTACAAGCAGAACAATCTACGTAATTACCATAGTAGCGGACTAGTAAATACATGCAGCTATGGGTACTTTCACACTCGCTTGTGATCTTCTTGGAAAACAGAATGAACAATGGTAAGTGCTATGTAACTGCCTGTACTAACATTCCTGCTGCAATGTAATTACATAGGCCATTTCCCTATACTTACCCTTATAGCTTCCTTATAGGCCCATTTACATTTTTATGTTTACGTTTTAGTAATTTAGCAGGCGCTTTTATCCAGAGCGACTTACAGTTTGTGCATACATCTTAGATAGCTAGGTGAGACAACCACATACAGTACATGTAACTGCCAAAATAATGGAAACACTTGAGTAAATGAGGGATACAAAGTATATTGAAAGCAGGTGCTTCCACACAGGTGTGGTTACTGAGTTAATTAAGCAATTAACATCCCATCATGCTTAGGGTCATGTATGAAAATGCTTGGGTACTATGGTTATGCCCCCATAGGATGACAATGTCCCCATCCACAGGGCACGAGTGGTCACTGAATGGTTTAATGAGCATGAAAACTATGTAAATCTTATGCCATGGCAATCTCAGTCACCAGATCTCAACCCAAATGAACACCTATGGGAGATTCTGGAGCGGCACCTGAGACAGCGTTTACCACCACCATCAACAAAACACAAAATTATGGAATTTCTCGTGGAAAAATGGAGTCGCATCCCTCTAATAGAGTTCCAGACAGTTGCAGAATCTATCAATCAAATTCAATCAAATGTATTTATAAAGCCCTTTTTACATCAGCCGATGTCCAAAAGTGCTATTCAGAAACCCAGCCTAAAACCCCAAACAGCAAGCAATGCAGATGTAGAAGCACGGTGGCTAGGAAAAACTCGCTAGAATGGCAGGAACCTAAGAAGAAACCTAGAGGGGAACCAGGCTCTTAGGGGTGGCCAATCCTCTTCTGGCTGTGCCGGGTGGAGATCATAACAGAACATGCCAAGATGTTCAAACGTTCATAGATGACCAGCAGGGTCAAATAATAATCACAATGGTTGTAGAGGGTGCAACAGGTCAGTACATCAGGAGTAAATGTCAGTTGGCTTTTCATAGCCGATCATTCAGAGTTAGAGACAACAGGTCCGGTAGAGAGAGAGAGTCGAAAACAGCAGGTCCGGGACAAGGTAGCTCATCCGGTGAACAGGTCAGGGTTCCATAGCCGCAGGCAGACCAGTTGAAACTGGAGCAGCAGCACGACCAGGTGGACTGGGGACAGCAAGGAGTCATCAAGCTAGGTAGTCCTGAGGCATGTTCCTAGGGCTCAGGTCCTCCGAGAGAAGAGAAAGAGAGAAAGAGAGAATTAGATGGAGCATACTTAAATTCACACAAGACACTGGAGAAGACAGGAGAAATACTCCAGATATAACAGACTGACCCTAGCCCCCTGACACATAAACTATTGCTGCATAATTACTGGAGGCTGAGACAGGAGGGTTCAGGAGACACTGTGACAGGGCCCCTATATCCCTGGACAGGGCCAACCAGGCATTATATAACCCCACCCACTTTGCCAAAGCACAGTCCCCACACCACTAGAGGGATATCTTCAACCACCAACTTACTAACCTGAGACAAGGCCGAGTATAGCCCACAAAGATTTGTGGGCTATACCAACCCAATGTGCATTGGAGCTGTTCTGGTTCATGGAGGCTCAATGCCCTAATAAGACACTATGTTGGTGTTGACTTTATTTTGGCAGTTACCTGTATCTTAGTCAAGCCCTAGCAAAGTCAGTGCTAGTAAGTATTAGTTCACGAAAGGGTGCTCGTTTATTTAACATTTTTATGTGGGGGGGGGGGGGGGGGGTCACTGTGGGATTAGTCAAGTTACTACATGAAGAGGTAGGGTTTCAGACATTTTTCTGAAGATGGGCAGGGGGGAGCTCATTCCACCATTGTGGTGCCAGGACAGAGAAGAGCTTTAACTGGGCTGATCGGGAGGGCCATGATACCATATGTGGCAGAACAATTAGTTGCCAAACAAGGATTACGGAGTGGATCAACAAGAAATTCAGGGGCTTTCTCACAGTACAGGAACAATGTTGTCTTACAAGACTTCTATCATAATACCTGATGGGTGGTCAACAGGGAGCTTTACAGCATAAAATGGCCACCATGGCATCACCCCGGTGGGTGCTACACATTAGTAAGTGCTGTGAGTTGGCCCTATGTAGGATCTCACACACGGATCTGTGTGTTGAGAATAGGAGGTTTGTTTACCCTTTGACCAATAGAACAGAGAATGGTATCCTGTTTCAGAAGTGTACAGGAAGGCAGTAAGGCATCATTTGGATGAGCTCAGTCTTTATCCATCTCCAGACTTCCCACGCACCCCACCAGGGTGTCCTCTGTGATCCAGCCACCAAATTAGAAGCTTCGGTTGGAGCTGGGCAGAGCCACACTTATCTTTTTCCTGTGTAGACAGAGATCTGTATAGGCACTTAGGCACAGCTAAGGGTTTTATCTTACCCATCAGGTCAATTTCGATAACAATACCAGGCATGATGAGACCCATCTTTTAATCTTACCAGCCAGTGAAGGTGGAGTATAGGATCAGTCAGACCTTAAACATTTTTTTATTTTACCTTTATTTAACTAGGCAAGTCAGTTAAGAGCAAATTCTTATTTTCAATGACAGCCTAGGAACAGTGGGTTAACTGCCTTGTTCAGGGGCAGAACGTCAGAATTTTACCTTGTCAGCTCGGGGATTTGATCTTGCAACCTTTCAGTTACTAGTCCAACGCTCTAACCACTAGGGTACCTGCCACCACAGCAGGTATCCTTTCTAGACTTCCGCTTTAAAGATCTAAGGGGAAATTTTACTTCATGCATTGTTCACTGTGTTGATTATACAGTAGATGAATTCTGCATCAGCAATCATTAGTAAGCAATAAAACAAGCCTCTTCAGATCTCTGGGTTGGGGGCCAAGTTTGGTAGTTGGGTTGTTCCACGACATGAGTGCCTTTGATGTTCCCTTTGATATTTTAAATAGAAATTGTGCACCAATATCGAATTTAAATATGAAATATTTGTAATTAAAAGGCTGATATTTTCAATGAAGGTTCCTTTAATATAGAACACACGGAGAATTAAATTCCTCTGTGCACCCTCTGTGACTTCTAGGAAGATTGTATCCCACTTAACCCAAACATTTCTCCAAGTTTTCACCATCATTGTAAAGCCCTAGTTATGTTGTTGCTTTGACAAAGTAATTCCCGAAGATTATTTTATATTTCATGTGATTAGTGATTCATTTACATCTGCCCCTCATTTTAAGGTCAACTTTGATACGTAAATTTAACTGCCATTTTAATATGGTGAAACTATTCATTTTTTAAAATCTTTTTTTGTTCAAACATTGAATTTCTAGTCAAAACGGTGTAAAAGCAGGTGAGCTGCGTCTACTCTTTTTTGTCATTTTCTGGTGTTTTGTGGTGGAAAACTGAGTGGGTCGAGCATAACTCTTACCCATAGATAGACAGGCTAGAATGTTTTAACAATTTACATTTTTGTAAAGCTTGCATTCAATTGACCCTTTGCTAAGCCATGCTCTCTTGGACAACATTTTCCTGGGAAGCCCAATTCCTCATTCAGAACACTGGAGAAAACCCCATCCCAATGATCTCAAACGGTGTTTTTACTACACAATGAAATTTAACAGGAGACTCTCGGGTTTGTTGTGGTGGGCTGTCATTACATTTGCTTCACAGGAACCTGGTAAGATCAAGTTTGTAATGTTGCTAGCATGGATGGCTTTAGCCCATGAAATGGACTAAAGGAGCCTAACATTACTCATTATGGTCCAAGGACCTTAAATGTTGTTAAAAAGTAAATTGACTCTGACACCCAAAACAGCCAAATACTCCATCTAAACGTAAATCGATTCTCAATTGCGGTACGGTCCTAGAAACATGAAGACCTCGACTTTCATATCACATCAAAATAATTTCACAAATGCAAAACACACACTTACTGTACACCAGGGATCATGTACTAGATGGATGGTCAGGGGGACAGAAGATAATTACTAATAATTTGTAGAACGCAAATTGAGCGAAAGAAGCCCAAATAGATACAGTGCATTCAGAAAGTATTCAGACCCATTGACATTTCCACATTTTGTTACGTTACAGCCTTATTCTAAAATTGATTAAATATCCATCAATCTACACACAAAACCCCATAATGACAAAGTGAAAACAGGTTTTTAGAAAAAACTGAAAAAACGGATTTACAAAAGTATTCAGAACCTTTGCTATGAGACTCGAAATTGAGCTCAGGTGCATCCTGTTTCCATTGATCATCCTTGACATGTTTCTACAACTTCATTGGAGTCCACCTGTGGTAAATTCAATTGATTGGACATGATTTGGAAAGGGACACGCCTGTCTACATAAGGTCCCTCATTTCACAGTGCATGTCAGAGCAAAAACCAAGCCATGAGATCGAAGGAATTGTACGTAGAGCTCCGAGACAAGATTGTGTCGAGGCACAGATCTGGGGAAGGGTAACAAAAAATGTCTGCAGCATTGAAGGTCCCCAAGAACACAGTGGCCTCCATCATTCTTAAATGGAAGAAGTTTGGAACCACCAAGACTGTTCCTAGAGCTGGCACCCCGGCCAAACTGAGCAATTGAGGAGAAGGGCTTTGGTCAGGGAGGTGACCAAGAACCCAATGGTCAGTCTGACAGAGCTCCAGAGTTCCTCTGTGGAGATGGGAGAAACTTCCAGAAGGACAACAATCTCTGCAGCACTCGATCAATCAGGCCTTTATGATAGAGTGGCCAGACGGAAGCCACTCCTCAGTAAAAGGCACATGACAGCCTGCTTGTAGTTTGCAAAAAGGCACCTTAAGACTCACAGACCATGAGAAACAAGATTATCTGGTCTGATGAAACTTTGGCCTGAATGCCAAGAGTCACGTCTGGAGGAAACCTGCCACCATCCTTACGGTGCAGCATGGTGGTAGCAACATCATGCTGTGGGGATGTTTTTCAGTGACAGGGACTGGGAGACTAGTCAGGATCGAGGAAAAGATGAATGAAACAAAGTACAGTTAGATCTACAATGTAGAACATAGTAAAATTAAGAAAAACCCTTGAATGAGTAGGTGTTCTAAAACTTTTGACCGGTAGTGTATATATATTTTTTACTAAGAAGGATAGTGATGGAATGCTGATTAACTGGCCTCCACAATCCCCCGACCTCAACCAAATTGAGATGGTTTGGAATGAGTCGGACCGCAGAGTGAAGGAAAAGTAGCCAACAAGTGCTCAGCATATGTGGGAACTCCTTCAAGACTGTTGGAAAAGCATTCCAGGTGAAGCTGGTTGAGAGAATGCTAAGAGTCTGCAAAGCTGTCATCAAGGCAAAGGGTGGCTATTTGAAGAATCTCAAATATAAAATATATTTGGATTTGCTTAACACTTTTTTTGATTACTACATGATTCCATATGTGTAATTTCATAGTTTTGATGTCTTCACTATTATTCTACAATGTAGAAAATAGTACAATGAGTAGGTGTTCTAAAACTTTTGACCGGTAGTGTATATCTAAAATAATCTTGCATATCTAAATTTATTCAAACAATCGACAAATAATATGTGTAATAATATAAGCACTTCTACGGAGGATTGTTACCTGTAACAAGGGTGGGCAGTAGGAATTCTTTATTTTTATCAACAGATGTGGGATGCATACACTCACTCACCCCACCCATCCTAAACAAACATTTATGCCCCTCTCTTCCCTTCCACCCATAGATTGATTCCTGCCTAATTTCGGGCTTTGGGTGCTTTGTGTTCCGGTTCCTTGTATTTTGTGATTTATTATTTAATAAATTGTCCTTTCTTTTATTTATTTATCAATACTATACATAAAAAATAGAATACAAATAATTTTACAACATTCCGTAACTTGAATAACATAGTGTATTTATAGTTTCTTTATTAATTGTTGTATTTTATTATTTCAGTTTTTTTAATTATTACTATCCCTACCATTAATAGGGTTGGATGTTCATTTTATTTAGAATAGCCATGGAGTGGTGTTGGTGTCTCAGAACAGTTGATTATCAATGTATAGCTTGTCGACTATAAGAGCTACACGTCTTCATTTTAGTATATGGTCTTTGAAGAGTGGATACAGTACTTCACTTCATTTTGCAATTTCCTGAACGTTCATGCCTATTTTATAGCCGGCGAGTCTTTTGCCCAGGCTTTTTACCCTTATTTTATCTTTAAAGGGTGCACATTTGGCAATGAATGGCCGCTGGTACCGCTGTCCCCTCAGTCCGAAACGATGCATGTGTTCAAGTTTATTTGGTTCGACAGTATCGCCTGGGAACTGCAGTGCTTTAACCATGAATTCTTTCACCAAACTCTGGATCCTCACCTCCATCCTCTTTAATTCCATAAGCACCAGATTTCCATTGAACTAGTCTGTATATCAAGTAGGGATTCTCTTAACATCTTGTGCCTTTTTTTAAGTTCATTAACCTCATCTTCGATAACATTGACTGTACCCTTCAGCTTTATAGTACATTCTTCTCAGTGTCGCGGCTTTCTCATCATTCATTACAAGGCTTGCCTTCACCTCTTGTACATCTTTATGGACTAACTCAAGCACGCCTAACTCATACTTTATAGATTTTAGCAGTTTGGTTTCCACATTTACCGTACAAGGTGGTGAAAAAAGCCAATCTGTGTTAGGTGAAGAGTCTCTTCGTTTTCTTTTAGTGTTTGGTTCTCCATTCTTTCCATGTTTACTCTCTGCCATGTTTTGGTGTTGACTGCTTTTGTATTATTTTTCTATGAAATTCTCTTGCCTTACAAGTTGTTTTGAGTTATTATCCGGTGTGGATAAAAGTACTATTATTTGGTCAGTTTTATGTACATTTATTTCTAAGCTTTTTCATGAGACATTTTGCAGTCCGCCATACTCTTACCTGCACTAGAGATAGTTAGCCTCTATGAATAGGCTAGGATGGCTCTGATTATGCACTGTCAGCTTGCAGTCAAAGCTACAAACCCCCTTTGGACCTAATTGGTGCTCTCAAATAATATTCTGACATTGACAGCAGGTGACAGTTATATTCATGACATAACTCACTTAGCTAGCTAAAATACATTTGGAGAAAATAAGTTATATTAACTGGCTAGCTAGCTAGCTAGCGTTAGGAGCATTTTCAAAGTTGGCCAATGACACAAAGCTAGCTAACCAGCTAGCAAGCAATACAACAAAAGTATAATTTTGGATTAAAAAAAATATGACATTCTGCATTTCAGGAATCGCACTGTTAAATTATTTAGCCATACAAATACATTTTAAAAACTGAGTTTTTACCATTGGCTTCCATGCTTTTGAAACAAGCGCTGGTCCGATGACGTCCGACACGAGCTTGTTTCGAGATTCTTGCTATCCAACGGAGCGCTGAGATCGGTTGCCCAAAATTATGTGGCGGGGCTTAGCGAAAGGTCAATTGTTCAATATTCTACTATTCTAACTCTCAACAGTAAATTGAGACCTCGACCGCCCCCACTTATTGGAAATGGTTCCGCGGAGCTGCCAGTTGCCTATCCCTGGTATAGAGCTACAGTGGGGCAAAAAAAGTATTTAGTCAGCCACCAATTGTGCAAGTTCTCCCACTTAAAAAGATGAGAGAGGCCTGTAATTTTCATCATAGGTACAATTCAACTATGACAGACAAAATGAGAAAAAAAATCCAGAAAATCACATTGTAGGATTTTTAATGAATTTATTTGCAAATTATGGTGGAAAATAAGTATTTGGTCAATAACAAAAGTTTATCTCAATACTTTGTTATATACCCTTTGTTGGCAATGACAGAGGTCAAACGTTTTCTGTAAGTCTTCACAAGGTTTTCACACACTGTTGCTGGTATTTTGGCCCATTCCTCCATGCAGATCTCCTCTAGAGCAGTGATTTTGCTGACTTCAAAAGGAATTTTTGCAGGGAAGTTCCCTTTGGTACATTGCCTTCAAAAAGTATATTTTTCCACATTTTGTTGTGTTACAAAGTGGGATTAAAACGTATTTGTGATTTTTTTTGGCAATGGTCTACACAAAATACTCTATAATGTCAAAGTGAAAGAAAAATGTACAATAAAAATGTTAAAAAACACTAATATATCTTGATTTCAACCCCCTGATAAGAATTCAACCCCCTGAGTCAACACATAGAATCACCTTTGCCAGTGATTACAGCTGTGTCTTTCTGCTTAAATCTCTAAGAGCATTCCACACTTGGATTGTTCAACATTTGCCAATTATTATTTTCAAAATTCTTCAAACCATTTGTAGGGCTTGCCATACATTTTCAAGTAAATGTAAGTCCAAACTGTAACTCTGCCACTCAGGAACATTCACTGTCTTCTTGGTAAGCAACTACCGTCTAGATTTGGCCTTGTGTTTTAACCCTTGTGCTTTGCTGGGAAAAAATGATGTCCATTGTGGTATGGGTCAGATTGACCCGCACAGTGAAAAAACTGACAAAACGTTCTTTTGTCTTGTCAGACCTTTCAGAAAGAAGAAATACAAGAACATTGTCACGGCCGTTGTAAGGAGGAGACCAAGGCGCAGCGTGGTAAGCGTACATTCTTCTTTATTATAAGAACGAACACTGAACAACAAAATAACAAAACGTGAAGCTAATATGAGCAGTGCAGACAGGCAACTAAACATAGAACAAGGACCCACAAACACCAAAAGGAAAAATGGCTACCTAAATATGATCCCCAATCAGAGACAACGATAAACAGCTGCCTCTGATTGGGAACCATATCAGGCCACCATAGACATACAAAACACCTAGACCTACAAAAACCCTAGACAAACAAAAAACCCTAGACAATACAAAAACGAACGTACCCACCCTAGTCACACCCTGACCTAACCAAAATATAAAGAAAACAGAGATATCTCAGGTCAGGGGGTGACAAACATTTGATTTCAAAAACTCAATTTAAGGACTATTTGTTAAACATCTATTCTCACAAACAAGCATTTTCAGTTTGGAGCTCATTTTTGCATGTCTGTGTCAGAGATCTGCTGCTCTGGCACTGAGAAGGAGAAGCTTGGGAAAGCTCCTTTTCACCCAAACAATTATAAAAGTGCAATCATAACCAGTCAAAACTAAATACATCAGAGACACTTGTTTATTTTGACCTGTGCAAATATCTATACACATGAAAGCCTCCAGGTCAAAATGACCAACAACATCATGTTTGTATACAAAATCTACACAGACATTCCACAACACATCAGTGTGTCCGCATTTTGAAGTTAGGTTCATGACCCTAAATTGGGAAAAGTCATTTAATTTCATAGAGAAAAAGAGAGGTTAACTAGTATTTTAGACAACTCAAAAGTGGAAATGGGTCAAATTAACCCGCAACATAATATGAGGGTTAAGTTGTTGTAATGCTGAAAGGTGAATTCATCTCCCAGTGTCTGTTGGAAAGCAGACTGAACCAGGTTTTCCTCTAGGATTTTGCCTGTGCTTAGCTCCATCCTGTTTCTTTTTTATCCTGAAAAACTCCCCAGTCCTTAACAATTACAAGCATACCCATAACATGATGCAGCCACCACTATGCTTGAAAATATGGAGAGCGGTACTCAGTATTGTGTTGTATTGGATTTTCCCCAAACATTACACTGTATGTTTGAGGCAAATCCAAACATAATTGCTTTAGCACATTTATTTTTTTTTACCCCGTTTTCTCCCCAATTTCGTGGTATCCAATTGGTAGTTACAGTCTTGTCTCATCGCTGCAACTCTGGTATGGACTCGGTAGAGGAGAAGGTCGAGAGCCGTGCGTCCTACAAAACACAACCCAACCCAACCAAGCCGCACTGCTTCTTGACACAATGCCCACTTAACCCAGAAGCCAGCTGCACCAATGTGTCGGAGGAAACACCGTACACCTGGCGACCGTGTCAGCGTGCACTGCGCCCGGCCCGCCACAGGAGTCGCTAGTGCGTGATGGGACAAGGACATCCCTGCCGGCCAAACCCTCCTGTAACCCCGAATACGCTGGGCCAATTGTGCGCCAACCCATGGGTCTACTGGTCGAGGCCGGCTGCGACAGAGCCTGAACTCAAACCCAGAATCTCTAGTGGCACAGCTAGCACTACGGTGCAGTGCCTTAGACAACTGCGCCACATTTTTTGGAGTATTACTTTAATGCTTTGTTGCAAACAGGATGCATGTTTTGGAATATATTTATTCTGTACAGGCTTCCTTCTTTTCTCACTGTCAATTAGGTTAGTATTGTGGAGTAACTACTGTGTTGTTGATCCATCCTCAGTGTTCTCCTATCACAGCCATTACATTCTGTAACTGTTTTAAAGTCACCATTGGCCTCATGGTGAAATCCCTGAGCCGTTTCCTTCCTCTCCAGCAACTGAGTTAGGACGCCTGTATCGTTGTAGTGACTGGGTGTATTGATACACTATAATTAATAACCTCACCATGCTCAAACGGATATTCAACGTTTGCTATTTTTTATTGTTAACCATCTACCAATAGGACCCCTTCTTTGCAAGGCATTGGAAAACTTCCCGGGTCTTTATGGTTGAATCTGTGTTTGAAATTCACTGCTCGACTGAGGGACCTTACAGATCATTGTATGTGTGAGGTTCAGAGATGAGGTAGTCATAAAAAAACATTATTGCACACAGAATGAGTCCACGCAACTTGTGACTTGTTAAGCAAATTGTTACTCCTGAACTTACTTAGGTTTGCCAATACTTATTGACATTTGAGCTTTTCATTTTTAATTAATCTGGTAAAATGTTAAAAAACACAATTCCTCTTTGACATTATAGAGTATTGTGTGTTGGCCAGTGACTATTTTGTTTGCTATTTAATGCCTTTCAAATTCAGGCTGTAACAACTAAATTGAAGAAGTCAAGAGGTGTGAATACTTTCTGAAGGCACAGTATACTGTAAGCTAATATTATAATTCAAAATAATTAAGCCATTTTGCATGACAGAGCTTGGCGTTGGAGGTACAGACAATTTCTTAGATGATTCAGGAGTTACAATAAACAATGGCGTTCCGATCTTTATCTCATTATAATGAATGAGCGCATGCCAAAATAATACACTGCTCAAAAAATAAAGGGAACACTAAAATAACACATCCTAGATCTGAATGAATGAAATATTCTTATTAAATACTTTTTTCTTTACATAGTTGAATGTGCTGACAACAAAATCACACAAAAATTAGCAATGGAAATCAAATTTATCAACCCATGGAGGTCTGGATTTGGAGTCACACTCAAAATTAAAGTGGAAAACCACACTACAGGCTGATCCAACTTTGATGTAATGTCCTTAAAACAAGTCAAAATGAGGCTCAGTAGTGTGTGTGGCCTCCACGTGCCTGTATGACCTCCCTACAACGCCTGGGCATGCTCCTGATGAGGTGGCGGATGGTCTCCTGAGGGATCTCCTCCTAGACCTGGACTAAAGCATCCGCCAACTCCTGGACAGTCTGTGGTGCAACGTGGCGTTGGTGGATGGAGCGAGACATGATGTCCCAGATGTGCTCAATTGGATTCAGGTCTGGGGAACGGGCGGGCCAGTCAATAGCATCAATGCCTTCCTCTTGCAGGAACTGCTGACACACTCCAGCCACATGAGGTCTAGCATTGTCTTGCATTAGGAAGAACCCAGGGCCAACCGCACCAGCATATGGTTTCACAAGGGGTCTGAGGATCTCATCTCGGTACCTAATGGCAGTCAGGCTACCTCTGGCGAGCACATGGAGGGCTGTGCGGCCCCCCAAAGAAATGCCACCCCACACCATGACTGACTCACCGCCAAACCGGTCATGCTGGAGGATGTTGCAGGCAGCAGAACGTTCTCCACGGCGTCTCCAGACTCTGTCACGTCTGTCACATGTGCTCAGTGTGAACCTGCTTTCATCTGTGAAGAGCACAGGGCGCCAGTGGCGAATTTGCCAATCTTGGTGTTCTCTGGCAAATGCCAAACGTCCTGCACGGTGTTGGGCTGTAAGCACAACCCCCACCTGTGGACGTCGGGCCCTCATACCACCCTCATGGAGTCTGTTTCTGACCGTTTGAGCAGACACATGCACATTTGTGGCCTGCTGGAGGTCATTTTGCAGGGCTCTGGCAGTGCTCCTCCTGCTCCTCCTTGCACAAAGGCGGAGGTAGCGGTCCTGCTGCTGGGTTGTTGCCCTCCTACGGCCTCCTCCACGTCTCCTGATGTACTGGCCTGTCTCCTGGTAGCACCTCCATGCTCTGGACACTACGCTGACAGACACAGCAAACCTTCTTGCCACAGCTCGCATTGATGTGCCATCCTGGATGAGCTGCACTACCTGAGCCACTTGTGTGGGTTGTAGACTCCGTCTCATGCTACCACTAGAGTGAAAGCACCGCCAGCATTCAAAAGTGACCAAAACATCAGCCAGGAAGCATAGGAACTGAGAAGTGGTCTGTGGTCACCACCTGCAGAACCACTCCTTTATTGGGGGTGTCTTGCTAATTGCCTATAATTTCCACCTGTTGTCTATTCCATTTGCACAACAGCATGTGAAATTTATTGTCAATCAGTGTTGCTTCCTAAGTGGGCAGTTTGATTTCACAGAAGTGTGATTGACTTGGAGTTACATTGTGTTGTTTAAGTGTTCCCTTAAACCTTGTCAGTAGCCCTCACAAAATGCTAGCTCATTTTAGCAAAGAAAGTCCAATAGAAGTCCAATTAGCACATCTCGTTAGATGTGCTAATTGCAACATGCAAACTATGTATAATAATGGTCTCAACACTCAAAAAATGATGGGTTCAACAAGGGTTCTTAGTTCCACAACGTTCTTTGAAGAACCTTAGGGTTCTTTTCTCTGAAAATGCCCCCCAAAAGGTTGTTGCAAGAACATCATAGAAGGTGGGGTTCATCAAAGGAACCTCCTTAGTTGGTGGGGGTTCTTGCAGGAACCTAACTGTCCAACTGAAACATTTCGGTTTGAAAGGACAGCAGGTGCAGGCACTTAACTGAAAAATGTAAAGATCTCCTCAATTTAAGGTAAGGTTTGTCCCTTGTATGATCTCTATTCATATTGTTGTATGATGATACCATCTATATTTTCATATTTGTGCCAATCTTTCCAAAACAGAAAAGATGACTGAACTGCTCGCTTTTATGTCTGTGTCTGCAGGTATACAGACAAGGAGGCATACAATGGTATGCCAATTGGCATTGGTATGTTATGCAGATCACATTTACCATCCTCCTCCCTTACCTCTTCAATGAATATCACATAGGCCTCTACATTATGGACAAGGTGTGTGTATGAACACCATTATCAAGCAGTTTCTTTCATTCACATAACCACAAACACCAAGGTATGAATTCTGTTCTGTGCACGTTTTGCTAATCATCTGTATAATGACTATTTTTTGGAATCATAGACTTCACCCTCCCTACACCTCTGATGAATATAACAGGAAACCTGTTCGATCACCATGCACTGCAAAATCCGTCTGGCTATGGACATGGAGAACATCAACACATTAACGTCAACATGCCAGAAGATGTGCCCATTGGACTTGGGGCTCTGCTGGGAGTTTACCTCATATTTAAATCATAATAAACACTGAGAACTAAAATATTGGGTTATTGTTATGCAAATTATTTTGTTAATAATAATAATAATAGTAGGGGAGGAGGGGGGGGGGGGGTAGTTAAAAAATGTACCCCAAAAGGTTATTCAAAAGGTTCTTCAAGAATCCAATTAAAGGGGTTCTTTATTCTAAGAACTTATGGGGGTTCCCCCACAGTTACAATTTGAAGAACCCCTACAGGATACTCCAGGAACCTTTTCTTTTTAGAGTGTACTTCACCACAGAAAATTGTTGATACAGTATTTTGACATCCATTATCCATCTTTCTCCAGCTTAAGCAATTCATTTGATAAGTTTATCCATTTATTCATACGTGTTCCAGAATTTACTGCAAACAAGGTGAAAGGAACCACGACAACATTTGAATAATGTGACAATTGGGTCCCATCGGCTCCGTTGGTAGAGCAGGTGGTTTGCAATGCCAGAGTGGTAGGTTCAACTCCAATGGGGGACCAGTGCAGAAAAGCATGAAAAACATATGCACTCACTACTGTAAGTTGCTCTGGATAAGAGCTTCTATTAAAATGTGAATTTTGTGACACTGAGGTCAGGATTCAATCCAATCGCACGTGAGCAGTGTGGATGAAATCATTTAATTTAAATTTGCAAAGTTCACGCATCTCCTTTTGGCCGGCCAATCAAAGTTCAGAGTTCGTGAGTTTATGTGACTCAAGGTATGTGATTATGATTAGCTATATTAAAGCAATCTTTCTTCCCAACAGTGATGTATGAACAGAGTGTGCCAACTCAACATAGCTGGTCTGAGGTATAAGTTAACTCAGAGGTGAAGCTTTTGATCAACAAAGTCAACAAAGAAGTGCAGACAGAGGCACCGGTGCTTAGTCAGAGAGGGCAACCCAAGAAGGACCTTGAAGGTAGCAAGCTGCCATTGCAACCCTCTTATGCATAGGTCACATCCAGGGTGTCCATGTTCCCAAATGAACAGGAAAATGCTGAAATTAGACAGTACCCATCTTTTCCATTCATGTGGGATTGAGGCCTATAGCTAGTTCTACACCACAGCTGGCATGGGACAGGGACTCATCTCGACATTAGAACACTTTGGAGGTCGGAAAAGGTCTAACAAACTTTGATTTTGGAGTGAAATATCACTTTAAGGGACCATCACCTAACATGCAGTAAGTGTCATGTCTTTGCTTGTAACTCCTAGTTCTAGTTCTGTCATCAAACCCGAATATATGATTTCTATCATACCAGAAGGAACAGGATGCCTGATTCCAAATGTGTTAGAGCTCAGTCATGGGGGATGATAGGGAATTGCCCACCAGATGTTATGTCAGGGAATCAACACAAGGACACACAGAGTGGGATTGCCCTGATACAGCGCTTAGCGGCTGTCTTCAAAACCGTTCAGGACTTTCCACAGCAGCTATAGCTACAGTCATTAATCAGCTCCAAACCCAATGTCAAACTGTCACATTTTAATGATTCATTCACTGGAGAGAGAAAAAAATCTCAACCCTGAAGCTGGGATTTCACCATGGAGCAATTCAAAGGCAATTTGTAGATGTTGCTTTGTCATGTATTCTGGTGGAAAGGACAGATTTTGAAGGATGATGATGACCCATTTTAAATGTTTTGTTTACACAGTATACACCGCCAGACACAGCTTCTGAGCACGCCAAGGCTCCAAGGGGAGAATGAAGAGATTCTCGTTGAAAGGTGAGGGCAGAGGGTAGCACCTTCAACTTGAAAAGTAAAAGTGGCCTTCGGGTAGTGTGTTTTTCCTGGATAGAACTGGGTCGTAATTTGTGTTCAAATGGTAGTAGAAATGGAACATGTGACATTAATACGTAATACATTCAGAATCAAGCATGAATTACATTACCTGCAAAGTGTTTTTGTCTAAGATTCTCTTGGTGGTACTTCTTTTGGATCATCAATGGAAATACCCCCATACATGTGTTCTTCTAAACTTCATTGCAAATGTCATCTATGTAATTTGAGTTTAGTTCTAAAGACGGAATAACAGCAGTTCAAGGTACTGTATGTTCCTTAATCCACATAAATGACTCATGTGAACGTGTTTAACATTTGTTGACAACTCTGACAAACACCTTGTCAAATTTAAAAAAGCAAATACATTTTCTCCTTTTGAAAACATATTCATCAAGTGAAGGGTTGAAATCAATTTTCTTCAAATCCTTGGCACAAACGTTAGCCTAACCAGAACAATATAAAACAGAATCACTTAACGGTGTCAGAAAAGCATTGCAGATGTGTCTCATAGAGTCTGGGTAAGGAAGATATTATGTGTATGTATTTGTCTTACATCTGGGGTTAAGCCATGTAATTTGTAACAAAGACATAACACGAAACCCGAACCCTTTTATTCAAGTATGTTCCTCTAGAAGAAAAATATGTTCCCACCAAGTTCACAATTTAATAAAGTCTGGTTTACATTCAAGTGCACTCTATATACAAAAATGCTCACTATTCTCAGCTGAAGTCAAAATAAAATATCAAACTATCCAATCTCGTTCAAAGTGTTTCAATGTCTGGTTATTTTATTCGTTGTTACGGGCGAGTGGAGGGAAGACAAAATAAGTGGAATATCTCAAGGTGGGAGGGTTCCAAGAGATCATAAAACAGGGAGTTCTCTCTTCACTTGATCTCAAATGACAAATGAAGGTCCATCTCTCTCATTCAGCTCAGTCCGGTCTGGAGATAGGTGTTCCACAACCATCTAATAGTGGGCATCATCACTAGTAATCTTTCAATCTCTAGGAGATCCAGAGCAACGAATCCATCTTCATGTCCTCATTAACATTACATAATACATATAGAATTGAGATGTGATGCAGATCCATGATACAATATCAGATCAAATCCATGTAACACACAAGTGTTCTACATGTATGCTACCTCTGGATTTAGTAATGGGGAGAGGAACAGACTGAGGCCATGAGAGCAGAGGCCTCTTGTTCTCCATCACATAAGGAAAACGAATACCTCGTGGACTATTGCCAGTCAAAGCTTATAGGGGCGGTGATGCAATGTTTATACAATATAGGAATATTTCACGTCCCTGTCAAAGTGCCAACTCACCTGGGTTTATTCAATCGCCAAAGAATCCTCGCAGTCCAGAACCAAGGTAGAGACAATGATCAGTCTGTGACAGAGGAAGGGTCTGCTGAGTTCAGGCCTACCTGAAAGAGACCACTCTACTGAGGCCACACTGGCTGAAGCTCAAGCGATGTGGGGAGAAGAGATATCTCAGCCGCCAAACAGAACACTTTTTTTGTGTTTGTATTTTATTTGACCGCCTTCCTCCAATGACCACTCAAGCCAGGATCTTTCCGACCCCTTCACGACCTTCCATCTCATGAATGTTGTTGTTGTTTTCTAAATGTATTGTCTTCTTTTGTGTTGCTTTAAAGCGCTTTGAGATTATTTATGTAACGAATTGCGCTAGAAAAGTTGAATACATTATTATTATAATTATTATTATTATACAATGAGAATGTTAAATTAGGTTGAATTAGCAGAAATCCCGCTCAGCTCATAAGGAACTGCTCTGTTCCAACCAGTTTATTGGAACTGTCTGTGTGACTGTGCATGTGTGCATGTTATTTTCTGTAGTGTGATTGGATGTACACTACCGTTCAAAAGTTTGGGGTCAATTAGAAATGTCCTTGTTTTTGAAAAAAAAAAAAAAGCCCATTAAAATAACATCAAATTGATCCGAAATACAGTGTAGACATTGTTAATGTTGTAAACGACTATTGTAGCTGGAAACGGCTGATTTTTTATGGAATATCTACATAGGCGTACAGAGGCACATTATCAGCAACCATCATTCCTGTGTTCCAATTGCACTTGTGTTAGCTAATCCAAGTGTATCATTTTAAATTGATCATTAGAAAACCCTTTTGCAAGTATGTTAGCACAGCTGAAAACTGTTGTTCTGATTAAAGAAGCAAGAAAACTGGCCTTCTTTAGACTAGTTGAGTATCTGGAGCATCAGCATTTGTGGGTTCGATTACAGGCTCAAAATGGCTAGAAACAAAGAACTTTCTTCTGAAACTTGTCAGGCTATTCTTGTTCTGAGAAATGAAGGCTATAATTCCCTTCACTATCATTCCTTAATTTGGTTGAACTCGTTTGATGCGTTCCCTCCATTAAGCAAGTAAAGACAGAAGATTATGAGTAGTGACACCAGCGGTCGTGACGACAGTGACATTTTTATATGATTTGTGTGACTGCATTAAAGCGAGCGAGAGAGAGAGAGAGCGAGAGAGAGAGAGAGAGAGAGAGAGAGAGCGCAAGTGAGCGGGGTCAAGGTTTTGCATTGCTCAGTCATGTTCTCATCAAGCCCTGTGCAGGCAGCCATGCCAAGTCCAAGCCTCATGCTTTATGTAACGCTGCGAGGTGGAATGCTAGGCTCTGCTCAGAATCAAATCCGCCTTTGTTTAACAAAACACCCACTAATCTGTGACGTCGGAATATTTTCGACAACTACTTCAATGGAATCAGCTGCCGTCAGGTAAACGCAGAGCACCCAAATGTTTTGACAGATTCCAAGGTTACTGAAATATTTTGATGAAAGTTGGAGCAAAATATTATGATAAGGAAACCCTAGAAGATGAAATTAATGGCACATTGTCGAGTTGATCCGTAACTTTCTGGGGCATGATGGAGGTACAGTATAATGAATAAAGATATGACTTATATCAAGGGATTAAAAAAAAGATATTAAGAAACCCCATCTCTGAACTCAGTCATTTGATCATAAAGCCGTAGCACCGTAGATCAGTACTGAAAATGCATCTGGTGAATACATTTCTACATAAGGGGTTGTCTGTCCCTGACAGGTTACGTTGAAAACATATTAGACTGTAAAATGAAACAAGATGTATTTTTTCATATATCCAACTTCCACCAGGAGCCAGGAAGTTATCATAAAAAGTTCCTCGGTGTACACATCACGGACAAACTGAATTGGTCCACCCACACAGACAGCGTTGTGAAGAAGGCGCGGCAGCGCCTCTTCAACCTCAGGAGGCTGAAGAAATTCGGCTTGTCACCAAAAGCACTCACAAACTTCTACAGATGCACAATCGAGAGCATCCTGTCGGGCTGTATCACCGCCTGGTACGGCAACTGCTCCGCCCACAACCGTAAGGCTCTCCAGAGGGTAGTGAGGTCTGCACAACGCATCACCAGGGTCAAACTACCTGCCCTCCAGGACACCTACACCACCCGATGTCACAGGAAGGCCATAAAGATCATCAAGGACAACAACCACCCGAGCCACTGGCTGTTCACCCCGCTATCATCCAGAAGGCGAGGTCAGTACAAGTGCATCAAAGCAGGGACCGAGAGACTGAAAAACAGCTTCTATCTCAAGGCCATCAGACTGTTAAACAGCCACCACTAACATTTAGTGGCTGCTGCCAACATAATGACTCAACTCCAGCCACGTTAATAATGGGAATTGATGGAAATGTATGTAAAAATGTATCACTAGCCACTTTAAACAATGCCACTTAATATAATGTTTACATACCCTACATTACTCATCTCATATGTATATGTATATACTGTACTCTATATCATCTACTGCATCTTGCCATCTTTATGTAATACATGTATCACTAGCCACTTTAAACTATGCCACTTTATGTTTATATACCCTACATTACTCATCTCATATGTATATACTGTACTCTATACCATCTACTGCATCTTGCCTATGCCGTTCTGTACCATCACTCATTCATATATCTTTATGTACATATTCTTTATCCCTTTACACTTGTGTGTATAAGGTAGTAGTTGTGGAATTGTTAGGTTAGATTACTCGTTGGTTATTACTGCATTGTCGGAACTAGAAGCACAATCATTTCGCTACACTCGCATTAACATCTGCTAACCATGTGTATGTGACAAATAAAATTTGATTTGATTTGAAAAGCGAGACGGGTATAATGAACCAATTAGAAATTTGGCCTCGAGACGAGGCATATCTAAACATCACCCACGATGACAGGTGAGAGGCTGTGACAAGAGGTGAATGAGGATGAACAGAGTAATGGAGTTCAGTGCACACAGTCAACGGAACATCAAAGAACTGTCCAAGGGGTTGACTCTACCGTGCAGAGAATAGAATGACAAGAACATGACAACTGTCTGTCCACGTTAAAACTGTTGTGTGAAGTCAATTTTTGTTGAGGTGACACTCAAAGTTGTAATAATGCATGCAATGACAATGGCACATGCAATAACACTGATTTATTAATGTGGCCAATTGTAGTGCTTGTGAGCAAAAAGGGGTGACTTATCACACAATTGGAAAATCATTGGGCATCTCTGTGCCCACCTGGTGCCACCTGGTTTGTTTTACCTTACAAACTCATTGGAAATAATTGTACTTTCCTGTCCGCCTATCATCATTATCCAAAGTTAATCGCTACTGTTTCTTCTACTCCTATAGGGAACAGCAAGCCATTGTGTTTCTAGGATAACCATTAGGTGATAAAAATACCAGATTGCAAGAATTATGATCCGCTAAAAGCAACATAAAGCATTAAAAGGCTGAGCAGCTCAAGCCCCTGGTTCACCTGGAGAAGTTTGACCCCAAGAGACACATGTAAGAAGGGGTGTGTTATGATGAGCCTCTGTTGACTGTCATGAACAAAGTGGGGTTTTTATTTCATTTTATTACATTTAAATGGATTATAGAGCCTAAAGGACAAAGATGGCTTAATAAAGGGCAACTCTGTCACTTTTAACATTTAGGTTGTTGTAATGAAGTATTTAGTGATATCCCACACAGTCTTATTAAAATATACTGTCTATTAACTGTTTAGTGACGAGCAAAACCAAACATTGATTCTCTGTGACGTTTTCAAGTAGGATCCGTGAGATTACTAATTAAACAAATGATGGACAGTCATTTTCTGAAAGTATTCACACCCCTTGACTTCTTCCACATTTTGCTTTGTTACAGTCTGAATTCAACATTTATTTGAAAAAATTATAACTCTCAAACATGTTTAGACATTTTAGCAAATGTATTGAAGATGAAATAGAGAAATATTTAAATTACATAAGTACTCACACCCCTGAGTCAATACTTTGTAGAAGCACCTTTGGTGGTGATTACAGCAGATTACAGTCTTGGTATGTCTGTATCATCTTTGCACGTCTGGATTTTCTCCCATTCTTCCTTGCAGATTTTCTCAAGCTCTGTTAAGTTTGATAGTGAAGGGCGCGGTGAACAGCAATCTTCAAGTCTTTCCACAGATTTTCAATGGGATTCAAGTCTGGGCTTTGGCTGGGCCACTCAACGACTTTCAGAATCTTGTTCTGAAACCATTCCAGCATTGCTTTGGCTGTATGCTTGGGGTCATTGTCCTGTTGGAACAAAAATATTTGCCCCAGTCTGAGGTTGTTGACACTCTGAAGCAGGTTTTCATCAAGGATTTTCCTATATTTGGCTCCATTCACTATCCTTACCAGTCTCCCAGTCCCTGCCACTGAAAAGCATCTTCATAGTATGATTCTGCCACCACCATGCTTCACGGTAGGGAAGGTGTTAGACGGGTGATGAGCTGTGCCTGGTTTTCTCCAGACACAGCGCTTTGCATTCAGGCCAAAAAGTTAAATTTTAGTCTCAGACCACAGGATCTTTTGTCTTATCCTCTCAGTCTTTCACGTGCCTTTTTGCAAACTCCAGGCGTGCGGTCATGTGCCTTTTTCTCAAGATTGGCTTCCGTCTGGCCAATCTCCCATAAAGCCCAGATTGGTGAAGTGCTGTAGAGACTGATCCTTCTGGCAGTTTCTTCCATCTCAGCCAAGGAACTCTGTAGTTCTGTCAGAGTGGAAATTGGATTCTTGGTCACCTCCCTGACCAAGATCCTTCTTGCATAGTTGCTCAGTTTGGTTGGACGGCCATCTCTATGAAAGTCTGGGTAGTTCCATATTTTTTCAATTTCCCAATGATGGAGACCACTGTGCTCTTGGAAACTGTCAACACAAAAAAAATATATTTTATATCCTTCCCCAGATAAATGCCTCATCACAATTCTATCTCGAATATCTATTGACAGCTCCTTGAACTTCATGGTATAGTTCCTGCTCTTAAATGCATTGTCAACTGTGGGAGCTTATACACTGCTTAAAAAAATAAGGGAACACTTAAACAACACAATGTAACACAATCACACTTCTGTGAAATCAAACTGTCCACTTAGGAAGCAACACTGATTGACAATAAATTTCACATGCTGTTGTGCAAATGGAATAGACAACAGGTGGAAATTATAGGCAATTAGCAAGACACCCCCAATAAAGGAGTGGTTCTGCAGGTGGTGACCACAGACCACTTCTCAGTTCCTATGCTTCCTGGCTGATGTTTTGGTCACTTTTGAATGCTGGCGGTGCTTTCACTCTAGTGGTAGCATGAGACGCAGTCTACAACCCACACAAGTGGCTCAGGTAGTGCAGCTCATCCAGGATGGCACATCAATGCGAGCTGTGGCAAGAAGGTTTGCTGTGTCTGTCAGCGTAGTGTCCAGAGCATGGAGGCGCTACCAGGAGACAGGCCAGTACATCAGGAGACGTGGAGGAGGCCGTAGGAGGGCAACAACCCAGCAGCAGGACCGCTACCTCCGCCTTTGTGCAAGGAGGAGCAGGAGGAGCACTGCCAGAGCCCTGCAAAATGACCTCCAGCAGGCCACAAATGTGCATGTGTCTGCTCAAACGGTCAGAAACAGACTCCATGAGGGTGGTATGAGGGCCCGACGTCCACAGGTGGGGGTTGTGCTTACAGCCCAACACCGTGCAGGACGTTTGGCATTTGCCAGAGAACACCAACATTGGCAAATTCGCCACTGGCGCCCTGTGCTCTTCACAGATGAAAGCAGGTTCACACTGAGCACATGTGACAGACGTGACAGAGTCTGGAGACGCCGTGGAGAACGTTCTGCTGCCTGCAAGTTTGGCGGTGGGTCAGTCATGGTGTGGGGTGGCATTTCTTTGGGGGGCCGCACAGCCCTCCATGTGCTCGCCAGAGGTAGCCTGACTGCCATTAGGTACCGAGATGAGATCCTCAGACCCCTTGTGAAACCATATGCTGGTGCGGTTGGCCCTGGGTTCCTCCTAATGCAAGACAATGCTATACCTCATGTGGCTGGAGTGTGTCAGCAGTTCCTGCAAGAGGAAGGCATTGATGCTATTGACTGGCCCGCCCGTTCCCCAGACCTGAATCCAATTGAGCACATCTGGGACATCATGTCTCGCTCCATCCACCAACGCCACGTTGCACCACAGACTGTCCAGGAGTTGGCGGATGCTTTAGTCCAGGTCTAGGAGGAGATCCCTCAGGAGACCATCCGCCACCTCATCAGGAGCATGCCCAGGCGTTGTAGGGAGGTCATACAGGCACGTGGAGGCCACACACACTACTGAGCCTCATTTTGACTTGTTTTAAGGACATTACATCAAAGTTGGATCAGCCTGTAGTGTGGTTTTCCACTTTAATTTTGAGTGTGACTCCAAATCCAGACCTCCATGGGTTGATAAATTTGATTTCCATTGATAATTTTTGTGTGATTTTGTTGTCAGCACATTCAACTATGTAAAGAAAAAAGTATTTAATAAGAATATTTCATTCATTCAGATCTAGGATGTGTTATTTTAGTGTTCCCTTTATTTTTTTGAGCAGTGTATAAACAGGTGTGTTTCTTTCTAAATCATGTCCAAACAATTTAATTGGCCACAGGTGGACTCCAATCAAGTTGAAGTGACATCTCAAAGATGATCAAAGTAAGTTTTCACTTTGTCATTATGGAGCATTGTGTGTAGATGGGTGAATAAAAAAAAACACAACACAACAAAAAGCTACTTACAGTAGCTAGCTAGCATTGCTAATAGCACCAAAGATACAGCAGGCGACAATCATGAGAGGCTAGGATTCTGTAGTGATTTACCTGTAAATGTTATAATAAATGTGTTCTATCAGGCCGACATGTTGTTTGGACTATTGTTAAAGACAGCTGTTATTGTTGCAAACACTATTATATTGGAAGTAGCAGTCGGGCTAGCTAGCATGCTAGCTAACCAGTTTCAGACACGGTAACTTAAAACTTATTGACGCTACGGATCCCGTTACCGGGATCATTTATCAATAACAACCGCTAAACTGCAGAGCGCCAAATAAAATAAAAATACTAAAAATATTTATAATCATGAAATCACAAGTGAAATATACCAAATCACAGCTTAGCTTGTTGTTAATCCACCTATCGTGTCAGATTTTGAAAATATGCTTTACAGCGAAAGCAATCCAAGCGTTTGTGAGTGTATCAATCACTGCTAGAACAGCTAGCCTTAAATTAGCTTGGTCACGAAAGTCAGAAAAGCAATAAAATTAATCGCTTACCTTCGATAATCTTCGGATGTTTGCACTCACGAGACTCCCAGTTACACAACAAATGTTATTTTTGTTCGATAAAGATTAGTTTTATAACCAAAAACTGCCATTTGGTTTGCGCGTTATGTTCAGAAAACCACAAGCTCGTTCCGGTCCTGAAGGGCAGACGAAAATTCCAAAAAGTATCCGTAATGTTCGTAGATGTCAAAGGTTTTTTATAATCAATCCTCAGGTTGTTTTTAACATACATAATCGATCATATTTCAACCAGACGGTAAACTGTTCAATACTACAGAGAAAGAAAATGTCGAGCCACATCTGTCCTGCGCAGGAACTAATCAAAGGACACCTGACGCGTTTTGATAAATCTCGCTCATTTTTCAAAATAAAAGCTCGAAACTATGTCCAAAGCCTGGTCACAGCCTGAGGAAGCCATTGGAAAAGGAATCTGGTTGATACCCCTTTAAATGGAGGAGGGGCAAGCAATGGAACAGGGATTTAAAAAAAATGCACTTCCGGGTTGGAGTTCCTCAGGTTTTCGCCTGCAAAATCAGTTCTGTTATACTCACAGACAATATTTTTACCGTTTTTGAAACTTTAGAGTGTTTTCTATCCTAATCTGTCAATTATATGCTTATTCTAATATCTGAGCCTGAGAAATAGTCCGTTTACCTTGGGACCGTTATTTTTCCAAATATAAAAATTCTGCCCCCTAGCTGAAAGAGGTTTTTAAGGTTAGAATTCATTAGCATTGAATTTATTTTTGTTTGTTGGTGTAGTTCAGTTGATGACAATGACATGAACATGTATTACAGAATGATACTCATGCAAACATTATAATGACTACAACCGAAAAGTAATATAAAATGTAATCATAACTTATGACATAACGATTTAGACAATTTTGACTTTGTGGCAGTTCTATCGAGTTTGGAACCACAAAGACTCTTCCTAGAGCTTGCTGCCCGGCCAAACTGAGCAATCAGGGGAGAAGGGCCTTGGTCATGGAGGTGACCAAGAACCCAATGTTCACTCTGACAGAGCTCTAGAGTTCCTCTGTGGATATGGGAGAACGGACAACCATCTCTGCAGCACTCCACCCAGAGCCGGGCGGCCCTATACGCTCACTACGCAAGTTGCGTAGGGCCCGCAAGTTACGCAAGGGCCCTGCCTCCCCCTCGGGTCAAAGCGGGTGTCAATGTTTACAACTTTGACGAGAGGATGAAATGGAACTATCTTTCTGGTCACGAAAAGAGAAAAAAACACAATGAGAGTGAATTGCAGGAACAGCAATCAGGTAAACTTGTGTTCTCTCATCTCCAAGTTTGATGTCAGCAAATAACAGTAACGTTAACTTGATGTGCTAGCTTGCAGTGCATCTCTCTCTAGTCTGTCTGTCTTGCTAACCTAGCTGGGCAGTGCATCTCTTGGTCTTTCTGTATCTTGCTTGCTTGCCATCCACTTCCAGGGCTGTGTTCTGTGACTTTGTGCCTGACAAAAGTGAGAGTGAAATACAACTATTTATTACTTTTGATAAACGCCAACTGGCAAAGGTGTTATGCCTGTGCACGAAATGAAACTCGTGCTTTCCAGCAGCAACCTCTGTGGGGACCAGTCCAGACAATATATGGGCGTGACGGCACTCCTCATAGGCACACATCATTTTAAAACAAGACAATGATTATCTAGTCTCTCAGTCAAGGTTTAGTTACACCTCTGGACTAATGCAAGATGGAAAGCAATGGATTGACATTGACTATTGATGTCACGTTCCTGACCTATTTTTATGTTATTTTGATTATGTTTAGTTGGTCAGGGCGTGAGTTGGGGTGGGCATTGTATGTTGTGTGTGTTTTGTTTAGTCTATGGGTGTTGTATTGTGTATGGGATAGATAATTGTGAGGTTGTCTAGTTATGTCTATGGCTGCCTAGATTGGGTCTCAATCAGAGACAGCTGTCATTCATTTGTCTCTGATTGGGAGCCATATTTAAGGTAGCCATAGGCAGTAGGCTTTTGTGGGTAGTTGTCTTGTTTAACGTTTGTTGCTTGTCTGTGCACTACGTTTATTAGCTTCACGGTCGTTTATTGTTTTGGTAGTTTGTAGGTGTTTTTGTTTCATGTTCATCTTCGTTCATTTATTAAAAGAAGATGGCTTATTTTCCTCATGCTGCGTTTTGGTCCGAATCTCTTCCACACGATCGTGACAGAACTACCCACCACAACAGGATCAAGCAGCGTGAGCGGAACCAACAACAGCGGCAAAGTAAACAGGACTCATGGACATGGGAGGATGTTTTGGACGGTAAAGGTTGCTACACATGGGAGGAGATCCTGGCTGGAAGGGATCGCCTCCCATGGGAACAGCTGGAGGCACTGAGGAGAGCAGAGGCTACCGGAGTGAAGAACCGGAGTTATGAGGGGACGCGTCTTGCACGGAAGCCTGAAAAGCCCGTGAGTAACACCCAAAAATTTCTTGGGGGGGGGGGGGCTAAAGGAGAGTGTGGCGAAGCCGGGTTGGATACCTGAGCCAACTCCCCGGGCTTACCGTGGAGTAAGAGGGCGTCGTACTGGTCAGACACCGTGTTATGCGGTAAAGCGCACGGTGTCCCCAGTACGCGTGCTTAGCCCAGTGCGGGCTATTCCACCTTGCCGCACTGGGAGGGCTAGGTTGGGCATCGAGCCGGATGCCATGAAGCCGGCCCAACGTATCTGGCCTCCAGTACGTCTCCTCGGGCCGGTGTACATGGCACCAGCCTTACAGGTGGTGTCCCCGGTTCGCCTGCATAGCCCAGTGCGGGCTATTCCACCTCGCCGCACTGGTAGGGCTACGGGGACCATTCAACCTGGTAAGGTTGGGGAGGCTCGGTGCTCAAGAGCACGTGTCCTCCTTCACGGTCCGGTATATCCGGCGCCACCTTCCCACCCCAGCTCAGTACCACCAGTGCCTACACCACGCACCAGGCTTCCAGTGCATCTCCAGAGCCCTGTTCCTCCTCCACGCACTCTCCCTATGGTGCGTGTCTCCAGCCCAGTGCCTCCAGTTCCGGCACCACGCACCAAGCCTCCTGTGCGTCTCCAGAGCCCTGTTCCTTCTCCCCGCACTCGCCCTGAGGTGCGTGCCCTCAGCCCGGTACCTCCAGTTCCGGTACCACGCACCAGGCCTAGAGTGCGCCGCGAGAGTCCAGTGTGCCCTGTTGTTGTTCCCCGCACTAGCCTGAAGGTTCGTGTCCTTAGCCCGGTACCTCCAGTTCCGGTACCACGCACCAGGCCTACAGTGCGTCTCAGCCGGCCAGAGTCTGCCGTCTGCCCAGCGGCGCCTGAACTGCCCGTCTGCCCAGCGGCGCCTGAACTGCCCGTCTGCCCAGCGGCGTCTGAACTGCCCGTCTGCCCTACGCCGTCTGAACTGTCCGTCTGCCATGAGCCTGCAAAGCCGCCCGTCTGCCATGAGCCTGCAAAGCCGCCCGTCTGCCATGAGCCTACAGAGCCGTCCGCCAGACAGGAGCCGCTGGAGCCGTCCGCCAGACAGGAGCCGCTAGAGCCTTCCGCCAGACCGGATCAGCCAGAGCCTTCCGCCAGACCGGATCAGCCAGAGCCTTCCGCCAGACCGGATCAGCCAGAGCCTTCCGCCAGACCGGATCAGCCAGAGCCTTCCGCCAGACCGGATCAGCCAGAGCCTTCCGCCAGACCGGATCAGCCAGAGCCTTCCGCCAGACCGGATCAGCCAGAGCCTTCCGCCAGACCGGATCAGCCAGAGCCTTCCGCGAGCCATGACCAGCCAGAGCCGTCAGCGAGCCATGACCAGCCAGAGCCGTCAGCGAGCCATGACCAGCCAGAGCCGTCAGCGAGCCATGACCAGCCAGAGCCGTCAGCGAGCCATGACCAGCCAGAGCCGTCAGCGAGCCATGACCAGCCAGAGCCGTCAGCGAGCCATGACCAGCCAGAGCCGTCAGCCAGCCATGACCAGCCAGAGCCAGCCAGCCCGGAGCTGCCGTCCCTCAGCCCGGAGCTGCCGTCCCTCAGCCCGGAGCTGCCGTCCCTCAGCCCGGAGCTGCCGTCCCTCAGCCCGGAGCTGCCGTCCCTCATCCCGGTGTTGCCCCTTATCCCGGTGCTGCCCCTTCAGTTAGGTGGGTTTAGTTGGAGGGTGGTCATTGGGGGGGGGATACGGAAGCGGGGAGTGACTATGGTGGTGTGGGGGCAGCGTCCAGAGCCGGAGCCACCACCGTGGACAGATGCCCACCCAGACCCTCCCCTAGACTTTTGGTGGTGCGTTCGGAGTACGCACCTTGAGGGGGGGGTTATGTCACGTTCCTGACCTATTTTTATGTTATTTTGATTATGTTTAGTTGGTCAGGGCGTGAGTTGGGGTGGGCATTGTATGTTGTGTGTGTTTTGTTTAGTCTATGGGTGTTGTATTGTGTATGGGATAGATAATTGTGAGGTTGTCTAGTTATGTCTATGGCTGCCTAGATTGGGTCTCAATCAGAGACAGCTGTCATTCATTTGTCTCTGATTGGGAGCCATATTTAAGGTAGCCATAGGCAGTAGGCTTTTGTGGGTAGTTGTCTTGTTTAACGTTTGTTGCTTGTCTGTGCACTACGTTTATTAGCTTCACGGTCGTTTATTGTTTTGGTAGTTTGTAGGTGTTTTTGTTTCATGTTCATCTTCGTTCATTTATTAAAAGAAGATGGCTTATTTTCCTCATGCTGCGTTTTGGTCCGAATCTCTTCCACACGATCGTGACAATTGATTTATATATTGCATTTAAAATGTTGATTAGCTGGGCATACTGGGCAATATGGATACACATGTCTCAGTAAATAATAAACCATCAAATATTCAGCTAAGCCATAGTATAAATAGTATTTTATATATGAAAATGTATAAACGGAAATCTGGGGGAGCCAGTTTGAATGGGCCTGATGCAGCTGATGAAATTAATAATAGTATTGTTATCTATAATGTACAGGTGCTATGCTTAAGTTTGTCAGTAGAGTAGATGCTGGATCATCAGCCAGTACAAGCACAGACTCAGTTGATCCACATCCATCCTCAGCCAGTACTAACACAGACCCAGTACAGCCAGCTTCAGCAACACAGACCCAGTACAGCTGGCTTCAGCAAATACTAACACAGACCCAGGAATGGCAGCTTCAGCAAGTACTAACACAGACCCAGTACAGCCGGCTTCAGCAAATACTCACACAGACCCAATACAGCTGTCATCAGCAAGTACTAACACAGACCCAGATGAAGTACAGGCAGCCCCAGCCAGTACTAGCACAACCAGAGGTGTACAACCAGCATCAGATACAAGCAGCTCAGACCCTAATAGAACAGTTGTTGCTCCATCAAGTGACCCAGCAGATTGGCCCCCAGTCTTAACAGACTTCATGAGGACTGAGTTAGTGCGCACAGGTCCATTCAAACTAGGACTGGATTTTTCTTACCCGAAAGACAAGTCTAGAAGAGGTTTTCATTCAGGCTTATTACAGAGACAGCTGCCAAATAGGGAAAAGATTACCAGGAGCTGGCTTTCATACTCAATCAAAAACAATGCTGTGTATTGTTTTTGCTGCAAGCTCTTTTCTACAAAAGAATACAAAATAGGCGTGAATGACTGGTCAAATATCAACACCATTCTAAAATACCATGAACTTCAGCACTGCCTCTCAGATGTCCAGTGAATCTTTAAAGGCTCACTGCATGGAAGTTGAAAACACTCTTAACCTTCAGAGATGACTGTGACATCAGTGGACTGGATCTGGCACATGAGATTCAGAATTTACCTGATCTGCCATCAGATAAGATAAGATGACTGCCTTTGAGCTGCTTTCCTTTCTCTGTGAGAACCTGGAGGAACTCTATCCTAACCTTTGGATAGTCCTAAGAATTTCAATCACCCAACCAGTAACAGTAGCATCGGTAGAGAGGAGCTTTTCAAAATTAAATCTTTTCAAAAGCTACCTGAGGTCTTCTATGTCACAGGAACGTTTGAGTGGTCTGGCCATCATGAGCATAAATCATGACATGGGGAAACACATGTCCTATGATGACATCATTGATGATTTTGCCTCAAGAAAGTGCAGAAGAGGAATATTTTGACAGTAAGATTTTAATTCAAACATTCAAACGTTTACACACTTAGTAACATTTAAGATTGTATGGCATAAGTGCATTTGTGCACATGACTGGTTAACTAACTACGTGATTTCGTCCAGGCAGTCCAGATAGACTGGTGTCCATGCTGATGCTGAAAATGCCCAGGCTTTAGAGGGAACCAAAGTTAATCACACAGCTGTATAGGTTTTATTTGACTATTTTAAGACATATAGCTGTAGCCATAGCCTATAGGCTTATGTTTACGTATGTTTACGTTTATGTATAGACAAAGCTAATTGTATAATATTGTGAGGACTGGACTAATTACCAGGCAGCAGAGCTAAAGCTCAGTGTTATATTTTATATTTTCTACAATTTCTTATGTGAATGTTAATGTTAACTTATCTTAAGATTCTATATAAAATATTATATTCAATAAATATTGTTTATTTATACCTCATTCTGTTCTGTATAGGTCTACTTGTTCTTAGATCGACAGATGGAGCAAACTGTTTTAAAGGAGGGAGGATTGTAGTGGGAGCACTGGGGTGTCAGGTGTGACTGTGTGACCATGGCAAATGTTTATGTGGCTCACGGGTCAGGTAGGAGAGCCCCTTAGCAGAATTTTGCATAGGGCCCCAGGGAGGTCAGGGCCGGCTCTGACTCCACCAATCAGGCCTTTATGGTAGAGTGGCTGGACGGAAGCCCCTCCTCAGTAAAATGCACATGATAGCCTGCTTGGAGTTTTCCGAAAGGCACCTAAAGACTCTCAGACCATGAGAAACAACATTCTCTGGTCTGATGAAACCAAGATTGAACCCTTTGGCCTGAATGCCAAGCGTCACATCTGGATGAAACCTTGCACCATCCCTACGGTGAAGCATGGTGGTGGCAGCATCATGCGGTGGCAATGTTTTTCAGCGGCAGGGACTGGGAGACTAGTCAGGATCGAGGCAAAGATGAACGGAGCCAAGTACAGAGAGAACCTTGATGAAAACCTGCTCTAGAGTGCTTAAGACCTCAGACTGGGGCGAAGGTTCATCTTCCAACAGGACAATAACCTTAAGCACACAACCAAGACAACGAAGGAGTGGCTTTGGGACAAGTCTCTGAATGTCCTTGAGTGGCCCAGCCAGAGCCCGGACTTGAACCCGATCTAACATCTCTGGAGAGACCTGAAAATATCTGTGCAGAAATGCTCCCCATCCAACCTGACAGAGCTTGAGAGGATCTGCAGAGAAGAATGGGAGGAACTCCCCAAATACGAGTTTGCAAAGACTGTAGCGTCATACCCAAGAAGACTCCATGATCTAATCGCTGCCAAAGGTGCTTCAACAAAGTCCTCAGTAAAGAGTCTGAATACTTATGTAAATGTGATAATTTTGCTTCGTCATTAAAGGGTATTGTGTGTAGATTGATGATGGAAAAAAACAATTTGATAAATTTTCAAATAAGGCTGTAACGTAACAAAATGTGGAAAAAGTCAAGTGGTCTGAATACTTTCCGAAGGCACTGTATACTAAAAGTATAATAACTTGTTATAAAGTGGTGGAATTGTACTTTAAGGCAGAAATCTGGAGTAAATCCAGTAACTTCTCATTTAAAATGAAACACATATTGGAGTTAAGAATGTTTGTAAGAACGTTTTACAAAATATTTATTTGGTGTGAAAGAAAGTGTAATTGTTTTTCCTGTGTGGAACCCACAACCGACTGATTCTGCACAGTGAAGTTAAAGCATAGTATGGTGTTTTGAATCATAATTGATGGATCTTAAATCGTTGAAAAGGCTCACTAAAAAGATCTAAGCCTGCTGAAAAGGCTCACTTATGTCTTATGATCCTCATTCTTACTCAGAGACACAGAAAACACTAAACAAAAGGGCATTAGGCTAACTGTAATAATGCTACCACTAGTTACCATTAGCATACATTTGAAAAGCTTCCTTTGATCCAATCAGGCTTTAAGACCAATGGCTTTGATATTTTTGGATAATAGGCCTACACTGAAAAAAGTATTCAAAAAGAAAAATGTCTCAAACTTTCACCATGAGTTTTAAACCATTAGGGATGGGATGCTCAAATAAAATGCCTTCCAAGCATTGCTCCTCATTCAGCCTAACTACTGTAGACCTAGTTGGATTCTTCAGCACATTGCACTGGTACACAGTAGCTTTTGTGTGCACTGTACTGGATCACTGAGCACGGCGAGGGAGAAAGAAAGCGTATTCTCTCCTCTTTCCAGTTCTCCTTTTTACCTTGTGTAGCATTCTCCTCACTACCTCATGTATGGAACCTTTTCAGAAACGAAGTTGCTTTGCTTTTGTGGAAAATCACAGGCTGTGGACTTGCTTTCCAGCCCCCACGTGTCTTCCCTGAGTTTGTGTTGCATATGATTGTAAGTAAAGGGGAAAGGTGTCTCTGGTGTACTATCGACAACATTGTAAGCTATAGATTTTGGTGAAGGTTCCACTCAATAACACACTCATTACACTTTGATCACAACATTGTACACATATCTCTGACTAAAGTGTTACATTCAGCGGACAACATCATTTTACTAAAGGAAAGCAACAGCTATTTAAACTTCATCATGATGTGGCAGGTGGCAATTTGCTTTTTGTAAGTTACATATCTTGAAACCTTGATTGCTGTGACATGCAAAACATTTTGGGACTATTAACAGTGGACTAATGAAAAAAATACCAAAAGTTTTTGAGTAGATTATTCCTTTAAGGAATGACCACTAACCTATAGAGTACATGATGCACTTATCAGAAGTTCCATCCTTCAGGTGAACCATCCAATGGTCTTATTAGGGGACACATACAGTATGTCTCTATCTTTCAGTTTTTAAAGAATCTATTTTGTGGGACATTTCATTTCAGTAAGTTTCGATTGTCTGGTTAGTAAAGATATAGCTAGATAGCTGAGGCCTATGAGTGATTCCCTGAGTGATTATCCTATGATGGGTGGAGACACACTAATCTGGTTTGTCATGGATTAGTGGACGGGTCAAACTTCTGATTCCAGCTTTAGTTCATTTAGAGACCCCATCACTGAACGTTATTATTCAATTGTTACCGTATCTCAGATCCTCCCGGCAGGCTGATTAAAAGCGAATGTTTAGGACACTACGGTGAACGCCCATTTGTTTTGCTTCATGACATAGTGCCTCCCTTCAGAGTAAGCGAACATGCCCGATAGAGTGTGAGCAGAACACATGTGGCGGCTGTCAATGATGTAAAAGGTTATGTGCAATGTCACTGTCAGACAAGAAGCGGCTCTGCCCACCACCTTTTACTAGCCTCAGATCTCTTTTCTCATGCAATGGGGTCCACAAAGGCTCCTCATGCCCCCTTGTCTGAGTGCTCACCAGGATTCATTGACATTCCACGAGGGTGTCAGTTGCTGCTGGTGTGATGTCACTCCTAGGCGAGGGGCGAGCCCGCAGCCTCGGGGCAAGAGGACAAGGGCGAATCTAAACATCTGAGCGAATGTGCAACTTTGTTTAACAAGGAGAGGGAATGTCCTCATGGAGAAACGCCCACCTCTCACTGGAACATCTGAGGGGTATTTGCTCTGATAGGTTTGTGACCTCTTGGTTGGTGGATCAAAGGCCGCAGTGCTTTCAGTGGAACACCATGTGGCTCACCCAGCCCTATGCGTAAGCAGGTTATTTTCAAAATAGCAGTTTCAACTGCGGTGGGAAGTTCAGTCCATTGCGTCCTTGACTGCAGTACTTGACCTAACGGAAAGCTGTGGATGTCAGAGATGCCTCAGGACAGCTAATCTTCACTGTTTTGGGCCTTAATGGACAGAAATCCATTGCTAACCAGCAGCCCTTGTGCTATCAAGGCACCTAATAACATCGGCTATCTGGTGTTAAGGCCTTTTTATCCACTCCTTCCACCTCCATCTCCCCACCCACCCCAATATTCCCTGGCCCTTTTTCTCCTTGTAACACACTGTTACTGGGCCGTGATTGATTCTTGGGAAATAGCAGTAATGTAGCCAGGCAGGAATGCCATTACTGCAATATTCACACACCCCTACGAAATTCCAGTGCGCCGGTGAGATGGAGCGTCAGAGACAGGAATTTACATTAATTCCTGTTTAAAAGCTCAGGGAGGAATTATTGCTCACTGTTTAGAGAAAGGCGTTCCACGAATCAATTGCTCTCCTTTTTCTCTCTCTCTCTCCCTTGCTCTCCTCCTGGGTCCATTTAAAGGCTCCAAAGCAAACACTCTATTTCATAAACAAGCTTTTAGGCCTGTCCTCTCCGGCGTCTCCGCCTATCCGTCTCATAAAGTTGATGAAGCTTCACGGACTACTGGCTCACATGAGAGGGGAAGGTTAAGTGTTGTGCCGCACTGTAGTCACATGTAGAAGAAAGGGGTGTGGGGGGGGGGGGGGTGTGTGTGTGGTGGCTCTTCAACTAATCTTTTTACTTGGCTTCAGGCAAAAAAAGCAACGCAGGAAGTATTAGGAATAGAAATTGTATGATCGTCTTACAATTCTTCCGTTTGCTGATGAAGTGTCCATAGGATGGGCTTTCGCTCTTTGAATGACATTCACCTGTATTGACACACAGTAGGCCTAAAGGTCTAACTAAGAATCATATTTTTTTCTGTGATATACAGTTATTGTATTATGATGATCTAAAACGAAGGCCATAAGTCTGAATTTAATTTCTAGAAATCACTTCAGAAAACCCACGGCTTCATGCCAAAACCTGCTAAGGATGATATGGGAATATAATGAAGACATGATTTATTCTCCCCAATGTTACAGATCTTACACTACTTACATCTCAAGATGATGTGCTCTATGTATACTCCCCACTGGGCCCGAGAAGCTGGTTGAATTCAGTGTGATGACGTTTGAGCAACATGGAAAACTGATTTGATTTGAAAAAAGTAATCAGCGTGAGGGAATTGAGCATTTTTTTCACCCAACTTTTAACCTAAATCCAACGACATGTTGACATTTTTGGTTGATTTCACATTGAATTCGCATTAGTTCACAACTCAACCAAATGGAAATCAAAGCTAGAAGTTCAACTGATGTTTGTGCCCAGTGGGTTATGACATTTTTTGTGCTGTCCCTGCCCAAGCACCTGCTGGGAATAGGCTAGCCAATGAAGGGCAGGTCCTCTCTGGATGCTTTCCCACATGACAGCAATGGTCATTGTGTGGCCGAATACCGATCTGTTGCTGATTAGCACAATGGGCCGAGGTTGGGCGTGACGTGATACTGGCAGTGATGTCATGAAGCTCAAGAGCCTCGCAGGTCGACTGCCACATTTGCATCCGGAGGACCTCTGAGTCATTCCTTATTGACCTGGTGTGGCACTGAAATCGATTTTCCGGGCGGTTCATCAACTCTGGCCAAGAGAACCATCTGAGAAGTCCTCTCCCACACAGAGACGTTCTCGGAGCCATGATGGCAATACCCATAAGACGTGCTTGTTGGGATGATGAGCCTGAGGCTGTGAGGCCACTGTGAGGCCACTGGTTTCACTAAGTGGGAAAGGACAACAGGCTACCTCAGACATCACACTAACTCATAGGTCAGTCATTTCAGGGGCCCCTCCCTATGCAACTCCTTAACAGGGTCTCAGTTTTCATGTGCTGGTGTTTCCCATAATTGTGAATGTGTGTGTTGAGGGGGGTGTTGTTCAGGAACCCAAAGCGCTTAGATGCTCCCAGTGCTGCCCTCCTTCAGAAACTGAATGAACTTGCAAAGTTGCTACTTGCTAGTAAATGAGGTTTCTATTTGAACAAACCTAAAGCAATGGTAAATCTGGCAGTAGTGTTATAGGTCTTGTGATGTGTCCAATTTTTTTAGTTGTTGCTATTTTCACAGCGGGAATTATGAGTGCAAGAGCTGGAGGTGCGGTGAAAGGGATGGATTTTGATGAATAAATAAAGATGTAACTGACAGTGTTTAAATTACTTTGCAGATATAAAACAAACAGAATCATAATATCAGTTAAAATGATCAATTTCCCAGTTTATGCTACAAAACCAACTTTATAAGAGGCTTTAAAACTAGGTTCTATTTGACTCAACATTCCATGACGTACACTAAAACATTTTTGGCAGAATAGATGGATCCAGTTCAATGCATGATTATTATAATTCACCAATACATTTCTTTGCAGTCAAAAAAATATTGCTTTCAGGTTGTAAATCACAGCTAGCCGGGTACATTGTTTGCTGCCTCCATTCGGGATGCATTGTTTCAGTTTCAATGGGTCAATATTTTGGACAAAAACAGCTAGATATACAGATGTCATTTGGTTAGCTAGCAAGAACTGGACAATAACTGTTGTTTCTTGCATTCGCAAATTCACTCTGGCCATCTGCTTTGATTTCAGAGCACTCTCGTCTGAATTTGCCAGAGCACAGAATAACTGAGGAATTTATGAACGTGCAACACCCGCTGAATATGACCGGTGTCAGTAAACGTATGCAAAAAAATTATAGTTAGTCAAGAACTCTGTAGTTAACACGTAAATAGCATAGTTAACCAGCTCTGCTTGGGTGAGTAAAATGGTCAGAGTGAGGTGTTCTCACATTTGTGTCTGGAAGTAGATAGCTAGCAAGCTAGCCAACTTTAGCCAGTTAGCTTGGGTGCTTGGTTGGGACAAGCATGCATTGGCAGGCAAGCTGCAGAAGGATGAGTAGGCTACAATTCCCCATCGTTTATCAGTGCAATTTTTACAGCCAACTAGCTGAAAAAGTTTGAGAGGGTTTATCTAATGTTCCTTCATTAGATTTTAGCTCATCTTGCTCTGGCTAGCATTAGTGGTTGATCTTGTTGTTGTTGATGTGCATAACTGAGGGAGAGAGAGGCTACCTTTTCATGGTTGTTCGATCAATAGGACTAAAGTTCCCAAATGTAAGAGGACTCCCGTGGTACTGACATATTTGCAGAAATCCATTCAGGTGTATTTTGTGGCTTTTGGCGAATGCGTTCTAATGATCTAAAGTCGCGCTGTTGCAACTGCCTGTAAACACACAGTCCAGTTCAAAGTGAATGATGGCAGGCCCGTGTGGCAAATGAATTGTTTGCATAAAGGCTTACAGTAGCTCCGATTGGCTATGGTGCACTGGTCTGCGTAGACTCTGGATGAGACAGATGTTTTTTTATCAGGTTTTATTTGCTGCAGTGTCTATTAAGTATCCAAAGTATCCGCTTTCCCATTGTATATTATAGAATTTTCGCAAATGCCTTAGTATAAGTAATTCCCAAACATTTGAAGAATTTATGAAAATGTGAAAATGACCATATCTAAGTGCTCGCTTGTCAGAATGTCATTCTTCCTGGGGGTGTATATGGACAGATTTTATGTTATGAAAATGCTGTCTCTTCCACTTTAATTGTGCTGTAGGTGTGACGAGGACTTGGCCACTGACTCTGCCAATCAACGCGTTTCGTGGCTTAATGCATGCGGTTGTCTCAAGTTCTGTAGGTTATTGATGGTGTTTGCATTGTCATCAACTCCAATTTGTCTGGGGGCACAGAATATTGTCATCCTAGTCCATTGTGGATTGATACAACAGTTTATTAAAAAGCAAAAGGTTACAGTAATGAGTAATAACAGTAAAAAAAGCACATGCTGGGGCCATACCTACGAGCATTAGAAAAAGTTTAAGTTCAAGGTTAAGCATCAGCCAATTAAAATCGTAGATGTAGTTGCACATGATCAAAGGCGATATGTTAGCTGTTCCCATTACATACGCTTGCACATTTAGCCCTATGCTAACCTCCGTAGGTGGCCGTGATTATTTCCTGTAACAAATTCTGTATCAGCCAATAAAAATCATTGACATAATTGGACGTGTTCCAAAACTTGTTAATGGAAGCATCCTTAACATAGGTCCAACAGCATGTTCTGATAATCAAAGCAACATCACGTGAATTTGACTGACTGGTCAAATTGCTCTCTGTGTATAGTGCCTAGCTCCACATAATTGTTGCAGATTGTGGCAAGGGTTTGAATCTCACATGAGTTTTTCCCCCCTTTGAAATGTAAGAATTACAAGTATTGTGTTAGTGTTGAAATGAGATGCAGCCTACAGCTTGAAAATTATGAATAATTGATTACATAAGCCTTGCAGACACACTGCTATGTCCTAATAATCATATTGCATAGGCTATATTACATGGACGAGTAACCCTAAATATAGGCCTAAAACGTTTTATGCGTTTTTATAATCATCTACTTGTTATATGGAGTGGAACAGGGGAACCCAAGAGCAGACTCAGACGAGGAGACTGGGATGAAGTAACCAAGGTATTTATTGAAACAGGGGGAGATGGAGTGCAGGTCAAGGGAAGCTCGGGCGGGTTGCTGGAAACCAGGTGCGGAGGCTGAGGCAAGAAGGTTTGAGACAGGGTAAGCAGGTCCGGAGGGGAATCCAAGGGAGTAGTAGAGTGGAGAATCCAGGACAGAGTAGCAGGATGACGAGACATGGGATTGGGGACAGGAACCAGAGTCAGAGCGGGCAGAACTATAGCGGAGAGGAAAACAGTGTCAGGCTAGGAAAACAGACACAACAGGATCTGAATAGTAAGAAACGGCTAGAAACGTAGACTGACTGAGCAGAGATTACGATCTGGCAGCGTGGAAGTGGCAGGGCTGAGTATTTGTAGAGGTCTTGACTATGGAACAGGTTGCAGCTGGTGGGGATCTGCTCTGACTCCAGCACACCTGTCTCCACCCACACAATCACACACATAGGGAGAGGGAGAGAGTACTGGGGGAGTGGCGGCAGGTCAAGGAGACACAGGATGAGCAGTGGAGGGCGTTGCAGGAGCAGATGTGACACTACTTTGCCACATGTCCATTATTTGACTCGAGGATGATTACAAGTTGCAGTCTCATTATCATCCTACAGATTGATGGCAGTATTGCAGTTAATTTAAAGAAGTTTATTGCGAGTCCCATTACATTTCATGAGGAGCTTCTTGTTGGAGTCCCCTTTGCAGACCGACACATAGGCTATTGGCACTGCTACATATACTGAACAACAATATGAACGCACATGCAACACTTTCAATGATTTTACTGCGTTACAGTTCATATAAGGAAATCAGTCAATTTAAATAAATTCATTAGGCCCGATTTCACATGACTGGGCAGGGGCACAGCCATGTAGGCCCACCCACTTGGAAGCCAGGCTCACTCGCTGGGGAGCACCCCTCCCTCAGACGATCCCGCAGGTGAAGAAGCCGGATGTGGAGGTCCTGGGCTGGCGTGGTTACGCATGGTCTGCGGTTGGGAGGCCGGTTGGGCATACTGCCAAATTCTCTAAAATGACGTTGGAGGTGGCTTATGGTAGAGAAATAAACATTCAATTCTCAGGTGGACTTTCCTGCAGTTAGCATTCCAATTGCACGCTCTGTGGCATTGTGTTTTGTGACAAAACTGCACATTTTAGAGGGGCCTTTTATTTTCCCTAGCACAAGGTGCACCTGTGTAATGATCATGCTGTTTATTCAGTTTCTTGATTTGCCACACCTGTCAGGTGGATGTATTATCTTGGCAAAGGAGAAATGCTCACTAACAGGGATGTAAACACATTTGTGCAATTCCTTTTTGAGAAATAAGCTTTTTATCCATATGGAAGATTTTTAGGATATTTCATTTCAGCTCATGAAACATGTGACCAGCACCTTACATGTTGCGTTTATATTTTTGTTCAGTGTAAATAATTGTCGCTACTATAGTATAGGCTATATTACATAGACGTGTAGGGCTACACTTACAGTTCATGTAAAACATTATATGCCTCATAATCATCCACAGAATCAGAAGTGAACAGTGCTTTCCTTAACAAAAATGATTGAACCGAGGGGGCTCAAACCCATGGTTAATGAGCGCTGTCATTTTTCAAATCAACAGCTTTTGCATTGTGTGCCACCAGGCAAGCAATGATGATGGCAGGTAGCCTAGCCGTTAAGAGGATTGGGCCAGTAACCGAAAGTTTGCTGGTTCGAATCTCCAAGCCAACTATGTGAAAAATCTGTCGATGTGCCCTTGAGCAAGATACTTAACCCAAGTTGCTCATGTAAGTCGTTCTGGAAAAGAGTGTCTGCTAAATTATTCAAATGTAATGGTTACGGTACATGACAGCTATTTGACTTTTCCATAAGGTTCTTTGACAATTTATTTTACAATACACTATAAACTTAAATGTTGTATAGACCTCTTAATTTGCGAAGATTATGCAATACTGATACTCTACACTTGACAGACCAAGTGAAGGGGAACAGAAGTATACCTTGACCTTGGAGATTTAAATGTATCCCTCTGGTGGCGAAGTTGACCTATTTTAAGAAATGCCATTGGTTTGTCGAGAAAAAGTTTAAGATCTTTGATAGGCAAATTTGTTACAAGAAATAATCACGGCACGCTCTCAACAATCAAGATATAGCCTACCGTTCATATGGTGTTATAAGACTGAATCATTTTAATATGTTTGAGGGAGTGCAGCTTTGGGAAAGGGGATAGCTACTCTACTCAGTTGCACAACTGAATGCATTCAACCAAAATGTGTCTTCTGCATTCAACCCATGCAGGGGCTGCCTTGACATCATCGGTGCCTGGGGAGCAGTTGATGGGGGTTAACTGTCTTGCTGAAGTGCAGATCTTTTCACCTTGCCAGATCAGGGATTTGAACCAGCGATCTTTTGGTTACAGGCCCAACGCTCTTAACCATTAAGCTACCTATAGGCTATCTGCCGCTTTATAACCGGACAACAGGCACTCTTTGGAAATGGGGATGGATGGGCTACAAGCCGTATGCACTGCAGGTAGGCCTATCTCAATTGTGAATAATGCAAAAGCATGACAGCAAAAAGCCTCATGAGCAGACCATTTAGCAAGGCTACTTGGCTAATGCATGGCCAGGATAAAAAAAGACACCAGACGCATTGCTGTTGAGCCAGCTTTTGTTATAGTATGGTAAGGGTAGCCTATTTAGAGCTTGTTTTATAACCAAATGAAATGGAAAACAAGCAATTGTTGAAGGAAAATAACTTAAATGTTTCTAAATACAAGGGTCTCCGGCATCATCTCATATCTCGTTCCATGATGGGCATATGGACATTAGCCTACATAGAAGGGGTTTTACACACATCCAAAAAATACCAAGAGCTGGCTAAAGCAATGTACAATAAATAGATAAAAGGGGGATGTAGACTTACTTTTTTGTGTCTTTTGTCTTTCTTTATATTTTAATAAAGCTTTGGTGATTAAGATCTACTTCAAAGGGGTCTCATGAGCCAAACTCTTTATCGACAGTATTGACTACTTGGCGAATGCATTGGGCAGGACAAAAAAACTGCCTTGATTGTGAGGGAGGCTATGCTTGGTTTTTAATCAAATGAAATTGAAAAAACTGTTTATGTTTCTAAATACTAGGTTTACGGGTGTAGTGGACATGAGTTGGGCATGGTTGCTCATGGTCAAGTGATGAGGTAGCCCCGCCTGCGAACTACAAAACAACTGTGTGTGCCTTTGGACCAAAAGGGAATTTCCTCTTGATGTAGCAGTCTAAGACCCTTTGCACACATGGGAGACCGGTGTCTCTTGTTCATGTGCATATGTGCACCCTGCATCACACCTGGATAGTCTGCGCTTCCACTGTCAAAATCCATGCCGTAACCAACCACGTTACCGCTAAAACCAGCTTTTGGTCGGTCTTAAAAATCCCCACCAGCGCTGCCTAAAATTGGCACTTTGGCACACGTTTTTAAGGACACCTCAGATATTGCCACCACTCCCACCTCAGCACATGCGAGCTCATATAAGACAGGTAAATTACCAATCTTGACAAGTTTCGGAAAATAGCAGAGCGCCGGCTTAAGCAATTGCGTGCGTTTTGACAATTGCGCTGGCTTAACGCCAGTCCAAATTAGAGCCCAGAGGGGGCTTGACTGAATGGGCTAGTCTGTAAGTATGTGTGAGTGAGTGTTAGAGACTATGCAAGTGTGTGTTTTAAATGCCTTTCCTGGAGCGTGGGGTCCTTTTCCTCTCCCATTGTTCACACAGTGACTGGATACAGCTGCTGCAGCTCCTATGGTACAAGAAGCGATTCTGGCACCCAATGCTCACTTCTGCTACAGAAACCAGGGGAGAGTCGAGCCAGCGCATATCTGCTTGCAAACTATTTGTAACATTTTTTTTTTTTTCAGTGTCTCAGATGACAGCACAACTGTCTGAGTTGGCAGCTCAGCCTATGCGGGTGTCAGTCACGTAACAAGCACAAGCATGCGCGAGGCAATCGATCAACGCACAAGTCAATTGATATGTTAGCCACCCAGACAAACGGTTTACAGAAACCAAAAAAGCTGAAATCAAGTTGTCATGCGGGAGGGAGATGACTCGCAGGTCAAGATCATCAGTGTAAGACAAAAGTGGAGCCAGGGGAGTATGTTGAGGCAGATTTGGCCATCCATACTGTGTATTTAGCAGACTATTCAGAACTGTCAGAGAGCAGTGGGGATATGCCCAGGCTATTGTGCACTCTTGAGTCTTTGCCAACCTTTTGGGGGATGGAATAGGAAGATGAATAGGTAGATATTTTGTCAAGATGAAGTGGTTGTGAAAGCAGTGGGATTGGGAGGCATGGCACCACAAAGGTTGGACTGTAACTGTATAGAGTGTTTGCAGCGAGGCCTCCCGACAGAGTAAACCTGCAACATTTTGATTCCACCTTGAAATCTGTCATGAGACGATGAGTATCAAATGGAAGATCAGGATCTAGTTTTACAACCAAATGTGGCGCAACTATAGGCAAGCACCCAGGGACAAGTATAGGGCCAAGTTGACTGGTTGTATTCTCAGTATAGCAACCAACGCAATGAGCAAACCACACACCAGTCAACTATTGGTCGCCATCTTTTAGACGTGTGATTGCGCAACCAACACCATTTGCCAATCAGTCACAAATCCCCGAAGTGGTTCCCTTACAACCAATTATAATTTCACTGCCAGGTGTACAATACTTTTGCAGGAAGCTGAACAAATGAACCTTCAAAAATGCTCTAATTGGAGCAGCTGGATTTGCAGTGATGATCCTCTGTTTGTACCATGTGAGGAGGAGGATAACCCCTAGCTAAAACAGCTGTTTGAACCAGTACAAATATCCATTGCAATTCTTTAGTCACCAAATGTAGAATGTGTACAAGAATGCAGGATGTAGTGTAGGTTTACATTCAATACGGGTATTTAGAACTATGGAAAATAAAACCACATTGAAATCCTTAAATCAGACTAGGAAGTGAATCATGTCTATAGTGAAACATGCAGAGACGCATCATCACCACATGAAAGAGTACAGCCACTGACAATTATTTAATTATCATTACTATGCAATTACTGAAGTGCTATGTAACAACAACATTGTTACTGCAGCAATAACAGCAAGTTAATGTGTAACACTCAGTGTTAACATGATGAAAATAACATAGTACATGCATGTGCATGAACATTCCAGACTTCCACGAGCCATATATCCAGCAAATTCAATTTCTTGCATAACAATGACCACATGCTTAGCTTTTGAGATGACAGAGTGCTAACGGGTAGGAGAAGGCTTCTGAGGGATTACAATTATATTTGAATTGTGTGGACTAGAAGACAGTATTCTCAAAACAGCTAGTCTAGAGCTGTCAAACTTGCCTCTCAAATGATAATTAAGTCATATCAAGCATTAAATGTAAAATGTGGTTACATTTTAAGTGTTCAATTAGCCCAATATGCATTGAGATTTTCAATTGAGTGTTGAGCTGAGTTACATTGGTTCTCACAGATTCAGCATTGATCCAATCAATCAAAAATGACAGTTCTCAAACCTGACTTAATCAACATTGTAAAAAAAGCTGTGAAGAAATTTAAGCTATCAACATGCAAGCAAGCCTGTCTCATTTCAGATGTTTCTCTGTGCTAGCATGTTCTCTCAAAGTGCAGTATACCACCGTCTCATGATGAAGGCAGGTTGAACGTGCATGATCAGACAGTTCATAACGTTCAGCTGTAGGAGTATACCAAGTTGACATCTGGCCTTCTCTTCCCCCCCCATGTGAACATTGTAGCTACACCTTCTCTAAAGGTATATTTTGTTGTTCAGATACTACCCACTTTCTACAGGTGAGGGCTGTATAAGCCCTGCCTTAGGACATCACGGTTACATAAACCTTGAGCTTAAACATTAAAGACTGTTCTGACACACTAGACATCTCCACATACTCAGAGAGAGAGCAAGTTTTCCAGAGTATTTTTTTTGAAGCTTTTTTAAGGATTGCTGCCAAAGCTAGGTCATTAGACAAGTATGTTAATGTTATCTTTTGCAAAGGTGAAATATTTATTTAATTCCCACCCACTTTTTGATATGATAGCTAAAGCATGCCGGCCAGGTAACATGGAGAAGACTTGAGATAACGCAAGTTTTTTGAAGGCAGTTCTTAAAAAGGAGTTTTAGCTAATTATCAGCTGCAACCACTTATCTTTTCTCTGTAGGTAACATAAACAATATTATCGACATAGACATCTGTCTTCAAGTGTTATCTAAGGCGTTCCCCCCCCCCCCCAAATGATTCCCATTACGTACACACAAACAGAACCTAATGTTATCATAAAGGATTTCCTATGATTCCATTTCATTTTTCAGACTTCAAAGTGTAGTTCCTCTCTGTTCGACCTTCATAAAGTATTCATACCCATTTTGTTGTGTTACGGCCTGAATTCAAAATGGATTAATATATGTTTTTTCTCTCTCACCGATCTACACACAATACCAAATAATGACAAAGTGAAAAACATGTTAAGACATTTTTGCAAATGTATTGAAAATACAAAAAAAAAAAAAAGCTGAAATCTTATTTACATAAGTGTTCACACCCCTTTGCTATGACACTCCAAATTGAGCTCTGGTGCATCCAATTTCCTTTGATCATCCTTGATGATGTTCTCCATGGACTTCCATGGCCTCCAACTGCTCTTAAATGCAAGTAGAACTAAATGCATGCTCTTCAACCAATCCCTGCCCGCACCCGACCGCCCGTCTAGCATCACTACTCTTGACGGTTCTGACTTAGAATATGTGGACAATTACAAATACCTAGGTGTCTGGTTAGACTGTAAACTCTCCTTCCAGACTCACATTAAGCATCTCCAATCCAAAATTAAATCTAGAATCGGCGTCCTATTTTGCAACAAAGCATCCTTCACTCATGCTGCCAAACATACCCTCGTAAAACTGACTATCCAACCGATCCTTGACTTCGGCGATGTCATTTACAAAATAGCCTCCAACACTCTACTTAGCAAATTGGATGCAGTCTATTACAGTGCCATTGGTTTTGTCACCAAAGCCCCATATACTACCCACCACTGCGACCTGTATGCTCTCGTTGGCTGGCCCTCGCTTCATATTTGTTGCCAAACCCACTGGCTCCAGGTCATCTACAAGTCTTTGCTAGGTAAAGCCCCACCTTGTCTCAGCTCACTGGTCACCATAGCAGCACCCACCTGTAGCACACGCTCCAGCAGGTATATTTCACTGGTAATCCCCAAAACCAACTCCTCTTTTGGCCACCTTTCCTTCCAGTTCTCTGCTGCCAATGACTAGAACGAATTGCAAAAATCACTGAAGCTGGAGTGTTATATCTCCCTCACTAACTTTAAGCATCAGCTGTCAGAGCAGCTTACCGATCATTGCACCTGTACACAGCCCATCTGTAAATAGCCCACCCAACTACCTCATCTCCATATTATTATTAGTTTTGCTCCTTTGCACCCCAGTATCTCTACCTGCACATTCATCTTCTGCATATCTATCACTCCAGTGTTTAATTGCTAAATTGTAGTTATTTCACCACTATGGCCTATTTATTGCCTTACCTCCCTAATCTTACTACATTTGCACATACTGTATATAGATTTTTCTATTGTGTTATTGACTGTACGCTTGTTTATCCCATGTGTAACTCTGTGTTGTTTGTGTCACACTGCTTTGCTTTATCCTGGCCAGGTCGCAGTTGTAAATGACAACTTGTTCTCAACTGGCATACCTGGTTAAATAAAGGTGAAATAATAAATAAATAAATAATTAATTAAAAGATGTCACTACATCTTGATTGGAGTCCACCTGTGGCCAATTCAATTGTTTGGACATTATTTAGAAAGAAACACACCTGTCTATATAAAGTCCCACATTTGACAGTGTCAGAGCAGATACTATACCATGAAGTCCAAGGAACTGGCCATAGATCTGGGGAAGGGTATAAAATAATTTCTAGATTGTTGAAATTTTCCAAGAGCACAGTGGTCTCATCATTGCGAAATTGAAAAAATATGGAACTACCCAGACTCTGCCTAGAGCTAGCAGTCTGACCAAACTGAGCAACCGGGCAAGAATAACCTTGGTCAGGGAAGTGACCAAGAACCCAATGACCACTGATGCAGTGGTTTAAAGTACTTAAGTAAAAACACTTTAAAGTATCAATTAAGTAGTTTATTATTTAAGTAGTTTATTGGGGGTATCTGCACTTTACTATTTATATTTTTGACAACTTGTACTTTTACTTTACTACATTCCAAAAGACGATAATGTACTTTTTACATACATTTTCCATGACACCCAAAAGTACTCATTGCATTTTGAATGCTTAGCAGGACAGGAAAATGGTCCAATTCCCGCATTTATCACGAGAACATCCCTGGTCATCCCTACTGCCTCTGATATGGCGGACTCACTAAAAACAAAAGTTTTGTTTTGTTAATTATGTCTGGTGTTGGAGTGTACCCCTTGCTATACGTAAATAATAATAAAAAACATGAAAATTATGCCATCTTATTTGCTTAATATAAGCAATCTGAAATGATGATACTTTTGACACTTAAGTATATTTTTGCATTTACATTTACTTTTGATACTTCTGTATATTTGAAACCAAATACTTTTACTCAAGTAGTATTTTACTGGGCGACTTTCACTTTTACTTGAGTCATTTTCTATTAAGGTACTGTATCTTTACTTTTACTCAAGTATGACAATTGGGTACTTTTTCCACCACTGCTCTGACAGACCTATAGAGTTCTTTGGCTGAGATGGGAGAACCTGCCAGAAGGACAACAGTCTCTACAGCACTTCACACACTCTGGGTTTTATGGGAGTGGCCAAACAGAAGCGTTTGGCCACTCCTGAGAAAAGGCACATGACAGTACGCCTGGAGTTTGCAAAAAGGCACATGAAAGACAACGTATAAGGCAAAAGATTGTGGTATTATAAGACAAAAACGTTACTCTTTGGCCTGAATGCAACGCGCTAAGTCTGGACAAAACCAGGCACAGCTCACCCGTCTAACAACGTCCCTACCGTGAAGCATGGTGTTGGCCGCATCATGCTATGGGGATGCTTTTCAGCGGCAGGGACTGGGAGACTGGTAAGGATAGAGCGAACAATGGAGCCAAATACAGGCACATCCTTGATGAGAACCTGCTTCAGAGTGCAAACGACCTTAAACGGGGGCAAAGATGTATGTTCCAACAGGACAATGGCCCCAAGCATACAGCCAAAGCAATGCTGGAATCTCTTCAGAACAAGAATGGGAAAGTCCTTGAGTTCAGACATGAATCAGACATGAATCCCACTGAAAATCTGTGGAAAGACTTGAAGATTGCTGTTCACCATCGAACTTAACAGAGCTTGAGAAAATCTGCAAGGAAGAATGAGAGAATATCCCCAAATCCAGATGTGCAAAGTTGATACAGACATACCCAGAAATGTCTAAAAACATTTTCACTTTGTCATTATGGGGTATTGTGTGTACAGTTAAAGTCGGAAGTTTACACACACCTTAGCAAAATACATTTAAACTCAGTTTATTTAATTTTTTTTTACAATTCCTGACATTTAATCAGAGTAAAAATTATCTGTCTAGGTCAGTTAGGATCACCCCTTTATTTTAAGAATGTGAAATGTCAGAATAATAGTAGAGAGAATGATTTATTTCAGCTTTATTTATTTCATCACATTCCCAGTGGGTCAGAAGTTTACATACACTCAATTAGTATTAGGTAGCATTGCCATTAAAATGTTATAACCTGGGTCAAACGTTTCGGGTAGCCTTCCACAAGCTTTGCACAATAAGTTGGGTGAATTTTGGCCCATTCCTCCTGACAGAGCTGCTGTAACTGAGTCAGGTTTGTAGGCCTCCTTGCTCGCACACACTTTTTCAGTTCTGCCCACAAATTTTCTATAGGATTGAGGTCAGGGCTTTGTGATGGCCACTCCAATACCTTGACTTTGTTCTCCTTAAGCCATTTTGCCACAGCTTTGGAAGTATGCTTGGGGTCATTGTCCATTTGGAAGACCCATTTGCGATCAAGCTTTAACTTCCTGACTGATGTCTTGAGATGTTGCTTCAATATATCCACAATTTTCCTCCCTCATGATGCCATCTATTTTGTGAAGTGCACCAGTCCCTACTGCAGCAAAGCACCCCCACAACATGATGCTGCCACCCCCGTGCTTCACGGTTGGGATGGTGTTCTTCGGCTTGCAAGCCTCCTTCTTTTCCTCCAAACATAACGATGGTCATTATTTGCCAAACAGTTCTATTTTTGTTTCATCAGACCAGAGGACATTTCTCCAAAAAGTATGATCTTTGTCCCCATGTGCAGTTGCAGACTGTAGTCTGGCTTTTTTATGGCGGTTTTGAAGCAGTGGCTTCTTCCTTGCTGAGCGTCCTTTCAGGTTATGTCAATATAGGACTCGTTTTACTGTGGATATAGATACTTTTGTACCGGATTCCTCAAGGATCTTTACAAGGTCCTTTGCTGTTGTTCTGGGATTGATTTGCACTTTTCCCACCAAAGTACGTTCATATCTAGGAGACAGAACGCATCTCCGACGACTGCGTGGTCCCACGGTGTTTATACTTGCGTACTATTATTTGGACAGATGAACGTGGTACCTTCAGGCGTTTGGAAATTGCTCCCAAGGATGAACCAGACTTGTGGAGGTCCACCATTTTTTTCTGAGGTCTTGGCTGATTTCTTTTGATTTTCCCATGATGTCAAGCAAAAAGGCACTGAGTTTGAAGGTAGGCCTTGAAATACATCCACAGGTACACCTCCAATTGACTCACATGTTGTCAATTACCCTATCAGAAGCTTCTAAAGCAATGACATAATTTTCTGGAATTTTCCAAGCTGTTTAAAGGCACAGTCAACTTAGTGTATGTAAACTTCTGACCCACTGGAATTGTGATACAGTGAATTATAAGTGAAATAATCTGTCTGTAAACAATTGTTGGAAAAAATACTTGTGTCATGCACAAAGTAGATGTCCTAACCGACTTGCCAAAACTATAGTTTGTTAACAAAAAATGTGTGGAGTGGTTGAAAAACGAGTTTTAATGACTCCAACCTAAGTGTATGTAAACTTCCGACTTAACCTGTATATGGGTAAGAAAATAATCAATTTAATCCATTTTGAATTCAGGCTGTAACAACAATATGGAATAAGTCAAGGGGTATGATCACCACATCTATGGTTCCAGATACAGCTTCCCATCAATCATCGCATGTCATATGAATGGGTCAATAATAGGAAGGAATGAGCATAACAGGATTGAGCATCAATGGAGAAATGTTGTTTGCCACAAGTAGCAGGCAGAGACAATGCAGACACAAATCAAATAGCTGTGTGTAGCAGTATGTGTGAAAACATACACGCAACATAAACATTGCTCTGGAAGGTTTGATTGAATCAGATCCCCATTAGAACAAAAGTGCGTCATAGCTTTTGCATGGGTGCCAGTTCAATGTTTTTCAATGAAAATATTACAGAGCCAGACCTGTCACTGTTCCCCCCTGCTACAATTACATACATAGAATCATTTGACTAATTTCAATCCTCTCCCTCAACCATTCGAGCGTGTCATCTCTTCATGCGATCCCAGCTCCCTTGTTTGCGACACAGCCTTTTTTTGCCAGGAAGTGCAAGTTCCAATGGTGAAATTACACGTCCTGACTTCTTCACATGGCTGTCTACTCTGTGGCGAGGCCTTCTCACTCTTTAGCCAACTGAATGCTCCTATGATCTTTCAAGGCCTGCCAGAGCTCTCCAACTCCCAACCTTCTCAGCCTTGGCTCTGACTGCCTCTTCACCATGTAGTAGGAGCTCAGAACCAAAGGGCCTACTCCGTTCCCCAAGAGGGAGCAGAGGCTGCGCCAACCCCAGACACAGACGCCAAAGGGGGGAGGGGGGGGGGGGGGTCCACCAAAGGCTCCACATGACCCCATACCTGTGTCAATGCCTATTAAGACTGAGAAGCACCCCCAAACGAAGTGGATGTTTCCTTTCTCTCTGCTTTTCTCCGCCTTGTTTCTGTGGGACCTTCGAAGCGCTTGAGTTCTTATTCTCCCCACCGCCAGCCCCTGACAACGAGGCTCAGACTTGTCCTTTTGGGGGAAATTCAGGCAAAGGAGTCATCCTAATGACAAAGAGTTGGCCAGAGGACTGCTCCCTCGGTTGCCCTTACCACTAATGCATTGCAGAGACGGACGAGCTGATAGGTTGTGAATATACATGTGCAGGGCCTCTGAGTGGGAGCGAAATGAGGAGTGGTGGTGGGAATGTCACACGGTTTGCTTTCCTTCACACACTTTAGTGTGTGTGTGTGTGTGTGTGTGTGTGTGTGTGTGTGTGTGTGTGTGTGTGTGTGTGTGTGTGTGTGTGTGTGTGTGTGTGTGTGTGTGTGTGTGTGTGTGTGTGTGTGTGTGAGAGATCTGGCAAAAGAGATTTGCAAATATAACAAATAGCGAACACCAAGTTTAAAACTGCTTAGCAGCCAGCCAGTAACATACCGAAGACATTACCAAAGACATGAATATATTTCACATCCACAAGTGGTTTGAGGTGGTCTACTCACCAAACAGCCTTTCTGCGAATAGGCTACTACAATTTCTATCAGCACAAACAGTCATAAATACTCCTCTCGGAATGTCAACCGTATTGCATGTGTCTTATCAGTTGTAATCAATCCACAAGGTAAGGAATGCAAAGTTGTTCACAAATTCTATCATGGACATTCTGCTTGGGCTAGGTGAAACATAGACACAAAGAGTGCTGCTACGCAATCTTCACACATGGTTTTAATCTAGTAACAATACATGTATTTTATATAGCGCTTTTCATTACAAACAATAATCTCAAAGTTGCTTCGAAAACAAAAACAACATGTATGGATCTGGCTGTTCATGTATCTGCAGTCAGCGTAGAGACAGCAGCTTTCTAAATGAATGCTAATTGAGGACCCTAAATGATCATTGTTTTCATCGCTACTGCACTACATAATATCTAGTTATGCATGTTGCTGTTGCTGTTGTTGTCTTGTGTTCCTGTACCATGTCATGTGTCTTTTTGTTATAGCTTTTGTCCTCATGACATACTGAGCATGTAAAGAGACAAGTAATTACCGAACTGATCATAAAAGTACAGACACATTTCTAGATCCACATTTTGTCTTTCGGTTCACAGATCTACGATGATATGAGCCATGCCAAATCCTAAACTTTGGTATTGGAGAGGGATTCATGAAAACCTCATCTTAGATTTGGCAGGCAAATACATTCGGATAGATATACTGTCTACTGCAAGCTATTACTTTGCATTGCCACCTGCTGGTGAAGAGTGAACCAATTCCATATCACTTAAAAATTGCTGTTGAGAAAGCCCAGAGCCATTCCATGTGTTGTGTCCATTATGACAACACTAACATCTACAGTACAAGGTTTTCTCCTCCTAATAGAATGACAGGGGTATCTTCCACTGTGTTCAATTGAAAGTCTATGGGATGATCTAGAATCAAGTTATGTGCATGTCTCAACTTGTTCATAAAGCATTAAAAAAAACACACCGATTTCTTCAAGATTTTCAGAGAACATGAGACTATTCACAACTAAAATGTTACTGTTATCATCACCACCACCAGCCAACATTAAAAACCCTGACATCACACTTATCTTAAAAAGGTGTTTCTTCTTTCCTGTCTCCTTATCAGGTGCAGCACTAGAAAAATACCCACTCATTTAAAACTCCAACCATTATATCTCCAATTAGCTCTGGGTATAAGCCTACATGTGTCTGGAACACACGGACACTCGTATATCAAACTGACTCAAGTGGGAGCTGTTTGGCCTAGAGCGCTGCACAAATGAAATATGACAGAGTTCAACTTACAGTGTGAGGGCTCTGTGTGTGGGTGATGAATGTGCTTAGTATCCTACGCAGGGTCCCACACAGAGGAGTGTCTCTGCATAATCAGCATACCACTGTAGCTGATACCTGCACTGTGTCTGTCCTGCACCCTAGGCAAAGTATAGGAGCAGGTGCATGGTGTCCTCGGAGTGTGTGTGCGTGTGTGTGTGGTGTGTTTGTATGCGCATGCATGAAAGAGTGTTTGCGTGTGCGTGTGTTCATGTGTTTCTGTTCAGCTCTTGTAATTTGAAAACATTTTCTGAAATGTCAGTCTGTTGTTCACATCTGTATGGGGAGCGGCACAGCTGCTTTTTCATCCAGTAAACATTGCCACAAGTGTCTTTCAGCTGAATCGTCAGGGGGATGGAATTAAATTGAACACTGCACAGCATTGTGCAAAAATAACATTACCGCTGTGCAGAGAAAATGCATGCTAAAAGAAAACCAAACTCATTAAAATTGTTCCGAGTAAACATTACAGATACACTCATTTGACTTATTACTATTGAGGTTTCGTCATAGGCTGGGTGATATGTGAAGGTCTTATCTAACTCTAGGGGTCATAAGTCATATTACCCCCCAGCAACAGTAGAGATATGGAGCTCACAGGGCTGTTTCAACATACACTGTTATCTCCTCAAAGCCCTCTTCTATATCTTTGGCTCTAATTGGTTAAACACCACCAGTTCCTCACATCACCACAAATCTCTCTCCCCAAAGTCTTTTGATATAGAGACCCCTATCTCCACTGGCGCTGTGCTCTTCACACATAGCTATGACTGATTGAGCTGCTCATCCGCTAAATGTCAAAATCAATGCCTTCGCAAAGGCACATATCAGACAACTGACCGCAGCTTATCACACTGAGATATTTGGACTATTTACAGCACATTTTTGTGAATAAAGGAACAAAAGTCTAGATAAAATGTAATGTTTCAAGTTTACTTCCATGTATACTATGTGTTGGTAATTTAACATTTGTAACCCTTAATAATACATTTTATTTGTACAGCACTTTTCGTTTAGACAGAAATCACAAAGCTCAATGTCTTAGTGATGATTTGTTCCCACTTGCAGATGCTGAGGGTTGGACTCAATAAACTGCAGAAATATTCAACTGTTGGAGAGACATCCTGTCATTACAGCCATTAACTGATAAAAGTATTAAAATTGACTTTTACTGGTCCAGAAACTATGTGAACATTTCGCCAGTCTGTGTTTGATCAAAGCCCAGTCTTCGTCAATCTGGTCCACAGCCTGTGGAAGGTTCAATGCAAAGAACAAGGCTTCTGCAGTTGATCCCCATTCAAATATTGGGATCATTTTACAGTTTTTATTAGTTATCATACAGTTAATTTAAAAACAAGACTGTAAGCAGTCTCCTTATGCTATATCGCAATCACATTTTTCAGTCTTTTTCATTGATTGGACATATTTTTGTCATCTTTGATGCCATTCTAGCCTAGGTACCTTGCAAATGTAGGATTTTACCATGTCTGTAACTTTACAGTAAGACTTTTTTGATAATGCTATGTTAGAGAGAGGGTTTCCCAGGAATCTCCGGAAAAAAAGGAAAAGAATACAAGCAGTGACCCGGCAATGGAAGGTCATACACCCTCCAGATCAACCACACGCATCTTCAAATCTCCACCACATGGAGCTGGACCTCAGTCTTCCTGCAATCAGACCAGAAAAGGTGACGTCAAAAGGAGAGGCCCAAGACTTGATGGGAGATAACTTCTAAGAAAGCCTCTCTGGACTAAACTCCTTTCTCTGCGAACTAAATGGTCGCTGTTTGGTATTCTCCTCGGTCTTTTCTAATGAGGACTTGGGGTCAGTCTAATTGTGGCAGGAAATACTGCACTGATCAGAGGTGCAATTTGAGGGGAAATTAGGATTACCTCATCATCTCTGTGGTTGTGGCAGAGAGAGCATAGAGCCCCTAGGCTGCTCCGATGCTTCTTCTCGGGCCAGGAGCTGCACAAATGTGGGAAGAGTGTGTATGTGTTGGGGGGAACTTGGACAGGCTCAAGGGAGGTGATTGTTAGAAAAAATCTTAGGATGAGAGTCTGGAAGGTATGGGTGAGGGCGAAGCACACACAACGCGTTATATTTTACAGCGAAGGCTGCAGAAGAAGCAAACTCTTTTGTCCACGCACACCTGCTGGGGAAGAACGCGTGCACCCGATTGGCTGGGGAAACTTGTTTAAACCTGTCTGAAGGCTCTCATATATTGGTTCACTTAATACACCAACATACATTTCTTCAAATGGGCAGAAGGCATGTGATGTTTTGACTAACCACCGACCGTATATGATACTCCAATAACACCCGGTGGTCACAGCGGGCCTATGATGCAACCTTGGCATAATCATCTTCATCTTGCCTCTTCATAGCAGTAGTAGTAAAGAGCATACTGCAGTTTCAAATAACATTTCATACTGAATGGGCTGACTTTGGAGAGAATGTCTGAAAATGCCATGAAGCACAAGGCTCTAGCATCTGCACTATGAAGCATTTTTATCAAATTTCTTGCCCCATCATAATACAGGGCACTAAAGCTCCTGTCTCCCCCCAAAAAACTAACCAGAAAACAAGGCAAGCTTCTGAAAGATTCCCCTGTCCAACTATTTACCACGGAACAGCCTCCTTTTGTCCCGGTCCCTTTAATCAGATCATAACTTTGATCCACCCACCTATCAGGAAATGAAAGGCTCTTGACTCAAGTTCTCCATTAGCTCGTAAATGTGGCCATAGTTGTGCACAGGTTGTCCTTTCCAGTGTTCCACCATTCTAGCTCTGTGCCAAGCCACGCTGCACATGTACAGAGAGAACAAAGATCCAGCCCGCAAAGTACAAATTCCTGCTTACTTCTTTGGATCTAATAGGCTTTGAACAATAGGGAATTGTTTCATTGAATGTGTTGAAACTTTTTTATCATGCCTCATTCCCATGCCTTCTATCTGATTGTCTGTATTGAAATCGTATAGATAGATTAATGGTAGACTTGTGAATATTGTCTTAAAAATATACACATTGTCAATTGTTATATAAAATGTGCGTTTAGTTGTCAGAGATCCCACTATAATAACACCAGACACCCAAACTGCAAGGTGTGTGGGTTTTAGGTTTGCAAAGCCCTTCGTTTCCACATTTCAACACAGAACAAACAGTCTGATTCGCTAGCTGAATCTCTAGCCCTAATCTCCCTGCTTCCGATACCACAGTAAGCCCCCCACCCCCCTGTAAACCCCCTCTCTAAAGCCAAGGGCGAGCAGAGCATGCAGAGGCACACACCTCTGCCTGCGAAGAGCAAACAGGGAGATCTATATTTCACCAAAGCAGGCCCCACACTCAGGCCTGGGTACAAGTAAACAATAGTACTGAGGGTCCATAATTGATGGCACCATTCCCTTTCATACAGTAAATATTTGTCAAACAGTGGGGACAAGGCGGCCAGATTACCCAAGATTTGCAACACCTCTGGATTACCCAAGAATGCCTGTCTTTGATCTCCCACCACTTAGCCTTTGATTCCCTGTAATTATTAAAAGAGGCGGCTTTTTGTGCCAGAAAAGTGATAAATGACTAACGATTTCTTAATTTTGCATTCGCGGCTGGCGAAAGAGACCTTATCTTTATCTGTGGTGTGGTGCGCATGAGCAGTTGTGACGGAGGAAAAACACGAATATGATACTTTGACTCAAAGTGTTGATTTAAAAATATATATATATATAATAATAATTGTCAGCTGTATCTGCACCAAAACTCTGGTATTTTTCATCCTATAGCTTGTATTCCATTTTTTTTAAATAGTGAGACAACATGTTTTCAGCACATTTATTTCCATGACTGATCAAAACAAATCTTCTCTCTCTTCTCAAATCTTCTCTGGCTCTCTGCAGCAGAAATACAACATGGGTCTCGACCCCGCCCTGTGCAACTGGGTCCTGGACTTTCTGACGGGCCGCCCCCAGGTGGTGAAGGTAGGAAACAACATCTCCACCCCGCTGATCCTCAACACTGGGGTCCCACAAGGGTGCGTTCTCAGCCCTCCTCTGTACTCCCTGTTCACCCATGACTGTGTGGCCATGCACGCCTCCAACTCAATCATCAAGTTTGCAGACGACACTACAGTGGTAGGCTTGATTACAAACAACGACGAGGCGGCCTATAGGGAGGAGGTGAGGGCCCTCGGAGTGTGGTGTCAGGAAAATAACCTCACACTCAACATCAACAAAACAAAGAAGATGATCGTGGACTTCAGGAAACAGCAGAGGGAGCACACCCCTATCCACATCGACAGGACAGTAGTGGAGAAGGTGGAAAGTTTTAAGTTCCTCGGCGTACACATCACGGACAAACTGAAATGGTCCACCCACACAGACAGCATGGTGAAGAAGGCTCAACAGCGCCTCTTCAACCTCAAGAGGCTGAAGAAATTTGGCTTGTCACAGAAAACCCTCACAAACTTTTACAGATGCACAATCGAAAGCATCCTGTTGGGCTGTATCCCCGCCTGGTACGGCAACTGCTCCTCCCACAACCGCAAGGCTCTCCAGAGGGTAGTGAGGTCTGCACAACGCATCACCGGGGGCAAACTACCTGCCCTCCAGGACACCTACACCACCCGATGTCACAGGAAGGCAAAAAAGATCATCAAGGACAACATCTACCCGAGCCACTGCCTGTTCACCCCGCTATCATTCAAAAGGCGAGGTCAGTACAGGTGCATCAAAGCTGGGACCTAGAGACTGAAAAACAGCTTCTATCTCAAGGCCATCAGACTGTTAAACAGCCATCACTAACATTGCGTGGCTGCTGTGCTGACCAACTAGCAGGTGTCTTCACTGCCATTTTCAACATGTCCCTGATTGAGTCTGTAATACCAAACTGTTTCAAGCAGAACACCATAGTCCCTGTGCCCAAGAACACAAAGGCAACCTGCCTAAATGACTACAGACCCATAGCACTCACGTCTGTAGCCATGAAGTGCTTTGAAAGGCTGGTAATGGCTCACATCAACACCATTATCCCAGAAACCCTAGACCCACTCCAATTTGCGTACCGCCCAAACAGATCCACAGATGATGCAATCTCTATTTTACTCCACACTGCCCTTTCCCACCTGGACAAAAGGAACACCTACGTGAGAATGCTATTCATTGACTACAGCTCAGCGTTCAACACCATAGTACCCTCAAAGCTCATCACTAAGCTAAGGATCCTGGGACTAAACACTTCCCTCTGCAACTGGATCCTGGACTTCCTGACGGTCCGCCCCCAGGTGGTGAGGGTAGATAGCAACACATCTGCCACGCTGATCCTCAACACTGGAGCCCCCCAGGGGTGCATGCTCAGTCCCCTCCTCTATTCCCTGTTCAACCATGACTGCATGGCCAGGCACGACTCCAACAATTTCATTAGGTTTGCAGACAACACAACAGTGGTAGGCCTAATCACTGACAACTACGAGACAGCCTATAGGGAGGAGGTCAGAGACCTGGCCGGGTGGTGCCAGAATAACAACTTATCCCTCAACGTAACCAAGACAAAGGAGATGATTGTGGACTACAGGAAAAGGAGGACCGAGCACGCCCCCATTCTCATCGACGGGGCTGTAGTGGAGCAGGTTGAGAGCTTCTAGTTCCTTGGTGTCCACATCACCAACAAACTAGAATGGTCCAAACACACCAAGACAGTCGTGAAGAGAGTACGACAAAGCCTATTCCCACTCAGGAAACTAAAAAGATTTGTCATGGGTCCTGAAATCCTCAAAAGGTTCTACAGCTGCAACATCGAGAGCATCCTGACTGGTTGCATCACTGCCTGGTACGGCAATTGCTCGGCCTCCGACCGCAAGGCACTACAGAGGGTGGTGCGTACGGCCCAGTACATCACTGGGGCTAAGCTGCTTGCCATCCAGGACCTCTACACCAGGCGGTGTCAGAGGAAGGCCCTAAAAATTGTCAAAGACCCCAGCCACCCCAGTCATAGACTGTTCTCTCTACTACCGCATGTCAAGCGGTACCGGAGTGCCAAGTCTAGGACAAAAAGTCTTCTCAACAGTTTTTACCCCCAAGCCATAAGACTCCTGAACAGGTAATCAAATGGCTACCCGGACTATTTGCATTGTGTGCCCCCTCCCAACCCCTCTTTTACGCTGTTGCTACTCTCTGTTTACCATATATGCATAGTCACTTTAACTATACATTCATGTACATACTACCTCAATTGGCCCGACCAACAAGTGCCCCCGCACATTGGCTAACCGGGCTATCTGCATTGTGTCCCGCCACCCACCACCCGCCAACCCCTCTTTTACGCTACTGCTACTCTCTGTTCATCATATATGCATAGTCACTTTAACCATATCTACATGTACGTACTTCCTCAATCAGCCCAACTAACCGGTGCCTGTATGTAGCCTCACTACTGTTATAGCCTCGCTACTGTATATAGCCTCGCTACTTATTTTTCACAGTCTTTTTACTGTTGTTTTTATTTCTTTACTTACCTATTGTTCACCTAATACATTTTTTGCACTATTGGTTAGAGCCTGTAAGTAAGCATTTCGCTGTAAGGTTGTATTCGGCGCAAGTGACAAATAAATTTGATTCGATTTGCTGCCAACATACTGACTCAAATCTCTAGCCACTTTAATAATTCAAAATTGGATGTAATAAATGTATCACTAGTCACTTTAAACAATGGCATTTTATATAATGTTTACATACCCTACATTACTCATCTCATATATATAAACTGTACTCTATACCATCTACTGCATCTTGCCTATGCCACACGGCCATCGCTCATCCATATATCCTTATTCATTCCTTTACACTTGTGTGTATAAGGTAGTTATTAGACTTGTTAGATATTACTGCACGGTCGGAACTAGAAGCACAAGCATTTCGCTACACTCGCATTAACATCTGCTAACCATGTGTATGTGACCAACAACATTTGATTTGATTTGACCCTCCACCTCCAAATCGATCCCGCTCCGGAGTACAGGCCTCAGGTGTAACGCTCATTCCTTCGACGATAAACGTGAATCCGACCATCACCCCTGTTGAGACAAAACCGCGACTCGTCAGTGAAGAGCACTTTTTGCAAGTCCTGTCTGGTCCAGCGACGGTGGGTTTGTGCCCATAGGCGACGTTGTTGCCGGTGATGTCTGGTGAGGACCTGCCTTGCAAGAGGCCTACAAGCCCTCAGTCCAGCCTCTCTCAGCCTATTGCGGACAGTCTGAGCACTGGTGGAGGGATTGTGCATTCCTGAGCAGGGACCCTGGGCATCTTTCTTTTGGTGTTTTTCAGAGTCCGTAGAAAGGCCTCTTTAGTGTCCTAAGTTTTCATAACTGTGACCTTAATTGCCTACCGTCTGTAAGCTGTAAGTGTCTTAACGACCGTTGCACGGGTGCATGTTCCTTAATTGTTTATAGTTCATTGAACAAGCATGGGAAACAGTGTTTAAACCCTTTACAATGAAGATCTGTGAAGTTATTTGGATTTTCATGAATTATCTTTGACAGACAGGATCCTGAAAAGGGACATTTCTTTTTGCTGAGTTAATGAAACTAAGGTTGCTTAATTGCATTGTCAACATCGATCCTAGAGTGAATGTGAATAAACAATGAGATTGACAGAAATTCTGGAGCTGCAGTATGTACAACTGGTGGAAAACACCCAAAGGGAAATAGTTTTTTCTCCTTAAGGAGTTCCATAAGCCAGGGCCGGCAAAGGCTCTCAGTTGCCAGTTGCATGCTACGGAAGGAGATACTGAACCAAGATGAAAGACCGCCTGTATGCAGGGACAAGGGAGAAGATGAGACAGAGAGAATACATGTCTCCAAAACAATTCCATTATTGACACAGTGCAGGCAATAAGGGCCCTTTTTTTAAAAACCCCATCAAAGTTCTTTACGGGAGGCCAAAAGGAAAATAATGTGCTAGGCTACGGCTACTGACTCGTGCAGCATCAAAGAGTTGCCTTCATCTCTTAGCCGAGCTCAAAACCTTTTGGGGCATCTCGGCTTTGATGTGCCGATTACCTGGATACGTCGGCGGGACGTTATTGGGCTAGGTGAGCCACCGTGTTCTGTGAGGACAGCCCAGTGCCGGCGGCGTTCAGTTTGCTCAACCTGCATGCTGCCTGGGATTTGGCTGCTGCGCCCTCAGGTTCTGTGCCGAGCATGTTTTCCCTCGGCCCCCATCCTTTTAAATGTCCGTGAAGATAAGATGGGGTGTGGGATAATTGAGAAGGGCATCTCTCCGTGTGGAGTGCAGATACAGTAGATGAGAAGTGTGGTGCCTGTTCCTTTTGGGGTTTTGTGTTTCAAAGAGAGGTGAGTCGGCAAGGAAATGTTGGGAGTTTTCTGTGGAGGCATATGTAGTAGTAGCCTTGTCTAGTGCACGCTGGACACAATGTCATTGAAGTGAAATTTTATGTAGATACCAAACTTTCACCATGACATGATTAATGTAGCATAACAGTTGTTTAAATGTCTACAAGCACAATGATCCCAGATAACCAATGGGATGAAGGAATGGGATTGAGAAATTTGCAGCTCAGGGGTATAATTCTAGGGGTGTCGAATGTTCAGCTTGCTGCAAGTCACTATCGAAGCTCTAGTCTAGAGTGCCCAGTTTAATTGTGTTTAGGAGCATGTTTTAACTCTCTCCATGCTTAAAATAGTAAGAAAATAGATGTCATTGTTGTAAAAATCAGCAAGTGTGCTTAATTTACTAGCATCCGTATTTAAGTATTATATATTACACTGTTTTCCATTTTGGTGGACAGAACTTGTTACTACATTACACAGAATAACATTTTTACCACATAAGAATGACAGGAAATACACATAATTTTTTACCTTGGATTGGTGAGTTTAAAGTGGCATAAAAACCTATTACTTAAAACAGATCAATATTTTGGGTTTAGTACCAGTGTTTTTGTCATATGCACCTGTCTGTAGTGGGAGTTATGCTTCATTCATTACAAATCGGAAACTCAGGAACCTCGCAAGTGACTCGGAATGGCGCAAGTTATTTGCGATTTGGTTGATTCTGCTACTTTCCAAGTGGGAAACTCGGGTATTTCTCTACAACGAGCTTCCAAGTCAGAAATGTCTGAGTTTCCTAGTTGCGAAATGGCATGAATGCAGCATTAGAATTCAGCTCTCGTTTTCAGACCACGGTGGCAAGACAAAATGTGGGGGTTCTTCCTACAAACGTCTTTGGCCTCAATATTATACACCGATTTCAGGGTCAAAGTATCACTCAAATGTGAGCCAACTCGTCGCTATTTAGAAATCGATGTCGTGTTGGCTGTCTGACGTAAATAGTCTTACAGTCTTACACTACCGCTCAAAGGTTTGGGGTCACTTAGAAATGTCCTTGTTTTTGAAAGAAAAGCACATTTCTGTCCATTAAAATAGCATTAAATTGATCAGAAATACAGTGTAGACATTGTTTATGTTGTAAATGACTATTGTAGCTGGAAACGGCTGATTTTAAATGGAATATCTACATAGTCGTACAGAGGCCCATTATCAGCAACCATCACTCCTGTGTTCCAATGGCACGTTGTTAGCAAGAGGACAAGTACATTAGAGTGTCTAGTTTGAGAAATAGACGCCTCACAATTACTCAACTGGCAGCTTCATTAGAAAGTATTCGCAAAACACCAGTCTCAATGTCAACAGTGTAGAGGCGACTCCGGGATGCTGGCCTTCTATGCAGAGTTGCAAAGAAAAAGCCATATCTCAGACTGGCCAATAAAAATAAAAGATTAAGATGGGCAAAAGAACACTGGACAGAGGAACTCTGCCTAGAAGGCCAGCATCCCGGAGTCGCCTCTACACTGCTGACGTTGAGACTGGTGTTTTGCGGGTACTATTTAAAGGAGCTGCCAGTTGAGGACTTGTAAGGCGTCTGTTTCTCAAACTAGACACTCTAATGTGCTTGTCCTCTTGCTCAGTTGTGCACTGGGGCCTCCCACTCCCACAGTTTGCGCTCTTCTGTGAAGGGAGTAGTACACAAGATCTTCAGTTTCTTGGCAGTTTCTCGCATGTAATAGCCTTCATTTCTCAGAACAAGAATAGACTGATGAGTTTTGGAAGAAAGTTCTTTGTCATTTTGAGCCTGTAATCAAACCCACAAATGCTGGTGCTCCAGATACTCAACTAGTCTAAAGAAGGCCAGTTTTATTGCTTCTTTAATCAGAACAACAGTTTTCAGCTGTGCTAACATAACCGCAATAGGGTTTTCTAATGATCAATTAGCCTTTTAAAATGACAAACTTGGATTAGCTAACACAACGTGCCATTGGAACACAGGAGTGATAGTTGCTGATTGTCACGGATCCCTCCGGAACTTTCATTACGCACACCTGTCCCCTGTTCCCACTGATTAGTATAAGTATAAGTGTGCCCTTTGGTTTCCAGTGGGCTGTTGATTATTGTTACAATGTCCATTGGTGTGTGTGAGTACCTGTGCTGTGTGTTTTGGCTTTCGTGCCATTGTGGATTGCGCAGATGATTACGGGTCTCGTCCCGTGGGTTAATCATTGTGTGCGTGTGTTATTTATTCGAGGTACTCCTCGCTCTTTTGTTTTGGGTTTCTACCCTGTGTTTTGTTACGTGTTTGTTTGGTCTTCGTCCCCGTGCCTTTACACGGCACGCTGTAATTTGAGCTTAATAAAAAACCTTATTACGCATTCCTGCGTCAGTCTCCCGATCCTTCATGCCAACGTAACACTGATAATGGGCCTCTGTACGTCTATGTAGATATTCCATTAAAAATCAGCCGTTTCCAGCTACAATAGTCATTTACAACATTAACAATGTCTACTCTGTATTTCTGATCAATTTGATGTTATTTTAATGGACAGAAAGTGCTTTTCTTTCAAAAATAAGGACATTTCTAAGTGACCCCAAACTTTTGAACGGTAGTGTAGATAAATGGCTACTACAAGTTCACATCTATTGACAGATTTACATGTATGTGGCACACCCAAGTTCTTTAAGGTTTGTCTCTTAGAGTTTAAACAGAATTTGTTGGCACGGTTATTTTCCCAGTTCCATTTATTTCAATATAATATCGAGTAATTAATTTGCCGTGCCATTGATTACAGTAGAACAAGCTAATCAATTACAGTTTAGTGGCCACTTGGTAAATACTGGTGCGTGTGCAGTTTATAAGGTACTAATTTAGAAGAATACAAGTATTCTGAACACAAGTTTGACAGATGTAGTCATATATGTAGAGTGTAATTCTTATGTTTTGGTCTTCAAAATATCACAACTTATTTCAGCATATTGATTATGAATTTGGACATTTAAAAACGGGTGTTTAGACACTGGGCAAAAAAAAACGATAATCCATGACAACAAGCAGCAGCAGTATCATTTTCAACTCATGTTTTAGGAATATAAATGCTATTTTTAACAATTCAAATGTACCATTTATAACAGGATTCCACTTAATGAGGTAAAAACGACTGAATGAGCTCAAAAACGTGCTATGATTTATTGATTTTGATTCATGAAATTGTGAAAATATGTTTGCCCTGCCTAGTAATTATTCTGTTCAATGAGGAATTGTTGGTGAACTCTGGGTACATGTCACAAATCAACTTATCAAGACCTGATTGTGTGAGAGACAACCTACTCCCTCCATGTAAGGGAGGTAAAAGAGGCCCAGCAGAAGGTAAAGATGAGGAAGACTGAAAAGGAGACAGTGAGAGTTCTGGGGTTTGACAAATTACAAACGAGCCAGAGAAATCAAAAAACGATGGCAAAGTGTTGCTGCACTAGGTCCTCCACTACAGAGAAAACCAACACACACCAACACACAGCCAATAGGATTGTTGGAGGTTTTGATTTCTCATTACAAGTTCACTGGTTCCTAAGGACTCAGTGGCAGAAAGTTACTTACACTCATTCACGCACTTACACACACACATACACCTACACTCATATGCCTACCTTAAACTTTACAGAGACAGGGCTTGGATTATAATCAAATATGACCACTCAGTCCAGCTTGGTTGACCAATTAGCACAACCAAAACAAACAGGCTGTACCCACCAAGAGAGCATGATGCAAGTAGGCCTATGTATGTTTTAAGAGAATGTAGTAGGCAATGTGCTGGGGGTTTCCTGCTGGGGAGGCCTAAAGGGCATTGCACCACATCATCCATTCTGCCCTGCACTTCAAAAAACAGCCCATGGAGCACTGCCCGGGGGCTTTCGCCATTAACTTGCCACTTGGCGGCCAACTGCAGGGAGCAGCAGAGACAAAAGCCACTGCCCATCCCTGCATGCTCTGATTGCTCCAAGAGGGCCAGGGCTAAAAAAACTTGTGTGCCCTGACTGGGACGGGATGAGGCCTCGGTTTGGCATGGCGGAGCGTAGATTCCCCTGCAGAATGTTTGTTTGGTTGTGTTTGGCACAGGCCATCCAGGACTGGGTCTTTATCAGTTCTGTGAATGTCAATCAATTGATTCAGTGTGCAATGTTAGAGGCTTCTTTGCTGTTTTGATGAAGACTTTGACATTCCACAGATTCAAATTGAAATCAAATCTCAAATCGGGAGATGAGACCACACTCAAAGACGTGCAGCAGGCTATGTTCTAGTGCTATTTCAACATGTTCTCTCTTTCTGGTCCAATGCTCTACCATGTATTCCCAAACTTGGGTACGCGTACCACCAGGGGTACAGCCAATGCACTCGGGGGTACGCCAAATAGAAATGTGATTCAACTTTTTTTTAATAAATTTTTTATATAAAACAATTCTTCACATTTTCAAACAGTCCATTTAGTAAGGCCCGCGTCCATAGAGACACATTTCCAGCTCTACTGGTAGTACTGATACTACCAGCAGTACCACCCCTGCACCTGTCGATGACACAAGTTGTTCTGCTTCCACAAGAACATCCAATGCTAGCATCAGTAATTCTACATTTGTTGTTAGCCCAGCTAGCATGGACACGGACAGTTGTGAATCTGATGCAGCCGAAGAGCTGCTGCCCCCTTACCTGGGAAAGCACCGAACAACAGACAGGGATGTTGGACCGTCAAAGAGCCGCAAATATGATGAGAACTACATTGATTTGGAGTTCATTTATATTGGGAGTAGTGCCTTTCCTCAGCCACAGTGTGTAATATATGCAAAAGTACTATCTCACAACTCGATGAAACCTTCACTCTTGCGCAGACATTTAGAAACAAAACATGCCAAATTGAATAATAAGCCACGGGAGTTTTTTGAGTGATAATTAAGACGACTTTCGAGTAGTAAAACATGCATAAAAGCAACAGATACCATTAATAAGAAGAGGCTAGAAGCGTCTTATATGGTGAGCTACCGAGTGGCTAGGACAGGCATGCCCCATACTATTGTGTGAGTACAAGATTATTCCTGCTGCTGCAGATATGGCTGGGACAATACTGTGGGAAAGGCCAAAAAAATTATACAGACAATGTCTTCAACGAACAACACTGTTTTACGACACATCAGTGACCTGGCAGGAGATGTTTTGAAACAATTACTGCTTCGCATACAAGCCAGTGAATTCTATGCATTACAGCTGGATGAGTCAACAGACATGGCAGGCCTGGCACAGCTCCTGGTATATGTCTGTTACATTTATGGGGGATTTATTATTTTATTTTACCTTTATTTATCTAGGCAAGTCATTTAAGAACACATTTTTATTTTCAATGATGGCCTAGGAACAGTGTGGTTAACTGCCTTGTTCAGGGGTAGAACGACAGATTTTTACCTTGTCAGCTTGGGGATTTGATCTTGCAACGTTTCAGTTACTAGTCCAACACTCTAAACACTATGCTACCTGCTAACGCGCGTGCAAGCAGGTGCTCCCGACGCCACTTGGGTACACTGCAGCATCCACCAAGAGGCTCTTGCTGCCAAGGGAATGTCTGACAGCTTGAAATAAGTTTTGGACACTGCTGTGAAAATGGTTAACCTTCTCAAAGCAAGGCCACGGAACACTCGTGTATTTTCTGCACTATGAAATGATATGGGCAGCGACCATGTAGCGCTTTTACAACATACAGAAGTGCGCTGGTTACACACTTTTTTTAAATTGAGAGACGAGCTTAAAGTTTTCTTTACTGATCATAATTTTCACTTGTCTGACCACTTGTTCTGTGAAAATGTTATTTAATCAGAAGTCACTGTCAGATTTCTGGATTGGGCTGCGCTCAGAGTAACTTGCCTCAGCAAATCACGCTGTTAAGACACTGATGCCCTTTGCAACAACGTACCTATGTGAGAGTGAATTCTCGACCCTCACTAGCATGAAAACTAAATATAGGCACAGACTATGTGTGGGAAATGATTTAAGACTGAGACTCTCTCTTATACAACCCAACATTGCAGAGTTATGAGCATCCTATCAAGCACACTCTTCTCATTAACCTGTGGTGAGTTATTCACATTTTTCGATTAACAAATAAGGTTTTATATGTAAGATGGTTAAATAAAGAGCAAAATTATTGATTATTATTATATTATTATCTGTGCCCTGGTCCTATAAGAGCTCTTTGTCACCTCCCACGAGCCGAGTGGTGACAAAAACTCACTAATTCTTATGTTTAATAAATGTATCGTATAGTGTGTGTGTGGCAGGCTTACAATGATGGCAAAAAACAACATTTGAGAGTGCGCTGACCCTGGCGCTAGAGGGGGTACGCAGCTGGAGGTTGAATGTTTGAAGGGGTACGGGACTATAAAAAGTTTGGGAACCACTGCTCAATGCAGTGCACACCTGAACTAACAGTTTCATATGTCAAATCAGAGCTATTTGTCTATTCATTCTTGATATGCAAATTGTTGGGTGATCCACTAATATACAGTATATGGTTTTTCATCTTTGGACATCTCCTTCTTGCCTGGCAGGTGTTGGAATTAGATAAACCCCTCATTTCAAATAAAAGTGCAGAGAAGTGAAGCGGATTTACAGACTGTCCAAGAAAAAAAGGGTCCCATTGTCCATTTCCTATGTGAGGTAATGATAATAAATGAAAGGCTTTTCTCTCTCACTTTGACGTCTCTCGCTCTCTCTCCTCGCTGACGTGTTTTGCCATACTGCGATCTCCTGTGTCTCCGGGCCCTCGGGTTATTTGGATATTGCATGGAGTCAAAGCTCTGTCAATCAGATAAGCACTGACCTAGCAGGCCTCATAGATAAGACATTACACAGCAAGAGGAAACGGCAGACAGTGGGGACACAAGGCCGACTACAAAGGCTCAGTGAAGTGAGGCTGATCAAGAAGGCTCTTCAACCACATAGGGCTGCCAAGAATGAAGTATCGCTTATCCCAATTTAAAATAACTGGATCAAATCTGGATCTGGTGGATACTTGTCTCTCTTTAAGCATCTGCCTTCAAAATCCCTCCCATTTTCAGGGTACAGAACCCAGTTTAAACCGGTATCTCCTCTTTTATGTGAGGAGCTGTAACATAAAATGTTTGTGTAAATCATGCACTTATTCCCCAAATAGATTGAATTAGGCCTACAGTTTTTGATCTCGCACCAAAAATAAGTTACATTTGAGTAGACAGGCTTACTCTAACCATAATGCCAATGGAGTGCAAAAGACCATTGGTGAATGAGTGCTAGTGTGCGACATTGAGAAATTACAAAAGGGTGAGACAAGGATGTGCTTTTGTTTAAGTCAACATTTGGGTGGTCCACAGATAGAAATGCACTGGGGGGGGGGGGGGATTCCCCTACGAATTCTAAATAAACTTTGAAGAGAGCCCAGAGAACTTTCCATCAACGGAGGAGTGACTCAAAAGTAAAACATTAATAAAGATATACTTTATAGATGCCACTCCTCTGAAACGTCTCACAGCAAACTTATGCTCAAAGCAATCATACAACATAATTATGCAATTCTGCAACAAGTATAAGAAACATAATCTCTTCTGAATATAGCGCACAGTGTAGCCTACCCTTGTGGATGAGTAGCCTATGCTCTATAACCATGGTGGTGATGTGAAAAACGATTTATATGGACAATTTCTACTTAAAATGTTGGCGTCGTCTAAGAATATTGAATTGTATGCTTCCAGTGCCATCTACTGACAAGAGACAGGTAGCACAGGGCCTACCATTCAAGGCTATAGTCTGCCATAGCAGACACATATTAATACCCATAAAAACACAGAAATTGTTCCAATGGATTTTCCAACATTCCTTTGTCACATTGGGAATTTTACAAAAAAAAAAGTAATAAAGTGTGTGTTTGGTGTAGGTTTACTTTGGCGTGACATTTTGATTGACGCGTAATTCTCTCTCGGACAAGGTGAGTTTTATCAATGTAATTGCCTCAATTTACTCTCAAAAATTTGCAATGCTAATTATTGATAAAAGTTACCTTGTCTGAGAGAGATTTGCGCAGTTATCAAAACGTCACGCCACGGTAAGCCTATACGAAACACAGACCTTATATGAAGTCATTTTAAAATCCCAGATGGAAAAATGAATGGTGGAAAAAGATTGGAACCATTTCTGGGTTTTATGACTCATACTGTGGTACTGAATTCACAGGGAGATTCTCAATTGGGCCTGACAGCTTTTCCAGCTGGGACACTCACTAACTATCACCTTAATTGGCTGCACCTGATGTGCTAATCAAGGCTTCCTGGCATCACAGCACTTGGACATGGTCGTTGCTGCCACCTGAGGGATGGAATGAGGAAGTGTATCCTGGTAGAGTGTGTTGACTAACTGTATGATAAGACTAAACTACCCCCCATAACACTATCGTGGAATAGGAGAAAAGCATGCACACATTTATAAACAATACACTACTTATCCTTTTATCTATAAATGTGTAGCACAATAAGATACATTTGTTTTTACCACTTCACACATATATTTTGGGGTTCCACCTCTATAAAAGTAATTCCAATTAGACTGGTTTGGATTTCTCCCTATCAATAAAACACAATATGGCGCAGAGCGTTCGACTTGGCGCCTCTAAAACCATTGACAACTGCGTGCCATTTTCAATATCATCACCTCTTGAAAAGCATAGTCAGAACTACACATTTCTGATTATTCAACATGTATCTCTATCATCAGAGTTATACAGCAAGTAACTGCATGTTGTTTATGATCAGTAAACATCAATTGATCATGTATTTTCATATACGTAAGGGTAGTTATCCATTTGGCATGTAGCTAGCTAGCTAAGCAAACAAGGTGTAATTTAGCATGCTTCATCAGAATTGAGGCTTTTGGAAAGAGCCTTTGTCCTGGTAAAGTTGTCAGTCGGACTTCTGTCATCACCACTATAGATGGCAAAGCCAATCAGTGTCTTTTCCTATGAGATGACGCGCAAATACTTTTAAGACTTCACAGGGTTTTATTTGAATGCTACCACCCACCGGCATGGCATTGTTACCACCCACCGGCATGGCATGCCCATAAACGTGACACCTAGAACACTGCAGTGTATTCGGCACAAAAGCTCTAACAGCATAACTCGTAATTCCTAACATTACTTTGTCAGGTAAAGACTCTGAATCAAAGCTCAAAAGAACAGACTGTGTCACCTCTGTTTCACCACGCTCCACACCGGATCTGCATCGCACCAAACGGCAGGCATCACAAACACCAGGAATCTTGTAATTAAATTGCTCCACCTCCACACTTACCGCTACCACAGAAATCCCTCTTTTCAATGGTGCCCTGTACCTAAGCCAAACGAAGCTACAGGTCTTTCCCCAAGTTGCGTCACACCTGCTTCTTCTGATCTGAAGAAACACAAACGCACATCACAAGTCCACTTCAGGTTACCTTCACCGACTCAACAGCACCACCCAACCTGAAACCACCCATGGATCAGCCAAAGCGTCTGCTTCCACCCTATTAAAAAATCTCAATCCCACTGCACAAAACATATCTTTATCATAACCATGCCCATCAATGCAAGGCTCGGGACCCGAGCTCCTCACAACACTACCCCTTTCCTTCTAACCCTTCCATTTCACCTCCAGAACTCAAACTGGCATCCAGCTCACTCTTTTAGAACTTGACATCAGTCTTCCTCGACATACCCTCTCCCTTGTTATTGCTAGCTTCAACAGATTCAAACCTATTATCTGCCACCCTCAGTCTTTTCAACCTCCTCTCTCTTTCCTTCCAATCCTACTCCCTTAACCAATTCCGACTCCTTCTGAAAATATGACACTTTTCCAAAATCTATTTTTAGCCTCCTCGAGAGACATACTACGCCCTGTACTCCCTCCACTTCAAACTCAGTATGGCCCGCGAGTCATGACTGAGCTGAGCCAGAGAAGAAGAGGCAAAGCGAGAGGGTCGACTCCGCCCAAAATCTGTCCATGCAGATCATGCAGACTTGGGGCGTGTTCCACAGCTAAAATGAATCGATGCAACAACCAATGGTTGCATGCCACATCATTGACTGTGTCGTCGTTGTCGACTGACAAATTGCTATAACATATGATGTGGTTAGCTGATACTTTAAGGAAAGGAAAGGGGGATACCTAGTCAGTTGCACAACTGAATGCACTCAACTGAAATGTGTCTTCGGCATCTCACCCATCCCCTCTGAATCAAAATACCTATCCAGGCGTTGTAAGATCTGTCAGGAGTCAGCAACGCTCATAGCGTTAATCAGGCCAAGTTAGGAGTTTTTGTATGGGGGGCAGTGATGAATTTGGTCAGGATAGAAGTGAATTGCTATTTTGATAGGTGAGGCTTATTTGATCGATTGAAAGTTTAAACATGAACGTCAGGAACATTTGCACTTTCCAAGACATAGACTGACCAGGTGAATCCAGGTGAACGCTATATACCCTTATTGATGTCACTTGTTAAATCCACTTCAATCAGTGTAGATGAAGGGTAGGAGACAGATTAAAGAAGGATTTTTAAGCCATGAGACAATTGAGACATGGATTGTATATGTGTACCATTCAGAGGGTGAATGGGCAAGACCAAAGATTTAAGTGCCTTTGAACGGGTTATGGTAGTAGATGCTAGGCGCACCGGTTTGAGTAAGTCAAGAACTGCAACGTTGTTGGGTTTTTCACGCTCAACTGTTTCCCATGTGTACCAACAATGGTCCACTACCCAAAGGACATCCAGCCAACTTGACACAACTGTGGGAAGCACTGGAGTCAATATGGGCCAGCAGCCATGTGGAACACATTTGACACCTTGTAGAGTTCATACCCCGACGAATTGAGGCTGTTTTGAAGACAAAAGGGGGGAACTCAATATTAGGAAGGTGTATATAGGAATCACGTTGAAATAGTGGTGGCAACTTCCTCTGGAGGGCGCCTTTATTAACAAAGACATAAGGCAAATATGTCATGTACATTTTATTATACATTTTTAGTAGGAAGCGAGTAAGAAAAAAAGAAGGAAGTGAGTGATGGACGGGAGGGCAGGACAAGAGAAAAGATTATTGAGATTCAGCCACAAAGAATGCGCTTCCTGCATGCTCTCAGAGACGTTCATATACAGTCAATGAACTAAGCAGACCATACCCAGCAAATGCATTGGTGCCTATGAGAGCCAACCCTTAATAAATCCTCTTAAGGATCGTACCTTTTTTTCAAAGTTCGCCTAAAATGATATACCCAAATCTAACTGCCTGTAGCTCAGGCCCTGAAGCAAGGATATGCATATTCTTGGTACCATTTGAAAGGAAACACTTTGACGTTTGTGGAGATGTGAAAGGGATGTAGGAGAATATAACACAATAGATCTGGTAACAGATAATACAAAGGAGAAAAAAAACATTCCTTTGTGATTCTTTGTACCATCCTCTTTGAAATGCAAGGGAAAGGCCATAATGTATTATTCCAGCCCAGGTGCAATTTAGATTTTGGCCACTAGATGGCAGCAGTGTATGTGCAACGTTTTAGACTGATCCAATGAACCATTGCATTTCCGTTCAACATTTTGTATCAAGACTGCCCAAATGTGCCTAATTTGTTTAGTAATCATTTTTCATGTTCAAAATTGTGCACTCTCCTCAAACAATAACATGGTATTCTTTCACTGTAATAGCTACTGTATATTAGACAGTGCAGTTCCATTAACAAGAATTTAAGCTTTCTGCCAATATCTGATATGTCTATGTCCTGGGAAATGTTTTTGTTACTTACAACCTCATGCTAATCGCATTAGCCTACATTAGCTCAACCGTCCCGTGAAAGGGACACCAATCCCAAATAAGTTTTTTAAAGGGATACTGTGAGATTTCAAGATTTTGGTTGTTTCTCTACTTACCTAGAGTCAGACAAACTCATTCCATGGAGGGCCGAGTGACTGCAGGTTTTCGCTCCTCCCTTATAGACTGGTTAGCTGACAACTTCACGAAAACGATGTGCATGCTTCAATGGGGGCGTGACGTCCGTGTGCTGTTGTGATTCAGGATCACAGAGAACGATAGAGGCCTCTAGTGGTCATAAGGCTGTATTCCAACTTCATTGGCTGATCCTTCCTGGTGACCCTGTTGGAACCATGTCCAACTGGGTCATCAGGAGGGATCAGCCAATTGTGAAGAAGAAAATTGAATACTTTAAAATGGAAATAGCCTCAATGGCGCTTCCCATGCTGTAACAGATGCCATAACGGCACGGATACCATGATGAGGCCTCTTTCCAGCTCTATGTTCTGGATGGCCAGATAGCTAGCAACAATGACAAGAGGCTGCCTTGTGGGGAATCGTTGGTGGCTCGTTTCAGCTAGTTTTATCTTGTTTTTGATACCATGTCTTGTTTTGAGGTGTTTTGACTGATCTCACGTCTATGCTAATATGGATAAAAGTATCTAGCTAGCTAACCAACAACTGTAACGATGTATTTGAGAGACCATAAGTGCTCATTGTGCAAATGTATTTATGCTTTTGAATAACCATTGGAGACTAAATATAGTTTACATGTTGTCAACAATCGAAGCCAACCCTGTCTGTTTTGCCCCATAGTTGTGCACACCAGTGGAGGCTGCTGAGGGGCGGACAGCTCATAATAATGTCTGGAACGGCGCAAATGGAATGGCAATCAAACACATGGAAAACATGTGTTGGATGTATTTGATCCCATTCCACAAATTCCGCTCCAGCCATTACCACGAGGTCATCCACCCCAATTAAAGTGCCACCAATCTCCTGTGGCACACATGTCGGTTTTGTTGCTAAACAACCAACCCGTCTATACTTGATTGATGAATTAAGGTCACTGATTAGTAAGGAACCCCCCTCACAAGGTTGTCTTAGTCTTAATTGAAAGGACAAAACAAAAACCAGCAGACACTAGCGCCTAGTCCATGGAAGGAGTTTGACATCCTTGGGTTAGTTAGAATGTCTATTTCTCTGCTTTGAGATGAGCTGGCTACTGTTCCCGGGAGACTTCCAGTAATTGTCCTAAGCTAACAATATGCAGACTTCAATAATCTCCAAACTACACGCAGAGACATAAAAATGGTATCCATGAGTTAGTCTGACTGGGCATTGGTGGAGTTAGAAGTTTCGCACAGACAGAGTGACAGTGACAACAAAGGAGAACAAGGAGAAGCAGAGACAGAGTGACAGCAGAGATAGACAGCAAAACAGGAAGGAAACAGACAGTTTTTACATGCTGTATTTGTCTTAAACATGAGCTGGTTAAAAAGAGCTGTTAAAAATCATGTTTTGCCAATCATAGGTAGAGTAAAAGTTGAGGAACACTGTACTATAGTGTACTGTCTATGTTAATGCCAGGGCTGAATTTTTGTTCCAGTCTGTCCATGGACGTAATTAAGCACTTGTGTAATGAGTAGGATTCTGTGTTTTCCTTAGCAAAAAAACGCTTTATTTGCATTTCCAATGAAAAGATATGTATGTTGTTTCTGGACTATCCACCATGCTGCCTGGTTGACAATATGTCCGAGCGGAGCAGATTACTGTTCGATTTTAGAAGGACGCTCCTTCCTCGCCGCTTTTGCTCGTTCACGTCACGGGCCATAGACCGGTGCTCTGCAGCTCAGCATAATGGAAGCCGCCCAGTGGTAAACGGCCTGAGTGGGACATCTTCATTAATCCACCATCTTTGATGCTCTTCCACCCGGAAATAAGCAGCATTTTTAAAGATGGCGGAGCAAGGGCCAATGGCGATAGCTATGCGGCTAAGAAATCAACTCCAGTCCGTATATAAGCTCGACCCTTTACGAAATGAGGTAGGTACCAATTAGTTTCGGACTCTATAGACGCGACAAGACCAGTAAGAATTGTTTAAGTTAATTAGAGCTGAATCTAGCTACATAACTACGACGAGGAAAAGCAGCAATGCGAGCACTTCCTCCTGTCACCAAAGTGATGGAGAGAGAGCTGCCTACGTGTGCGCAGGCGTGTGTGGAAGAGTCTACCCGTGTTTTCTGGGCAGCTACTGCAAGGTCCTTCGTGCAAATGTGTACCGTTAACTCACCGGTTTTACACCTGTAACGGTCTACATTATTAGTTAAAAGACGCATTTGCGTTTTGGATGAATGGAAATTAGTTTATAGGTAGCTAGCTAATTGTGTTTGCTAGGCTAGCTAGCTTCTGGTGACGGACTTATCGAACATGGCTTGTAAAAGTGACTAATATTTGTCTTACCTGTGTCCTTTATTTGCAATTCCATGTGTAGCGTACTGGGTTGCTAGCGATAACTTACAAATAAAGATGTATAGATTCTACACTGTTATTATTGACATTGTGTTAGCATAATAGATACTCTGCTACAATGTTGCAGCCACCTGACACGCCAACCTGCTTATGTGTGTGTATTGGTTACATACTACACATTTTTTGCAGATGTTATCGCAGGTCCAGCGAAATGATTATGTTTCTAGCTCCAACAGTTCAGTAAGAACTAACAGTGCGAAACAAAACAAACAAATCCCCAAAGTTAGAAATATCAACCTAGTGGATAAGAGCAATCATCATATTGTTATTCGAATGAAGTCATCACTCTGTCTACTCTAGAATGTAAACATTCTAGCTTGTTTTTGACATTAATGTTCTACGTTGTTGCTGCTCAGGAATAAATTCTAGAAAATGCAGGTATACTTTCTACTCGAGATTTCAATAGCAATTTATTATTGTTGAAGGAGGAAGTCAAGTTGAAGATCAAAGACCTGAACGAGCACATAGTGTGCTATCTCTGTGCTGGGTACTTCATCGATGCCACAACTATTACAGAGTGTCTGCATACATGTAAGTGGGCCCAGCCTGTGTCTTCAATGTTTTGGCTTCTTGCCCTCTGAGAAATGGGCAAACTGTTATAGACATGTGTATAAACCCTGGATTGCTGATGCCTTATTGGCACTCTCCAGAAGAAGTTGTCCTGCATAGGAATGAATGGAATTCTACAGTATTTACATTTAATTGTTTCAAGGACAAAATTACATGTATTTAAAGGGATACGTCTGGATGTTATTTACTTCCCCAGAGTCCAATGAACTTGTGGATACCATTTTGATGTCTCTGTGTCCAGTATGAAGGAAGTTGGAGGTATTTTCGCAAGCCAATGCTAACTAGCCTCAGCCATTGCGCTAAAGATACCCATAGACTTCCAGCCGTTACCGCAACTACTTCTAACTTCCTTCATACTGGACCCTGAGACATACAAATGGTATCCAATCCCGAACTATCCCTTTAAGTAGTTGTTGTTGTAGTGGGGACAGTAACATTAGAACTTTACTTTAAGGATGGCTCACGTAAGTATGGATTAAGGTGTCTGTAATAGAATATATGTGGCAAAAATGGATGTAAACATTAACAAATGCATTTCTATAGAATCCAAAATAGTTTTTACAATGGTGAGGGAGTGCCAGATGGAGGTGCAGTGGCTTAATAACAGCGCCCAATGTCAGTCATCTAGTGTATATATAAATCATTGGTCCTAGCCTACTTATTGCCTGTGAATGCATACAGTTGTATAGTACATTTTAACGTTATTATTAAATAACATGAATGGCTAATGTCTCTTCTGCTTCTATTTCAGTCTGTAAAAGTTGTATTGTGAAATACCTCCAAACCAGCAAGTATTGTCCAATGTGCAACATAAAGATCCACGAAACACAGCCTTTATTGAACCTGAAATTGGATAGAGTGATGCAAGACATTGTCTACAAACTGGTTCCAGGACTTCAAGAAAGTAAGTAGGCTAATACTTGTTCTCATTTACATAGTACTCTAGTATTGGTTTTGTTGTTACACAAGTCGAATAAAGAACCGTCGCTATTTATCCTGTGTACTTTGGAGAGAAAATAGCTCTCAACTCAGCATTAGTTAAACTTCAGGAGGAAGCAGCATTGCATTGTTAGCCATTTAGCGTGGGTTTATTTTGTATGTGAAAGTCCTTATTCTAGGGTCCTTTATTTTCTGTTCTTTGTAAACAGGTGAGGACAAGCGAATAAAAGAATTCTATCAGTCGCGTGGGCTTGAGAGAGTTGTCCAACCCTCTGGAGAAGGTAAGCCTTTACGGGGGAAAAAATGACCTAATTTCACGTTTTGTGAATGTACAGCTTTTCCCCCAATGTCATGATATGTTATTCGTTTGAAATGGTATCTGTGTGTGTCACCCCTAGACTCCATACCAGATGCTACAGGATTACCTTTCACCACCTTTGACCATTCCAAGGCTCACTTTTACAGATACGACGAGCAGGTCTCGCTTTGTCTAGAGAGGCAAAGGTAAGCTTTCGTGTCATGCCTTGACAAAACTATTCGCAGACCACTGGACTGTAAACAAATTATATTTCAAGTGGTGGATTATCACTGTTAGACTTAAGTGTCGAAGTTCAGTCTTTTGGTTCTATATCCCCAATCAGTGTTTCCTCTAGCTGTCAATTTACATATTTTGTCCATTTTTTTAAATACATAAAAGCCAACAATTAAAAACATTGTCAACCCAGAATATATCCTAATGAAAAATAAATATCCTCTAAAAATCACATTGGCTCTGCATGAAAATTGGTTCAGGTTGTCTTTCAATTGCATCTCTTTACTCTGCCTTTCTCCTCTGCCGGTCTGTGTCTCACTCTTGCTCACACATGCAACATTGCATGAACTGGTACTGGCCTGCAGACTTTACCACTCCAGTGAGTCCATGACAGGGGGAGAAGTTTTCATATATTTTATGACATTTTTCTAGATTTATCTCCCTAATAAAATTAAAATAATTTACAGAAATGTACAGTCCACCAAGGAGGAGTATTTAGATAAAGTAATCTTGCTTCCTCTAATCTAATGTCTGGTCAAGTAGCCAGCTAAATGTTAAACTAGTGCAAATCAAGCTAGCTGGTTGGCTACTGTACCAAGGATGGAGGCACAAACAAGTGGGAAAATGAAGTGACACTTAAACAGAGCATATTGACATGCATAGCCGTGGGATTTTGGGTGCAGAAGCACCCCCTGAAAAAAACTCACAAAAGTAGTTCTCTGGGCCTTTACTAGTCTTGTATTAGCGGGCCAACTGTAGCACAGGTTTAACAAAAAATGACGAGCAACAGAGACGGAGGGAGACATTGCGCAAGGATCCAACGTTCACTTTGTAGACTATTATTCTTCCTCCTTGCATAGCTCAATAATCATTGTCACTTCCATATCGGCAGTGGGCACTCCTAAAAAAAAAAAAAAATCCTTAGCCTACACATTGGTTTCATTCAGATGGGTTTCTATTACAAAATGCCCCTTAAAATCCCTGTGTGTCATGCTTAATCATGTATTCTCTCGTCCCTGCAGTTTATCTCTGTCTGGAAAAAAAGACAAGACCAAACTGACTCTTCAGGTGGGTAATGGACCTGTTCCCTACCACCAGAGGTCTCTGTTGGTTTAACGTGTAGTGTTCTGTTTGGATTGAGATGAAAAACAAAGAGGTCTTCTGTTAAGTGTCAATTGCTGATGCATTTATGGTTAATTTGAGTGCGTCTGTCAGTCCTTACTAGAATTGACCACAAATGTTTTGGTATTTCTGTTTATTTACGTAATAATTTGGATTCATACGTGTGTTGAAGAGCGGAATCAGAGTTGTAGTAATGTTGTGGAAATGTTTCTCTGCAGCAGAAGTTTGTGCGCTGCTCGGTCCGAGCCGAGGTGAGACACCTGCGTAAAGTGCTGTGTCATCGACTGAATGTGGAGAAGCACCAGGTCAGTCTACCCTCTAGCAAGACTACATTTAAGCACATTTAAGAGGGCCATTTCAGCCCTATGTGCAGTGTGCACTTTTTGTAAACACTCAAACACAGGAACCACATCCTATGATAAAAAATAAAAAAAATAAAAAAATGTTTAGCCTGTTAGAGAACTGAACAAAATTGCAACAACAGATTATCTGAGTGCTTTGAATATTATACACAAGTTTAGCACATTTTGTTTCAGAGAATTGAGTGCCATTGTACAGTTCACCCAGGACCAGTTATGTTTTGTCCTCTGTGTGGTCTCCATTGCTCCACAGGTCCAGATGTTTTTCAATAATGAGTTCCTTCCAGATCACATGACCATGAAACGGCTGTGGCTCTCTCACTGGTTTGGCAAGGTACAGTGCTCTCATGTTTAGCCAACAATTTTCATACTGAATTCCTTTACACTTGAACCGGCTTTTCCCATTTGGACAGTCGTTTAGAAAAAAACTACTGTGGTAGGAACAGGATTGTGTCAGATTTAAGGAAATAATATTCCGTATCAATATTCTGTCGTGACTTCAAATGATGCAATATCTATGGCAATTTTACTCAAACGTTCTCTAGCACCAGAAGTAATTTTGTTACTTTGCAAACTGTAGGCCCTATTCAGTCAAGTAGTTTGTGTTTGCGGGATAAGAGAACAAATAATGTCACGTAATAATGACAAACATACAAGAGTGCATATTTAAACTGTCATGCTGACACTGATTCATTTCTCACTACACTTTCCTTAGTAAATCCAAATATGCTTTATCGCAATGCGAGAACTTTTTTTTTTACTTACCTCAAATCTTGTCATCGGGTTATAATTGATTTGGGAGTTTCTTCAGAATTGTGTTAGTTTGATTTAATGTTTATGTGGGATCAATTTAGTCGTAATTAATTGGGTATTTTTATTCCAGGCTCAACCGTTGGTCCTTCACTACACGATCAAGGACAAAAGGACAAGATAGGATTTTTTCCCCCTTTCTAATGACCTCAGCAGCTGTATATATTTTGTTTAATATATAGTATATTTTAATAGTGTTTGTGTACATATGCGTATTTTCCTCTTTTTGTATTCAAAAATAAATAGTGGACAAATGTGCAGAGTTCTTTCTGAAAATTTCTGGATATTTGCACTGCACTTACAACAGAAGCTGTATTCAATTATGGGAAGCCATCAAACCAACATAAACATGGAATGAAAGAATGGATGCAACCATCAATGAACCAAGCAGTAATATCTCAATTCATTTGGAAAAGTTCCTAATCTTGGTAGTTATGTAAGATAAATCCTAACATAATAGCATTGATGCTTTAGTAGTGAAAATAATTAGAGGAGCAGAAGTATGTACACCATGTTTTATAGTGCTTTATAGACCAGAAAATTAACTGTACAAAAATTGTAATCTACAGTGCATTCGGAACGTATTCAGAGCCCTTGACTTTTTCCACATTTTGTTGCATTACAGCATTATCCTAAAATGTATTCAATATTTTTTTTTCTTCTCATCAATCTACACACAACCCCATAATGACAAAGCGAAAACAGGTTTAGACATTTTTGCAAATGTATTCAAAATAACCTTATTTACATAACTATTCAGACGTGTTGCTTTGAGACTCAATTGAGTTCCGGTGCATCCTGTTTCCATTGATCATCCTTGATATGTTTCTACAACTTGGACTCCACCTGTGGTAAATTCAATTGATTGGGCATGATTTGGAAAGGCACACACCTGTCTATATAAGACCCCACTGTTGACAGTGCATGTCAGTGCAAAAACCAAGGCATGAGGTCGAAGGAATTGTCTGTAGAGCTCCAAGACAGAATTGCGTCGAGACACAGATCTAGGGAAGGGTACCAAAACATTTCTGCAGCATTCAAGGTCCCCAAGAACACAGTGGCCTCCATCATTCCTCATTGGAAGTTTGGAACCAGGCTGAGAAGGGCCTTGGTCAGGGAGGTGACTAAGAAGCTGATGGTCACTCTGACAGAGCTGCAGAGTTCCTCTGTGGAGATAGTTGTCCTTCTGGAAGGTTCTCCCATCTCTGTAGCACTCCACCAATAAGGCCTTTATGGTAGAGTGGCCAGACAGAAGCCACTCCTCAGTAAAAGGCACATGATAGCCCACTTGGAGCTTGCCAAAAGGTACCTAAAGGACTCTCAGACCATAACAAACAAGATTCTCTGGTCTGATGAAACCAACTCTTTGGCCTGAAGTCGAAGTGTCCCATCTGAAGGAAACCTGGCACCATCCCTATGATGAAGCATGGTTGTGGCAGCAACATGCTGTGGGGATGTTTTTCAGTGGCAGGGACTGAGTGACTAGTCAGGGTGAAGGTAAAGATGAACAGAGCAAAGTACAGAGGGATCCTTGATGAAAACTTGCTCCAGAGCGCTCAGGACCTCAGACTGGGGTGAAGGTTCACCTTCCAACAGGACAACAACCCTAAGCACACAGCCAAGACAACGCAGGAGTGGTTTCGGGACAAGTTTCTGAATGTCCTTGAGTAGCCTAGTCAGAGCCAGACTTACAGACCTGAAAATAGCTGTGCAGCGACGCTCCCCATCCAACCTGACAGAGCTTGAGAGGATCTGCAGAGAAGAATGGAAGAAACTCCGCAAATACAGGACTGCAAGCTTGTAGCGTCATACCCAGGAAAACTTGAGGCTGTAATTGCTGCCAAAGGTGCTTCAAAGTGCTGAGTAAAGGGTCTGAATACTAATGTATTTATACTAGTATTCAGGGGATTTATTTAAATTTGCAAATATTTCTAAAAACCTGTTTTTGCTTTGTCATTATGTGGTATTGTGTGTAGATTGAGGGGGGGGGGGTGATTTAAGCAATTTTAGAATAAGCCGTTAACGTTACAAAATGTGGAAAAAGTCAAGGGTTCTGAATACTTCCCGAATGAACTGTATAAGTTGATAACAAATACTGTTCAAATTTACATACATCTTAGCCAAATGCATTTAAACTCAGTTTCACAATTCCTGACATTTAATCCTAGTAAAAATTCCCTGTTTTAGGTCAGTTAGGATCACCACTTTATTTTCAGAATGTGAAATGTCAGAATAATAGTAGAGAGAAGGATTTATTTCAGCTTGTATTTCTTTCGTCACATTCCCAGTGGGTCAGAAGTTTACATACACTCAATCAGTATTTGGTAGCATTGCCTTTAAATTGCTTAACCTGGGTGAAACGTTTCGGGTAGCCTTCCTCAAGCTTCCCACAATAAGTTGGGTGAATTTTGGCCCATTCCTCCAAACAGAGCTGGTGTAACTGAGTCAGGTTTGTAGGCCAACTTGCTCGCACATGCTTTTTCAGTTCTGCCCACACATCTCCTATAGGATTGAGGTCAGGGCTTTGTGATGGCCACTCCAATACCTTGACTTTGTTCTCCTTAAGCCATTTTGCCACAACTTTGGAAGTATGCTTGGGGTCATTGTCCATTTGGAAGACCCATTTGTGACTAAGCTTTAACTTCCTGACTGATGTCTTGAGATGTTGCTTCAATATATCCACAATTTTCCTCCCTCATGATGCCATCTATTTTGTGAAGTGCACCAGTCCCTCCTGCAGCAAAGCACCCCCACAACATGATGCTGCCACCCCGTGCTTCACGGTTGGGATGGTGTTCTTCGCATTGCATGCCTCCCCCTTTTTTCTCCAAACATAACGATGGTCATTATGGCCAAACAGTTCTATTTTTGTTTCATCAGACCAGAGTACATTTCTCCAAAAAGTACGATCTTTGTCCCCATGTGCAGTTGCAGACCGTAGTCTTGCTTTTTTTTAGTGGCGGTTTTGGAGCAGTGGCTTCTTCCTTGCTGAGTGCCTTTCAGGTTATGTCGATATAGGACTTGTTTTACTGTGGATATAGATACTTTTGTACCTGTATCCTCCAGCATCTTCACAAGGTCCTTTGCTGTTGTTCTGGGATTGATTTGCGTACTATTGTTTGTACAGATGAACGTGGTACCTTCAGGCCTTTGAAAATTGCTCCCTAGGATGAACCAGACTTGGAGGTCTACAATTGTTTTTCCGAGGACTTGGCTGATTTCTTCTGATTTCCCCATGATGTCAAGCAAAGAGGCACTGAGTTTGAAGGTAGGCCTTGAAATACATCCACAGGTACACCTCCAATTGACTCAAATTATGTCAATTAGCCTATCATAAGCTTCTAAAGCCATTACATTTTCTGGAATTTTCCAAGCTGTTTAAAGGCACAGTGAACTTAGTGTATGTAAACTTCTGACCCACTGGAATTGTGATTAAGTGAAATAATCTGTAAACGATTGTTGAAAAAATTACTTGTGTCATGCACAAAGTAGATGTGCTAACCGACTTGCCAAAACTATAGTTTGTTAACAAGAAATGTGTGAAGTGGTTGAAAAACGAGTTTTAATGACTCCAACCTAAGTGTTTGTAAACTTCCGACTTCAACTGTAAGTTTAATTGAGTTCAGTAAAACTAACAATGAAGAGCTCTAAATTCTTGTAAATAATCGTGTTCTTGGAAGCACCTATACCGTACTTCATGCAGTGTGGTACTTTGATGGCCTAGCTGTACATACCTCTTGATGCAATTTGTTTTAGCCACCTTATGATTTTTGCTGATAAGTCTTGCTTGGATAGGAACAGTTAATGGACAAAATGTCTAATAGCCATGCCAGCATTGGGCATCAGTGCTAACTCAGGCCATCGGAGTTAAATCAGTAATGCACTGTACTCAAAGCCATAACCAAATCTCCTATTAGATAGCTTTTTGTTTTAATGATTGTCAGTGAGACTTATGCCTGATGTTCTTCCTTCATAGAGAGCAATAGTAATGGTGTCTTTTTGTAGGCACTAACTCCGGCCTGGCTCGTTGGTCAAAGCCTATGGGGACATTGTTTTTTGGGGGATAAACAGTGAAAATGTGGTCTGTAGTAAACACAGGCTTAGATCTTGTTTTGCTCTGAGAATCTTCATCTAAAGACAATTTGAATTTTCAAACATGTATGTACTCAAAACAAGCTAAAAGACAAAAGGCTTCATAATTCATAAAGGTCATGTTTAACTGACTGATATCTCATTGAACAAAACATAAGATCTCCTAAGCTTGCGTTAACCTCAGACCTTATTTTTGGCGTTTATCCCAAAACCCCATTCTTTCCCCATTTAATTTCCCCCATAGGAATGGCTGAACAAACCAGAGGTAACTCCTTTCCGGTTTTTAGGACAACAAGCTGTTGTGCTCTATTGCAAGTGATAACATCCCACTAAGCAACACTAGGTGGCAGACTTGATTCATTCATTACTTTTAGGTTGACAGGCAATCTTTGAGGGACATTATTAGTGGAGCTATGGTGTTGCTTGACTACAGAATAATATAGAATCATTTACCTTTTGCCACCTGACTTTATAGTATGACTCAACAATCATACAGGGAGATTTGTGCCATTGAGAGCCTCAATGTCATTCAGTCATGCCCTGTGTTGACACCAAATATTCCATGTCATCTTTTGTAGCACAGTATATTTGGGCTTTAAACCAACTGATGCATTATAACAAAGGGCATCTTTTCATGTAATAACTAAGACTGCATGTGAAGAAATTCATATCCAGTAGTACAGTATGCTAAAGAAATGACCAGTTATTTACTTAAATTATGGTGAATATGCTAATGATACAATGTTTGTTTTTTGGATTCACTAAAACATGCACCATTTGGTATCACAGTTACCACTTGTGTCGAATTCTTTGAAGTAATTTAAGTAAAAATACAGTGTTACCAATCTCCAAGTAAGTACCATAAAACACCACCTCAACCAATAACAGAAGTACATAGCCGACTACATAAATTGTGCATCTGTGAATACATTTTAACCATCAAGCGCAGTGGTGTTGTCGCCAAAGTCATCATGGGCCGTGGGATGGTAATCTCTCTTACTTGCATTGGATATGTAAGCCTAAAAAAACTCAAATGTGGCTAAACCATCTCCGTTTAATTACAATTTTAGATCACTAATTTGTCACTCTCCATTAGTGTTCATTTGCAAATCCTTGACATTTTGCATGCCACAACCAGGTAAAACAGTTGTAAGCTTAAGTACTTTAACAGTGTACCTCTACTGTAATTACTGTACCTACCAATGTAACAACTATGTTAATACATAGGTATTTGAGGCACAATGTAAAGTGCCCTTGACCAGTTGAGCACAAAATAGCTTGTTCATCGATACTAGTAATAAGTATTGCTATGGTTATTTAATATTAGTATTATTGAAAAGCTTGATACAGACACAGGTTTGATTTAAAAGGATTAATGAAATCTCACACCTGAGCATTTGTAACAGACTTTGTCTCAAGAAACACTGCATAACCTTATACCATTTCGTTTGAGAGAATATTAAATTGCAGAATTCCCAGCGGCCCGCTCGTGGTACTATTTTTGTGTATGAAAAACGTCAAATGAAAGTCGTTGATTTAACGTGGGTAGACTAAGGTAATGTTGTGATAACATGCTCTATAATATTCATAATTTTCTAAACGAATACTTGGTTTTATTGGCCACATACACACGTATGTATAATTTATGGATTTGTATTAAAGCTTATCCAACATCGTTTATTTAGACTGCAAAACATTTTTCCCTTCAAAATAAGAGAAAACATTTGAGGCAAGCAGTGGATCAGATGCCTTACATCGCGTTGTGGGTCACACTTCTTTACCCAAGCCGAGAAAAAAAAATATTGGCCTATCTGTCCAGTTCTGGCAGAGCCGCTCCACAATGCACCTATAAAAATCGAGTTGACTTTTCAACCCCAATGATTCCAAGCGATTACACCAATTGTGCGCACTGGCGTTCCGTCTTCTCCCTGTCTGAAGAAGCCCCCTTCATCTGGTTACAAGTGTTACATATGGACCGAAGGTTATTCAAGCAGACTGCAGTTGGAACAACAAGGATGCAGGGGAGAAAGACAACAACCCTCCTATTTCCACTGCCTCCTATTGAGATGTATTCATTAGGACCCCCATGCTAATCAATTGCTATTCATGGACGTTTTTCTAAATTGCTATTCAGAGGCGCAGATGCGTCCCATTATTGCTGCCGGCTCAGTGAAAACTTTATGTACGGTGAGACGGGTTAACCTAATCAATCATGTTGACTAGTTTGTGTTAGACGATTCAGAAACCATATGGCAGTGGAGTGCTCGCAACCTTTTTTTTACGAAGCCCCGGGTCCTTACCATCTTGTGACAACTGCTAAGGGAGTAAAAATGAAGAACTTGTTTAACTGCCGCTAATTGAGCCACTTTACGCCCAACGACCAGTAGAGTAGGCCTTCTGTCAACAGAAGGATATTCAGAGGTCCAAATCCGGTGTACTAGGCCTAACCAATACTTTGATGTTACCAGAAGTAAAACAATATTGCGTTCTAGATAAATGTTCATGATACTGTTGCCTTATTGTATTATCTCACAAATTGTAGGTTAAACCGATCCACATCGAGACACAGATAACATGAAATACCATACCCTTTATTTACATAATGCTGGTTAAATAGAATGGTACAATAAAATTAGGCATATGATGTTTAGTTATTGAATTTATATACAGCCTAACTTATGCATGTAAAAAATTTGGCGATATGTCTGCAACTGGATAATGATAATGGCTTTTTACATGACTGCTATTGGCATTTGTCTTTTTTTTAATGAAATATAGCCTACATCAAGATCGATACATATCCTAGACCCCAATTTTAATCTAGCCCAATACATTTTTTTTCAGTTATGGGCATTTTGTAGAAGACGTGGGCCTAACCTTGGGCACATTCGAGTTTTTGGTTGATGTCCTTTAGCAGCTGAATGTGGATGAAAAGTTAAATAATTGCCCCCCACCCCCAGCGTTAAATGTACATACACATTTTGCAGTCATGATCCTGTACCAAAACACTAAGTATTTTTCATATCCAATTAAAATAAAGATGTAGGCTATTCCTCAAATAATTTGGTGAAATTGAAACAGAGAAGGCTTTACAGTCCTATTAATAAATTAAAATGGAGAAGAGTAGAAAGTAAACTTTCCTTTTTTAGTTTCACTTCTCCCGTCGTCAATATCCGTGCAAAAGTTAAAAATGCCCTTTCTTAAAACATGGGCCTACTGTCAATCGTCCACCTCAATCTCTTCGTCCTCCTCTGAGAATTCGTCCGTGGTTTGATCTCTGGATGAAGAGGGGGACTGTGGAAATGCTCGGTGTCCTTGTGACGACGGGGAGATGCTTCCTTGCGGGTCGTCAATGTCTTCTTCCATGGTGACTAGCTTTTGCAGGGTTTGTGGTGGTATTTTCTTGAGCGACTCCACGTCCGCTTTCATCTCTTCCAAGTCTCTCTTGAGCTTGGCCCGTCTGTTCTGAAACCAGGTGATGACCTGAGCGTTGGTTAGCCCCAGTTGCTGAGCTATCTGGTCTCGATCGGCCGGAGACAGGTATTTCTGGTACAAAAAGCGCTTCTCGAGTTCATATATCTGATGGTTGGTGAAAGCTGTCCGGGACTTTCTCCTCTTTTTTGAGGTCTGCCTCTGTCCAAAGGCGTTCACATGCTCACGACCTTTAGGGAAACCAAAATACAGTCACTCTCCAAAACAATATCAGAACAACATGTCTACAAACGTCCTCAAGTGTGCCATGATTAGCAGCTTTGTTATTGAGGCTTTTTTTTAATAGGGTTACAGATGCAAAGCAGATGCAAACTATTTTTGTGTATGGCCAATTGTGGTGATGGGTATGGTTTGGTAATAACTTGTGGGCAGCATTCCATAGAGCCATATGAAATGAATGACATGTATGTTTTACATTGCCCATGCATCATTAGGATTAACATGGCTGTCAATATCAGGATCTAAATAAATATAATTCTACTAAATCAAACAGCCTATAAAACGTTGCAACTTAATTTAATGTTACACCAGGAAGCACAATAGAGAATGTCGGTTTAGAGGCCTGCTTTGCCAGCCAAATAAATTGCAGGTTTCCTTATACTGGTGTTTAGTATCTAACAAATCAACTCAAATGCTGAAATAATAGCCACGGATAGATTGCATCGCACAGGCATGATTGTTTGGGGAATTTAGGCTTAGCAATAGCTTGAGACATAGCCTATTGCAATGCCTTTAAAAAACACAAGTTTGACAACAGTTCACACAACCAATAGGCTATCAACAATAGCTATTGGAGATTATGCATATTTGGTTAATACAATCACTAACTGAATCTGTACATGTACATTATTAAAACGTCATGTCTATTGAAATCCTTACCTTCAGCTGCTTGTATAACGCTGACTTCCAGACCTTTAAATGTTTTGCTGGCTAGTTCCTCCAGAGCGCATAACGGCGAAGAAGGAGTGGTAATACCGTTCCTTGCTGCGTTTGAGCCGGACACTTTTTCAATAACTCTCGGTGGACAGAGATTAGCAACTGATTTCTTCACCGAGGGTTTGTTTAGAATATCCTCAATACTGAACGGCGTCAGTGGCTTGTTGGAGTTGGCCGGGGGTGGAAGCTGGTCCAAAGGACCCCGTCTCCTCTCCTCGCTGCTGGACTGCAACACGGAGCCTGCCTTCATGTCTTTACTGGAGGTCATCGACAATCCAAAGGAATTACTGCTGACAAAGGCTGATTATTTCATTCAAATGCTAGTTTAAACGTCCACGAGTGTTTCCTTCGATTCGCGTCTTCTTCACACCCCACTTTTTTTTGTATCACTTTCAGTCGAATCTTGCAACTTCACTTGTCTGAAATGTTTCCTCCAAAATAACCATGCTTCGGGCGTAGGCTGCAGTTTCACAGGCAACCGAATTGTATTCCCTTCCAGAGAGAGACAGTACCTCTGCGAAGTTCCATGAAGATCTTTAGAAAGTTTAACGGGTAGTGGCTGGGGGGCGATTCCTGCGAGGAATAAGCTGTCTCAAGGAACAAGAAAAAGCAAGCAACTGCTAACGAGTTATTGTTGATTGGGCGAAGTTCAATTAGAGAAACACTACACTACTTGCTGACCCGCTGCTGCGTCTTAAAGGGCCAGACCAAAATAACTAATTGGACGCGGGAATAGGAGGAGTGTCGCCTCAGTGTTGGGGATGTTTGAGGAGAGGGTGATGGCTTGAAATGTTTATGCATTTCAAGCCATCACCCTCACCCCACGCCCCCCTTCCCACAGGCAACATGTTCCCCGTGTATTTCTCTGGGAAGGGAGTTGATGCTCATTAAACAATGCCACAAGCATTCTTGTGAATAATGGTATTATTATTACAGTACACAGTACGTCTAATTGACCATTAAAAAAAGTTTCAGTATTGCCACCATTTGTAGCTTAATCATGAAAAATTATACGAGATTTGAAAGCACTTATGATTCGAAGACAAAAGGGTTAGGTGTATAATGTAAGTGCTAGTAACCACAAGCTTGACCAGGGTACATTAAACTCTGCTCACTGCACAACTAGCCTAATTTAGAAATCCCCCCTGCAGAAAATCAAGCAATATAGTAGGTAGGCCTAACCCAAATACAGTAATATGCCATTTTGTGACAAATGTGCATTATTATTAGGCTACTAATGTGTTATTATTATGTTTTGAGTGCATTGTCTTATTAACAACTGTTTTCTAGCATTGTACAAAAGTTAGCCTGCATTATAATGAACATTCCATGTTAGCATGCTCATTAAGTTTCAAGCACAAAGCATAGACGTGTTATCCTTCCTGTCGTGAGGTTATAGGCTTTATACGTTTTGGATCTTTTGGGAGAGGAACGGCTTCAAGAAAAACCTTAACCTTTAACCTTTTTTCTGCCCATCAGTTATCGGTGATTTATTATTATTATTATTTTTAAGTAGTTATACTATTATCTATTCTAGCCGTATAGGAAGCTAATGAGACAACCTGGGAATGATTAGGAGAGAAATAGTGAATTTTAGGACAGTGTCGAATTGCACTATAATGCGCCATAAAATGTCATAGAATAGCATGCTGATAAATATGACGCGTGACAATACTTTGTGATATGTTGAGCTCGCAGGTAAAGAGACGCGACACAGAAGAGTTGTCACGCTCTCATTCTCTCCCCTTCGTTAATGATGTGAATAATAAATTCTGATGATGCAAGGGCTATACCATGTAAGGGTAGATCATAGAATGAAAAAGGGGTACGTTCGACAGCAACGAGGAGCAGGTAGGTTGTGTGTTGTATATCCATTGAGCAGAATGACTTCAGAATTTTACACTAACAAGTATGGTAGACCTAGAATATGCATGCATTAATCGTTCGTTAAATATTTTTCAAATCGGTTTAACGATAATCTTCGAAAATTGTTTTATGCAGCCTATAGCCTATACTATTCATCTGAAGTATGAAGATGTATGCTAATGGTTTCAATAATAGCCTATTGCAATTACAAATAAGTAATGTGTTTAACAGGAATTGTGTCTTTATGCTTAGGCCTACAGCGAAATGTTATTTGTATTTTCGTTTATTAAAATATAATATATTGAGAAATGTGTATTATATTTTTTATATATAAACGTTCATTGTTTATGGCGCACACAGACTATCCAAAAATGTAGAATCTTAGCCTATTAATTCAAAAAAGGGACACATTTTGCATGAAATAGGACAATATCCCCATATGAATATAGAATGCTTTTCCCAATTATTTTTTTCTAATAAAAATAAATTCCACTGGCATGTTTACAAACTGCTGGAGAATTATTTTTATTATTATAGTATTTTATTCCGCACATTAACACCGTGCTCTCTGCAGAGTGATAGACAGATTTACAAATCAGAGGTGGCAATTCTGAACTTATTCCCACACCCCTCACGGCGCGTGTCAACAAAATCAATTATTATCTATTTCAAACCCGAAATATATTGACAATGCCCAATGTCGCTGTTATTTAGTAGTTTTATAAATAATCGATTGAAATGGTAAATGCATTTCTTACATGAACCATTAACAGAATCGAGCCTTTGCAGAAACATCGTACTGTTCGTGCTAACACCATATGGTGACATTCGTGTGGGGACGAAACCAGGCCAAATAACATTAGAGTTATACAACTGCACGAGATTCGATTAGCTTAGATGGAAACCCGCCGTCTTGGGTGTCATTCAGCAATATTGATGGGGATGTGTTCTTATTAAACAAGGGATACTTCATTTGAAGGGCTCAATTGAATCCAACCAACATTATACAATTGCAGAGTGGTTTTAGCTGCAAATATCATGAGGTACAGACTTCCCCCACATGCGTCAATTTAGGCCTTCATTAATTTTCCTCTTTCAAAAAAACATCATCAGTAGGCCTATCACACTAACAATGTGTTGCTTCATCTCATGATTTGAAGGATATAGCCGAGCTCAAATCCTTCTCAGTTAAGCCTACCCAGGCTTAGGCCATCCATCGCATTTCTTTAACAACACGACAATTACAGCCTGATAACTATAAAGCAATGTCTTGTTACTGATCAACAATTTTAACATTTTAAATGTTTCTATTTGGTTGCAGCGATGTCTCTCAAACAACGAGTTCGTCTTCACATGCTGTGATATTTTATGTCGAAGTGGAAAATCTTTCAAATCTTTTACAATTGCAGTATAACCTTAGGTATGCTTACATTTACAGGATAACTTGGAAATGGAGACGAACCCACCCAACCATGCTTACCGATGTGTCAACTATTAGGCTATGTCGTCTCGATGTAAAATAGTTAATTTTGTACTAACAGACAATTCAGGGTGTAGGCCTATGCAGGACAAATACATCATGTAACGTTGCTGTGTTAATATCAGGCTTCTTTCAAAAATAGATAGTTGCACTCTATGCCAAGCAAGAACACAGCGGAGGGCCAACGAGCCATGGAGTGACGGAAAGAATGGGGTGTTATATTTCCCTCAAATGTAGCAAGCATTAATAGTTCTAAAGATAAGTCCACCGATATCTTTTTTTCCAAACTTGTTTCCTATGGTCTTTACGGTCTCAACCGGAGCAGTGCTAATTCGAAAGGTTTTCTTTGACTTAATTGAACCGTTAATTAGAAACAGAACACCTGACATCATAAATCATCAACTCGTAGGGGAGTTGCGTTTTATATTAGGCATAGCTCGATCTCGTCACTCCCCGGAGCCGGTCCCCTATACGTCACATATTGCTGCTCATGGCCACTCAATTTTCCTTGTAGGGCCTACAGTGAAGATTTGTTGGGGCTGGCTATTGGAAAGCCGTATTCAGACTATCAAAATATCATCGCCAACTGGTCTTTGGAATAACTGCGGACATAAACAGTTGGTTTTGAATGTTGATTTTCTGATTCTTTAGGCTCCACTGTAGGGCTTTTTGGTGATGCTTTGCAGATGTTCGAGAAAATAAAGTACCCTGACCTGGTACTTCAATAAACTAAAACTGGAGAAGAACAGGCCTTGTTCCATCAAATCGTAAAATAAGCATAAATTATGCAGGTGCATTGATTTGTCCATTTACATTTTCTCTCTGTCCATGCTTTCAAACAAACTATTTGAGATTTATATTTCATCACCAATATCATTTGGCTTTACAATATAGTGAAACTTGGGACGCCCATGGCAATACAACTGTTGATGTGCCACATTTGGATGTCATTCAGGTAGCTTGGCGTATTATATTTATTCGTCACTCTTTCCATGTTCTTTACTGAATCCTGTTGCAAAACAAAACAGCTGTACTAACAGCGTAAATATAACATGATACAGGAACGCACATTTAACGTGGGCGCAATATAGAAGGTTACACGTATGAGTGATAAATGCTTACAGGGAAAGAGAGAGGGCTTGCTGAGTTGGCATCAGAAAACAATGAAGCAATAATATAGACGAAATAATGGTCAGGATATTGTGTGATTTCCTCTCCCCATTCAATCATTATTTTATAGGCATAGCAATTCATTACCAATATTGTAAAATGTAAACTGTAAATAGATTATTTATGTATTATTATCAACATGAAAAATAATGGTAGGCCTACTACTAAGAGTGCAGTCATTCACAACGTTCTGTCACTACTGGAATCACGATTACGACATTCCTTGACAAACCTGAGAAGAGAGCAAATTGCATAATTGTAGCCGATTTCCATCAAAATGGTAGTATACATTTAATATTTTTTGGGGGAAATGTAATCTAACATCATTATTGACTTCCCCTATTTTCTCTCCACTGCCAGAAATACGTTACACAAGCTTTATTGAACGTAGCGATCATTTCAAGCACCACTGCCTTTTCAAGAAAACAAATGCAGTCAATCGTCTGGGTAAATGTAGCCTAAGCTTTGAGTTGCTCGTGCGTTCTAACAATAATCAAGGGTAGCCTAGTACACAACACATCATAATCATACTTTGTCACCTCTGAATAGGAGAGAAAGTGACTGAGCACATAAATAATCCCCTGCGGTGTGTGTTTGTGAAAACTGGGAGTGAGAAAGAGGCTTGTGCGCGCGCGCGTACATGACAGGTTATGTGCATGCGCAATCTTGGAGATAAGACATTCTTCGTCTATTCTCTCTGTAGGTGGGTTTGAGTGAGTGGGTTTGACGCATATAGGGATGGAGAGAAGACCATTAACGCCGGGTTCAAGCCCCTCTCGCAAGCATCACTAACATAACAGCACTCGTAGCCTAGCCTACACGTCGGCCTTAAAGTGCTAAGGCTTTTATATCCCGCATTGCATTAGACAGTGTAATATTCCACCGTGTTTAGTACCTGTTGTTTTTTTTCTCCCGTCCGCCACTGGGTTGACAAATGTTTAGATTCCCAACAGGGTACCGCGGAGCCCCAAACGCGCAGGGCCAAACGGCTTCGCACCCTGTCACCTCTGCACAGTTCATTTTCTCTTGCAGGTCAGAGCTTGAAACCCCCCCGGGAGCGGTGTTGTTCGACATCTAATGCTCCATTGGGGTCCATTTTAAGATCATAAAGAGGGACGTAGGCGGCCAAGCGCCCGGCCAGAAGGGCTAAACGAGGATTACAGCGCACTAGTACACGTTTCTGCATCGTGGGCAATAATAGGCTTCATTAGCCTGTAATTATCAGAAACAATGTAAGCACCTTTTAAACGAACTGTAATGTCAAACACGACTAATAGAGAAGAGTGAGCTAAATGTTCTAACCCCTAACACTTTTAAATGAATTAACCATTATTTTGTAAATAGTTGAGTATAGGCCTAGTCTATTATTACTATTATTATATAATAATATTGTAAATACATCTGTTTAATTTTTTTTTTTTAAATGATGAATACGTCCATAGCTTTATACTATGGTTGTTCTTTCCTTTCCTTCCTTTTATCGATTAACTACATGTGGAATCACTGAAATCTAAAGTGGAGTATGGACATTGACCCCATTTCAGTATTCACTGTGCACTGTAACATATGGTCCTCACAATTACAGATTATTTTGTTTTTCAATTACAGACATACAGACACACACACACGATGGATGTTTGCCTGTGAACATGGCATCAGTAGACCGATACAGACAAAGAGAAGTGGGACAGATCAAAGGGAGGAACCACACTGTCCCCCCCCCCAAACGGATGCCGACTGATGAGAAAATATGGGGCGGTTGAGCCAAAGCCCCTTATTATTGGTAAAATGTGGGGTGAACAACCACAGTCTGATTCCATTTTCAAGGTTTGGCTTTCTCATGTACAATATTGCTCTTGGGAAGCAATATCAGCAGTGTATATACTGTATGGATAATGTACACTAATTCTGCATGTTGTCCATAATGATCATTTCCAATTGACCAATAAATAAAAACATTGATATACCGAACTAGGTTCAATGAAAAAACTCTTATGACAAAGGGATCTTTGGAGTTCATCATTAATTATTATATTCACTGGCAATAAAGCTGTCATTCACAAATTGGATGTTATTAACCCCATGTTGACTGCACTGATTGTCAGTTGCTCTGGATAAGAGGGACTTAAATGGAAACATATTAAAGATTAAGCAGATGTGCCACTGTGTCGTGTGTTATGTACCTATTTCACACTAGAAAGCTTTATGAATACACTGAGCAATGCTCACAACCTCAGCACAGGAGCAGACTCATAACTCAAAGAGTTCAGATTGGTCAATTGACCCCAACATGCTAAAATAAAGACTACCTGAGCTCATGGACAAAGGGTCACATAATGATGTTTAGTAAAAAAGAGACATATTGAGGTTTTACTGTTTTGGCGAAACTCTACATTTTCAAGAATTTCAAGGTTCATGGTTAGGATTAAAGTTTGGATTATGAGCCCAAAACCCAAAGTTGTTAAAGGATAAGGTTAGGCTGACTCAAATATTCGTGACAAAGTAATATTGAACATACACAGCCTCCAGAATAACATTGCATAATATATATATATATATTAATTCATAGCTGTTAGAAGTCATTATGTAAAAAAAAAATTTGCAAAGAAAACAAACTAGAAGGACAGGGAAACGTTGAAGCTAGTTGTGATAATGAATTATGCTGTGTAGTATTACTACTTAGAGATTTATGACCCATGGAACTATGAATACAAATAAACAGCCAGAAAGTCACTCTTAAAACAATAATCCAGAAAGTCACTCAATACAAACATTTGAATGAAAGCTCACATGAAAATCTTCCGTAGTTCCATGACTATACTAACACACACTACCTAGACAAAACCAAACAACAATGTGTGTACATTTCAGTGACATCTGTTATTTTTGTTCGATGAGAATGAATTTGGACTGAACTAGGACTCATAATCAGTGGCGTAGTTCATATCTTTGTGAATGAAGATGAATGCCTCCGTGAGTAGGCTACACTGTACCATGGGAGTCGTCAACAAATGAATCATTTGCAATTCTATCCACGGCCACTTGGACATCTAGCAGGTCCCAATGCACGTTTTGAGGTAATGAGGGCGCATCGGTGCAATGTTTTATGAGCAGAGTGTCGTCGTTCTCGAAAAGGGAGAGAGAAAAAAAAGGAATATTTGAAGCCACCTCTCCAGAGAGGTATAGTTTCTTGAGATGGTGTGGCGCCACGACCTGAAGCAGCTCTCCCCCCCCTCCTCACATCAGGATTTCATTAAGCCGTGAGCAGCCCCTGCCGTCTCCCGGCTTTCTCCTGCGCCACTTTGCTCCCAAACCAAATGAGGAAATAGCTCGTCTGGCCGCTGACAGACCCCGGGTTTGGCCGTAAAGATAAATGACCCAAAGTATTTAAGTTTAACACTTTGACAAAACCCACCTGATCTGGGGGATTAATGCAACGAAAAATCCATCTGCGAGAATGACTCGGAGGAGAGTAATGGCCAGGCGCTGGGAAGGTCAAACAATATTTAGGATAAGTACATATCCAGCGTTGAGACTTGGACTTTCCCAAGACTTATCTCATAGACTTGTACATATGTGAATGTGCACGCACACTGATGTGGTCCAAATATTAAGCACAGTATACTACTTTCTCCAGCATTATTACCACATAAGCATAAACAGTGCCATTTATAACCTGTTATAGCAAGACTGTGACTTTGAAATGATGTCAATAAACTCATCTTGATAAACATATGGATCATATGAGATCAGTCATTAAAGATAGCAATGCTGAAAGAGGTCAAAGGTCAATGTAAGACATTAGTCCAGCTGTTCAAAGTATCCCATCCAATGCAATTTGAGTGAGTCAAAACTGTAATACCTCCTGGTTTTCGGTTTAGGCTCGCCGGGAAGTAAGTCATCTTCCGTGGAGAGAGATGCTTAAGGCTAGCTCTCCGAAAGAAAGACAAAAAAACACATTCAATGCTGGGAAGTCATCTTCCGTGGACAGTGAAACATCTTTCATTTGACCTTGCGAGACTGAGCACTACTAAGTGTCTTCATCCAAAACAAAGGGTTACTGTGCAGCCTACCTGGCCAGGCGTAATGTAACACAGGACACCAGAGGGCTAATATGCCACCTAGAGTGATGCATCAACATAAGTGAAAAACAACCTGCTAGAGCCTTTAAACACCATTTAAAGCTAAGAGATAATGCGCTATGAGCCACTGGGAAGTCAATGGGGGTGTTATCTTCATGTGTGCAAATTCATTACTGGAAATGACCTATTAATAACAACACTGGTTTAACCCCAGAACAGAAGCACAAGGTAGAATAGTTTTGGATTCTGTAAAAATGCCTGATTGATGCCTCCAGTTTTCAAAATAAAAGGCATGTGTATGAGGTTATGTTAACAATGCCACTGCATAAACACTTCTAAGGCAGTTTTGATTTAATTCCAGCCTACTTATACTGTATATCACAGACAAGACTAACTGGCTTTCACATCAATGTTTGCTTCTCATTTTTGAACATGAACAAACTACCCTTTTGTCTTTTATTCTACTCCAGCTCCATCTAAAATGGACAGGAAGACCAGGACAGAAAGAGATGGGAAAAAAGATGTCGGGCAACATAAATAATAAGGGAGTGAAAATACTGAGGAAGGTCTTGGCCCAAGCTCCCCATAACTTACTCTGTTACCGGGGATCATAAATATTAGAAATAAGCTCACACTCAGTCCAAATCATAAGAAACGATTCCTCAGAGGATGCTGTGCATGTCTTCCCACAGGCGAGAGACCGGTCCTTGGGCCCAAAATAGCCTTCAGTCCAAGCGTTGCCCTGTTCCCAGGTAACAAATAGAGAAATATGTTCTAGTGGAAAGTCTAGGTTTCTAATTAGTTTTGCTGACAGCCCTCCCTAACCTAGTGGTATTTTCTCCTTGCGCTGTTTTGTTCAGATTTCCTGGACACCGTAAGTTATTTTGGAGGAGAGAAAAGATAAATATAAAAGGACGACAGTGCACATGAGAATTGTAAATTCCCATGCAGTTAAGCAATCAACAAGGAGGAGGATACTTGTTCAAATATTTGGGATTACAGTAAAAGCTATGGCTAATGATGAGCTGCTAGAGTGGATTGTGGTATTTGGAAATTGGATTCTTTGGAGCGTGATTATTGTGTTTTTACGGTTATTGTAGCATTTATACAATATATGAATATTTATTAATATTACTAGTCATGGATTTCTCCCCAATGTACACTAGATAGACTACCTACAAGTGTAGTGGCTACACTTTTACCACAAGACAGACATTATTACGTTACCTGAATGTTGTAAAGATGGATGTTTATTTATTTTGCAACTCTGGATTTTTTTATTTAGAATCCTTACTATGCCAAACATGTATACGATTTTCCTTGTTTCTTTCAGCTTGTGTCATACTAACTTATCTTTCATCCACACTCATAACTAGTATTTGGTTAGTAGTTAGCATCCAGGCAACCCATCACGAGTCAACATGAGTTGTGCATATGTCTTTTCCTAAATGTTTCATTCTCCTGAGTTGAAAGAAGGAAACACATTTTTTACAAACATGACAACGTAAAAGGGTCCTTATCCTTGATTGAGTCTGCAGCCAAGCCTAGTTGTTTCCACTCACTTTTTACTTGTTATGCAGGGTGCCAATGAAACCAAAGCAGCATCCAAGTCTGCAGGCAGGACAACTTTTAATTGCAAACAATTTATATACAATCGGTTTGTCTTGCAAAAGTAAAGGTAGGGGAAAACATTGTGGCAGTATTGTCCTGAAGCACCGTGCCTATTTTTGTAAGTCAGACAGTATTTAGAGTTCTGGACGGAAATCACAAACTGTCACAGCACAGCAGCGTTTTTTACTTCCAAATCTTGACACTCTGTGCTCAAGGGCTGTGATATACCCGTCAGTGACCACACTCACCATAAGGAGGCTGAGAGAATACACGCAATGTAGATTATCAGGACAAAAGCCCATCAGCTTGTCAAGGGATGCAGCCAGTATTGTATCCACATGTATTGAACACAGAGCTGTCAACGCGTCTGACGGTCCCATTCATCACCTACAAAGCCAGCCCTGTCAGAGCCACAATGCGCCCCATCTATCCCTGCCCTAAGTGACAACTCTGAGATGAGCATTAGGGCAGCGGAGTATGTATTCAAATGATTTGTTTTTCCTCTTTGCACAAGGCAATTTCCTCAAGGCACTCAGCCTAGGGGAATCATCAGAGTGAAACCTTATAGTAAAGTAGTCATTTGGCTCTTATATTTGACCTGGTATCTAACCGACCAATATAGTATGAGATTTATATATTCTTTGCATATTACAGGAGTTAAATTTCTTAGAACAACTAATTAGTAGTATTATTCCGTTCCTGTGTAAGTATTGGAGGACAGATTATCCAAAGTGTTTAACCAGAGATTTGTGTGTGTGAGTGTATTTGTGTAAATACAGTGGGGTGCATAATTATTGGCACCCTTGATAAAGATGAGCAAAAAATTAATAATACAAATACTGAGATATATTGCATGCTAAAAAAAAAGGAAAATTATTATATTTTATACTAATACAATTGCTCAGAGAAAGAGATTTAGTTGAACAAGTTTGAAAAAAAACCTTTAAAATATGGGGTAAAAATTATTGCCACCCCTGTTTTCAGTACTCCGGCGACCTATCATTGCGAGGATAATGACACTGAGCCCTTTTCTAAAATCTTTTATGATATTGAAGAACACATTGGGAGGGATCTTAGACCATTCATTCATACAGAATATTTCCAGATTCTTGATGTCCTTGGTCTGCACTTATGAACTGCTTTATTCAATTCAAACCACAGGTTTTCAATGGGGTCCGGAGACTGAGATGGCCATTGCAAAATGTTGATTTTGTGGTCAATTAACTATTTCTTTATGGATTTTAATGTGTGCTTGGGGGTATTGTCTTGCTGGAAGATCCACTTATGGCCTTTGTCTCAGCCTCCTGGCAGAGGCAACCAGGTTTTGGGCTAAAATGTCCTGGTACTTTGTAAACTTCATGATGCTGTTGACCTTAATAAGGGTCCCAGAACCAGTGGATGCAAAATATTCTCATAACATCAAAGATGCACTACCATATTCACAGTAGGTACGAGGTACAACTTTCTGGTTTTAAATGTCTAAGAGGACGTAATCAATATTTTCAATAACAGAAGTATTAAAAAAATGGTATGGCAAAGAGCCCCAATGATAAGGTTCCAGTGTAACGGCAGCCTTCCTCCTCTTCAAGAGAAGAGAAGGTGTAGCAGAGTCGGACCAACACGCAGCGTAGCCAGTGCTCAACATGTTTAATTACGAATAACGTGAACACTTACAACAATACAAAATAACAAAAATGTGGCAAACCGATACAGCCCTATCTGGTGCAGAGAAAACACAAAGACAGGAAACAACCACCCACAAAATCCCAACACACAACAAGCCACCTAAATATGATTCCCAATCAGAGACAACACAAAACACCTGCCTCTGATTGGGAACCATATTAGGCCAAACATAGAAACAGACAAACTAGACACACAACATAGAATGCCCACCCAGCTCACGTCCTGACCAACACTAAAACAAGCAAAACACACAAGAACTATGGTCAGAACGTGACATCCAGATAGTTCCATTCGCTTTGATTCATCCCTTTAAATAACAGAACAAATTACATTGCTCTTATTGCTATAAAATACTTTTCTGCATATGCTTCTGTTTTTCGACGCCAAACCCACCACTGGTGTGCATGGCCAAAGAGCTCTATATTCATGTCATCAGACCGTAGCACCGCCTGGAGTTTCATAAATGGCATTGGCACTTGCAACCGGTGCTATGGTCATATGACATGAAAATAGAGCTCACCATTAGTGCAGACGTAGGATATCAAGGATCTGAAAAGGTTCTGTAAGGCGGAATGATCTAAGATCCCTCCCAATGTGATCTCCTTTGTCACAAAACATTTTAGAAATGGCTCAGTGCCGTTATCCTCACAAGGCGAGGTATTGAAAGGTATTGAAAACAGGGGTGTCAATAATTTTGACCCCTACCTTTTAGAGAGAAAAAAATATTACTTGCGTAACAAAATCTCTTTCTCTGAGCAATTGTATTAGTATTTATTTATTTATTTTTTATTTCACCTTTATTTAACCAGGTAGGCTAGTTGAGAACAAGTTCTCATTTGCAACTGCGACCTGGCCAAGATAAAGCATAGCAGTGTGAACAGACAACACAGAGTTACACATGGAGTAAACAATAAACAAGTCAATAACATGGTAGAAAAAAAGAGAATCTATATACAATGTGTGCAAAAGGCATGAGGTAGGCAATAAATCGAATAATTACAATTTAGCAGATTAACACTGGAGTGATAAATCATCAGATGATCATGTGCAAGAAGAGATACTGGTGTGCAAAAGAGCAGAAAAGTAAATAAATAAAAGCAGTATGGGGGGTGAGGTAGGTAAATTGGGTGGGTAGTTTACAGATGGACTATGTACAGCTGCAGCGATCGGTTAGCTGCTCGGATAGCAGATTTTTAAAGTTGTTGAGGGAGATAAAAGTCTCCAACTTCAGAGATTTTTGCAATTCGTTCCAGTCGCAGGCAGCAGAGAACTGGAAGGAAAGGCGTCCAAATGAGGTTTTAGCTTTAGGGATGATCAGTGAGATACACCTGCTGGAGCGCGTGCTGCGGGTGGGTGTAGCCATCGTGACCAGTGAACTGAGATAAGGCGGCACTTTACCTAGCATAGCCTTGTAGATGACCTGGAGCCAGTGGGTCTGACGACGAACATGTAGCGAGGGCCAGCCGACTAGGGCATACAGGTCGCAGTGGTGGGTCGTATAAGGTGCTTTAGTAACAAAACGAATGGCACTGTGATAAACTGCATCCAGTTTGCTGAGTAGAGTGTTGGAAGCTATTTTGTAGATGACATCGCCGAAGTCGAGGATCGGTAGGATAGTCAGTTTTACTAGGGTAAGTTTGGCGGCGTGAGTGAAGGAGGCTTTGTTGCGGAATAGAAAGCCGATTCTTGATTTGATTTTGGATTGGAGATGTTTGATATGAGTCTGGAAGGAGAGTTTGCAGTCTAGCCAGACACCTAGGTACTTATAGATGTCCACATATTCTAGGTCGGAACCGTCCAGGGTGGTGATGCTAGTCGGGCGTGCGGGTGCAGGCAGCGAACGGTTGAAAAGCATGCATTTGGTTTTACTAGCGTTTAAGAGCAGTTGGAGGCCACGGAAGGAGTGTTGTATGGCATTGAAGCTCGTTTGGAGGTTAGATAGCACAGTGTCCAAGGAAGGGCCGGAAGTATATAGAATGGTGTCGTCTGCGTAGAGGTGGATCAGGGAATCGCCCGCAGCAAGAGCAACATCATTGATGTATACAGAGAAAAGAGTCGGCCCGAGAATTGAACCCTGTGGTACCCCCATAGAGACTGCCAGAGGACCGGACAACATGCCCTCCGATTTGACACACTGAACTCTGTCTGCAAAGTAGTTGGTGAACCAGGCAAGGCAGTCATTAGAAAAACCGAGGCTACTGAGTCTGCCGATAAGAATATGGTGATTGACAGAGTCGAAAGCCTTGGCCAGGTCGATGAAGACGGCTGCACAGTAATGTCTTTTATCGATGGCGGTTATGATATCGTTTAGTACCTTGAGCGTGGCTGAGGTGCACCCGTGACCGGCTCGGAAACCGGATTGCACAGCGGAGAAGGTACGGTGGGATTCGAGATGGTCAGTGATCTGTTTGTTGACTTGGCTTTCGAAGACCTTAGATAGGCAGGGCAGGATGGATATAGGTCTGTAACAGTTTGGGTCCAGGGTGTCTCCCCCTTTGAAGAGGGGGATGACCGCGGCAGCTTTCCAATCCTTGGGGATCTCAGATGATACGAAGGAGAGGTTGAACAGGCTGGTAATAGGGGGTGCGACAATGGCGGCGGACAGTTTCAGAAATAGGGGGTCCAGATTGTCAAGCCCAGCTGATTTGTATGGGTCCAGGTTTTCCAGCTCTTTCAGAACATCTTCTATCTGGATTTGGGTAAAGGAGAAGCTGGGGAGGCTTGGGCGAGTAGCAGCGGGGGGGGCGGGGCTGTTGGCCAAGGTTGGAGTCGCCAGGAGGAAGGCATGGCCAGCCATTGAGAAATGCTTGTTGAAGTCTTCGATTATCACGGATTTATCGGTGGTGACCGTGTTACCTAGCCTCAGTGCAGTGGGCAGCTGGGAGGAGGTGCTCTTGTTCTCCATGGACTTTACAGTATCCCAGAACTTTTTGGAGTTAGAGCTACAGGATGCGAATTTCTGCTTGAAAAAGCTGGCCTTTGCTTTCCTGACTGACTGCGTGTATTGGTTCCTGACTTCCCTGAACAGTTGCATATCGCGGGGGCTCTTCGATGCTATTGCAGTTCGCCACAGGATGTTTTTGTGCTGGTCGAGGGCAGTCAGGTCTGGAGTGAACCAAGGGCTATATCTGTTCTTGGTTCTGCATTTTTTGAACGGAGCATGCTTGTCTAATATGGTGAGGAAGTAACATTTAAAGAATGACCAGGCATCCTCAACTGACGGGATGAGGTCAATATCCTTCCAGGGTACCCGGGCCAGGTCGATTAGAAAGGCCTGCTCGCAGAAGTGTTTTAGGGAGCGTTTGACAGTGATGAGGGGTGGTCGTTTGACCGCGGACCCGTGGCGGATACAGGCAATGAGGCAGTGATCGCTGAGATCTTGATTGAAGACAGCAGAGGTGTATTTGGAGGGCAGGTTGGTCAGGATAATGTCTATTAGGGTGCCCATGTTTACGGATTTAGGGTTGTACCTGGTGGGTTCCTTGATGATTTGTGTGAGATTGAGGGCATCAAGCTTGGATTGTAGGACTGCCGGGGTGTTAAGCATATCCCAGTTTAGGTCACCTAACAGAACAAACTCTGAAGCTAGATGGGGAGCGATCAATTCACAGATGGTGTCCAGGGCACAGCTGGGAGCTGAGGGGGGTCGGTAACAGGCGGCAACAGTGAGAGACTTATTTCTGGAGAGATTAATTTTTAAAATTAGAAGTTCGAACTGTTTGGGCATAGACCTGGAAAGTATGACAGAACTTTGCAGGCTATCTCTGCAGTAGATTGCAACTCCTCCCCCTTTGGCAGTTCTATCTTGACGGAAAGTGTTATAGTTGGGTATGGAAATCTCAGAATTTTTGGTGGCCTTCCTAAGCCAGGATTCGGACACGGCAAGGACATCAGGATTGGCAGAGTGTGCTAAAGCGGTGAGTAAGGCAAACTTAGGGAGGAGGCTTCTGATGTTGACATGCATGAGGCCAAGGCTTTTTCGATCACAGAAGTCAACAAATGAGGGTGACTGGGGACATGCAGGGCCTGGGTTTACCTCCACATCACCCGAGGAACAGAGGAGTAGTAGGATGAGGGTGCGGCTAAAGGCTATCAAAACTGGTCGCCTAGAGCGTTGGGGACAAAGAATAAAAGGAGCAGATTTATGGGCGTGGTAGAATAGATTCTGGGCATAATGTGCAGACAGGGGTATGGAGGGGCGCGGGTACAGCGGAGGCAAGCCCAGGCACTGGGTGATGATAAGAGAGGTTGTATCTCTGGACATGCTGGTCTCAATGGGTGAGGTCACCGCATGTGTGGGGGGTGGGACAAAGGGGGTATCAGAGGTACGGAGAGTGGAACTACAGGGTCCATTGCAAACCAAAACAATGATAATGATAACTAGCCTGAACAACAGTATGCAAGGCATATTGATATTTGAGAGAGACATACAATAAGGCATAAAGTGATTGCAGGTCTTGATTGGGAGAGCTAGCTAAAACAACAGGTAAGATAACAGCAGCAATAACAGGGTGCTAGTCTAACACAGCAACAACAGGTAAAAATGGCGACGACTAGGCAGAGAGGGTCGGATTAACTACACACAGATCCTGAGTTAAAGCACAGAGCCGACAGATAAAACACAAATAAACAGAATGGAGTACCGTGAATTAATGGACAGTCAAGCATGCATCAGCTATGTAGCCAAGTGATCATAGTGTCCAGGGGGCAGCCGTAGATGGAGCAGGGAGGCCTCCACTAAGCTAGCACGCGGCGTTTAAAATTATAAATTTTATAAATTATAATTTTAAAAAATTATAAATTTATAAATACAGCATTTCCTTCACATGACCCATCAATTTAGACAAGTGTGTTTGGCACGCCCTGGCCATAGAGTGGTTTTTATTCTCTATTTTGGGTTGGGCCGGGGTGTGACTAGGGTGGGCATTCTAGTTTCTTTATTTCTATGTTTTCTATTTCTTTGTTTTTGGCCGAGTGTTGTTCCCAATCAGAGGCAGCTGTCTATCGTTGTCTCTGATTGGGAATCATACTTAGGCAGTCCTTTTTCCCTCCTTCAGTGGGATCTTGTCTTTGTTTTGAGTGCATGTAGTTTGCACGACGAAGCTGTTCGGTCGTTGTATTGTTTATTGTTTTTGGTGTACATTTAAAAGAAAGAAGAATGTATGCCTACCACGCTGCACCTTGGTCTCATTCCGACGACAAACGTTACAGAAGATCCCACCACCAACGGACCAAGCAGCGTGGTCAGGAGGACTGGACCTGGGAGGAAATCCTGGATGGAGCAGGACCCTGGACAAGGGCTGGGGAGTATCGCCGTCCGAAGGAGGAGATAGAGGCAGCGAAAGCGGAACGGCGACATTACGAGGAGTTAGCTCAACGTAGCAAGCACGAGAGGCAGCCCCCAATTTTTTTGGGGGGGGGGACCACGGGGAGATTGGTGGAGTCAGGGTTCAGACCTGAGCCAACTCCCCGCGCTTACCGTGGAGAGCGTGTGACTGGTCAGGCACCGTGTTATGCAGGGATGCGCACAGTGTCCCCAGTGAGCAGCCACAGTCCGGTGCGCTCTGTGCAAGCTTCCCGCAGTTGCTGTGCTAGAGTGGGCATTCAGCCAGGACGGTTTGTGCCGGCTCAACGCTCATGGCCTCCGTGGCGTCTCTTCGGCCCAGGATATCCTGCGCCAGCTCTATGCACGGTATCCCCAGTTCACCAGCATAGCCCAGTGTGGCCTGTTCCAGCTCTCCGCACTTGCCGGGCTACCTGGGGTATTCAGCCAGGACGAGTTGTGTCAGCACTGCGCTCCAGACCTTCGGTGCACCTCCACGGTCCAGTGTGTCCTGCGCTGGCTCTATGCACTATGCCTCCAATGCGCCGTCATAGCCCAGTGCGTCCTGTGCCAGCTCTCCACACTCACCGAGCTAAAGTGAGTATCCAGCTAGGATGTGTTGTGGTAGCTCCACTCACTAGACTGCCAGTACGTCTCCTCAGTCCGGTGAGACCTGTTCCGGCGCCACGTACTAAGCCTGCAGCGACGGTCCCCAGTCCGGGGCCTGCAGCGACGGTCCTCGGTCCGGAGCCTCCGGCGATGATCTGCGGCCCGGTTCCTCCAGTGAAGGTCCATGCACCAGAGCCGCCAACAAAGCGGAGGGATCTGCGGGCGGAGGGTGGTCTACGTCCCGCACCGGAGCCGCTGCCGTAAGGGATGCCCACCCGGACCCTCCCCTTTAGAGTCAGGTTTTGCGGCCGGAGTCCGCACCTTTGGGGGGGATACTGTCACGCCCTGGCCATAGAGAGGTTTTTATTCTCTATTTTGGGTTAGGCCAAGGTGTGACTAGGGTGGGCATTCTAGTTTCTTTATTTCTATGTTTTCTATTTCTTTGTTTTTGGCCGAGTGTGGTTCCCAATCAGAGGCAGCTGTCTATCGTTGTCTCTGATTGGGAATCATACTTAGGCAGTCCTTTTTCCCTCCTTCAGTGGGATCTTGTCTTTGTTTTGAGTTCATGTAGTTTGCACGACGAAGCTGTTCGGTCGTTGTATTGTTTATTGTTTATTGTTTTTGGTGTACATTTAAAATAAAGAAGAATGTATGCCTACAACGCTGCACCTTGGTCTCATTCCGACGACAAACATTACAGTGTTGGGTAAGCATCATCTAATAATGATCAAATATTTACAAAATATTTTTATCTGAACACTTTCTGTTTTGAGATTGTAACCACTTCACTGTACTCAACCACTTCACTGTTTACACCTTCTGTATCCAGTGCATGTGACAAATAAACCTAGATTTTATTTGGTATAGCGTGTGTTTACCACATGGCCTCACGTGAATCCTTAAAGAGATGGGTGGGGCTTAAGAGGGTGTGAACGATGCTGAATGGGTGTAGACGAAGAAGAGCTCTCCAGTAGGTGTATCAAAACATTCAAGGGCAAAATTCTCAAAAGTGGTATTACAAGTTTATCAACTTTCAAAGCAGAATTACTTTCCCATTGTTCCTTAACTGTAGTGTATGATATACAATTTTCTAGGTCTGAGTCTGTACTTTTATCAATGTAAAAAACACCATTTCATATTTTGCTACATAAGACCGAATCGAGACGGTCGATCACAAATAGCTCATTATTTAAATTATTTATTTTATACAGTAATTTTTGCTTATCTTTATCAAGGGTTTCAATCATTTTGGACCCTACTGTATATGTGTGTGTGTGTATGGATTTGCGTGTGCATTTGTGTGTGATGTGTGTTTGTGTGTGAGGATGAGCATGCGTGTTCGTGTGAGTATCTGTGTGGGTGGCCTGAGTCAGCAGACTAGTGGTAATTACCATGAGGCCTGCTAGTTGAGGGCTGTGCAGCACTGCAGAAAGCTGACAGGGGAGCATAATTTCCCCTGTAACGCAGGACCAGAGAAAGTAATAAAGCTACTCAATAGAGGACAATAAAGGAGAGCCATGTCACATTTTCAGAGTACTGCAAACATGTAACCTGTTTACGCTGTACAAACAGTAGCAAACTAATAAAATGACTCACGCTAGTGAGTTGAAGCAATCGAATCTGTGCCTTCGTAAATGATGTCTCGGTCGTACACATTACTGCTTATTAAGAAACGTTGGGGTTTTTAAATGTCTTTCAGAGGACGTAATCAGCATTTTCAATAACGGATGTATAAAAAATGTATGCGTCAAAGAGGTATGGCAAAGAGCTCCAATGATAAGGTTACAGAAAGTTCCATTCGCTTTGATTCATCCCTTTAAATCACAGAACAAATTACATTGTTCTTATTGCTTGACGACTTTTAGGTATCATTCAGGTGATTGCTCATGAATCTAAATCGTAAAAAACTCTCCTGAGCTAATGTCATACTGTAATATAGACCACATCCAAAGCATTGGTTAGGTATAAATTGACAGATAGAGAGATATCTTCATCGTCTATAGTTAATAATACATTTTTAAGCCTAGAAGTAGCAGCAAATCACTTTTGTATGAATAACTCAATGAACTTTTCTTCCACATTTGCGGAAGAAGACATTAACAGGATTAACATTTTGGTATTACGGTTTAGTGAACATCCTAAATTGACCAGAGGATGAAGGTATCTGGTAGACACCTCCATCTCTCCTATGTTGCATCCTCCTCTTGGTAAGAGTAGTGCTATGCTAACCACAGGCACGCAACTCTCTGCATGGGCCAACACTGGTGCTCATTTGGAAGTCGGTGTGCTTGTCCCTGGTGTGCTTGTCCCTGGTGTGCTTGTCCCTGGTGTGCTTGTCCCTGGTGTGCTTGTCCCTGGTGTGCTTGTCCCTGGTGTGCTTGTCCCTGGTGTGCTTGTCCCTGGTGTGCTTGTCCCTTGTGTGCGACGTCCCCGCTCTAGCCCCTCGTGGTTTTATTTTTAATTAACCTCTGAAAGATACTCTGTTGTTGCTTCCTGTGTCCATGTCAGCAGGGTTAATGATTTTACGAGCTCGGTGAGAAACGGCATATGACAGATCAATGCACCTCAATTTCCCGCCCCTCGTGCTCTGTCTCACTAGCCGGGGCTGCAGTGAAAGGACTGCCTGGCCATACTCCCTGTCCACTTGCTCCCTTGTTACCAATACATACACTCGCACACTTGCACGCATGCATAAACCAATTTCACCCCTTACTTGGGAAAGCACTTGTAAGTTAAGCTTCCTTGGACACATAAGAGATTATGTAAAACGGCCAATATGCTCTTAAATTATCCTGTTGATGACACACCAATGAAGGCAGGGTGTAATTGGTATTAGTCACTATTCTTCATTCTTCCTGACTGTGCCAAATGTTTCATTCAGGCAGTTTTGAAATTTATTAGTATTTGCCAAACTATTGCATCAGCACTGCACCATAACAATTGCATAAATTAAAGTGGATTTGCTTATAAGGGATACTACAAAGTCAGAACTGCAGTATACTGTAAAACAACAGCAGATTTGTCTAGATTCAGGAATTCAGGGCCCATTCATGGAGGTGTCTCTCAGGATGACTCATTGATCACAGAAGCCCGGGGCCTACTCAATACTTCAGCTTGTGTATTGGAACTTGGAAATTATTTCAGCTTTAACATGACAGCTTATTGATGTTGTGTCAGACTGTGACACGCTTATATATGTCCCTACGGCGAAACCCTGGGAGGGAGGCATCTTCACCCTCCTTAAGTTAGACAAAGCTTTTCTGAATCCGTCACGGTCCTGCACTTTTATTTTGTACTCTCCTATTTTGTACTCTCCAACAACAACAAAAATATTTTTTGTTGTTGGCGCAATTGTGTCCATTTGTCAGGTTGTTTTAGCTAGCTAGCTTTATTCAGTTCAAGGGATGCGAGTGCCAAATTAAGTAGATGCGGCCAAATGTGCACAATTTACCCGAAGCAATATCCACACAACATGTTTAGGAAAAACGCATGCGCAAAATATGAAATTGCCTCAATGTAACAAATGAAGCTACAGTTGAAGTCGGAAGTTTACATACACCTTAGCCAAATACATTTAAACTCAGTTTTTCACAATTTCTGACATTTAATCCAAGAAAAAATTCCCTGTTTTAGGTCAGTTAGGATCACAACTTTATTTTAAGATTGTGAAATGTCAGAAAAATAGTAGAGAGAATGATTTATTTCAGCTTTTATTTCTTTCACCACATTCCCAGTGGGTCAGAAGTTTACATACACTCAATTAGTATTGCCTTTAAAATGTTTAACTTGGGTCAAACGTTTTGGGTAGCCTTCCACAAGTTTCCCACAATAAGTTGGGTGAATTTGGGGCCATTCCTCCTGACAGAGCTGGTGTAACTGAGTCAGGTTTGTAGGCCTCCTTGCTCGCACATACTTTTTCAGTTCTGCCCACAAATTTTCTATTGGATTGAGGTCAGGGCTTTGTGATGGCCACTCCAATACCTTGACTTTGTTGTCCTTAAGCCATTTTGCCACAACTTTGGAAGTATGCTTGTGGTCATTGTCCATTTGGAAGACCCATTTGCGACCAAGCTTTAACTTCCTGACTGATGTCTTGAGATGTTGCTTCAATATATCCACATAGATTATGTAGATGATGCCATCTATTTTGTGAAGGGCACCAGTCCCTCCTGCAGCAAAGCACCCCCACAACATGATGCTGCCACCCCGTGCTTCATGGTTGGCATGGTGTTCTTCGGCTTGCAAGCCTCCCCCTTTTTCCTCCAAACATAACGATGGTCATTATGGCCAAACAGTTCTATTTTTGTTTCATCAGACCAGAGGACATTTCTCCAAAAGTACGATCTTTGTTCCCCATGTGCAGTTGCAAACCGTAGTCTAACTTTTTTATGCTGGTTTTGGAGCCGTGGCTTCTTCCTTGCTGAGCGGCCTTTCAGATTATGTCGATATAGGACTTGTTTTACTGTGGATATAGATACTTTTGTAACAGTTTCCTCCAGCATCTTCATAAAGTCCTTAGCTGTTGTTCTGGGATTGATTTGCACTTTCCCCACCAAAGTACGTTCATCTCTAGGAGACAGAACGCGTCTCCTTCCTGAGCGGTATGATGGCTGCGTGGTCCCATGGTGTTTATAATTGCGTACTATTGTTTGGACAGATGAACGTGGTACCTTCAGGCATTTGGAAATTGCTCCCAAGGATGAACCAGACTTGTGGAGGTCTACAATTTTTCTTCTGAGGTCTTGGATGATTTCTTTTGATTTTCCCATGATGTCAAGCAAAGAGACACTGAGTTTGAAGGTAGGCCTTGAAATACATCCACAGGTACACCTACAATTGACTCAAATTATGTCAATTACCCTATCAGAAGCTTCTAAAGCCATGACATAATTTTCTGGAATTTTCGAAGCTGTTTAAAGGCACAGTCAACTTAGTGTATGTAAACTTCTGACCCACTGGAATTGTGATACAGTGAATGATAAGTGAAATAATCTGTCTGTAAACAATTGTTGGAAAAATTACTTGTGTCATGCACAAAGTAGATGTCCTAACCGACTTGTCAAAACTATAGTTTGTTAACAAGAAATGTGTGGAGTGGTTGAAAAACAAGTTTTAATGACTCCAACCTAAGTGTATGTAAACTTCCGACTTCAACTGTACTTCAAGCTAGGCAAAGCACCTGTTGACAGTGACTGGACTCAGGAACGGCGGCGGCGTCAATGATTTGAACGGTTGGAAAGGAAGTAATGAATACCATTGCACCTTAGATGAGAATCAGAGATTTTGAGCACAAAAACCACCAGAATCACTGAGAATCATTATTTGGCTTTTTATAACAGTTTTTTTTTTAAAATTAGATTGTTACAGGGTAACCCCTGCCTACCCTGACTGCACATCACTGGACACAACAGTAAAGGCTTTGCTCGTAGCAGAACTCGCATAAGCGAAGTGAACGTCTGTGCTCGCATACTCACCTTAAATAAAACCTTAAATTGTCCCTCTTGAGACGCCATAGCAACAACATAGCCAGTATACACTTCTGCAAAATAGTAAGAATGAATCAAAGAAAAATCTGTAATTCATTTTGCCGTTGTTACAGAGGAGGTATTTTTACAGGTCAATTTGAAAACTAGTCGTCTTTTGTTGAATGACAACAAACACTGATTTGAAGGATCCCGTCCATAGTTCCCACTCCTACTAGGTGTAGTAATGTTGACCAATCACCGACGAAGGGGTTTAGAATTCGGCTACTGAACTTCAATTTGCCTCAAGACATTTTTTGGGGTGCACAACCACCCGAAAAAAAAACTGCCGAAAGACCAAAACGAACGAAAATGTCACAAAATGTCGTCATATGTGCACAAACTGTTTCGATTGGGAAGAATAACGTAAGCTTAACAGTTAATAATCAATGTCTGGCCAACACATGGGCTTTAAAAATCTTTATAGTTACCCTGTAAGTAAGCATTCGCTTTCAAGTAATGTTGTAGGAAAAAAATGACTAATTCATCTTGATCTTGTCAGTATGGATGGGAATAATGTGAGATCCTATTAGCCAGTTTTAATGTACAGTGAAACAATATTGAATTTGTGCCAATTTAGATATTTCTTACAAGGTATTAGCTTACAATGGAGGCTGAGCAGTTCAGAGAAGCATACCAATACAAAAACACATTAATACAGTGGTCTAATCATTGATAAAGATGAAAGGAAAGTAGAACCAACTCATCACAAAGGATGGGGCCCCATTGAGCTCAGCTCAGCATGCTTCCCTGACTCCATCTGCGAGACACTTACTCTTTCAATCACAGAGTTTGGCCTTGCTTTCCCCTTGCCCCTGATATGTTACACAACCATCGCAGAAGATGGAGTGGACATCCATAATCATACCCTGACTACACATACACAGACACATGCACACATCAACCCTTCACAAGCTGGTTTTTGGGAAACATCAAAAGTGACTGTAGGGAGTCTGAAACTTAAGAGCATGCAGCACGCCTTGGCCCGCAGGTATGCGGTGTATGGGCCCGAGGTATGAAGCCCATGCTGGGTCCCGCTCCCATTTGGATGTCTCTATCTGTGGAAACTTTTCTTTTTCAACCCGCGCATCCCCACCAGTCCAGTGGGCCTCCATATAGAGCTGCGGCCAGGATGTATCAATCAACCGCCCGCCAAGGGAATTACCTCATTGCACATTGGCAGCACTATCTAAGCAGGCTTTGAGATAAATACACGCTCTTTAAGTTACATGCTACTCCGTGAGAACCTCTGCTTTATCACCCCGGAGGCCGACAGGTTCGGCCTGTGTCCTTTTGCTTTGGTTTTTCTATCCACTTCCTCTGGCCTATCTCCATCCCCATGCGTTTGAGGACAACTTTATGAAATCAGAATATGTGGAATAAGTGGCTAGTGCCAAATGTTTATTTTTACAATAACAGTAACACTACATGGTCTGAAGTAACGACTTCAGTCCGTTAAACTCTTCGATTTCATCTAACAATGCTTCCCTCTTTCGTCGACTCATTGTCATACTCACGTTGAAACAATGACAATGCAGTCAATGGCAAAATAGCTAAATTCAGCTAGCCTTACTTGCATAATGTGTCAGTGCTCACTTGAAAATGAATCCCAGCGGTGCCTCCAATGTTGTTAACCACTCTATAAGCTTATAAGGTCAAGTCAAACACACATTATTGTACTCACACATACTCAGAAATGAAGACAATGATATTGGCCTACTCACATAACTACACAACAGTGTGCTCACTCATAAACACACAAAGTTGCATGGTCAGGCTGATAAGATTACAGATTGTGCCTTTAAGTGGATATTTTAAATCTGGTTTTACTTTTGCCCCGTCATCCCTCAATCCTCCCCAGTGCCCATCAACTCCCTATGCACAGGAGTGATGGTTAAACTGGGTTTGATGTTATGCTGTCTGAAAATCATCTTTTACACATTCCAAAAGCCAAATGCAATTTGGACTGTCACCAGTGGTCCACATTTGAACATAGAGAAGTTGGCAATTCTGGCATTCACTTTAAGTATCCATGCCTTTGACTATTATGTGCCTGAGATAATAGTTATCTCTCAACTTTTCACCTGTACCACACTGCTGCTAACAGACGCAGAGGAATGGCAAAGATTCCATATCAAACGTTCCCTCCGCAATCTCTCACTCAGCTCATTGGAATGGTCTTAAATAAGCTTGCTCCCTTAAACAGATAGTTAAAGGATGGGAAAGCTGAAGGAAGCATCTTAACCCAATTACAAATGCCTGGAAGTCCTTTAAAGTGAAAGCGCAATTCCCTTTACACAAGCTGAACAAGACGCAAGTTCATAAATGACCCTCTCAAGTGCGCCGTTGAGGCTTTAAGCATGGGGATGAGGCTATGAGAAAGGAAAATGGGATGACCCCGCGACCTCCCAACTCTTAACCCCATGCCCTGAGTCCTGGGCAACTCCCTGGGCGCTCCAACAAAAAGGCCCCGGTCGGACGGGCCATTTGGGCTTTGTCTCTGTGACCCACACACGCGTTGTCACTCCGGGTTCTTGCTGCTCGGCCTCATTATTCAACACACCTGGGGGAGGGGGAGGAGAGAGAGAGAGAACTGGGGATGGATGGGCTTGCTGATTAAAATGAAACACACCAGGCAAGAATTTCTTCCAGATTCTTATTATTCTTCATTCTTTTTTCTCTCGTTCCCTGCCTCCATGCACAGAAGATAGGAGAAGTAGCAGGCGAGTGAAAGATATGTTGACAAGGGGTGCTAAGTGGATTTGAGTTATGGGCAGTTGGGCGATGTGTTTGTTTAACCATCTGGTAGCAACTCCCTCAGTTTTGTGATGTAGTGCCTGTGGAGGGAAAAAGCCCAGTTCCTAATACATATGCGACTGATGGCATGATGGGTCGCACAAACGTGCAGCTGGGTTCATTGATTCATATTTCATCTCACGTTTAAATCAGAAAAAGATTGGAACGCTGCATGAGTGACATCACCAGGGACCTCCAGAAAAATGTGTTAAAAAAACTAGAAGAAATGTGTTTCACGATAATTGGTTTCACATGAGTATGTATGCTACACCATATCTGATGAGCATTCAATCTTACATTTCAAGAATTTCAATGTATAGGGAAATTATGACCATCCCAGTACCACTTTACATAAAGTGGCACTAAAACCTATTAAAAGTGTAACTAGAGTGTAATATAATGCATGTACATATCTATGTTTGTAATTACACAAATTGAAATAGCAAACCAGTATCAAATATGTAAGTATGGTGTAACAATGTGTTGTAATTATTCAGACCACAGCAAATGTTTATATCATTTTAATGAGTAAGATACCAGAATGATACATGATAAAACATAACAAAAACTTGCACACTGAGAAGTAGACAAACTAACATTTCAGTAATACAATGATCTCTTTTCACTAGACAACACTGTGTCAAAGACTATGTCAAATCGCAGTCATCATTTTCTAAGGCCCCTTATTGAATCAGCTGTGGGATGGGGATTCCATGTGGATAGGATTCTCTACGAGACGGCATTGTTCATTTTCAGCAATTACATGCAAAGTGCCTGTAACCGAATTAGGCCTCTCTTATTGAGGCGTTGACATCGAGTTCTGAAGCAATTACCCTGGCTTTTAATAAAGTGCCGACCCGAATTCACTTTTTAATCTCGCTCTTCTGAATTATTAAGCAGCTGTCCCGCCCCATCTTTTGATCACAGGTTTCCTGCTCACACAGAACTGATCGGAGGGAAGAGAAAAGGCCTTACAATAATATGGTGGAATTGGAGCCATAGTAATCGTAATGCAAAGCATTGTTCGATATATAGATACGGACGGAAACAATCTGTAAAATTAGAGATTAATAACTTATATTTATGTTATTTATAAAAACAATTTTTTTAAAGCTTTTTATTTGAAAAGGTTTGAGCAAGATTATATGTATATGCGCTTCATTTGATGTAAAGGAGGACAATTCCAACTACTTGAAGGCAAAAAGCCGATCTAGATCGTTTCCTAATGTCCAATTCATGATATTCCATTCCGTCCATTCCCCACAGCAATGCCACCAGTCATGAAAACTAATAAAAGCTGGATCATGTTTTGAAATGGAAACAGTCACATTTTAGTGTTAACAAACATGAAACATCGACCCTCTGTAAAACCCAAACCGTTTGGATCAATAAAAGCCATTCTCTAACTGGGAAAACAAAGCCGAAGTCCTGATTTCTCTTTTAGCAACTTGGTCTTGTTTTTTTTCTATCCATCAGGAGAAATGTCAGGAGAACTGTAAACGTATAAAAGGTCAGCCCAGTACTAACAGACCAAACCAAATGCTTTAATTACGCACACTGTTCTCTATAGCAGAGGCCATTGACGCGCTCTGGCGCTGGAGATTACATTTGTTTTGTTTTCACACCATGTTGAGCCTCACACAACTTTAGCTCTGAATAGTGTCACCGGGAGAGATCTTTGAGCCGCTAGACGTCGTGTTTGTAGCTACTGTGCGGCAGCCATAAAATGTCTGGTGTCACCTGGCAAGCACCGACAAGAAAATCAATGTCCAAGGGTTGTGGTTGCTGGTTTTGATTTCAGACCAACTAGCTGGAACTTTGACCTTTTACACCTTTCTTTCCCTTTGTCATTACAGCTCTGACATATGAAGGTATAGAACATAGAAATATAACAAGATATATAGTATTTATAAGGGCTGTATCTAGTCTTCAAGATCTGTGTTTGACACAATCTATCTGTGACCTAAAATAAATCACATCATGGTAGACTTATTTCATACAACCGACAATAACTGTTGAACATAAGATCAGCAGTTACTTAGCCCAAATTCCGGATTCACCTTCCACTCATCTCCCCTGGGCTCTTTCAGTAATTTCGACCCAATTTTCGGGCTACCTAAAAGAAAACGCTGGGGCCTCCTGAGTGGCGCAGCAGTCTAAGGCGTCACTAAAGACCCTGGTTCGATCCCAGGCTGTGTCACAGCGGGACGGGACTGGCTGGGAGACCCATGAGGCGGCGCACAATTGACCCAGCGTCGTCTGGGTTAGGGGAGGGTTTGGCCGGCCGGGATGCTCTTGTCCCATCGCACTCTAGCAACTCCTTGTGGCGGGCCAGGCGCATGCACGCTGACAAGTCGCCAGTTGTATGGTGTTTCCTCCGACACATTGGTGCGACTGGCTTCCGGGTTATATCACAAAATTACAAGAATACGCTGGCATTACAGGGGCAAGGGGGGGGGGACGCTCTGGATAACATAATAACAGCCTAACCAGCTCTGCTAGGGCGAGTAAAAAGGTCAGAGTGAGCTGTTCTCTCATTTGTTTCTGGAAGTAGTTAACAAAAGACTCCACTATGCAAGTAACCATTTCAATAGAATATTAATGATGTCACTGCGTCAACTGTTGATAGACATAGCAGGTAAATTCGCTGACGAATAACTGACGAATTTACGAACGCTCAACACTCGTTGAACATGGCCGGTGTCAGTAAACATTGGCAAAAAAGTGTAAATTGTTACCAGCAGCACAGTTGCAGTCACCAAGCTGAAGAGGGTGTGAATGATGCTGAATGGGTGTTGTCAAAGAAGAGTTCTCCAGTAGGTGTACCAAAACATTCAAAGGCCATTTTATCAAAAGTGAGGTTACAAGTTTATCAACTTTCAAAGCAGAATTACTTTCCCATTGTTTCTCAACTGCAGTGTATGATACACCATGTTCTAGCTCTGATTTTCTACTTTTATGCAATGTAAAAACACAATTAAAAATTTTGCTACATAAGACCGAATTGAGCCGGATGGTCACAGATACCCCCCATGGCTATCCAACTCGATGGATTCTCAATTCACCGGGTGGACTGTCACGACTTCTGCTGAAGTCAGCGCCCCTCCTTGTTCGGGCGGCGTTCGGCGGTCGACGTTGCCGGCCTTCTAGCCATCGCCGCTCCATTTTTCATTGTTCCATTTGTTTTGTCTTGTTTCCCGCACACCTGGTTTACATTCCCTAATTACACTGCATATATTTATTCCTCTGTTCCCCCCCATGTCTTTGTGTGGAATTGTTTTGTTACATGTTTAGTGTTACACACCAGACTGGTTGTTTCCCCGGGTATTGTGTTTTGACCCGTAGTATGTTTATTGTCATACATTTGCATTATTGTGAGTGTTACCGCGCTTATTCACTTTTGCCATTGGCTGGAGGTTTTTGACGCAGTTGCGTCTGTCTTTTGTGCTTCTGCCAAATAAAGTGCGCCTGATCACAACTCTCTGCTCTCCTGCACCTGACTTCTTACCAGTAGCGCACAACCTTGACATGGACAGGACAGTGGAGTCTGGGATATCGAGGGGAGTTTGCCTCTACATCAACTCCAACTGGTGTGCTAACTCCAGCAAGGTAGAAATGTCGACCCACTGTTCACCCATCTTGGAATACCTATCTCCCGAGGGAGTTTTCATCTGTTGTGACATTTGTATACATTCCCCACCAGGATAAGAAAACTAACATGCACTTAAAATAACTGTACAAGGCTATAAACAAGCAAGAAAACCTACATCCAGAGGCTGCTTTTCTGGTTGCCGGTGATTTTAATTCCGCGGCACTAAGACACGTAATGCCCAACTTCCATCAGGACATTTCATTGCCACAGGGGTGATAAAGTCCTGGAACACTGTTATTCTACCCACAAGCAAGGCCCTCCCTCGTCCGCCAATAGGCAAATCAGATCATAACTCCGTACTCTTGCTTCCTGTTTACAGGAAGTACCCATGACTCATTGAGAAATGGTCACCTGAATCAGAGATTATGCTACAGGACTGCTTTTCTAGCACTGATTGGAATGTGTTCTAAGACTCCGCCGATAACATTGATGAGTGAACCACCTCTGTCACCGGCTTCATTATAAAATGTATCGGCGACATTGTCCCCACACAGAGGGTTCGCTGCTTCCCCAATCCAAAGCCCTGGCTTAACACCAAGGTTGGCGCTAAACTAAAGGAAAGGACTACCGCACACAGCGCTATAGTAGACAACCCTGAGGCTACGGCCGAGGACAGGAATAAGTACAAGAAGGTCCACTATGACCTCCGCAGAGTCATCAAATGAGCAAAAGGACAATATAGGAATAAGGTCGAAACATACTACATAGGCTCCGACGCCCGCCATATGTGGCAGGGGCTACAGTCCATTAAGGATTACTAAGGAAAACCCAACCGTGATCTGCCCAACGATGCCTCTTTACTAGACAAACTCAATGCATTTTTTGCACGCTTTGACAACAACAACATGGTGCCGGGTGTGAGGGCCGTCACCGGCCCGGAGGACTGGGTGATCTCGCTCTCCGAGGCCGAAGTGAAGAAGGTCTTTAATCAGGTCAACACCCGCAAGCCTGAAGGGGCCTGACGGTATTCCAGGGGGCGTTCTCAGAGCATGCGCTGAACAGCAGGCAGATATATTTGTTTTCAACCTCTCCTTGTCCCAGTCTGTAATTCCCACATGTTTTAAGATGATCACCATCATTCATGTCCCCAAGATTTCTAAGGCTTCATGCCACAATGACTACCGCCCTGCAGCACTCACATCTGTAATCACGAAGTCCTTTGAGAGGCTGGTTATGACCCACATTAACTCCACCATCCCAGCCACCCTAGATCCACGGCAATTTGCATACCACCCCGACAGATCCATAGATGACCCAATCTCAATTGCTCTCCACACTGCCCTCACCCACCTAGATAAGAGGAATACCTATGTGAGAATGCTGTTCATTGACTACAGCCCAGCGTTCAACACCATTGTCCCATCCAAGCTCGTCACCAAGCTTAGGACTCTGGGTCGGCGCCTCTTCCCCCTCAAGAGGTTGAAAAAGTTTGGCAGGGGCCCTCAAATCCTAAAAAAGAAAGTTCTACAGCTGCACGATTGAGAGCATTTTGACTGGCTGCATCATTGTCTGGTATGGCAATTTCACCACCCTTGAGCGCATGGAGCTACAGAGGTTGGTGTGGACAGCTCAGTACATCACTGGGGCCGAGCTCCCTGCCATCCAGGACCTCTATATCAGGCGGTGTGGTAGGAAGGCCCGGCAAATCGTTAAAGACTCCAACCACCCAAGCCATAGACTATTCTCCCTGCTTCAGCATGGCAAGTGGTACCGGAGCATCAAGTCTGGCACCAACAAGGTCTTGAACAGCTTCTATCCCCAAGCAATAATACTGATAAATAGCTAACAAAATAGCTACACAGACTATTTGAGTTAACCTTTTATACTCAGTGACCTTTTTATTTGTGTCTCTATGCACACTCACAGGGCCCTAGACACACACACACACACACACACACACACACACACACACACACACACACACACACACACACACACACACACACACACACACACACACACACACACACACACACACACACACACACACACACACACACACACACACACACACACACACACATCTTCTCACTCACACATAACATGCATATATATTTATACTGACTCTACATACCTTGTCACCCACTCACATACAAGCTGCTGCTACTCTGTTTATCTTATATCCTGTTGCCTAGTCACCTTACCCCTATACATATCTACCTACATCACTCCAGTATCCCTGCACATTGTAAATATGGTATTGGAACTGACCCTGTATGTAGTAATGCTTACTGACTTATTGTGTTCTTCATATTTCTCGTGTTTTTTCTTCTTCTAGTATTACATTGTTATTGGTTATTGCATTGTATGGTTTTGAGTTTGCAAGAAAGGCATTTCACTGTACTTGTGCATGTAACATTAAAACTTTCAACTAATATCACCACCCTGATCCACTGGCCATTTGGGCTAAAAAGGGAAGCCCAAAATGCTTTACTGGCCAATGACATGATGTCAGTGTCAGTTGAGCACAATTTATTTGTTCATGTGAACTCTTTCTTTCTTCCTCTTTTGTCTTTCTCCACATTACCCTAAATGCTACGGGACAAACAGGCGTTCAACAATTCCCTGCAAGCTAATATAACACATGTAATTCAGATTTGAGGTTAGCTTGGCCACACTTTATTGGATGATCAAATGACTGCATCAATGCACGGAGCTGGTTAATAAAGTGTGGGTCCGCTGTGTAAATTGTCAATTTTCTTTGACTTGGCAATGGGCATGGTTGACAGTGAAAAAGCACACTCTGGTGACTCAATTGACTCTCCATCCAGTTCAAAGGTTAATTAATAATTATTTCTCCATCTCAGCAGGATCCACCTTCTCTGCCGTGGCCAGCCCTGTGAAAGTAACTCATTTTAGGCAGATCATTTGCCTTGATTTAATCAGGAGCAATGTTAATTTTGGAGATTACTGAGCATAACCAAGAGGGATTGGTTTATTGATCCTCTACCAGTCGCTGACTTATTACAGGATGTGCCCTTTACAGGATGTGTTCAATTATTAATATGTGGTTTAATCCTCAGTAAATACTTTATGTAAACTGTAAGATTCTAATGTGACCATTGAAATATATCACAGTAGGTCTTGGGATACATTTTTCATGTAGGCAGATTGACACTGATAACCACCTTCCCATACATCTGTCTAAAAAAAGAACATAAATACAATTATTAGTCATATTATATAAATAAAAACTATTGAGGGAAAGTCTCCAATACACAGATACAATGTAAACATGTTTGGTATAGTGCTTAGTCATGGCAAAGCCACAGCTTTAAAATGCATTATTGTGTGAAACTGTCTCCGAGTGTGACCCGGGCTGAAATCACTCTCCTGCCTTTTGACCCAGAACCGTGCCTGCGGAAAACTGCCAGAGCAAAATGAGAGCGGCAGAGTTCAGGATAGATTTGATTTCACTTCTGGCCAGGTGTGGGCTTTGTACTTGCCACGAACCATACCAGTGCTCTGGCCTTCCCATCCAAAAGCTGGTTATTTACACCCATACCTGGGCTCTTTGTCACAACAGTTTTAATGCAAACGTTGGATGTGAAAATTCCGTCACTAACTTGAACCACACTGTTCCACACAAGCTCAATGAAAATATGTGCCTACATCCACCTAAAATACATTGTCTAATAAAAGTGTAACGTGAGTGTTAATTTGAAGTAATATGGATTTTTCTGAAATATTTCTATCAAGTTATTAACCAGTCAGAATATGAAAGTATTCTACCAATCTGCTAAAATTGTTCTTGCATAACATTCACCCATGCATGTAATGTAACCTAAAAAGGAGATGTGCATGGAACACAGTGTCATTGTCCCTAGGTATGATCATGACATCATTTCAGCAACAGGAATTCTCCATGATGCATCACTCTACGTATACTACACAATGAAGATTGATGTTCCAAATCAAGTTGTATGGTTGGGGAATCTCGCCCAGTTGATAAATAAACCAAGATTTGAATCAATGTGATCTCTAGGAATATTCTTTGAATGTTCTGTCTATTTCAATTAAACAATTTCCCTCCTTGGGGATCAATAAAGTTTATTTAATCATCTGATACTATATATTTTACTATTTTGTGGTAATTTACATGCATTAACAATTTTATGAAAAATACTTAAATCGGTAGGCATCCACTGTATGATTACAACCGAGATGGATTTCAAATCTTATCTTTGTTAACTTGTACTACGTACAGCATTACTAAAGATATCAGTGGAACTTTGGCTCCAAATGATCACGGCTAGACATTGTTCTGTTGAAATAACTCTCTAAGGCCCCTCCCGTTCTACATTCATTCCGAGGCATATACATTTGTCTGAACCCAGCACTGGGATTTCATTTCTCCCGTATGCAGCGGACAGTTGTCCTATGGGTTAATGGCCCACCGAAGACCTGAATCAGGCCCAGATGAAAGGAACCTAAAGGGCCCTCATTTTTCTCCATTAATCATCCTTGTTTTCTTTAAAGTGATCTTTTCACCCTGTTTTAAGTACCTGTCCGTTTTCTGGGGGCTCGTCCGAGGTGCACGGGGCCAACTGGAGGCCTATCCGAGCCTCGCACCCTCCTCACAAGGAGTCCCCGGAGCCCAGAATCAGGCCCCAGGTTTAATGGCTTTTGTAATGGCAAATTATAAGGCGCTACAAGGGGAAGATTAATCGAAGGGTGGTCTAGGACTTGCCGGGGTTCAGGCTTTAAGGTAACCCGAGATTGTTCACGTCGCACGAAAAAATGTGAACGGCTGCCCTGGCCGACCACGGCATTGCAGACACATGAACTCTTACAACATGACGTTTTACCAGGCTTAATATTTTCACTGCCCTTGGGCCAACTGACCAAAAAAATCATTATCATTTGTAAAACTAACAAATTGTTTTGTCAGGATTTTCAGCACCATCATCATTCCTGTGCTAATAGATTTGCTTTGACTCAGAGGCCACTTAATTCTCTCTCTCGTTATGGCGCTGCTGAGCTGAGCCGAGTATTTCCTTCAAAAGCTGAAGACTCATTTAACTGTAAGGCAGGTCAAAATGAACGAGGGAGTAAAAAGTCTGAGATGCACTTTGTCAGTGTACAAAATGTCCAGAAAAATGTAAGTCCTCCCTGATATGAAACATGTATTTGTTCACTATGTGAACAAACTAAAGTAGCTATGTAATTGTGAACACATATTCCCAAACTGAGTTAATGTGGGGGTGTATCCCCAGTGTGTATGAGACTGCAGAGAGATGATCTTTGTTTTACTTTGAGTGGGATCCATTTCTGTATTTTGAGGTATGGCGTCTACGTGTAAGGCATTGCACTCTGGGATGACATGATTACGTCATTAGGGTAGTGACCTCGGCCTTTACTACATCAATTTGAAATTGATCCTGTAGGACCTTCTCTTGATGAAGCATCTCAGCATTATCATGTATCACGTCAAATCTTTAAGAAATTCAAGATTCATTGTTATCATGCTTAAAAATAACAAACCTCAATTCACACAAAACATAAAAACAAAATGTATATTAAAATACAAATGTAACCATTATAATCAGTAATATAGGTCTGAGCAGCCAACAAGTTACCTCAAGGAGAACATAAAGACAGCCTCACCACATGAGGGCCACTAAAACAGTGTGAGTCTCACCTTTTAAAGGAACGTCATGGTTGTTCGTGGCTCCTATAGCTGTCACGCCGAACTTGGTATTAGAGAAACCAGGCAAAATTGAGGGACTACTTTAATGTGTTGACACTTATCTGGTAAGTCCTGTCTAAGTGGTACCATTTTAGTTTTGCTCTTTCATATAAATGACATCTGAGATGAGGCTGCATTTGCCTCAGAACAGCACTTGACCCCTCCTAAGAATGCGAAAAACAAAAAAATGCTAACGAAATGGGAGGCCCAAGTACCCCACTCATATCTCATCTCTATTAACGGGTTTACTGGTGACCCCAGGGGTCCTCGTAAAAGTTTACACAGAGGTTTCAGTTGGAGTTCCCTTTAAAAGAATGAAAGAAATCGGTTAGTTTATGGTTAGCCTTCAGAATTTTACGGCATGTTTTACTAAAGTTCCCATTTTTACAGACCCTGGTTCCAATTAGCCAGCCAGTGGCATAGGGGTCTAACCTGAGCTTTACTTTATTCTTATAAAAAAGAAAAGAAAAACGTGAGGGGCGCTTAATTGACTGTTGATCTCTGAGGACACACACAGGTCAAGCCAGGAGGCTCGGAGTCAGGTTCGAAATCAGCATTAGCTGAGCTATGCTGCCATTTCCAGAATGGAATGAAGTACGACTGGACCAAAAAGGTGGTCGCCCATAGATCACTTCTCATTTCTTACCATGTAAATTTGTATTAGCTGCACCAGTTGGAATGACATGTGGGAGCTAATTTCATTCAATACGATAATCAAGTTCTAGGTCCATATCAGGCGCTACCTTTACATGAAATGTTTTTGATATTCTAGAGAATACGGACCATTTCCAATGCATATTTTGAGTTGTGGATTTGCACCATATCCGGACAAATTCTGAATCCAGATTTGTCTTTTAGACATATATGATATTGGAATTACTCCGAATATCACACATGGACATTTCCTATGGCCGGATTTGGACTCATTCAATATCCTGAGATATGTGACATCCTCTTTTCTCTCTTCATGTTGACAAATACTGACTGCATACATTGCATTGGTATTGGTATTTATTAGGGTCCCCATTAGCCGCTGCAAAAGCAGCAGCTACTGATCCTGAGGTCCACATGAAACATGACATAATACATAGCACAGGACATTATTAGTGAAGGACAGAACTACATACATTTAAAACGTCACACACAGCCTACATATCAGTATATACACACAATATCTAGGTCTAATACATAATACAGTACAAATTACAGTACAATATATATATAAAATGGCTGTCTCTTCAGTCCCCTTTGTGCAGTAAGGTGTTCTTTTATCAGTTTTTTAAATTTGTTTTTATTGCTAACTTAAGTTAGCTGGAGTGGCAAAGAGTTCCATGTAGTCATGATTCTATTTAATACTGTGCATTTCCCAGCCTCTGTTTTGGACCTGGGGACTGTAAAGATACCTCTGGTTGCATGTCTTGTGTTGTACCGATGAGTGTCTGAACTGTGTGCCAACTGCTTGAACAGACAGTTCGGTACCTTCAACACAACACGGACCAATAGTGATGCATTCAAGCTCTCCTCGACTTTGAGCCAGGAGAGGTTGAAACGCATTTTACTGACACTTGTCCTCCGTGTACATCTAAGTGCGATACGTGCTGCTTTATTCTGGACCAACTGTAATTGATCTATGTCCCTATTTGCCACACATAACCACACAGCTGGGCAGAAGGCCAGGTGCGACAAAACAAGGGCCTGTAGGACCTGTCTGGTCGACTGAGATGGAGGCAGAGCCACGCTGTATCATTGACAGACCTCTTCCCATTTTATCAACCATTGAATCTATATGTTTTGACCATGACAGCTTTCTATTTAGGATTACACCCAGAAGTTTAGTCTCCTCAACTTGCTCAATCGCCACAGTATTCAATGAAATATCTAAATGAGGCTTAGCATTTAGTGAGTGATTGGCCCAAAAATTATGCTTTTCTTTTTTGTGATATTTAGCACCAGACTATTGCTAGTTGCCAATTCTAAAACTGACTGGAGCTCTATGTTAAGTGTGTCAGTTATTTATTTTACTGTTGCAGCCTACGTGTATACTGTTGAATCAGACACGCAGGCTTTATTCAAGGTGAGTGGAAGGTCATTAGTAAAAACTGAAAATAATAATGGCCCTAGCCGGCTGCCCTGTGCTACACCACACTCAAGTGAATTTGCATGAGAACGGCTTCATTGAACAAAAACCCTATTTGTTCCAATCAGATAGGTAACGCTATATCCATCATAAGGCAGAGGATGCATCTATTGATTCCAGATATGCTTCTCTTGGCTGAGGTCCATATCCGATATGATTTTTGATATGCTGAAAATAAAGACACATTTCTGAATCATTTGACAAATATGAAATCCAGATGATTCTTTCATGCCCAAATCATTTTGGATTCCCTTCAGATATCATACATGGTATGGCTGGATATTTACTCATTAGATGAGTAACAACAAATGACAAAATTGCCTTCGCTGCAGGGAAAAACATTTTTACCCCCTATCAAGCCTCAAGGTGACAGCTAACGTTTTTTTATATTTTTTAAATGTAGACATATTTAGGTTAATATAAGGTTAATTTACTGGTTAATATAAGCTAGCCAGTTAGATAACATAGCTGGCTAGCTAACCAGCAACTTGGATTTACCGTGTTCCAGTTAATTTTCTCATCACAAATGAAGCAGGTAGAGTTGTTACCTTGTGGTATGGTTATGTGAAATTACAACATTTTCTTGCATTGACAGTTTGGAGTGGATCACAGACCTATCAGGAATAAAAGGTAAGACCCAAGTGCAGATCGTGTGAAGTAACAATGTTTATTGTAACACCAGGGGCAGGTAAACGACAGGTCAAGGCTGGCAGGGTCAGGGTAGGCAAAGGTCAATAATCCAGTAGTGGGACAAAAGTACGGGATGGCAGGCAGGCTCAGGGACGGGCTGAGTGGTTATGCGGGCGGGTACAAGGTCATGACAGGCAAGGGTCAAATACCAGGAGGCCGAGAAAAGCGAGGCATGGACAAAGACAGACGCTGACAGAACGACCGCTGGTAAGCTTGACAAACAAGACAAACTGGCAACAGACAAACAGAAAACACAGGTATATGTACACAGGCGGTAATGGGGAAGATGAGCGACACCTGGAGGGGGGTGGAGACAAGCACAAAGACAGGTGAAACAGACCAGGGCGTGACAAGACCAATACTACCACCACGTTGAGTCTGGTGTGCATCATCCATAACAAACAGGGCAGGCAGGGGTATTGAGGGTGTGCAACTTTTATTTTCTGTTAAATAAATCAAATACATTTTTTGCAAAGATTGGCCTACGTTTGCAATTTTACAGAAACGTGTTGTGATTGGAGCTCTGGATTTGCTATGCTGTATGTTTTAAACAGAAATAGCAGAGATCTGCTTTGGAAATAGCAACTTGGATTAAATATGAAGATGTTTGCCTTCCCTGCCTTGTATAGCCTACTACTGAATATGGTGCACATGTACAGTATGTTCAGATACACTATATATACAAAAGTATGTGGACACCCCTTCAAATTAGTGGATTCGGCTATTTCAGCCACACCCGTTGCTGATTTATAAAATCGAGCTCACAGCCATGCAATCTCCATAGACAAATATTGCCAGTAGAATGGCCTTACTGAAGAGCTCAGTGACTTTCAACTTGGCACCGTCACAGGATGCCACCTTTCCGTTCATCAGATTTCTGCTGCCCCGGTCAACTCTAAGTGCTGTTATTGTGAAGTGGAAATGTCTATGACCAACAACAGCTCAGCAGCGAAGTGGTAGGCCACACAAGCTCACAGAATGGGACCTCCGAGTGCTGAAGCACAGAAGCGTGTAAAAAAACATCTGTCCTTGTTTGCAACATTCACTACCGAGTTCCCAAACTGCCTCTGGCCGTAACGTCAGCACAATAACTGTTCGTCGGAAGCTTCATGAAATGGGTTTCCATGCCGAGCAGACACACATAAGTCTAAGATCACCATGTGCAATGCCAAGCCCTAATGCATGGTGCTAAATGTAAAGTTTGGTGAAGGAGTAACACAGGATAAATGATGAAACAGGAGAGAACGTAGCTTCTCTTTCAAAGGTTTTTTCAATTATCTTATTCAACATTCTCTTAAGTGCAAATTGTCTTTTTCTGTCTTTTCATTGTATTTCAATGTTTTCTGTTGTTTTTCTTTAAAGTGTATGTAATAATCTGTCTAATAAATCTTATTACTTATTACTTCATACACATATCAAACATAGAGACTCTAAAACACGAAAGCCTTTAAAGACTGGTGTAAGTAATTAGAAGTTACTTTATACCCATGCTCAAAATATATTCACCCAGTGTAAGAAGGGCTAATAGAAAGACAAGACTATTGCAAATTACATTAATGCTAATTTTTGGAAAATGACTGAACAAGCTAGCATAGCGCTAACTGAAGCTAGCAACCAACTGACCGGAGCTAGCAAAGATCTAACCGGAGCTAGCCAAAAGCTAACCGCTTTTCTAACATTTTACAGTACAATAATTACAAAGTTCTTAAACATCACAGTTACAACATTAAATTCTCTAAACCCTTAGGATATTGTCAGGAGTGTCTTTTTCAAAAATATGATCAGGAGTTAACAATTCGTTTCTTTCTAGATCAAAGGAATGCACCACCATCATTTCATTTTACACTTGACATGCGTTTTCTGTCTAGTTTGAAGTTATACAATTTCCATGTTGTTCAAAACCATTACATTCACTTCAACAGGTAAGTTACAAAACTATATTGTGGTATTCAGTGTATTTTTGCACTTTACTGACCTGTAACACTGGATAAATGATGAAACAGGAGAAAGTGGCTTCTCTTTCAAAGGTTCTCTCAGTTATGAGAGAGGTGCAGGATCGCATATAGTCCCAGTGCGAAGCGAACACGTCTCACTGCCTCCTACTGGCCAACAGTAGTATGAACGCATCGGAATGGCGCGACCTTGGAGGACTGACATTTCAGTAAAAGCATTCTTCCCCAATACAAAGAAACCATACATAAACACAAATGTGACCATACATTTTGTGTGCGTCACATAAGCAACTGATTTCTAAAGTTACGGTTAGGGTTAGGTTTAGAATAAGGGCATGAATTAGGCTAGGGTTAGGGCTAAGTTTAGGGTTAAGGTTAGGCTTAGTAGATAGTTAGTTGAAATGTTATTGATAGTCTGTAGAGCATCTACAGATGGACTATCCAAATAGAATGTTACAGATGCCTTACTATACTATGTAAACAGGTTATGTCATTATATGTACGTTTGATTGTTGGCTGATAGCTTCCTGGGGCTGTATCAAGTTAGAAGGCAATAGGTACTCTAAGGACTTACATGCTCTGTTTCTTTTTTCAATCTTGGGTAATTTCATGCTGTGAGGACACATTGAGCTAGCAAACTACAGTATCTGTGTAAGATGTCTATGGACGCTAGCTAGCTAACATCACCTTCTTAGTTGCTAATGCTACATGGAAACTTAAAGTTTTTCTCCATCTGGCTCGCCAAAGCCTTGCTGCAGTTTTCTAATTCTGTGAATGTCATTTAGTCGTTTTTAAATATTTGCGGAAAATTTTACGCCATCCTCTTCCTGGTTTTCAATGTGTATCATAAATGGCCTTGCCGGACTAAACACATCAGGAAGTGAGTTTGGCTAGAGTATTTATTGTGTATTTAAGTGATTAAATGTGTCAAATTGCTTCAGCTTGAGATCCTCAAAAATGACCCTTACCCATAACAAGCCTTTCGTTTAACTATGCCCAGTCAGTCAGCTGAGAAATTAGGAAAAACAGCTCAGGGAAAACCTTGAGCAAGATATGCAGATAAATTATGGATCATAACCCACAACAAGTCTATGTTCCAGAGTATTGCAACAGAAGTAAAGTGCCCCAGGCAGCAGGCACTCACAAGCGCTACTGAGGTCCTTCCAAAGTGGCACTACACAACAGCCCATTCATAACTCCGCAAACAGACTGTCACTCAGAGCTCCTGTCTGTAAAAACACCCTACCAGCAAAGACATGAAGTCAACAGTCAGTTTTGGTTGATATCCGACTTAAGTAAGTAAGTAAGTCAGTTGAAATAACAAGAAAATGATGTTGATTCTACCTTTTTTTGGCCAGAGGGACAATTTGCTCCCTCCTTGAGACCACAGGGATTTAGATGTGTGTACAGCCAATATTCTCTGATTCACACGCCCCAAGGCCTGAAGCAGACAGTTCTTTGGTGCTGGTCACTTAATTCAACACCAATGACCAAATGCACGAACAATGCAGAAGCCTGACATTGGTTCTTGTCACCTTTATGACAGATGAGCCGCAGTGACGCTTTTCTCTTTGGTCCACAGGAAATCCACTGTCTGGACACATACACACTTCCTTCTGGTCTCCTGTGCGTCTGTCATTGAGGGAGCTATGCTTAAAACACACTGGTAACTTCCTGGTGGGAAACTGACTGGCTAGCGTGGAAGACACACAGCTATTGTGGCTTTATTCATTTTCTGACAGGATTAAGCGCTTGTTAATCATATATAAATTCCCATTAGCAGGGATAGCACAACAAACGTTGAACTGATGAAAGTAAACAAATAATTATAACCCCACTGGTTATTCATGCAATAGGAGTACCAATGTTCTTCAGAGGCAGAGTGTGTAGTTTGCATTTATATCTATGTGAACATGTGTATTTTTGTACGGGTGTCTTATGTGTGTGCACATTTGCTTGGCATTAGGTGGTGTATTCTCCCTGTGTAAGTCCCTTGGCTCTGGGCTATGGGATCTGGCCCTGCATGTCCTGCCTCCTCAGCCTGTTCTTTAGGCTCACGGTCTGGCCTACAGCTCTTCCCCCACACAGCTGGAAGGCAACAGCCTTGCTCGGCCCTTTGCCCAACGTCCAAGAGCTGCAGGGACTCTGCATTTATCACCCACTCCAAACTGGAATCCAGAGAGCAATGCAATTCAAACCGGATGGTCGTACGGTGAGTGAGTCCGGCTGGCAGAACTCATGGCTTTTCAGCATTCCCCTGACAAGCCTCTGTAGGCTACTACACACAGAATATTATTAAGAATCGGGCTGGCCCACAGTAATTGTCAGGTTCCCATGCATGTAAGATGGGATAGAGACGTGGTGACACACTGATCGTGGTCCTCTGTGATTGATCTAGTCTGTGGCTGGAGCTGTGCTATATTTATCATCAATGTTGTGACAGACACTCTCCCTTCCCTCCCTCCTTTTCCCTCTCTCTCTCCCTACTCTGTGTCCTACCCAAAAGTATGTCCTTCCATCCACTGGTATGGTTCTAAACTTGGTAACAGATCTCTGGCATTGCCATGCACCAGCACACACTTGTATTATTATATTATACCTAGAAACATTATCAATGTTTGCATTATCTTGGTAACACTTTTCCTGAAGCACCTTTATGTGAAATGTTATATGGCCTTATAAACATTCACAGCACCTCATAGATCATTCTGCCCCTATAAGGTAACACATTACTTGACACCCAGCGTCATAATAGCTGACATAACGTGTCATAACACTGTCATGACACATATATTTAGACATGTTGTGACATACATTGCGTTATTTAATGGCTGGTCATGACACCTACATAAGAATGTCAAAACCGATACAACCTGCAACACAAGGCAAAACATTCCATTACACCATAGCCTGCTTGTCAACAGTATGTTTATGTTATATAACATTTTCTGAAATTGACCATATTAAATTATCATTGGATTTGCGCACACATTGATGTCAGACATGCACCTAGCCCAATGCTCTCTTGCTGATGACTGGGATGAATGCAGGAGCAGGTTTCAGGAGCAGGACAAGACACCCTCTTTTTGACTGATGACTGACATAATGGCATGTACGTGATAGGCCTATCTGGCTTATATGATGATGATGGTCATAATGCTTCTTGACAGTGTCATAAAGTGTATTTTCTTAGTCCAAGTAAAGTGACACAGGATGGTCATAATGCTTCTAGAAAGTGTCTTAAAGTGTATTTTCTACAAGTTATTTAAAATATGATGAAAACATGACTGTAAAGAATTCGTTACCACAACAACAAAGGACTTAAGAAACAAATGAAAGGAAACTTCTTGTCAGGGAAAAAACACATTTGAATAAATGTGGGTTTTGATACACTTACAGTATGTAGGTATCATAACCAGCCATAAGATAATGCAATATATGTCATAACTGGTGTAAATATATAGGTAATGACAGTGTTATGACCATATTATGACAGCTTATGACAAGTTATTTCAGCTGTTATGATATAATGACATGGTTATGACCGTGTCATAACGTGTTATGATGCTGAGTGTCAAGTAAAGTGTTACCCTATAGGTATATATATGCTGAACAAAAATATAAATGCAACATGCAACAATTTCAAAGATTTTACTAAATTACAGTTCATATGAGGAAATCAGTCAATAGAACCCCTAATCTATGGATTTCACATGACTGGGAATACATATATGCATCTGTTGGTCACAGATACCTTAAGAAAGGAGGGGCGTGGATCAGAAAACCAGTCAGGATCTGATGTGACCACCATTTGCCTCATGCAGTGCGACACATCTTCTTTGCATATAGTTGATCAGGTTGTTGATTGTGGCCTGTGTAATGTTGTCCCACTCCTCTTCAATGGCTGTGCGAAGTTGCTGGATATTGGCAGGAACTGGAACACTGTCATACACGTCGATGAAGAGTATCCCAACCATGCTCAATGAGTGACATGTCTGGTGAGTATGCAGGCCATGAAAGAACTGGGACATTTTCAGCTTCCAGGAATTGTATACAGATACTTGCATTATTGGGCCGTGCATTATCGTGCTGAAACATGAGGTGATGGCGGCGGATGGATGGCACGACAATGAGCCTCAGGATCTCGTCAATGTATCTCTATTCATTCAAATTGCCATTGATAAAATGAAATTGTGTTCGTAGCTTATGCCTGCACATACCATAACCCCACCGCCACCATGGGGCACTCTGTTCACAACACTGACATCAGCAAACCGCTCGCCCACACGAAGCCATACATGTGGTCTGTGGTTGTGAGGCCGGTTGGACGTACTGCCAAATTCTCTAAAACGACGTTGGAAGAGGCTTATGGTAGAGAAATTAACATTCAATTATCTGGCAACAGGTCTGGTGGACATTCTTGCAGTCAGCATGCCAATTGTGTGCTCCATCAAAACTTCAGACGTCTGTTACATTGTGTTGTGTGACAAAACTGCACATTTAGAGTGACCTTTTAATGTCCCCAGAACAAGGTGCACCTGTGTAATAATCCTACTGTTTAATCAGCTTCTTGATATGCTACACCTGTCAGGTGGATTATCTTGGCAAAGGAGAAATGCTCACTAACAGGGATGTAAACAAATCTGTGCAACAAATTTGAGAGAAATTCGCTTTTTGTGTATATGGAACATTTCTGGGAAATGTGTTTACATTCCTGTTAGTATATATATGTATAAATATATATACGAATTAGTTCTTAGCTGACTTGCCTAGTTAAATAAAGTTTAAATAAAATAAAATGATATTCTGTATATACAGTGGGGAGAACAAGTATTTGATACACTCCCGATTTTGCAGGTTTTCCTACTTACAAAGCATGTAGAGGTCTGTAATTTTTTATCATAGGTACATTTCAACTGTGAGAGATGGAATCTAAAACAAAAATCCAGAAAATCACATTGTATGATTTTTAAGTAATTAATTTGCATTTTATTGCATGACATAAGTATTTGATACATCAGAAAAGCAGAACTTAATATTTGGTACAGAAACCTTTGTTTGCAATTACAGAGATCATACGTTTCCTTGGCACAGGCAAAGTGAGTAAGCCAAGGGGGACCTGCTGAAAGAGACACTGAGAGTAAATGAGGAGACAGCCACAGGGAGAGGAAAGGAGAGAGAGAGATATGAGGAAAGAAAGAAAGGAAGCGAGGCCTTGCTTTATTATGGTCTAATATGCCTTCCAAACGCAGTGAGCGAGCGAGCAGAGGCGCACCGAGACATAATTATATCTCCTCCCTGGGCCGTCTCCCTGTATTAGCGTCTCCTCTAGTTCACTGACTGCGACAGAGACAAATGAGAGAGTTTTTCCAGCTGATCATTCTCATCCGTTACTGCCAGTTCCGTATGATAGATCATCGGAGTTAAAGCGGGCAATAGATCATGGCGTAAAAGAGACTCGCTAGCGTACCCCAGCGGAGCGCCTTTACAGATCACTGGTTGCCTAATACACATGTGGGTAAGAGTAAAATCCCGTTAGCTGTATTTTCCACCCCGATTAAGCCAGAATAAATGGTCACCTCCATCTCAGTGACCACCCGACTATGGGGGTGTAGTTGTATACACTAAGGCAAGCCACAACACGAAGGGGAGTAAGAGAAAACAACAGGATCTAAGAAATGTTGAGTCCGAACATAAAACTAAAATGGAAGAGAAAACGGTGCTGGTAGTCTTCACTCTCTTCCTCAAGACTACTGCTGATTTCCAAATTATGCATTTTTTTGTATTTTAAATTGGTTAACTTAAATAACAGGAGGTCTAAAGTATTGCCAACACAGGACTCTCCTTTCAATTCCAATATCCAGTAGCAGAACACTATAGTCCATAAAAGGGTATATCTGTATTCTGAGCAGATTTTCAACAGCCAGTATTTATGCATTAGCTTCATGTACTATAATGAGCGGTGGTATCAGGGCAATGGTGTAGGTAGGCTACAACAATGCAACTGTAGGCTTATCACATGACTATAGGCCGATCAATTAGTAAAGTGCTGATTTCTGACAATACCACAAGCAAACAAAAGGCTAAACAAATGTCAGTACTATTGCATATGCATTTGTTTACATTCCCTAATCATCAGCAGCATGAGGACATCCCTAAACAGCTAAAAACGACGTTATATTCTGTTGGTAACTCTGTGCTGCACAACATTATGAATTTCAATTAATTCTGATCAACACAAACGTTTGACCGCTCTCGTGTGGGGGACAGACACATAGACTGGGAGTCTGTAAACAGTATTGACACAATAGCAGCTGTAGATGCACTGAACACCAAAGATACAGGCAATTCACAATACAGCTGAACGGCTGTTGTTCATGTTGAGGAAAAAATATATCAATAATCAGCCACTCAGACTCTCCTAGCGCCATGTCTTTTAGTCCTTAACCTTTAAAGCCTCTGACAGTCTTGAAGCTTGACACATTAAAACAACACCTAACTGGAATGGTGTGATGTGCTTCCACCTTTAACGCTATAAGGTCCCTCGTAGTATCTACGAAATGGCTTCTGGATGGTGCCCCTTCCTGTGTGCCCCCGGTACCTAAATAAACCAATAAATACCTGCCATAATCAAAGGCAAGGATGTGGCAGCGATGATAAATGGGCGCAAGACATGGGACACCCGCTGTACGCGTCACCAGGGTTCCTGACAGGAGCCTCGGCAGGAACTCTGGGAGATTACCACGGTTAAAGTTGCACCCCTCCTCCTCTACCTCCACCCCCTCCTCTACCCAAACAGGAAAGGGTTATTGAAGTAGGATGGGATGATACCGGTATGTCAACCTGGTTCCCCTTCTCTGAAAAGTGTGTCCCTTTTTTGGGTTTTCTGTCTGGGAACCAAGGTTACAGTGATGAAAGCAAACCTATTGTCGGTGCAATGAAGTCACCCCCCATTGTTTATATAGTTGTATTGTACCTTGATGGGCAATTGTTTGTTTTGACCTTGCACAGCTCCGAACCATAGGTTTTTTGCTTCCAACTTTGACCTTGCTACATGAAAGAGTTAAGGAAAGATTGTAAATGTTTTAGTGACATTTAACCTTGAGGTCATTTGCAGACAGTATTTAGCTTAATACGTACTGTTATTCACTCACTGTTATTGCACTTGCACTACAGAGATATTAGTGTATGAATTACACAACTCCAGCATTTTCATATGGTTAAACACATGTCAAGAAAATTCAATTTTCATAAAGGACATTTCCTCAAATAAACATTACTGGCTGTTGATTTATGGAAAATTTAGATGTTTTAAAATCCTGCACTTAAATTCAACAAAATATCAACCTCGAAAATGATTTACTGTTTTTACAAATAATGGGAAAGGAATGGGAGGATCACTTACTTTCCTGCTAACAGGATTTGCTCACATACAGGCCTCTGTCACGTTGGTGTAAAGGGATCGGGAGACAGGTGCAGGAATGCGTAATATTTTTTTTTATTTACCCAAAGTACAGCGTGCCATGTAAAGGCACGGGGACGAAGACCAAACAAACAAATATACAAAACACAGGGTTGAAACCCAAACAAAAGAGCGAGGAGTACCTCGAATAAATACACGGGCGCACAATGATACCACACAGGACAAGACCCGTAATCATCTGCGCAATGCAAGCGACACGAATGCCGAAAAAACACAGCCCAGGTACTCACACAACCAACGGACATTGTAACAATAATCGACAGGACAATGGTGAACAAAGGGCACACTTATACAATTACTAATCAATGGGAATAGGGACCAGGTGTGCGTAATGACAGTTCCGGAGGGATCCGTGATAGCCTCAGTGTCTTCAGTGTGTCCCAGCTCTCTCTAAAACATTGATGAGGCTGAGAGATTCAAAACAACATGTGTAGGGTAGGGGGCAATGGCCAGGTCAAAGCTTTCACATTTGGCTTGCGAAACACCGGCAACAAGTAACAGGGGACAAGAAAAGATCCATGATATTAAGACTGATAATTTATGCCCTGTGATAGAAACCTGCCAAGTAAATCTAAAGTACTGCAAAGAAAAGGTCTGAAAAGAGGTTTCACTGTTAAATACGTTTATCAGGTAGTGGCCATACATTCACACTTACCTTTTATATAAGCCATGTCCATGACAACTGAGCTATAAGGTCAACCTGGAACATACATTTTAGCCTTTGTTATAGTCTTAGTAAGCATTTCATTTATAGTTGTAATTTCAGCTGTAACCCAGTAAAGCTCACAAACACAATTCTCCTGTGAACTACTTTCTTATCACCTGTTCTTAAAGTGATGCCAAACCCTCCACTGGTGTGCGTGGCCAAAGAGCTCTATTTTCATGTCATCCAACTAATGCAAACACCTGGAGTTGGCTAAACGGCGTTGTCACTTGGATTGGAACCGGTGCTTTGCTCAGATTACATGAAAATAGAGCTCTTTGGCCATGCACACTAAAGCTAGAATAGTCCTAGTAAATAGTCCTTGAAAAGACGTGTAATATATGTACTTTGCAGACGTTGAAGTTAGGTTCAATTTAGGTTCTGAATGAAAGGTGAAAATACATATTTTCCTTATGTTTAAAATACATATTTTCCAAGACGTTGAAAAGACATCTTTTCCGGACTTGAAAAATACGTATTTTCCAGACATTGAAGTCAGGATCATTTTCGTTTCTGAATGAAAGTTGAAAATACAGATTTTCTGGATGTTGAAAATATGCATTTCCCCAATGGCTTATTTTTAGTTCTGAATGAAAGCTGAAAATACTTTATTTAAAGACTTCTATGTTTGGGCCAAACCCGAGCTGGTCCAAAATCTGAATCAAACATAGATGTCTATAATTGGTTCAGATTTTGTCCAGACCAGACCAAAAACCAATGTCCGTGGGTGTCGAAATCAAGGCCGGTCCAGAATGCAAAAAACCCCTCCAAAAGGCACTGGCGTCAGTCAGTGCTTACTGAGGTGTAGCCTAAAATGTTGGCTGAAATTGATTTGTATGAATGCCCATCTACAGTACCAGTAAAAAGTTTGGACACACCTACTCATTCCAGGGTAGGAATGAGACATCGAAACTATGAAATAACACATATGGAATCATGTAGTATCTCAAACAGAAGAATCTCAAATATAAAATATATTTTGATTTGTGTAACACTTTTCTGCTTACTACATGATTCCATATGTGTTCTTTCATAGTTTTGATGTCTTCAATATTATTCTACAATGTAAAAAATAGTAAAATGTCTGAAAATCAGCTACTCCACATTATCAGGAGTTATTGTGAGCCTATTTGCAATGTGTTTACGAGAAATGCAGAAGCATTTTATTTTTTCGCTATGATCAGCTTGTCAAAAATGTATGGATACAAACTTGAAACCACTGATCATGACAATGAGGTGAAACTCATGAACAACAGTTGTGATTGTCCATTCCATATTGTCCATTTTACTTTGACATGTCTTGTCTTTAGGATACTGTGCATTCAGAAAGTATTCAGACCCCTTCCCTTTTTCCACATTTTGTTACGTTACAGCCTTTTTCTAAAATTGATTCAATTATTATTTTTCCTCATCAATCTACATACAATAACCCATAATGAAAAAGCAAAAATGTATTTTTTTGAAGAATAAAAAATTAAAAAAATTAAACTTATTTACATAAGGATTCAGACCCTTTGCTATGGGACTCGAAATTGTGCTCAGGTGCATCCTGTTTCCATTGATCATCCTTGAGATGTTTCTACAACTTCATTGGAGTTCACCTGTGGTAAATTCAATTTATTGTACATGATTTGGAAAGGTACATGCCTGTCTACATAAGGTCGACAGTGCATGTCAGAGCAAAAACCAAGTCATGAGGTCGAAGGAATCGTTCATAAAGCTCCGAGACAGGATTGTGTTGAGGCACAGATCTGGGGAAGGGTACCAAAACATTTATGCAGCATTGAAGGTCCCTAAGAACACAGTGGCTTCCATCATTCTTAAATTGAAGAAGTTTGGAACCACCAAGACTCTTCCTTCAACCTCATGGCTTACTATTTAATTTCTTAAAATCAACTACCCAACTTTATCAGGAGTTATCATGAACCTGTTTGCAATGTGTTTACGGGAAATGCAGAAGTATTTAATTTTTTCGCCGTGATTAGCTTGTCAAAAATAACCACCAAGACTCTTCCTAGAGCTGGCCGCCTGGCCAAACTGAGCAATCGGGGAGAAGGGCCTTCGTCAGGGAGGTGACCAAGAACCCGATGTTCACTCTGACAGAGCTTCAAAGCTCCTCTGTGGAGATGGGAGAACCTTCCACAAGGACAACCATCTCTGCAGCATTCCACCAACCAGGCTTTTATGGTAGAGTTGCCAGATGGAAGCCACTCCTCAATAAAAGACACATTACAGCCCACTTGGAGTTTGCCAAAAGGACCTTAAGGACTCTCAGACCATGAGAAACAAGATTCTCTGGTCTGATGAAACCAAGATTGATCGTTTTGGCCTGAATGCCAATCGTCACGTCTGGAGGAAACCCGCATTTTTTATTTGATTGGGATTCATTTAGGTTTTCCTATTTGATCTGAGAAACCTGAATGATGTAAAAAGTGTATGTCTTATTACATTGTCATGCATTTTATCTCCAGCCATAGAAGACCATAGACCATAGAAAAGGCCACAAAATATTTCTACAATAGCCTATATCTGCTGCATGATTTATGTTAGATAATTGTTTTTGACGGAACGTTGGTGGAGCGCCACAGTGATGCATCTCTCCATCAGCACCCTGGAGAGGTGCGGTGGGAATGGACAAGCAAAATATTTTACTCCGCTGCCTTTGACAAAGTGAGCAATGTTTATCACAGGGCGGCATCAGCGCTCACCTAAAAAGCCAATATGCCACTGCTTGAGAGAAATTGTCATTGGTTTTGGGCAGAATTATGTTAGGTTTTATGTCTTGTTGTTGTTGGAGGTCCGGCCATAGGCAGCTGCCTAATCCTGCCTCATGAGCTCATGGGCCGTGGAAATGTGAATGCATGAGCAGAGAAGAACCCCATACCTATACTGTAAAATATGGTGGTGAAGCTTTGATGTTATGGTTCTATCTTGCTTCCACTGATCCTGGGGTCCTTGTTAAGATCAGCGGCAGCATAAACTTTACACAGTACCACGACATTTTAGCCAAAAACCTGATTTCCTTTGCCAGGAGGCTGAAACTTTGCTGCAAGTGTATCTTCCAGCAAGAAAATAACCCCAAGCACACATCAAAATCCACAAAGAAATGGTTAATTGGCCACAAAATCAACATTTTGCAATTTCCATCTCAGTCTCCGGACCTAAAACTCATTGAAAACATATGGTTTGAATTGAAGAGGACAGCCCATAAGCGCAGACAAAGCATATCAAGGATCTGGAAGGAATCTGTATGGAGGAAGATCCCTCCCAATGTGTTCTCCAGTTTATAAAACATGTTAGAAAAAGGATCAGTGCCGTTATCCTCGCAAGGTGAGGTATTGAAAGGTATTGAAAACAGGGGTGTCAATAATTTTGACCCCTACCTCTTTCAGATGTATTTTATAACTTGTTAAAGTTATAATCACCTGACCAAGTCCTAAAGCAATAGGACTCCCTAAATCGTTCTCAGATTATTACCAATCCCACAAGGTATGACTCCAAACACCAAGAAAAGGCTACTCTCCTCGATGTTATCCTCACAAATAATCCTAATAGGTATCAGTCTGGTGTTATCTGTAATGGCCTTAGTGATCACTGTTTTACAGCCTATGTTTGTTATGGCTGCTCAGTGACACGACCTGTTTTATTTATTTATTTATTTATTGATCATAGATGCTTGCTAAAAAACTTGATTGAGCAAGCAAGCCTTCCTTCATGAACTGGCCTCTGTAAAATGGTATAGAAAAAACTTGACGCTTGACGCTCAGTCGAAGACGCTTGGACCTTATTTTTTGATATTTTCAGTGGTATTGTTAACAAACACGCCCCCATAGAAGGGGTGGGAGATAAGGGAATGTTGGATGAGCAAGGAGGCATGGCCTTGCCCATGCTCCTTGCCCATGCTACCCATGCTAGATTACTGAGACATAATTTCTAGATTGGCACACTGTCCTTCTCTCAGCACATATCAAAGCTGCAGGCTAAAGTTAAATCTAGACCTGGTTTCGTATCGTAATCGCTCCTCTTTCCCCTCAGCTGCCAAACTAACCCTGATTCATATGACAATCCTACCCATGCTAGATTACGGAGACATCATTTATAGATTGGCAGGTAAGGGTGTTCTCGAGCGGCTAGACGTTCTATACCATTCGGCCATCAGATTTTCCACCAATGCTCCTTATAGAACACATCACTGCACTCTGTACTCCTCTGTAAACTGCTCATCTCTGTATACCCGTCGCAAGACCTACTGGTTGATGCTTATTTATAAAACCCTCTTAGGCCTCACTCCCCCTTATCTGAGATATCTACTGCAGCCCTCATCCTCCACGTACAACACCCGTTCTGCCAGTCACATTCTGTTAAAGGTCCCAAAAGCACACACATCCCTGGTCGGTCCTCTTTTCAGTACACTGCAGCTAGCGACTGGAACAAGGTGCAACAAACACTCAAACTGGACAATTTTATCTCAATCTTTTCATTCAAAGACTCAATCATGGACACTCTTACTGACAGTTGTGGCTGCTTTCTGTGATGTATTGTTGTCTATTTCTTCTTGCCCTTTGTGATGTTGTCTGTGCCCAATAATGTTTGTACCATGTTTTGTGCTGCTACCATGTTGTGTTGCTACCATGATGTGTTGTCACGTGTTGCTGCTATGTTTTTGTCTTAGGTCTTTCTTTATGTAGTGTAGTGTTGTCTCTCTTGCTGTGATGTGTTTTGTCCTATATATTTTTTTTAATATATTTTTAATCCCAGCCCCCATCACTGCAGGAGGCCTTTTGCCTTTTGGTAGACCGTCATTGTAAATAAGAATTTGTTTTTCACTGACTTGCCTAGTTAAATAAAGGTTAAATAATAATAAATAAAATAAAATGGCCAGTGCAGTCAAAAATGTGATTTTCATGTGTTGTATATAGTGTATATTTCCACACTATGAGGTTGGAATAGTACTGTTAACTTCTTGAGAATACAGGGGGTGCTATTTTTCCATTAGCATAATTTGCTCTACAGATTAAACTGCCTCTTATTCAATTATTGCTCTTACTATATGCATATAAATAATACCATTGGAAAGAAAACAATCTCTAGTTTCTAAAACCGTTTCAATTTTGTCTCTGAGTGATACACAAGTCATTTGACAGCACTTTCCCTGACCAAGAAGGAGAATGCAAGAAGTCTATGCTCGCTTCAACGCTCTGCCTATATATGGTCATGACCCCTATGACCAGAAACACACTTCATTCGCCTTCCTCTGGGTGTCAAGAGGACGTCAGAGGAGAAATTCTTTGTTTATCTGGTACTGACGTGAAATAAGACCTATTTCTTTGGCGTGACCGACAACTTCCGGTTTTCTGATTCGCACGAGTTGGAGCTGCGATTGTGTACTGTTTTGCTGGCGTTATGGATGAAAACTATCTCCGTGTCGAATTTTGTTTGATACATGTGACCATATCATCGTAATGTATGTTTTTTCAATATAGTTTAATCAGATTATTTGAATTTTTTCGGGAGTTTTGTGGTGTTCCGTTGTCTGATTTTATTTACGTTTGAGAGATCCGTGCCACTCGACCAGTACCTGTGCTAAATGGAGTGGGAAAGGAACAATTCTGAACGGAACCAACGACTCATCTTGACAAAGGACACTTTGATCAACATTCTGATGAAAGATCAGCCATAGTAAGACCCAATTTACGATGTTATATCATATCTGTTGTGCATGTGAACTGGCCGTGGGCGCCTAGCCGAATCTGCCTGGTATAGCTATGCTAATTTAGCGCTACATTTTGTTTTCGTTATAAAACATTTAATAAATCTGAAATATTGTTTGGATTCACCAGATGTTGGGCTTTCAATATCTGTACGCTGTGTATTTTTCTGAAATGTTTTAAGATGAGTAATTCGTTATATGACGTTGGTCTCTGTAATTGTTCTGGCTGGGTCAGCACTATTTCAGATTGCAGCTGCAATGTAGAACTGTGATTTATACCTGAAAAATGCACATTTTTCAAAAAAAAACTATGCTATACCATAAATATGTTATCAGACTGTCATCTTATGAAGTTGTTTCTTGGTTAGTGGCTATATATATTTTTATTTAGTCGAATTAGTGATAGCTACTGACGCAGGAAAAAACTATTGGGAGTAAAAAAATCGTGTCCTTTGCTAACGTGGTTAGCTAATAGATTTACATATTGTGTCTTCCCTGTAAAACATTTTAAAAATCTGAAATGGTGGCTTTATTCACAAGACCTGTATCTTTCATCTGGTGTCTTGGACTTGTGATTTAATGATATTTAGATGCTACAAGTTACTTGTGACGCTATGCTAGCTATGCTACTCAGTGGGGGGGGTGGTATGACTTTTGGACTGGCAGGTGACAGTTTTGGTGGTATGACTTTTGGACTGGCAGGTGACATCAAACTAGCTAATAGACCAATGAGAAAGAGTGTTCCAAACCTCTCTGCCAATAACAACTAGTCTTCAGTCTTCCCCTCCCACTCAGACCACTCCCAGACAGACATAGCAAAATTCTTGCTTGAGAAATTGCTCTTAGCTAAAAAGCAATTTCTGCTTCTTTTTTTTTACCATTTTAATTGAAAACAACCACAGTAAGGTACTTAATTGTTACCCAGAAATTATTTGATATTGTGATAAAAACAGCTGCATTGGACCGTTGAACAAAATCTGTTTCTCTGAGCAATTGTATTAGTGTAAAATAATATAATTTCCATATTTTTGAAGCTTACAATATGGAGGAACGTGTTCGGGGCCTTGCATTTTTTTTCTTTTTTTTCTCACCTTTATTTAACCAGGTAGGCTAGTTGAGAACAAGTTCTCATTTATAACTGCGACCTGGCCAAGATAAAGCAAAGCAGTGCGACACAAACAACAACACAGAGTTACACATGGAATAAACAAACATACAGTCAATAATATCATAGAAAAAGTCTATATACAAATGAGGTATGATAAGAGAGGTAAGGCAATAATTAGGTCATAGTGGCAAAATAATTACAATATAACAATTAAACACTGGAGTGATAGATGTGCAGAAGATGAGTGTGCAAGTAGAGATACTGGGGTGCAAAGGAGCAAAATAAATAAAATAAATAACAGTATGGGGATGAGGTAGTTGGATGGGCTATTTACAGATGGGCTATGTACAGATGCAGTGTGAGCTGCTCTGACAGCTGGTGCTTAAAGCTAGTGAGGGAGATATGACCCTCCAGCTTCAGTGATTTTTGAAGTTCGTTCCAGTCATTGGCAGCATCCCTGGCCACAGCTTCGGTCTCGCCCACAAAGGGTAAAGAATAGGGAATCTCTCAATGAAATGCATTTATTTTAGTGCTGCGTTAAATGGCTTAAAATATAATATTTTCATATAATCATGTATTCTATCTATAACCAAGTTAATGCCTGACTTGTGATGTACAAGCCATCAAATGGAATTCCGAATAATAAGTCACTGTTATCACTTAAGGTGCACAAATGCCAATTCAATACAGGCTAGAACAACTGCATGCCAATGCAGGTGTTCCGTGCACTGTAAAAAGTCACAAAAAAAGGCACGAAGCGGCTGAGCTAGCTAGCTGTTAAGCATTTTGAACGTGACACCTTTCTAGCAAGCAGAAGACAGCAAGCTAGCTAACTATTTTCCAATTAGGCATTAGTTTCATAACCAATAGCTAAGGTTGCAAGCTAGCTTAATCTAGCCTGCATAATACTGTTTTCCTTGTTTGTTGATCTGCAATGCTAGCTAGCTATCTTTGCAGTTCCAACCTGCCCATCCAACCAGATCGCAATGGGGAGCTACAGTAGCTAGCTAAATATTTCTAGTACAGAACAGACATTCTTCAAGTTGAAGTTTGATATTAGTAGTGCTGTAGTAAAGGATCTATTATACAGCCAGATAAGACAAATACGATTTAAACCTACAAATATAGCATGTCTGTCATGTATACCCCCTCTCCGGGCTCTAGGTCATCAGGCTGCTGATTATCCCGCACACCTGTCACCATCGTCAAGCGCACCAGTGCCTCATGACACTCACCTGGACTCCATCACCTCCTTGATTATCTTCCCTACATCTGTCACTCCCCTTGGTTCTTTCCTCAGGTGTTATTGACTCTGTTTCATGTCGGTGCGTTGTTTGTGTTTCGTGTTTATTGTTCTGTTAATTTATTAAAACACTCACTCCCTGTACTTGCTTCCCGACTCTCAGCGCGCTCGTTACAGTGTCAATTTCAAGCAAATCACATGTAAGTGAATGGGTTTTCCGACGTTCTAAAGCTTTGTTTGCCCTTGTGGTCTTTGCTAAGCTAAACAGTGGGCCTCACGTCATTGATGACACAAACCTGTCTTCTTCCATAGCTCATTATTTGAATTATGTATTTTATATAATAATTTTTGCTTATCTTTAGCAAGGATGTCAATCATTTCAGACCCCACTGTATCTCTATGGTTTCAATTGTTTTGGTTGTGACCGTATCGGTGTGGATTTGTTTTTACTTATTTCAGACTTTATAGAATCCCCACAGCTAACATATGGCTGGCTATCTTTCATTTGGACAGATGCACATACCAGTAAACATATATTTTAGTCACAAAATCATACTTTACATATTTATTGATATATTAGATGTTCGGTAGTGGCACTTCCTAAAAATACATGAAGATTTACCAACTTGCTCACTCATTTTCTTCAAAATGTTTGCAGACACACTACTCACCATGTGGCCAGGCTGGAGAGGTGTGCAATCCCATCACCTGATGATATTTGTATGGGTGTGGCTTAAGGCACAATTCTTCTACAGTCTTTTAATGTGTGTGTTTTGGTAGTTATCTCAAAGGGTGCGATATCATACTGATCACGTTTTCTAATTAGATCATTATCTTTCAACGTAATAATAGAACAACTCAATGTTCCATTGAAATAATAGTGTTAAAAAAGTTTAACAAATATGAATTGCTTTATTTTAAAAAATAAAGCCACCTCTCAATAGAAATAGGTGAATGAACAATGACTTTGTACTATATTAATTTTACATTTTGTTTGTTATTGCCTTGGGTTGAATTAGAACATACACTACATGACCAAAAGTACATGAACACCTCCTCGTCAAACGTCTCATTCCAAAATCATGGATATTAATGTGGAGTTGGTCCCCCCTTTGCTGCTACAACAGCCTCCACTCTTCTGGGAAGGCTTTCCACTAGATTTTGGAACATTGCTGTAGGGACCTGCTTCCATTCAGCCCAAAGAGCACTAGTGAGGTCGGGCACTGATGTTGAGCGATTAGGCCTGGCTCGCAGTCACCGCTCCAATTCATCCCAAAGGTGTTTGATGGGGATGAGGTCAGGAATATGCGCAGGCCAGTCAAGTTCATCCTCACCGAACTTGACAAACCATTTCTGTATGGGCCTAGCTTTGTGCATGGGGGCATTGTCATGCTGAATCAGGAAAGGGCCTTTCCAGAACTGTTGCCAAAAGGTTGGAAGTACAGAATCGTCTAGAATGTCATTGTATGCTGTGAGTTAAGATATCCCTTCACTAGAACTGAGGGCCCTAGCCCGAACCATGAAAGAAGGCCCCAGATTATTATTTCGTCCACCAAAACCCAGATACGTCCGTCGGACTTCCAGATGGTGAAGCGTGATTCATCACTCCAGAGAACATTTTTCCACTCTTCCAGAGTCCAATGGCAGCGAGCTTTACACCCCTCCAGCCGACGCTTGGCAGTGCGCATGGTGATCTTAGCCTTGTGTGCGGCTGCTCGGCCATGGAAACCCAATTCATGAAGCTCCCGACAAACAGTTATTGTGATGACGTTGCTTACAGAAGCAGTTTAGACAATTTTAACATGCTATGCTCTTCAGCACTTGGCGATCTCATTCTGTGAGCTTGTGTGTCCTACCACTTCGTGGCTGAGCCGTTGTTACTCCTAGACATTTCCACTTCACAACAACAGCACTTATAGTTGACCGGGGCAGCTCTAGCTGGGCAGAAATTTGACGAACGAAGTTGTTGGAAAGGTGGCATCCCATGGCAATGCCACGTTGAAAGTCAATTAGCTCTTCAGAAAGGCCATTCTACTGCCAATGTTTTCCTTTGGAAATTGCATGGCTTTGTGCTCCATTTTATACATCTGTTGCAACGGGTGTGGCTGAAATAGCCAAATCCACTAATTTGATGGGGTGTCCACTTAATTTTGTATATGTAGTGTATCAATACAATTTTATTTGATTCATGATGTAAATAAATGTCCTAAGTTTGGAGACATAACTGTTTTGATAATTTGTTTTTTTAGTGGTGGGACTGCAATTTGCCTTCTGTTGAATCATGCATGTACTCCGCAGCAAAGCCACTTCTGTTCAAACAAAAGGAAAAAATGCTTTCCTGATTCCCTCCCTTAACATCCTGGGACCAGGGGAGAGTACGCTACTTTACCTGCGCTGCAACAGAGCCCTCCAAGGAGAGAGAGAGCCTAACACACACCCTGAGGAGTGAATTATCTTGGCTGCTAAAATGAGCCCTCCGACAACAGTGACATTGAAAGATTCATTTGCACAGTGTTTGCAAACCCAACCAGCCCCTACCCCCTCCAGCCCTCTTCCACAAAACCCCCCGGAGTCATCTAGTGTCGACCGTCCTCGCATCAGCCGACGGGGGGATGAAGAGAACAGCCAACCAGCACCTCGGAGGGAGCCGTCACCCCCCCACCCCTCTCCTGTCCCCAAAACGGTGGCATACGGCTGTCAGCTCCCAAAACGAGATGTCGTGTCAACGCGGGAAAATTACACAATAACGAGGCCCACTTGAGATTAGGCTAATGAGAAAATCAAAACACAATTTAATTCTTGTCAGCGGCAAAGCGTCTTTAAATTACCTCTTGTAGCATGCTGATTAAGAGAAGTCTGCCAGTCAGCCTGCTTCCTCCTATAAATAGCCCCAAGGCTTTCTGGACCAGGGCTCGCTTTGTTTTGTGGCAGCAAACACACACACACACACACACACACACACACACACACACACACACACACACACACACACACACACACACACACACACACACACACACACACACACACACACACACACACACACACACACACATGCTCTCTCCTCATGTCACCTGCTTTGACCAAATGTCTGTTTGTTCAAAATGACCACATGTCCATAGGTTCAAAATGGCCCTGCAAGTGTGATAGTTTTATACACTTATTATTTGATATTGGCTGCAGCACTGTCATCAAGTTAATCCTGTATGTCCTCATTTACTTTGCCCTATGAGAAAGCACAACAGTATCAGTATGCAGAACAGCAATGCTTCAAGAAATGGTTTGACTTTGTTACTACTACAGATTAACTGTGGAATGTTCATATTTACCAAAGGCAACTATCCCTGTTTACCAGAGATATCCAGGTTCTACTGTTTAATGATCTTCCCAGTTCAACGCTATTGTTTTCTCTCCAAGGGCCATTTCTCAACTTGTCATGATCCTGGCATCTGCAGTTTGCTCCCCTAATATCGATGTCACAATGGCAATTAACTGGCAAAATGTAAGTTACAATGAGCCACGATAAGGCCGGATGATCGCTATTCCCAAACAACCTGCAAGCATATGGCACCAAATGTTACATTTCTCTAATAGCCCATGAGAGTAGCCGTGTTGCCATTCAAATGAAGGGGAAAGCTGTGCTGAAAGCACAGAAGTAGGTTGCATCTCAGAGGGTATCACTTCAGATATATCAAACCTGCTATAACATAGTTAGTTGTAAATATGTTTGTAAATGTATATACTAATGCATTTTAAAGTATTGTAATGTGTTATAATTTTATTGTATACTGTGTTATCAACCAATGTTTTTCTAATTTCAAGCAGTGGAAGCCCCTGCTCGCCAACAGATCAAATTGTTTCCCCATCGTGACCTGTCACAATACCGAGGTGACCAGCCCAGATTTTTTTGGCCAGTGCTTTGATTGCCACCGTCGGGCAGTCAAGGAGCTAACGCTATTTCCACGTCTTTACGTGCTCCGCTTCTCTCCTCGACACGGCTCCAGGAGAGCCATATGGCTGCAGGACACGCTCCTCATTTTTCAGATAACTTCTCAAGCGAGAGGACAGGGCCGGAGCTCTGGAGAATTAGCCCTACCTCCCCACATGCATGTTTTGAATATGGAGCAGCTGCCATTATCTGGTCAGAGTTCTTGTATGACCAGCAAGCAGCTAATCTCTGAATTAAGTACAATTTAATTGGAGCTTTTTTGTTTGTATGACTGACTGAGGAAATGGCTTCACTTTCATGTCATATAAGGGGATTGACCTGTGCCTTAGCAAGTCGACATACAGTGGCTTGCGAAAGTAGTCACCCCCCATGGCATTTTTCCTATTTTGTTACCTTACAACCTGGAATTAAAAAATATTTTTTTGGGGGGGTTGTATCATTTGATTTACACAATATGCCGTCCACTTTGAAGATGCAAAATATTTTTTCTTGTGAAACAAGCAAGAAATAAGACAAAAAAACTGAAAACTTGAGCGTGCATAACTATTCAACCCCGAAAGTCAACACTTTGTAGAGCCACCTTTTGCAGCAATTACAGCTGCAAGTTTCTTGGGGCATGTCTCTATTATCTTGGCACATCTAGCCACTGGGATTTTTGCCCATTATTCAAGGCAAAACTGCTCCAGCTCCTTCAAGTTGGATGGGTTCCACTGGAGGACAGCAATCTTTAAGTCATACCACAGATTCTCAATTGGATTGAGGTCTGGGCCATTCCAAGACATTTAAATGTTTCCCCTTAAACCACTCGAGTGTTGCTTTAGCAGTATGCTTAGGGTCATTGTCCTGCTGAAAGATGAACCTCCGTCCCAGTCTCAAATCTTTGGAAAACTGAAACAATTTTAGTCTCATTTGACCAGAGTACCTTCTTCCGTATGTTTGGGGAGTCTCTCCCATGCCTTTTGGCGAACACCAAAAGTGTTTGCTTACTTTTTTCTTTAAGCAATGGCTTTTTTTCTGGCCACTCTTCCGTAAAGCACAGCACTGTGGACTGTACGGCTTAAAGTGATCCTATGGACAGATACTCCAATCTCCACTGTGGATTTTGCAGCTCCTTCAGGGTTATCTTTGGTCTCTTTGTTGCCGCTCTGATCAATGTCCTCCTTGCCTGGTCCGTGAGTTTTGGTGGGCAGCCCTCACTTGGCAGGTTGTTGTGGTGCCATATTCTTTCCATTTTATAATAATGGATATAATGGTGCTCCGTGGGATGTTCAAAGTTTTGGATATTGTTTTATAACCCAACCCTGATCTGTACTTCTCCACAACTTTGTCCCTGACCTGTTTAAAGATCCTGCCGCTTGCTTGGTGGTGCCACTTGCTTAGTGGTGTTGCAGACTCTGGGGCCTTTCAGAACAGGTGTATATATACTGAGATTATGTGACAGATCATCTGACACTTATATTGCACACAGGTGGACTTTATTTAACTAATTATGTGACTTCTGAAGGTAATTGGTTGCACCAGATCTTATTTAGGGGCTTCATAGCAAAGGGGGTGAATACACACACCACTTTTCCGTTTAAAAAAAATATATATTACTTTTTTTCATTTAACTTCACCAATTTGTACTATTTTGTGTATGTCCATTACATGAAATCCAAATAGAAATCCATTTAAATTACAGGTTGTAATTTACGCCAAGGGGGATGAATACTTTTGCAAGCCACTGTACAGTAGCACTCTTCCGGGCTCTATAAAAAATAATCATTGGTATTAGGAAACTACGGTCAATCTGAGCTAGCCTGATAGGTTTGTTAGCATTACTCCCATCATTCTATGAATTGCTGCATTCCTACATTATGTCCTTAGGATGGTTGGATCCTGTCTCCTCAAAGGGCTGTGCCATTGAAAGAGTTAAGACTTCTTCTCTCCTGATACCCTGATGTTGGCAATGCATGACAGCACCAGTTGACAGCACAGCTATGTATGACAGATGACAGTGGAGGTAGGAGCGATCTGGAAGTGGAGATGATTATGAAGATAAGGTGTCCACAGGACATTCCCCCCTCCCCCACTCTCACGCGTGCGCATACACACACTTTCCTCAAAGGCATCGTCCCATCTATTTGACACAGTAATTACAGCACACACTGATTCCAATGATGGATGAAGTCCCAGTCTGGGATGAACAGTTCTCTCTCACTCTCGCTCTCTCTGTCTCGCCCCCCCCCCCCCCCCCCCCCACCCCATATGTCCGTGTTACCCATAGTCCTATACTCCTCTCAGAAAGTCTTACTTATCAATACAAACAATGGCTGTCTGAGAAAGACAATGTGCAGCAATGCTAAACTCCATCCCATCTACAGGATTATGCATCCTTTTATCCCCCAAAACCGAAGGAGAGTAAACCGAAGGACAGTTGTCACCTTGAAGAATGTTAGGACTGATTATACTGTCAAAGATTACACCTTATCCATTGCGCGAGCACGCACACACACTCGCACAGAGGAGCGAGTAAGTGAGTGAGGTGTGCCTGACTGCCTGCCAGTGCAGCAGCAGATGCTGCCTGGCGTTTAATTGAGTTCTTAATGCAGCACAAAAGGAGAGGCCCGATTCAATTTGGCTCCTCGCGCCTCGTCCCACTGCCCTTTATGTTTCATTATGGGGGAGCCAGAACACCTGGCGGGAGCCTTGGGACGTGGCGGAAAGCAAGGTGACGGCCGCCACACTAGATGTGACAAGGATGGCAGGGTGGCGAGGGTGCAGGAGGAGAAGGAGGGAGGGAGGGGAGTAGCCTCCAGCAAAGAGAGACGTGCTGTTGCCAGCCAGAGAGAGCCAAATAGGCCCATCCCGTTCTAGCTGCCCCCTCCTCACACCTTCACGATGGAGCCGATGACCCCTGACGCATCAAAAGCTGTCAGGGGAGAGGGAGAGACATGCAGGTTTACTGTCAGCCCGGCGCCTGACCTTCTCAACGCCTGCTTATGCCTTTTTCATTAGGCGCCAGAGGGAGGGGGTCCTCTCTGGTCTGCTGCCCCAGCACATTTGCTTGAAATGCAGGCAATCAGACTAATGTCATCGTGGTAAATTAATGCATGTGCCATAACTGTGTGAATATTGCTATTAATATGGAGGGAATTATTCCTCATGCAATTAAGTCATCATATACTAGGATGTTTGAAATGTCTTAATTTTCAATTGGATCACCAACAAGAGCAAGGTGTGGTTAGCAAATGAGCAAGTCTATGGGGGTGCATAACATATTCACAACAGGGTGTAATCCTAACAGCTTTTTTCTTTAATATTTGTTAAACTCCTTCTGGAGTATATCTGGGCTATCTATTCAGGAACAAAGCAAAAATAAAAGCTACTAGTCATTTAGCAGAAGTCTATGGGGACCAGTCATAGAGTTTTGAAGCCATAAACTCCTAACAGTTCACACAGGCTCGCACGAACTTTGTGCCCACTATTGTTTACCGGCCCTCATCTAATGGACCCTTTTCTGCCACCAAAATGTAGCCATTTTGCAGAAAAAAAGGAAGAGATTGGGGATGGTGCCATTTCCAGACAGGATGTGGGTATGGGAATGGGAATGTAGGCACATTGTTGGCCTTGGGTCTCACCCACACAATCTCTTTCAGGTCTTTTAGAGTAGGAGTAGTAGGGCGTTAGTCTACCTTGCGAGTTTCCTGTTCCCTTACATTTAGGCCTATCAGGCTCGAGGGACGTTATGGTTGTGACAAAGTATATTTACGGGGGAGTGGAGAGCATCCCTCCCTGACGTCAGCCGTGCGTTGGCTTCCTACGATGTGTTGATAGCTGAGAAGGGGCAGAATTACTCTGGCCTTTTCCTCTGTGATTCGGCAATGGCTGTTTATAGAAAGGCTTGTGAAACTGTTTAGCCTGTCACTTTGTCTCCCCCGAAACATATGGAAAATCGATTGTATTCCTGGGAACGTTCCGCTGCTGGGCTGTTTTTTGTTGAATCTCTACGGACAAATTGGACCAATGGAAATGGATAAACCCAATGTAGAGGCGGTGTTAGAGGTAAAGGTACTACAGGTTGTCCTTGTGTTATATCTAAAATGAAGGCTGCTGCCAAAGCGAAACACTGCGCCAAATATCCTAGTTTGTCAGTTTGTCGAAAACCTTCAAAGAGAGACTGGTGCATTGATTGGGGTTATGAGTTGTTTGCATAAACATTTTGTGTGGAGGCTACCTGACTAAAAAACATGCCTTTTTTTCTGAGGAGTTAAACCAAGTCCACACTCGGTCACTCTCTACACAGTGATTCAGATGGCACAGGCTCCCCCCCCCCCCACCTTCTTCAAATTGATCAAGTCACTGCTCTCTCTCCTCTCATCCATCACTTTCCGTCACCATACTGAGTGGAAGACAGAATTAGTTGGGGCTCTGAAGATTTTCTGTAGCACACCAGCAGGGTTAGGGAGTAACGGGATGTAAAGGATTACAAAAAAACGGTAACTCTAATCTGTTACCTTACCACCAAAAATATTGTAATAAGATTACAGATACTTTTGCAAAACTAGATGATTACTTCAAGGATTACTTTTAAATTCAGAAAGGATGTTTGCGGATTTTTTTTTGTTGTTGACACTTTTCTGTTTTCTCAATGAAATTCAAATCAGCCTTGAAAAAAGGTGCAAGTTTAAGTTTGTTCCACCTGAGCGAGTCTGACCACAAGTCAGAGACCTGATAACTCACCAAATGTATTTGATCGATCGCGGGAAAAGAGCAGGAATAGGTTTTTGTAGGCTACAGTCCAAGCAAGCTATGTCTTCTAATGGTACGACTGCTGTCGGCATTCAAAGATGATCCAATTTGAATAAACGCTTGGAGGTAAGGATGACAGCAGTGGTGTAGTCTACGACGATACGGATATCACTTATTATTGATATCTACACTTGATGCAGCACTCCATCACACTCCTTCTTGGTAAAATAGCCTCTACACAGCTTGTAGGTGTGTTGGGTCATGGTCCTGTTGAAAAACAAATGATAGTCCCACTAGGCCCAAACCAGATGGGATGGCGTATCACTGCAGAATGCTGTGGTAGCCATGCTGGTTAAGTCTGAATAAATCTAAATAAATTCTAAATAAATAATTCTAATAATAAATAATTCTAAATAAATCACACCAGCAAAGCACCCCCACACCACAACACCTCCTCATCCATGCTTTACGGTGGGAAATACACATAGGGAGATCATCTGTTCACCCACACCGCGTCTCACAAAGAAACGGTGGTTAGTATCAAAAAATCTCAAATTTGGACTTCAGACCAAAGGACAAATTTCCACTGGTCTAATGTCCATTGCTGGTGTTTCTTGGCCCAAGCAAGTCTCTTCTTTTTATTGGTGTCCTTTAGTAGTGGTTTCATTGCAGCAATTCGACCATGAAGGCCTAATTCACACAGTCTCCTCTGAACAGTTGATGTTGAGATATGTCTGTTACTTGAACTCAGTGAAGCATTTATTTGGGCTGCAATTTCTGGTTAGGCTGGTTACTCTAAAGGCTGGTTACTCTAAAGGCTGGTTACTCTAAAGAACTTATCATCTGCAGCAGAGGTAACTCTGGGTCTTCTATTCCTGTGGTGGTCCTCATGAGAGCCAGTTTCATCATAGCACTTGATGGTTTTTGCGACTGCACTTGAAAAAACGTTCAAAGTTCCTGAAATATTTTGTAATGATGGACTGTCATTTCTCTTTGCTTATTTGAGCTGTTCTTGCCATAAAATGGATTTGGTCTTTTACCAAATAGGGCTGTATATCCCCCTACCTTGTCACAACATACGTGATTGGCTAAAACGCATTAATTAAGAAGGAAAGAAATTCCACAAATTAACTTTTAAGAAGGCAGACCTGTTAATTGAAATGCATGCCAGGTGACTACCTCATGAAGCTGGTTGAGAGAATGCGAAGCTGTCATCAAGGTAAAGGGTGGCTATTTAAAGAATCTCAAATAAAAAATATATTTTGATTTGTTTAACACTTTTTTGGTTACTACATGATTCCATGTGTTATTTCATAAACTCAGCAAAAAAGAAATGTCCCTTTTTCAGGACCCTGTCTTTCAAAGATAATTTGTAAAAATCCAAATAACTTCACAGATCTGTATTGTAAAGGGTTTAAGCATGCTTCCCATGCTTGTTTCCCATGCTTGTTCAATGAACCATAAACAATTAATGAACATGCACCTGTGGAACGGTCGTTAAGACACTAACAGCTTACAGACAGTAGGCAATTAAGGTCACAGTTATGAAAACTAAGGACACTAAAGAGGCCTTTCTACTGACTCTGAAAAACACAAAAAGAAAGATGCCCAGGGTCCCTGCTCATCTGCGTGAACATGCCTTAGGCATGCTTCAAGGAGGCATGAGGACTGCAGATGTGGCCAGGGCAATAAATTGCAATGTCCGTACTGTGAAACGCCTAAGACAGCACGGACCGCTCATCGTCCTCGCGATGGCAGACTACGTGTAACAACACCTGCACAGGATCGGTACATCTGAACATCACACCTGCGGGACAGGTACAAGTTGGCAACAACAACTGCCCGAGTTACACCAGGAATGAAACAATCCCTCCTTCAGTGCTCAGACTGTCCGCAATAGGCTGAGAGAGAATGGACTGAGGGCTTGTAGGCCTGTTGTAATGCAGGTCCTCACCAGGCATCACCGGCAACAACGTCGCCTATGGGCACAAACCCACCGTCGCTGGACCAGACAGGACTGGCAAAAAGTGCTCTTCACTGACGAGTCGCAGTTTTGTCTCACCTGGGGTGATGGTCGGATTTGCGTTTATCTTAGAAGGAATGAGCGTTACACTGAGGCCTGTACTCTGGAGCGGGATCGATTTGGAGGTGGAGGGTCCGTCATGGTCTGGGGCGATGTGTCACAGCATCATCGGACTGACCTTGTTGTCATTGCAGGCAATCTCAACACTGTGCGTTACAGGGAAGACATCCTCCTCCCTCATGTGGTACCCTTCCTAAAGGTTCATCCTGACATGACTCTCCAGCATGACAATGCCACCAGCCATACTGCTCATTCTGTGCGTGATTTCTTGCAAGACAGGAATGTCAGTGTTCGGTCATGGCCAGCGAAGAGCCTGTACCTCAATCCCATTGAGCACATCTGGGACCTGTTGGATCGGAGGGTGAGGGCTAGGGCCATTCCCCCCAGAAATGTCCGGGAATTTGCAGGTGCCTTGGTGGAAGAGTGGGGTAACATCTCATAGCAAGAACTGGCAATTCTGGTGCAGTCCATGAGGAGGAGATGCACTGCAGTACTTAATGCAGCTGGTGGCCACACCAGATACAGACTGTTACTTTTGATTTTGACCACCCCTTTGTTCAGGGACACATTATTCCATTTCTGTTAGTCACATGTCTGTAGAACTTGTTCAGTTTATGTCTGTTGTTGAATCTTGTTTTGTTCATACAAATACTTACACATGTTAAGTTTGCTGAAAATAAACACAGTTGACAGTGAGAGGACATTTCTTTGAGTTTAGTTGTGATGTCTTCACTATTATTCTACAATGTAGAAAATAGTACAAATAAAGAAAAACCCTTGAATGAGTAGGTGTTCTAAAACCTTTGACCGGTAGTGTAGATTCAATGATTCTTGAAGAATATAACTTGTAAATTCCTCATGAGCTTAGTTCAACTGTCACACTCCATGAGAACACACAATATAAGCTTGTTTTGCTCCAATGTTTGTAAACATTTGAAATGTAAACAAACACTGTATTGCCTCATAACATGGTTAAAACAATACTGTTGATATCATGGATGGTCAGTCCTTGCATCCATAGCTCTATCTATTAATCTGAGAGTAGTTACATTTCTCCAGGCCCATCCCTCAGCTTTTTACCAAAACAGAGGCGGGGCACCTGTTTTGTTATTGTTTCATCGGTGGATTTGCCCTGAAACAGCTTCATATTATCAAGATGTCAAAGTGTCACCAAAAAAAAGGTAGACAATGGGCCTATTGCAAATGCAGCATATGGCATTTCATTTTCACATGTAAATAGCACTTTTCAGTACTGCTCAAAGCATGCCATTCCATTTGCGCAGCATTTATTTTTCAACTCGAATCAATGAGCCCAATCAGTACTCCATGACAACAAAACCATAAACAACAGAGTAGGGCTGGCTAATAAGTCTTTAGTTTTGGGGTCATGTTCAGATAAAACAATATGGCTAATCTATACTTCCATATTTCCAAGTCCTATTCTTGAAGATCAAGGGGTATAACATTTATTGGAATGACTGGAATTCTGATACACTTTGGTTTTTAATGTAAAGATATAATTTAATCGTATTATTATATCTGGTAGAAAGTGATGGGTTAGAATAAACCTACATAACCAACCCTTAAAGTAAAAATGAACATCCATATATGGCCAGCTATGTAAACTTTAACATTGATTTATCATTCAATTGGTAACATACATTTTTGTCTTCTTCTAATGCCTGTTAAGGGGAAAGTCATCTAAAAGTAACGGAATGTAATCAGATTACGTTACTGAGTTTGGGTTATCCTAAAGTTATTTTACTGATTACAATTTTGGACAGGTAACTAGTAACTGTAATGGATTACATTTAGAAAGTAACCTACCCAACCACGCACACCAGTAAATTAGCTCAGAGCATACAGTAGATGTTGATTTGAGCGAACCATTTCCTACATACTGTACTACTTCCAAAAAATGTACAATTATTAAGCAATATTGAAATAGTGAGGAGCTATGGCATTAAATACTCCTGAGTACTCTCAGACTCTTTTTTCTCTGTAATGTTAAAATGACATACATCTGGGCACACCAATTGTCATCACCTCAAGAGAGGAAAGCATTTTCTTTGTCTGTATCCTTGTCATGTTTTCATGCTGGCATGACCCCCATTGTTGTATGGGACAGAATGGTGCTCTTTGATGCGATAAGTGATTTAGAGACCAGGAGGACATAAACAAATGGCTCATACAGGATTTGAACAGGAAGGCCCTCCGACTTCAAACAGAAGCATTGAAATTCAATCGCCCGTGGCCAATTTCTCTTCTGTCACATAATTTTCTGACGCTGCAGGTCTAACGTCACGAGTAAAAATGGCACAATGTAACATGGGAAGCCATTATTCATTTCAGTGTGAGAACATAAGGAATGAGTACTGTGCTATTTCAGTTGCTGATTAACACACTTCCTTATTTCTCCTTTCTCTGATACACTTCACACCTTCAAGCTTTACTCTCATACTATTGGGATATACAGCACCATTACATGTCCTACAGAATTTAGTGTGCACAGTGTACAGTATTTTGACAGTTAGTTAAAGTGATAAAAACCATTGCTCAAAAGAATGATGGTCTAACCTGAAACTCATTAGAAGTAAATATGGATAAGTGCATGGTTTCTACAGTGTATTTATGTGTGTACGTATATACAAGTGTGTCTCTCTCACTCTCGCGCTCTCTCTCTCTCTCTCTCTCTGTCTTTCTGTGTGTCTGTCTGTCAGCTGTGGGGGCTGGGTGAGCCACAAGCATATCCTCGACATGAATCACACTTGACTCAGTTTTAATAGCAGGCCCCCAGTGGCACATACAGGGAGCTGCACTGTAGTACAGAGCTACCCCCTCCTCCCCAGCCCTGAGACTTGCCCGAATCTGATCCACCACTGTGGCCCCTTCCTGTGATAATCCCCCTCTGTATCCTCATATACTCCTGTGCCAAGTTACCTTATTTAAAACACCCTCCACAGTGGTGAAAGTGACAGGACCATAAAGTGTGATCAAGCAGCCAGTTTGGGAATCTAAGAGATCTCCGAATGAAAAGTGAGTTGGATGGAAATCCTGTATTATTTGTAACTGATGCTGAAAAATGTGAAACCTATCCGATGAAGTTTGTTCTTTCATTCAGTACTGAAATGTAATGCTTCATTTTTTATATTTTCTAGGTAAGAATAGGGTGGCGTTATTGGGGTGGAGGTGAAAACCATACGTCATTAAACGTCCTCATATCGTTGTAGAACATCATTAATGGCTGTGTGGTCTGTGATATGTACCTATTATATCGTCTGTGCTATGGGGACCCTAGGGATTAGGACCATGGCCTTTGGACTGGTATCCCACAGTGTGAGAAATAATCATTCATTAACCTCTGACCCGGAAGGGATTTGGATCTACGCACTCTTGAGACCCCTCCATTGTTTCCTGCCGCTGCAGCTGAGTCAAGCCAATTGACAATGCACATAATGATCTTAAATGGATTAACTGGCCAAACGCGCCCTGGAGTTTCCTTTTCAATTACGGAGAGAATCGTTTAAATGAAGCCGAGCACCAATACCAGACTCTAGTATACATCCATGGGGAATACAGTGGGAGTGTTGTTCACCCTTCACCACGACAGCTCACTTTGACGGGTTTTTTATTGTGTGTGTGTGTGTGTGTGTGTGTCTTCTCCCTTGTGTCTTTGACATGTCATCTCTCAATAAGTTCCCTGAGGTATGGAGTTTATTGTCATCTAGCTCAAGCTGACAGACAAGTTAATCAATCTGGCAATTTTATGCTGTTGAGACCGCAGTCTGTTTGTCCTTTTCTCTTGTTACTCCAATTCCCTCCATCAACAGAGGGGTAGGGTGGTGTTCAAGATATGGCAGTGTTCCAGCTATATTTACTTCAGATAAATGAGGTCATGTACACAACATGCATATTAATGATCTTTATATTATTCATAATATTATTAATGCAAGAAATAATCATATTAATAATAATGACATACCGGTAATAAATATTCTAGTAATGCTAATGCTAATAATCCTAATGCTACGTAATTTATGTCGCTTAATAATATACATTTGTATTTCAAAGCATATTTTATTCCAAGTACCTGTAATGTAAGCCATCCACCCAATTCAATGCACAGTACAGCAAATATAATAAACGCATGAAAAATGTGTTGTCAATGATAAGTCATTTTATTGCATTATATTAAATCAAACAACACAATCTCACACTCAATTTGTGCAAATATGTACAAAAAGTATTTCAGCAGATTCTGTGCGTTTTTCTGCATTTTTTGTGGTTAATTTGGTGTGAAAAGAGAAATACAAATGTGTGACTTAATTCGCAGGAAAATAAACACATTTTTGTGCGACTTCATTCATAGGAAAATACATGTTTCCGGGGCAAACTTTGGAACAATCTTTTGAAAGTAATTAGAGCAATGTATGATGGGCAATGGTGTTCTACAATGCCTTTGTTTTGTGTCCCACATTTATTTATATAAAAAAACAAACGTGTTAACAACCCAATATTACTAATCAACCAGGTTGTTACCAAAATAATTACAATAAGATAGTAGCCTTACATAGTTTTTTTTATTTATTAATGGCAATACTGCGTTCTATGCTTGTTTTCACTTAATACTTTGGGATACTGGTGCACTTGTAGTCAGAAAGGCCCTTTTTTCGTTTAGGCAACAGTAGGCCTACATGATTTTGTTCATTTCATATTTTGTGGAGCCTACATTACACCATTTCTTTCATAATGCATTTTATACAAGACTATGTCGAATTTTACGAGGGTTGCCAGATTGGAGAAAAAATACATATTATGATTTAATTTTTGGGTATCGATGAAGGTATTTGATTTGGGAATGGGGATACATTTTTATTATGGGAAATTATAATACACACCATGATACACACACATGCACACAAACACTCACTTTGTTTGTACTCATTTTATAGCCAACTCTTGGCTTTTGTATGAATTATTTGTAATACAATATTTGTATCTAGTTGTCATGTATTCATTATCTTTAACTGGTTAAATGTTTGTAGTTTGCATGTTTCAGTAATGATTAACATGGTTAAGTAGACTAAATCTGCTGTATTTCGTTTTTGGTGTATATGGCACTTTTATACATATTCTGTATTTCCACTGAAGAAAGCAATAATGAATCAACACACTACTGTAAATAAATGGACGCTACCTGTTATAAAACGGAAATTGCTCTCCGTAAATAAATGGGGAAAAATGCTCAGTCTGAACCATTCAGCTATGAGTTACACAGCCCGATAATAATGATACAAGTTATATCACCGTTAAAAGGGGTTTATTTACAACCTCTGGGGTATACCATGGGCAAAGTGATATTGGAGCGTCTGACATATAACCCCTAACTTGAGTTCAGTCTTAGCCAATGAGAACCAAGAGGGGCCTAGACTGGTCCTTCATGACTGGGAAAGGCCTTGATTCTAGGCCGTAGAAAATCCTACATCCATCTCATTAGATCAGAACGGGATGGATCAACAGTTCATATTACAGGTTTGCATCCTAAAAAAAGGATAGTTGTGTTTTGCTGCATAACATACTTACATTATTTGTCTACCCACTTGATGTGGATCATAGTCTGGTTATTAGATATATAAGCTTCAGTGACAAAAGAACACCATGGTTGTAAAGTTTTTTATTACACTTTGGAAGGTGTATCAATTGACCCAGTTCCTACAAAGATACATCCTTCCTAACTCAGTTGCCGGGGAAGAAGGAAACCGCTCAAGTATTTCACCACGAGGCCAATGGTGACTTTAAAACTGTTACAGATGTGAATGTTTGTGATAGGAGAAAACTGAGGACGGATCAACAACATTGTAGTTACTCCACAATACTAACCTAACTGACAGAGAAAAAAGAAGGAAGCCTGTACAGAATAAAAATATTCCAAAAAGTAATACTGCAAAAAATGTGGCAAAGCAATTAACGTTTTGTCCTGAATACAAAGTGTTATGTTTGGGGCAAATCTAATACAACACATTACTGAGTACCACTCTCCATATTTTCAAGCATAGGGGTGGCTGCATGAAGTTATGTTTTTTTATAAAAAACTTATTTCACCTTTATTTAACCAGGTAGGCCAGTTGAGAAGTTCTCATTTACAACTGCGACCTGGCTAAGATAAAGCAAAGCAGTGCAACAAAACAACAACTCAGAGTTACACATAAACAAACATACAGTCAACAACACAATAGAAAAATCTATGTACAGTGTGTGCAAATGTAGCAGAGTAGGGAAGTAAGGCAATAAATAGGCCATGGAGGCAAAATAATTACAATTTAGCATTAACACTGGAGTGATAGATGTGCAGATGATGATGTGCAAGTAGAGATACTGGGGTGCAAAAGAGCAAGAGGTAAGTAACAATAGGGGGATGAGGTAGTTGGGTGTGCTATTTACAGATTGGCTATGTACAGGTACAGTGATCGCTAAGCTGCTCTGACAGCTGATGTTTAAAGTTAGAGAGGGAGAGTTCCAGTCATTAGCAGCAGAGAACTGGAAGGAAAGGTGGCCAAAGGAGGTGTTGGCTTTGGGGGTGACCAGTGAAATATACCTGCTGGAGCACGTACTACGGGTGGGTGACCAGTGAGCTGAGATAAGGCGGGGCTTTACCTAGCATAGACTTATAGATGACCTGGAGCCAGTGGGTTTGGCGACGAATATGTAGTGAGGGCCAGCCAATGGTGTGCTTGTAATCATTAAGGACTGGGGAGTTTTTCAGGATAAAAAAGGAACGGAATGGAGCTAAGCACAGGCAAACTCCTATTGGAAAATCTAGTTCAGTCTGCTTTCCACCAGACACTGGGAGATGAATTCACCTTTCAGCAGGACAACAGGCCAAATCTACACTGGAGTTGCAGTTTCGACTAAAATCTGATTGTAAATCTATGGCAAAACCTGAAATAGGTTGTCTAGCAATGATCAACAACCAATTTGACAGAGCTTGAAGAATTCTGAAAAGATTATGGGCAAATATTTCACGGTCCAGGTATGGAAAGCTCTTAGAGACTTACCCAGAAAGACACAGCTGTAAACGCTGCCAAAGTTGATTCTAACAAGTATTGCCTCAGGAGATTGAATACTTATCTAATCAAGATATATTTGTGTTTTATTTTTCATGAATGTTTTACAAATGTTATAATTGTTCTTCCACATTGACATGACAGAGTATTTTGTGTAAATCGTTGACAAAAAAATGAAAATTCAATCAATTTCAATCCCACTTTGTAACACAACAAAATATGGAAAAAGTCAAGGCGTGTGAATACTTTCTGAAGGCTCTGTACGCTGACGAATATCTTTCCTAAGCAAAGACGACTGTAATTCAGGTAAATGTAAGTTCTTTTGACTCAGCTTTTGTGGGAGAATACTGTAGCTATATTTCATGTTTGAGCAAATTCTTATTGAGTTAATGTTATTGTGATATTAACGGTGGCTTTCAGATTTTTTATCTGGGGAAGTAGAAAGACTATGTTTTTTTCTGTTCGTGCAGGCTCATACAGTGTGTGTGTGTGTGTGTGTGTGTGTGCGCGCGCGCGCGCGCGCGTGCGTACTTGTGCGTGTGTCTGAAGTAAAGCAGAATCTGAGCACTCCATTCGACGGGTGTGATTAATTTGATAATGATGACCTATCGTGGCACTTTTTGCACAGGTAAGCATGACTGTCTCCCCAGGTCAGCGGGAGTGGGACGAGGTCAGAGTATAACCGGGTTAACTTTGTTAATGGAGACATGGCACAAAAGGGGATGAAGGGGATGGCCTCTGAGGAAGGACAGCAATCAATGAACAACCCCTGTAATGACATGGAAAGTAACCTTGACTGAGGTGGAGGTCATCCGCTTGGCATGGGTCCAGCCACGAGGAGAGATTTGTTAGTTTCTATTCTTTCAATAATTTGTTTTAATCTGTTTTAACACTTAACACTTCAAATGTTTTGACACTTAACACAAGAAACACTTAAGAGTCCTCAAAGGCAAGCAGGACAAAAGTGCCACCCAAAGGAGTATTTCTGAGGAGCATTTTTAAAGTCGTTCAGAAGAGCGTGCTCGTTGTGTGGCCATGTGCCAGTTTTACAAAAGCAAGGCCTTGGTTCCCAGAGACTTCATAGCCTTATGTTCACCGTTCCAACTTTAGATGCATTGTTAGCGTTTGAGCTGCTTCCCAAAAATCATGGCTCACTTTAGCTGAGAAAGAAGTTGTATAGTTATATGTTAAGCTGGTGAGATTCTGGTGTTATACAAAACACCCTGTATTAACATTGAGCCTTTATATTAACAACCATCGTAAAATCATCAACCGCGGGGATCCCGGACATCGGCTGGCCACTAGCACAGTGTCTGAACTGAGGGTTCCTCTCAAAATGAAAATACTGGGGAAATGCAATACCACTTAGGGCTGGACAGTGAGTAATCCTTTTGAGTGTCAGCTGGAACTTGAACCTTTAATCCCTTGGATTTTAAAATCTCGAGAGTTGCAGATTCCTTATAATTTACATTAACCTCTGGAATTCGCGCCATGCCACTGAGTCACAGGCTGGATACTTTACGGCAGAAAATATATAGGCCAACAACTATGTCACTTTAGTAAATCTGTTCCATTCTCACAACTATAGTATAGAATGGTTGTAAAAAAATATGACTAAGATTGCCATGTCACAACATACAATCAGAGGCCTAGTTCCATTGATGTTTATATGGCTAATGTACAGTATGTGCCTTACAACAAACTGCAAACCAAGACATGTTTTCATACTAGACCATTTGTAATATCTTATTATATCTACATCATTTTTTATTTGAATCTATATGGCACAATGTAATTATCAAATAAATACAAAAATGCAGGATACTTCACAAATTGCTTCTTGCCTGAAGATTTACTGTATTGCTTTGGATCACTCAGTTATCTTGAAATGGTCAATTATATACAGCTATAACAGTTTCAAATATCAATATGTAACAATACACTGTAATTATACTCTACCTGCCTATGTAGCGTACTGTACATGCAAATGCATGGGTAAAGGGACGCTTGGTATAACGTTGGACCCCTGAAAATGTTGGTATTTTCTTTGACACAAATTAGACACAAAACACTCTGTTGAATGTCATTGCATCATACTATGTTTGATTTACTACCAGGGCTTTTGTTCCCTTAAACAACACACTTCTCTCCATGACTCAATGTCAAGTTTTTTAAAACTTGTTAAGCATTAAGAACCTGTGGCTCTCCCCTTTAGAGTAGAGTTCACACTACCCTCCACACTAGCCCTTTTAACTGATCTATTCAGATACTGTTTGTGAGGAAATACAAACTGTAACACTTGGCTATAAACCATGAGAAGTCCAATACTCATGGCCATGTGTGAATTCAATACGTCTTGGAGGCCAACCTTGAAGAACTACTAGTAAGCTTGCTAACAACAAACTCCTTCCTACACGTGACACTAGCTGCTCCTAATAAGATAATCGACTAGAAAGACCAGGGATATCAATTGTCAATAACCTTTCACACACATTTGTGGAAAAATATGGCAGAAAATTACAGTGAAGCAAAATCCAATCTGGTCTTTGGAAACGCTGCATCGAGGTAATTTTAGCCAGCGCGGCAGCTGTAGGATGGCATACTGTAGATAGTTTCGAAATACCTGTTTCCACTTCCAGATATCAGACCGTTGATGGCTGACTGTTTGCCAGCGTCCCACAAAAGGATATATCGCTAAAACATTAAGATTTGGGTTTATTTTGTCAGGTTGATTTATTGTTTGTTTAAGTCAATTTATAGGTGCTCTGACTTAATATAATGTACAAAACATATTGGTAGAAAGAAAATGTTTAAATAGGCCTACATAACATTTTGGGACAATTTATTTAGTCCACACAATATGTAAGGGATAATCAACGAGGGGCTATGCGTTCTATGGAAAATAATGATTGTGTGTTGCCGTGGTAACAGTTCTATCTTGCTATTATGAAAATTCAACATTACCAATACTGTTTTCAATTTGACTTGTTTTAAAACGCAGCTCAAACAAAACATTTAGAAATTGATTTCTTACCGTGCAAATATACTGTGTGTTTTAGGAAAATAATACACACTCCAGAATGCCCTTCAAGACAATCAGAAAGGAGAATTCAACAATGCCATGGTATAATTAAATGATAATGCCCTCAAAGCCGGTGTTTGAAGGATATATTGGCATGGGTGCTGTTAGGCCCGAGATGAAGTCGAGGGTATAATGACGGGTTGGTGAGTCGGAAGCAAGTGCAGGTGAAACGTTTTAATAAAACAACAGAACCAAGAACACGACACAAAAATATGGCAGAACGCCGATACAGAAGAACAGTACCAACTGGTGAGTGAACCTGAGAGAGTGACATATAAAGGGAAAGAAATTATGAAGGTAATTGAGTCCAGGTGTGAATCATAATGAAACACAGGTGCGCTTAATGATGAGTGCCAGGTGTGCTTAATGATGAATCCCAGGACCGGTGGTTAGTACTCTGGCGACGTCATACGCCGGAGGGGAGGAGCAGGAGCAGACGTGACAGAGGGCCAGCAAACTGTGCCAATAAATCCTCCAAACACCGGCTTTGAGGGCATTATCAGTCAGTATCAAATTACCAACATATTCAAATAATGATTGACATATTTTCATTTAAAACGTTATTTTGATGAATTTATTCATACTATTTAATCCTTTCACAAGATATTGTCCTGACACAAATCTAGGGTTGCTACCCAAGCCGGCTGGTCGTTCGTTCTATCGGTTCGGTTGCCAGAGACGCAACCCAGTCGTTCAGTCTTTTTGTTCTATATCTATGGACGCGACCCAGTCGTTTGTCCAAAATGTTTCAATGCCATACTGTCTGGCAACGTTTTTATCCTTTGCTTGCTAGCTAGCCAACTAAGGCTAACTGACAGTTATGTCAAAAAGTGCACCCAGAATAACAGAAAATTAGCTGCATTTGCATTTGTTTAAACTGTTTTCTAGTGACATTATTTAGATACATTAATAACAATGACCTAATGAGGTGTGATTTCGCTTGGCTTAGAAAATATGCTCACTCGTCAGGACGTTGTTGTTCAGAGGAGCTAGCCAACAACACAGCTAACACAGTCACTTCAAACTAAAGCTGGAAAGACTGCAAACTAGCTGCACTTCGTTAGACCTTTTTTCAATTTACATTTCTTTGTATATATCCATAAAAGTTATGCCAGCTGATTCATGATTTTGACTGTCTGACAAACGCTGCCTGTCTGTTCGTCTCGTCCCGACTCCCGACACGTTCATTACTGTGCGAAAGCTGGAGATCGAATATGAATATTGAAACAATGTTGCAAATGTCGGAGAGACAGACAGCAACGTTTATACAAATCTCCGCTGTTGAAAACTACATTTTAGTCTAAAAGAAATGTGAGATAATGTCTAGATGCTTTTTATAGTGGAGATCAAGTTTATAAATTGCCTGGCTGGGCTGATGAGACAGTGGATTGCGCAGTTAGATGGAACAGAGTAAATAGGCATTTTAATGTCATAGATTTAGCCGGTGGTATGCGGTTTTAACCATTAGCATTCAGGATTAGACCCACCCGTTGTATAAGGAATGTTAGAGTGAGAACAATTGAAGTAAACATACCTTAGGAGAGAAAATATTCAAAAAAAGTGCTATCTAAAGTGAAAAACCATACATGATGTTGTTCGGATATGACGTACTATAAAAATATTAATAACTGAGATCATGATTAGTAGTATTGATGGGGGAAAAAAATCTATACAGTTACATATCGGGATATTATTTTTGACGGTATATCGTATCGTATCGTTTTGACAATATCACATTATTATTTTTGCGTCATAGCTTGTTGTCAATCTTATTTTTAAATAGGGAGCCAATTTGTTTTCAACACGTCCATTTCCATAACTGTTCAAAACATATTTTTTCATAGCTTTCTCTTGTCTCGTAGCAGCATGGTGAGTAATATGTTGGGAACATTGAATCGCAAAAAAATCACAGTATAGAATTGCGATACATATAGAATCATGACAATCGTGTGAATCGCAATACATGTCAGATCTCCTCAAGGAGATGTGGGTGTAGAATCAGGCGCAGGAGAACCGAGTTCCAAAGAAAGGGCGTTTTATTTTCAGAAGCTCAAAAGAAAACCAACAGGACTCAGGGCTACAGTAAAATACACTGGATAAATCCCCCACTCAGACACAGTCCAGGGAAAACCCCCCGTAGAACATGTGCGAAATAAAACTCACCCCAACCTCACTGACAGTTCAACGAAAATAATCCCGCACAAACCCCCAAAGGAAATGTTGAATTAAATAACCCCCCTAATTAACCAAAGTGAAACCAGGTGATACACAAAACAGACATAACCAAAAGAAAAGGAAAAGGGATCGGTGGCAGCTAGTAGGCCAGCGACGACGACCGCCGAGCGCCGCCCGAACAGGGAGAGGAGCCACCTTCGGTGGAAGTCGTGACAATACATATCGTATTGGCACCAAAGTATCCTGATAGTATCGTATTGTGAGGTCTCTGGCAAATTCCCAGCAATAATTAGTAGCGTGTAGTTTTCAATCTGTGATTTTCAATTTGTAATTGAGTCATAGACATCATCAGCCAATAAGACATGGAGCTCTTTGGCACCCACAAGCAGTTGCATTACCTGATAATGCATTCCTAGTTGGAACACAATATTCTAAGCCAGGAATCCCTGGTCTTTGCAGCTAGCCTTTGTGGTTGGAGTATGTGGCGTGTATTTGCTAATGACGGGGACGGTCTCTCTGTCCCAGCAGGTATTGGCTGCCATCAGAGTATCACTCACAGCACTTTGCAAGGCCAAACATGGCAGTTTATTTATTCTGCCAGGGTCAGCTAGTAGTCATTTGGCCCTCACACTGAAATATTATTTATTTAACTTCTCTGAAAATAATTCACCAGCACTACACTCTTTCTTCCTCTCATACAACTGCAACAAGATATGTCATGACAATAGCATAAAGTAGTGCAAGTTACAGCATGAACAAAAATTATATATATATAATTTCTGAACTTGGTCACCGATGATATTGCACTCTCCTTTAGAAGCAAAATAATAATCAGCAATGACAAATGGATATTGTTCAAATTCATGAAGACTATGGGGTAGCTTCATAAAAAGTCCCCCTATGCGTCAGCGACTTTGACCATGAAATATGGGTATCACTGTACCGTTGGTCCTCCGCAGTTTATATTTAGAACCAGCCAGGAATTTTGCTTTGAACTGCATGGAAACTATTCTGAATTTAGAAACTAAGAGGGGAGGATAACGAGGAACAAATGCGTTGATAGTATTTATCGTTTGATTTACACTTAGAGGACGCAAGACCTTAGGCAAAACAAATGGAGATGCCCCCCCGACTGGCTACAACGGATTTGGAAAGTTATGATGGTCATTTAAGAAGCAGGTTTTAAACCTAGATGTAGGGCCAGCCTTAAATACAAAGCAGCAGGAGGCTCAAACTGTTTGCTTTCAAAGAGAGATATATAGGCAGTCCAGAACCAGGATCAGTGGCTTTGGGAACTTAAAACCGCAGACGACAGGGAGGGCCATTTTAAACGCCAAGATGGATAGGCTCCTCTTGGCACTGGCGGACATGGTTAAAAGTTTGTCTCGTTTGATACAAATGATACAAATCTCGACTGGTTTTGAGTCCAAAATCGTTTAAAGCGACAGTGATGTTAAGAATGTTAGTGGTGAATAAGACAACCTACTTGAGTTAGTAAAATAAAGACACTGTACCTTTAAAACGTGACAAGAGGAGCACATATGTTAGAGGAGGTATTTTTACAGTAAGTGTTTTTTACACTTTACAGTATGTCCCTATGCCTTCATATAGTAGTAATTCAATCTAGTATTTGCAGGTAATAACAATTTGGAACACATTGTTACATAGTACTTACAACTGTTTCAATGTTTATCTTTCATATATTTACAGGTTGAGATTTAAATGGATTAGATTTGTGAACAAACTCAAATGACTGATTTAACACTCATTTGTAAAATTGAGCTGAAAAATATTATGAGACCGATGAGGAAGCCAAATAATAAACCCTGAATAAACAACCAGCACCTATTTACAAGTACCCCTAATTACAGTTAATTCATAAGTAATTACTGTATCACTAAATAGATCCTCCTTTTGGTATGTCTGCAATTCCCAATCCTGCTAACCCTTCACTGTTTGCAGGATTCCTGACTAGTGACTTGGAGTGCTTTTTACCATTGCATGGTATAGTTAGCCCCATTGTTGACTTTAGTTTACAGGGATAATCCTTCACTATTAAGGCGTATATATGACAATGTCTGCCTCCCCTCGTTTGTGGGTATCCCGGGGCATCAGGTAAAGCCTCCCCAAATCAATGGCACATATGTTCCACATTACAGTGGGAAAGAGTTCTAAAAAATGTTATCCCTGAGAGTGGTGCACACTGATGACAGACAGGTTCTGATTCCACATATGTTGAAATGTAGAAACCGTTACATGGCCTCTTTGATACTATATGATTTATTGGGCCTTGACACCAGTTGCAAATGTCTTCAGAGAGGGCAGAGGGGCTCTTCTGTGAAAGTGGATAGTGTCTATTAAATCGCTGTTCAGACACACAACAAATGTTGTAAAAAAGTTTTTCTACATACTGTTCAATTTCTGGCGAGATGTTTTTTCATGCTTTATAACGTTTTTCCCACGTAGTTTGTTACTGTTGAATTATTTTTCAGCTGTCTTTTTTAATAGTGCATAGGCAACCGTTGACTACTGAATTTTGCAAACTATTAATATTTGGTTAACTTTACAATAAGTTTCGCATAATACCTAGTTATTTACATAGTAGTGACATAGACACGTACAGTTTAATTATAACAATATAATATGTATGTATGTTTATGGACAGTTATATGAATTAGCATGTGTTTGGCTACAATGACTTTAATTAATAAAACAATATTTGAATAAACAAAAACTTCAAAAACTGTGGCACTGCAGATACAGTATAAAATATAAAAAATATAAAAAGATGAAGTATAAAAGTGGTGGGAAATCACTGTTTGCCTTGATGTAGAAGGTATGTAAGGTATAAGTATGATTTGTTAAATAATACAAAACATTTATTACTTTATGATTATTTCTAAACTTTCATAAACCTTCATACCATACAAAGTCAATATTTCATCCGTCACATAATAATATTCTTGATAATAGTCTGTATAACCTAATAGAGGCATCCTGTCTCCCTTGACTTTGGCTATGATCGGGACAAATTGCTGAAAGTCTATCTCTGTGCTTGATTGCAACCACAAGACACTCAGCGATATTCAATGTTCTCACAACACCACTGACATCTGGCAAAAGCCTGGCATTTTAATTGAACATCTCTCTGCGTTTAGGAAAATACTCATTCCCTATTCTTGGTGCACACAGATTTTATATTCCAATTGATTGAGTTAGAAAAAGGTCAGGGCAGATAAAAGCAGCATTAAGAAAAGCTGAATGAAATGGCAAAGTTTGTTTGGTTGCAGCAAGACCCCAGCCAGACCACTTTGCAGTACAAACGAGGTTGGCCGGGGTCACTGTCCTGCGAGGTATAATTATATCATAAACTAAGCCTCTCACTCCCACATAACACTAGATAAACACACTCTGATCTCCGTCACTTCTCAAGTACCAAACCAAAACACCACAGCTAACTCAATTAGCTAATGGGGGATCACGCAAACCCTAAATAGGGATTGGTCGGGATGAGCACACTTGTTCTCAAAAATTAATGACCTATCGTGTTTCTGGCCATCATCAAAGTGCCAGGGCTAATGGTACGGCTAAATCTGTATTCAGCAGTGCACTCGTATTCCATTAGAAATGTCAGTCACCTGCTTGACAGTGTACTTCCGTAAGTTTGGCGTTCACTCATGCCCTTGCCACGAGGCCCGGCCTGCAAATGAGCTCTTTAGCTACGTCCTGGGGATGAAGTAATTTGGTTTGCGAGGCATACATAAATATTTCAGCACGAAGACTTTGGTCACTCTAAACAGCTACAAATACAAGGAGTGAGCTGAGCAACAAGGTAATTAATAATGTACAGTTAGAGCTGACAGCCCATGTACCCCGGACGGTTATAATTGACACTAGCCATGCAAAGGTTACTGTCGCTCTGCATCTCTATTACGCCTTGCTTCATTCAATAACACCTTAGACCTGTGCCAAAGTGACAACCTACTGTACGTCAGCACCACAGTGACACATGGAAACCAGCTCTTACGGTAAGACACAATTCAACTCTGAGGAGACGAAGACAACTTTACCACTGTCACACACAGTGGTTTGTGGCTGCGGTCGTGGTACACAGGTATGGTATGGCAAGCTTGTGATAGAAAGAGGAGCCGAAAAAGTAAACGTGCCATGAAGGCTAGGGAATGCGAGTGAGGGGTTTGGGGAGGGAGGGGGTGGGATATAGTTTTCAGTGAGACCGTGCATGGCAGATACTTTATGGACTCCCCCCTTCGGCATTTGCTGAAATTAAATCATGATGCATTGCAGGGAACAAAGTCTGAAAATAAATAGCAATTTGTTGTATATGTTTTTCTCTTGTCCAGTTGCCTCTGATCTCAAATTGCCTTTGATAAGTCATAATTCATTAAATATGTACTTATATGCAGATCAGACTTTTCCCCTGACCAACAGCAATGTAAAAATGTAATGTAGTCGTAATCTAGTAATGTAATGTACTTACTTTACGGTATGTGTGTACTTTAATTAAATGTTATCTAAATTAATATAATGTCACCTCTAGATGACATTGACATATATACTAGAGATTAATAATGTGAATGAACTTCAATACTTATAGTTTTGAAAATGTGTAGATGTTTGATGAACTGTGTTACAGTTGCATCTTAACCCATACCTACAATGATTGAAAAACATCATTGCAATATTATTATCAGGCACTAATCACGTCTCAATTACAGTAGCTGCTTCCCTCTGCAGCTGAGAAACTTTGTAAACCTTGCAATTTCTCAAGGTCCCCAAATTAATGCTAAGGTCTGAAGGGGGCAAAAACGAGGCCCGGATCTGTGAACACAATGTGGTCCTCACTTTGGCAGGTTGTTTGTTTACACGCAGCCTGAGATAATTAGACTAGAAGTAATGACCGCTCTCTGATGACAGCCGCTGCAACCCGATCCCCCAGTGTGACATGCTCTTCCCGTCACTCTCGCCTGTGCAACAACTGCAGCGGTCTATTTTTTACCCCGGCTGCTCGGGGCTTGCTTGGCGCCAGCCCCTGGGACCCATAGAGCTAGGGGGCTGACAGGGCCAACGTTGCCATTCGCTCCTTAACCCCCAATGCCCCACCACCAAAAGGCCCAGGAAACTAACACTAAGAACACTGTCAGGACCAGTTGCACAATCCTCGTTCGTGGACAGGAATGGTAGAAATGCCCAGGCATGTGTTTGGGACCTGATTCCATCTGCTTGACTCGTGGGTTGAAAAAGGTTTTTCCGATGAACCAGTGTGTCCACTACGCAATCATGACAGAATCTCTGAGTAGCATTGCTCCGTAGGGTGGTGAGATGAGAACGATAGCTCCTCAAGGGAGATATCTGAGTGACAAATGCGATTTCAATGGCACTATCCCACTGATAGATGTGTGGGCTCTCTAATGTATTTAGGAGGGCCGCACACATGGTGTTGCAGCTTAGTGAGCCACATGCTTTATCTTCCACAAATCTAAAGCAAACATGGGCAACATGAAAGCCATGCCACCCTTCATAATGAAGCTTTAGAGGGAAAACATTGACTTTCGCTTAGCTGCTATCAAAACTTTACTGCCAGCCAAATGCGTAGGCCTCACAATCCATGGTACTGGAGTAGGGTGTGAGTGTGTGAGTACCCAGTCTCAAACTAAAGCGCAGACGGACAGCTAAAACTACAAGATAAAAGCAGTAAAGTGGCAAATGTTGAGTCAACAATTTGGATAATCATTATCCTTCTCTGGTTGTCTTAAAGGCCAATGTCAAATAGTTACAGTACCAGTCAAAAGTTTGGACACACCTACTCATTCAAGGTATTTTTCTGTATTTTTTACTATGTTCTGCTTTGATGACAGCTTTGCACACTCTTGGCATTCTCTCAAACAGCTTCATGAGGTAGTCACGAAGCTGTCATTTTGGGGCGGCAGGTAGTCTAGTGCTTAGAGCGTTGGGCCAGTAACTGAAAGGTTGCTAGATTGAATCCCTGAGCTGACAAGGTAAAAGTCTGTAATTCTGCCCCTGAACAAGGCAGTTCACCCCCTGTTCCCCGGTATGCCATCATTGTAAATAAGAATTGTTCTTAACTGACTTGCCTAGTTGGTAAAAGTCCATATTATGACAAGAACAGCTCAAATAAGCAAAGAGAAATGACAGTCACTACTTTAAGACATGAAGGCCAGTCAATGTGGAACATTTCAAGAACTTTGAACGTTTCTTCAAGTGCAGTCGCAAAAACCATCAAGTGCTATGATGAAACTAGCTCTCATGAGGACCGCCACAGGAAAGGAAGACCCACAGTTACCTCTGCCGCAGAGGATAAGTTTATTAGAGTTACCAGCGTCAGAAATTACAGCCCAAATAAATGCGTCACGGAGTTCAAGTAACAGACATATCTCAACATCAACTGTTCAGAGGAGACTGTGTGAATCAGGCCAAAGAAACCACTACTAAAGTACACCAATATGAAGAAGATACTTACTTGGGCCAAGAAACACGAACAATGGCCATTAGACTGGTGGAAATCTGTCCTTTGGTCTGATGAGTCCAAATGTTAGATTTTTTGTTCCAACTGCCATGTCTTTGTGAGACACAGAGGAGGTGAACGGATGATCTCCGCATGTGTGGTTCCCGACGTGAAGCATGGAGGAGGAGGTGTGATGGTGTGGGGGTGCTTTGCTGGTGACACTGTCTGTAACTTATTTAGAATTCAAGGCACAGTTAACCAGCATGGCTACCACAGCATTCTGAAGCGATACGCTATCCCATCTGGTTGCGCTTAGTTGGAGTATCATTTGTTTTTCAAAAGGGTTATTTGACCAAGAATCAGATGACCTGGCCTCCACAATCACCTGACCTCAACCCAATTGAGATGGTTTGGGATGAGTTGGACCGCAGAGTGAAGGAAAATCAGCCAACAAGTGCTCAGCATATGTGGAACTCCTTCAAGACCGTTGGAAAAGCTTTCCAGATGAAGCTGGATGATAGAATGCCAAGAGTGTGCAAAGCTGTCATCAAGGCTACTTTGAAGAATCTCAAATATAAAATATTTCTAAATTTTTTTAACACTTTTTTGGTTACTACATGATTCCTTGTGTTATTTCATAGTTTTGATGTCTTTACTATTGTTCTACAATGTCAAAAATAGTAAAAATAAAGAAAAAACAAATGAGTAGGTGTGTCCAAACTTTTGACTGGTGCAGTATGGGTTTTTTCTTTGAACCTGTTAATTTGCTTTTTGACACCATGCTGTCAAGTGGGGATTGTAAAATTGCACAGATTGGCTTTTACAGATTGGTTTTTTGAAAACTCATATTTTTTCAACTACTTACATTTACTCATACAGTTGAAGTCGGAAGTTTACATACACCTTAGCCAAATACATTTAAACTCAGTTTTTCACAATTCCTGACATTTAATCCTAGTAAAAATTCCCTGTTTTAGGTCAGTTAGGATCACAACTTTATTTTAAGAATGTGAAATGTCAGAATAATAGTAGAGAGAATGATACATTTCAGCTTTTATTTCTTTCATCACATTCCCAGTGGGTCAGAAGTTTACATACACTCAATTAGTATTTGGTAGCATTGTCTTTAAATTGTTTAACTTGGGTGAAACGTTTCGGGTAGCCTTCCACAAGCTTCCCACAATAAGTGAGGTGAATTTTGGCCCATTCCTCCAGACAGAGCTGTCAGGTTTGTAGGCCTCCTTGCTCGCACACGCTTTTTCAGTTCTGCCCACAAATGTTCTATAGGATTGAGGTCAGGGTTTTGTGATGGCCACTCTAATACCTTGACTTTGTTGTCCTTAAGCCATTTTGCCACAACTTTGGAAGTATGCTTGGGGTCATTGTCAATTTGGAAGACCCATTTGCGACCAAGCTTTAACTTCCTGACTGATGTCTTGAGATGTTGCTTCAATATGTCCACAATTTTCCTCCCTCATGATGCCATCTATTTTGTGAAGTGCACTAGTCCCTCCTGCAGCAAAGCACCACCACAACATGATGCTGCCACCCCCGTGCTTCACGGTTGGGATGGTGTTCTTCGACTTGCAAGCCTCCTTCTTTTTCCTCCAAACATAACGACGGTCATTATGGCCAAACAGTTCTGTTTTTGTTTCATCAGACCAGAGGACATTTCTCCAGAAAGTATGATCTTTGTCCCCATGAGCAGTTGCAAACCGTAGTCTTGCTTTTTTTTGCAAGAAGCAGTGGCTTCTTCCTTGCTGAGCGGCCTTTCAGGTTATGTCGATATAGGACTCGTTTTACTCTGGATATAGATACTTTTGTACCTGTTTCCTCCAGCATCTTCACAAGATCCTTTGCTATTGATTTGCACTTTTTGCACCAAAGTACGTTCATCTCTAGGAGACAGAATGCGTCTCCTTCTTGAGCGTTATGACGGCTGCGCTGTTTAAAGGCACAGTCAACTTAGTGTACTGTATGTAATCTTCTGACCCACTGGAATTGTGATACAGTGAGTTACTAGTGAAATAATCTGTTTCTAAACAATTGTTGGAAAAATGACTCTTGTCATGCACAAAGTAGATGTGCTCACTGACTTGCCAAAACTATAGTTTGTTAACAAGAAATTTGTGGAGTTGTTGTAAAACGAGTTTTAATGACTCCAACCTAAGTGTATGTAAACTTCCGACTTCAACTGTATATCTCCAATTCTTTTCAAATAGATACAGCATTTGAACTTTTCTGGAGGATAATTATTCAGACAGTACTCAATCCATTAAATGAATAACTCCACACCGTAATGAGCAGTTGAAACAGAGACACGAGGTAAGTAGCATCCAACACAGATCTATTTTCCTCTCAAAGGTTTAGAGGTGACATCCTTGCTCTTGAAAGGCAGACACTAACATTTAAAACGACCGAAGGACTGAGGGGCTGCCACTTGTGACCTCCAAATGGTATTCATTCCTTGTCGGTCTTGTGTGTGAAACATTTCTGTTGACATCCGGCAATGCGGTGTTGATGAGTTAATCTAGCAGCTGAGTGTGCCCTTTAACTACCCCCAAGCCCCTGCAGCTTTTCAGAAAGAACGCCTTTATCTCCATGGGAGAAGAGAAAATAGAGGACCCAGGACCCAGCCATAAATTCACTGGATACTTTTGGAGACACGTCGAAACGCCGCCTTTTCATCATTTTAATTCGCAATGCCCTCTTGGCGATTCCACCTTCCGATTCGGTCAAGAGTTGAGCTGGCCGCCCCTCCTAATCAGGTATCCAGTGTAACTAAAGAGTGGGGGAGTTTGACTATTGAAGGAGCAGGCATGCCGATCCCTGCTGAAAGGGGATGGCCTGGGCTACCTGGAAACAAAAAAACACCATGGAGAGAATATGGGGTAGTGTGGGACTAAGGGCGCGTGCGCGTGCTTCCCAGCTGATACAGTCCAGTAGACTTCATGCATATATTACGATTACATTTTGTTAGTTTTGGACTTCGGTGAGGTTTTTTTCGGCTGTTCAGGCATACATTTTCTCTCGGGGAAAGCCGAAGTTCGGAGCTGAAGTCTATGCCCCTTAGTCAGTAATTGGTCAACAGTAGGGATTCTTCAATAAAGTCTTTGTTGTCATTCAACGAGAGATGACTTGTTTTGATGCACATTTTTTCTTTGAAAAATACTGCAACAAACATCTTAGTTAGATGTAAAATTGCGCAGATCGCTTAGGCAAAAGCGTCAAAATTAATGACAGATTTCTTGAGATATCTTAGATTAGTTCTGACTATTTTGAGGAAGTGTTTACTGGCTATGGCGTCTCAAAATGGACAAAGTGCTATTGCCGCTCATTCGGTTCATTTAGCCGAGTTTGGCTAGGCACCAGCCGAACTGAAGCATGCTGTTGCCTTTACTCGTGCATCCATGTGCATAGTGCAAATACAGATTGGGGAAGTTTGGAGAACTCTAAATCGGTGTCGTCCCTCCCCTTTCGGTTGTGTTATGCTCCGGCCTCTCGTCTATTCCCAGTAGAGGGAACAGCAATGGGCAGCATTAGCACAGAATATTACTGTAGCCATTCTGGATCTTGTCCAGGGACGCCTGAGATCAGGACAGTAAAATAGGTTTAGAGTATGTTCCGCCATGAATGTGAAATCCACTCCAGACTTGTTGCCTTATTGTATGGGGGTGTGCTGTTGCTATCTGTTACTTCTCAGAACCATCTTGTAACCTGCACTTATTAGACACCCTTAAGGACATCTGACAACTGTATCAAGCAAGTCCATCTCAAATGACATGCTATATTTTTATTTGTAACAATCATCGCTCTAGGATCATGTTATTGACTATTACATTGACATCTTAGTCATTCAGCAGGCGCTCTTATCCAGAGTGACTTACAAGAGCAATTAGTGTTAAGCACCTTGCTCAAGGGCACATCAACAGATTTTACACCTAGCCAGCATGGGGATTCGAACCAGCAACCTTTCAGTTACTGGCCCAACCTCTTATAATTTGTAAGCTATACAAACACTATTCGTAAGCATCATTGTGCCTTCAGAAACAGTGATGCCGAAACGTTGGTGGTTTTTTACCCAATAAATTACTGGGAGGTAATATATATGGTGTGCGACTCTCTTTGTTTTTATAGCTTACAGTTTATTCACCAGTAGTCAGCACATCTACACTAAATAATTTTCTCTGGGTGTGAGCCAGCTCACGCTTCTTATTAGACTTCATATAATATCAGTTTAACATATTTTTGGTTTCCCCGACAGTAAACCACTGCTCATCTGACGTAAAGAATAAAACCTAAATATGACATATCTTTGACCACTAATGCTACAGTATAGTACAGATATACACAGTACACATCATTTCAATGAAAATGCTACAAGGAAGTGAAGGAAGTAGCTTCCAGCCATAAAAGTCAGGATCTCCTAACTGTGGGAAAGTCCAACTCCAGCTCACCAGGGGGGCACCACAGTTTGCATGCAAGCTAGATCTAAAGGTGGTAATGACTAGGGTATTCTCTCATACTGACAGCTCCTCTGACGGCTCGGAATGTATCCCTTGCAGCACATTTTCACGGGCTTAAGACAGCACACTAGCTGTCTTATGGGTATATCTCACTTACAGTGGGCAGAAACAGCTGTAAACGACGGCATGAGTGGGAAGGGGACATGTCATTTGTTTATGGTTGACACCTTGAGGTAAGAAAAATGCATAGCATCTCTTGAAATTCTTCTGATATATGTCACCATTTTGTTTCACAGGCACATAGATTTGTTTACGTTGTGTGTCCAATGCAGTGAAGCTCGGATCTGTGAGGCTGCTTACTGACAGTTTGACACCAGCAAAGAAAAACGACATACAAGTGTGTAGCTACCAGCAGCAGAACTTTTGGCTTATCCACTTGTTGTTTTTGATTGTGGACGATTCAATGAAGATTGCCCATTATGATATTAGCCAATGTATTGTTTCATGTATTTTAATTTATGGTATTGTATATTTGTGTAAAGCTATATACCCAACATGTATTGCAGAAAATTAAAATTATAAAATAATTGAATAGTTCTTCTTATTATAGGTAACCAAACATGGAATTTGTGCTCCAAATGGTCTCTCAGATTTGAAGGTTTAAGTTAACATTTTAGCTGGTGCACCGTTGTTTCCGGTCATTAACATAGAACAACAAGCGTCTAAAAATAAAACATCCCGCCTAGAGCCATTTGTTATGTTACAAAAGCACATATGATTAGGCTGGATCAGAATGCTAGGATATGTTTTTAATTGAAAAATATCAATTTTTTCATTCATATGTGGCACGCTGCAGAATAGACATCATATCTTGAAACTTCTGTTGTTCTTTGCCTCAATCATCATTCACAAAAACATTAATTGTCAAGGAATGTTGTGCATGTATAGAGACGTGATATTATTGGGTGCTTCATTGTGAGACAGCAATGTTTCTCTCCTTCTAAGAGAAGAAACTGCAGTAATGGCCCGAGCAAGCCCAAGGGAATGGGGCCTTATTTTACCTCATCACCATTCACACCTCGTAAAACCATAATGGAATGTTTTGACAGTGGTCAATTAGTTTGTAATTCCCTCTCTTCAGTTTCCCTTTAATGACGTTGTAGGCCTAGATCAAGGCTGTAAATTGTTAGCCTTCAGGATTAGGCTTGTTACTCTTTGGGCTAGTTGAGTTGTTAGCCTTCAGGATTAGGCTTGTTACTCTTTGGGCTAGTTGAGTTGTTAGCCTTCAGGATTAGGCTTGTTACTCTTTGGGCTAGTTGAGTTGTTAGCCTTCAGGATTAGGCTTGTTACTCTTTGGGCTAGTTGAGTTGTTAGCCTTCAGGATTAGGCTTGTTACTCTTTGGGCTAGTTGAGTTGTTAGCCTTCAGGATTAGGCTTGTTACTCTTTGGGCTAGTTGAGTTGTTAGCCTTCAGGATTAGGCTTGTTACTCTTTGGGCTAGTTGAGTTGTTAGCCTTCAGGATTAGGCTTGTTACTCTTTGGGCTAGTGAAGTTGTTAGCCTTCAGGATTAGGCTTGTTACTCTTTGGGCTAGTTGAGTTGTTAGCCTTCAGGATTAGGCTTGTTACTCTTTGGGCTAGTTGAGTTGTTAGCCTTCAGGATTAGGCTTGTTACTCTTTGGGCTAGTTGAGTTGTTAGCCTTCAGGATTAGGCTTGTTACTCTTTGGGCTAGTTGAGTTGTTAGCCTTCAGGATTAGGCTTGTTACTCTTTGGGCTAATTGAGTTGTTAGCCTTCAGGATTAGGCTTGTTACTCTTTGGGCTAGTTGAGTTGTTAGCCTTCAGGATTAGGCTTGTTACTCTTCGGGCTAGTTGAGTTGTTAGCCTTCAGGATTAGGCTTGTTACTCTTTGGGCTTGTTGAGTTGTTAGCCTTCAGGATTAGGCTTGTTACTCTTTGGGCTAGTTGAGTTGTTAGCCTTCAGGATTAGGCTTGTTACTCTTTGGGCTAGTTGAGTTGTTAGCCTTCAGGATTAGGCTTGTTACTCTTTGGACTAGTTGAGTTGTTAGCCTTCAGGATTAGGCTTGTTACTCTTTGGGCTAGTGGAGGGTGGAAATTGCCACCTCTGATTGATTAGGTTCCTGTCACCAAGCAGTTATAAATGAAGTGTCCTTCATTACACTACCCCTGCAGGTCTTCCCCTATCGGAGAGATGCAAATCAAGTTACACATCTTTAGTCAAGCTCTACCGGGATCAAGTTGGGGAATGATCATGAAGTTGAGTGCCTTGGGTTGGCAATGATTGACACCAAGCTGAGGTCTGACCCCTGGTGACTGAAATGAGTTTTGTATGAAGGACCTGTTGCGCCTGGTTTATTGACTAACTGACAACATGGGAGTTTCTGATTCCATCGAATATACTGTTGCTCTCAAAGTAAGTGGTCACTCAGTTTGGTAACACTGTTGGGAGTAGGGCTAGCACATTAACCATGTAGCCGATGGTATGGATGAAGACCGTCATGAAAATAAAATAACAGTCATACCCGTAAAAAAAAAGTCAGAATCTGAGGTAACATGGACTCTCAACAACAGGATGAAACCTTGTTGCTCTTTGCTGAAACAAGCAAGGTGTTGTAGGAAACAAGTCTTCGGTTGCCTAGACCAACACCCCCTCCCTGCATCAGCAGCACACATTGAAATATAATGAATGCATTATAATTCTATGTCAGCAAAAAAAAAAAAAGTTTTTTTTTGCTATTCGAACGGTTATTATGGTGACCACAATCATTTGGCTGGCCAATAACTGTCACCCAAAATTCCATGACTGTCACAGAACTATATGGGGGTGTTCTGTCATGATTCAAAAATACCATTGCTTCAAAACAGATTTATAGGGGAGACCCGTGATGCTTTAATAAAATGCCATGCCATGAAATGTCATGTTACAAGTCCTGTTTAACACTTCTGTATGTAGGTATAACATTCCAATGAAGTGTTATCATTGCCTTCATCACAATTACATCACAATTTGAAGTTCAATCAAACAAACCTGAGATCCAAGAATATAATGTTAGATTATTTACACTGTATTGGGGGGTATAAAGTACACTATAGCCAACACCATTAGGACTGCACTAACGGTATTTCTCACATCCGAATGCAATTCTATACCACACTACCGTTATAGAAGATCCTAAGCACTGAACTGTATGTAAGCGCAAGTGAATATTGGAACATATGGATAATATACATGCCTTCTAAAGCCTATTACGTGGATTATAATGGACATTTTTGTAGGGGCTGATACAATTTTCATTTGGGAAAATCAAGTCTTACATTTTAAAGTGGAAATGACAAACTTTAGAAGCCTTTTTGAAAATCAAATACACCACAAGTTCGCATTTCCTGCCGTGCAGGAACATTCTCTGCATCAAAAGAAGGATCAAATTACATCTGTAGCAATTCCTCTTTAGCAATTCTGCCACGAACATGAACATGCTTAGGGTCTATATGTCTTGTTAGGGTTGAGTGTGGGAGTGAGTGTTTGTCTCCAAGGAGTGTTGCCATGGTATCAAACAGTAAGAGAAGTCCTCGTTGACTGATTGGGCACCTGCCGGTACACGGAGTCCATAGAGAGAGCGAGTGACAGTCTTCTATGGAAAGAGGATCCATCCAGAAGCTGGGAATGATATCCCTCCTCCATACCGTGTAAGTCTGCACGTGACTGACAAGCCACGTCAGGTTTAGGGCCGATATCACAGATTGCGCCTCTGTATAGATTTGGCATGCAGCATCTCTCCTATGTCACTGTGGGTGAGTAGGGGTATGTCACAGTGAGTGAGAAATGTTACATAACGAGAAGACCCTCATTATGGATGGCCCTCAGATTGGACCAGATTTGACTGAGTAGATACAATTTTGTTAGCCAGACATGAGAAGCAAACAATTGAAGCAAAATGGTAGAATGGTACAATCTGGTCCAATGGTATAATAGATTGGTTCTCATTGTGTACACAACTATACAAGGTTTTGGTCAAGGCATGTTATGTGACTGTAACGTTTCATTTGTTAATATATGTCTAATTTACAAGTATACATAGTGTAGCTGAGTTCATTCTACCAGATTTCACTGCATGCAGATTTTCTGAGGTTTCTGATACGCAGTTCATATAACGCTATCTGTGCTATCAGCACAGGGTGCATCACAAGCAGAACATGTCTGTAAAGCACGTGTGCAGCTGAAAGAATTCAAGTATGTCGCACTTGTCTTTACAAATAGACGTGGCCAGTCAATCTAGAATGATTTGTTCCCATGAAGCATGTCAATGTGTGAGCTATTATGTCCCTTTGATCTACTTCAAACAATGATAAGTACTCACAATGAGCTTAGCAAAAAAATCTGAGGAACTTTTTACATGGTCCTAAGCAATCATTGAAATTGTCATCAGATCTGCAGTTTTAACTTCGGCATTGTCTTTGCTGGTCACCCACTTATTTTCTTCTCATAATGTCCACATTGCTGTAAACATTACTGGCAAGATCTGACACAATTTGATCCACATCTCACGACCAGCACCAGCTTCATTTGATTTAAGGTCAGAGGTCAGTGGATGGTAAACACAACTAAACACACCCCTTTGGTGAATAGCACCAATTACGTGTTAGTGTTGGTAAGGACAGAGACAACACCATGTCAAAGGCAACGCTCAAGCTGGTGATATTTAACAGGGGGCAAAAGTGTTAGGGCTAATTTCGCTCAACAGTGCGTGTTGGTTGTTGCTTGATCTTCTGCCACCTGGCACTATGCAGCCTTTACCGGAGGTTGGCGCTGCGCCATAACCTTACTTCCATTGGACCGGTAATGCCTGTGTCTATTTATACAACAAGAGCAAATGGTCGTAGCAGGTTTCGCACAGTGGCATTAACAAGCTGATATTTTTAACAAAGTAAACGCTGGACTTTGAGCATTGTCTGGCATGGGCCTCTGGAATGTTTGGGATGGCTTCTATGTGTTGAAAAGCACCCATTTCCTCAAAGTGGGAAATAGAATGGTTTTCGGAGGGGTATTGACGTGTTTCATTCGACAAGCTTCCAATGCCCACCAGGGCAGGCTGAGACCCCCCCCCCCCCTTCCCAGCCCCTCCTGGAGATTCAACGCAAGCCGGACCACCTTCGGTCTTCGTCACGCATTGTTCCCTGCTGTATTGCGACAGACACATTTTACCACGGCTGTAGCGGGACATCTGGTCTTTCAACGGCTGCCACCTGTTTCTATGGGAGGATAGCTATGAAACTGGGATCTATGATATGCCCATTTGTCGGTTGCATTAGTTGCAGCGCGTCATATGATGTGACAGTCTAAGCTCTGGACTCAATAGTATCTCAAATTTCCCTATTAAAGCATGAACAGAGAAGCTTCATGCACGTGGGTGTTGTGTGATGGAAAACGTATCTGAGAGGGAAATGTCTAAAACGGCCTTAAAATGATATTTGTCCCTCCTGACGATTTCTTCTACAGCAGTGTGTAAATACAGTACGTTTCGTTGCTAGAATGCTTGAGTGCACTGAATTGTAGAGCAATGGCAGTCATTGTAGCAACACACTAATGTAAGATCTGATAAAGCACAAAGAGAAACTGCCATTATGATGACAGAAAGGGAGCCCACTGCTCCATAATGTTACAGAAGCCACAGCTATCATCACATTCCAAATTAAAAAGCCAGATTGCTTGCTATGTCCATCTGGCGTAGCAGAGGAATGGGCTCAGGTTGACTTTATTCAGAGGTAAAAAGACTTTGACACGTTATACATAGACTTTGTCAAATGAATGGCTTCTGGCCAATTGCCCCCAGATACTAACTAAATAATAGCAGTTGTTCTAATAAGGTGTCAAGAAAAGATAGCAGATACTCAGCATGACTCAAATGTTGTCTAAAACCATCAGGGCCTCGTTTCCCAGAGCTTTCGGAGCGTTTAGATCATCGTTTCCCAAAACCATTGTTACTAAAGTCGCACCTGAAGACACTCCTTATTTACCGACTGCCTCAGACCACTAGTAGAACAGTTAAGCATGTCGTTAGATGCTTTTTTTGCCCTTCCACATCACTTTATACACACACACACACACACACACACAGAGACGTTCCCCGCTAAACACAGAATCATATTTTTATTTTTATGTTCATTCAATTAAATTATATTTTGGTTATTTTAGACTACAGTCTGTAATTTTTGCCTCAATATATTTCATGATATGTAACAACATGTGCGCAATGATGTGCCAAATCTTGATTTAGTGCATTCTTATAGGGTAAGTATTCAGAATAAGCCGCCTCAGTATTTGCAACCATAGGTGGTAATATCTCTCTAGGAGCTGATCTGTCGCCAGTATTGTGGAATAATTGTAATGCTAAGGCAATATTTGAATGGAGAAAGCTGTTCCGAGAGCAGCGCTACGTTTCTTTCGATCTTATCACTATCGACACATGTCCTAATGATGCACTTAGTGAACGTTCTCGCTACATGCTTGTTTGGGAAACACTTAAAAAGTTGGCTCGTACATAACGATGCATCTGGTACGCTCATCGTAATGCTTAAGTTACATTGCAACTGGAAAACGAGGCCCAGTTCTCTAAGAAGAGAAGCCTGCTTGTTGTAATGTGCGTGTGTGTGCGCACGCAAGTGTGTCTGTCTGTGCGTGTGCGCACACACAGGCCAGGGTGTCAAGGGGCACAAAGAAAAACGACAAAGCACTTCCTGTCTGTGGGTTGGAGGCCACTTGTAGTGGGACTGACCGAATTACTGTCCCCCTACAGAGGGTATAAACAACCATTCTGCCTCTCCACACCCACAATTTGATGGCACTCTTCAACTCATGAGCTCTTTAACACTGCACTGCAGCATGAAACCATCAATGTGTTAAGAGTCTAACTCACAGACACCATTTTGGGGGTTATGCATAGAACTCAACCATCATAGTGAATTCAACACCTATTATGGGGATGATGAATGATGATGGAGATGTGATTGATGCCTTTCTTCACAATATGTTAAAAAGGCACAAATAGAGGACATATAGAGTCTGATCCAAAATTAGTTGCACCCTTGATAGATGAGCAAAAAAAGACTACATTAAATAAATTATACAAATAATGAGCTTTTATTGTATGCTCAAAAGATTCTGAAAATTATATTATTTCATACTAATAGAATTACTCAGAGAAAGAGCTTTTGTTTAACCTTTTACTGCAGTGGGCGGTAAAAGGTTCACACAGAGTGTTTCTTGGTAGTCTTAATAAATCTACTTCATATACACCTCACACACATGGTTATGGGCTTACAAAAAAGAAGACACCAGTACAATGTCAGATATAGAGTTCAAATGCATTCAATTTTGAGCTTGCATTCCAAATACTGCACTCTATATACATCACAGAAGACTGAAATATAACAAAACTGTTTGAAATAGAAACACCGTGTTTTCGGCAGGTTTTCCACCCATGAGGCCATTTGACTGCACTACCAAGTAATAAAAAACGTTTCTCAAAAAGATAGGTGTGAAAATGATTTATTAACGGCACTGAGTCTTTTCCAAAAATGTTTTATTAGATTGGAGAAAACATTGGGAAGGATCTTACACTATTTCTCCATACAGATTCTTTCCAGATCCTTGATATCCTTCGGTCTGTGCTTATGGGCCACCCTCTTCAGTTCAAAACGCAGGTTTTCAATGGGGTTGAAGTCCGGTGACTGAGATATCCATTGCAAAATGTTTCTTCTGTGGTCAATTAACCATTTCTTTGTCAATTTTGATGTGTGCTTGGGGGTCTTGCTGGAAGATCCACTTGCGTCCAAGTTTCAGCTCCTGGCAGAGGCAACCAGGTTTTTGCCTAAAATGTCCAGGTACTTGGTAGAGGTCATGATGCTGTTGACAAGCGCGTCAGGACCAGTGGAAGCAAAACAGCCCAATGGGTGAAGTTCATGATGTCGTTGACCTTAACAAGGGCCTAAGGACCAGTGGAAGCAAAATAGCCCCATAACATCAAAGATCCACCACCATATTTTACCGTAGGAATGAGGTTCTTTTCTGCATATGCATTCTTCTTTTGATGCCATAGAGTGTGTAATTTGACCATAACACCGGTTCCAATCCAAGTGCCAATGCCGTTCAGTAAACTAGGAGTTTTGTTGGTTGCTCTCAATAAAGTTTTTTTTTTTATGGCAACCCTTCCAGAGAGCCTATTGGCATGGAGGTGGTGTCTGATTGTAGATTTGGAGACTTGGTGACCAGAAGATGAAACCTTCCTCACTGTGCGTGGGAACAAGATAGACTTGCGTCCAATATCAGGAAAATGTATCACTGTTCCAGTGGGTTTAAATGTCGTAATTGTTGCCCTAATAGTGGTAAGTGGTATATATTTTTTTGTGCCATTTTTTTGAGTAAAAAAATGTATTACTTGTTAAACAAAATCTTTCTTTGAGTGATTGTATTAGTTTAAAATATATATATATATTTTTAATAGCATACAATATAACTCAGTATTTAAATTATTTATTTTACAGCCTACAGTCTATTCTGCTTATCTTTATCAAGTGCCAATAATTTTGGACCTGACTGTATCTGCAGAAATGTGTGCAATAGGAAGATAAAAATGTCTTCATTAGGGCTGGAAATTGCCAGGGACCTCATGATACGATATTATCACGGTACTTTGGTGCTGATACTATATGTATTTCAATTCCATATTCATTACGATTCATCATGATGCTATGTATTGCGAGCAACAGAACGTTTCAGTGGCTGAGGACTTCCACCGTTTCCTGACAGAGTTTTAATGTCACATGCACAAGTACAGTGAAATGCCTTTCTTGCAAACTCAAAACCCAACAATGCAATAATCAATAACAATGTACTCGAAAAAAACACATGAGAAATAAGAATAGGAATTATGAAATACACAACAAAGTAAGTAAGTAAGCATACTATAATATACAGGAAATATTTATAAAGTCAGTTCGAATAACATATTTACATGTGCAGTGATATTGGAGTGATGGAGGTAGAAAGGTATAGGGGTAAGTGGACTAGGCAACAGGATATAAGACAAACAGAGTAGCAGCAGCTTATATCTGAGTGTGTGTGTGGGTGTCTAGAGTCAGTATACATGTACACTACCGTTCAAAAGTTTGGGGTCACTTAGAAATGTCCTTGTTTTTCAAAGAAAAGCACATTTTTGTTCCATTGAAATAACATCAAATTGATCAGAAATACAATGTAGACATTGTTAACGCTGTAAATGACTATTGTAGCTGGAAACGGCAGGTTTTTTAATGGAATTAAATAGTGTATGTGCATGTTATGTGTGAGTGAGCAGATGATAGAGTATGTTTTTGTGTGTGTGTTGGAGTGACAGTGTGTGTGAGTGTGTAGGGCCCAGTGAGTGTGCGTAGAGACAGTGCAAAGATTTAAATAAAAGGTCAATAAAGATACAAGGTTAACTCAGATAGTCTGTGTAGCTATTTTGTTAACTATTTATCAGTCGTAATGCTTGGAGATAGAAGCTGTTCAGGAGTTTGTTGGTGTCAGACTTCATGCAGCGGTAGTTTTGCTGTGCGGCAGCAGGGAAAATAGTCTGTGGTGGTTGAGGTCTTTGATGATTTTCCGGGCTTTCTTTTCACACCTCCTGATATAGAGGTCCTGGATGGCAGGGAGCTCAGCCCCAGTGATGTACTGGGCTGTCCGCACAACCCTCTGTAGCGCCATGGGATCATGGGCGGTGCTATTGCCACACCAAGCAGTGACGCAGCCAGTTAATATGCTCTAAATGGTACAGCTGTACCATTTAGGATTTGAGGACCCATGCCAAATCTTTTCGACCTCCTGAGGGGGAAGAGGCACTGTCGTGCCTTCTTCACGACTATGTGCGTGTGTGTGTGTGTTTGGACCATTTAAAGTCTTTAGTGAGTTGGACACCGAGGAACTTGAAGCTGTCTACCTGCTCCACTGCCACCTCGTCGATGTGGATGTGGGTGTGCTCGCCCCCCCCCCCTCCACCCTTTCCTGTAGTCCACGATCTTGTTGACGTTAAGGGAGAGGTTCTTGCTCCGGCAGCACACTGCCAGGTCACTGACCTCCCTGTAGGATGACTCATCGCTGCCGGTGATCAGGCTTACCACCGCCGTGACGTCAGCGAACTTGATAATGGTGTTGGAGTGGTGCGTGGCCACAGTCATTGGTGAACAGGGACTACAGGAGGGGACTAAGCACACACCCATGTGGGGCCCCTTTGTCAAGAGTCAGTGTGGTGGAGGTGATGTTGCCTACCCTCACCACCTGGGGTCGGCCCGTCAGTCCAGGATCCAGTTGCAGAGGGAGGTATTCAGACCCAGAGTCCTAAGCTTGGTGACGAGCTTGGAGGGGACAATGTAGTTGAACGCTGAGCTGTAATCAATGAATAGCATTCTCACATAGGTATTCCTCTTATCCAGGTGGGTGAGGTCAGTGAAGAGAGTAATTGAGATTGCGTCGTCTATGGATCTGTTGGGGTGGAATGCAATTCGGAGTGGATCTAGGGTGGCTGGGATGGGGGAGTTGATGTGTGCCATAACCAGCCTCTCAAAGCACCATGCATACAGATGTGAGTGCTACAGGGCAGTAGTCATTGTGGCATGAAGATTGTGGTCATCTTATCCATAAAGTCACTTCTTTTATTGGGAGGATTTTGCTACATTCTCCAGTTTCCGAGATCTTAAGTATCCTCTTTTTTCCATCTCAAAGAAACATGTTATGCTTGGAACAGTGCCACCTAACCAATAAACTACATTACCCAGTGGTATGTGGATACTAGGCTGTCCCATCTTAAGTTGGAGGGCTCAATCTCTGGGTGAGAGAAGTTCAGGGGGCTCACAACTATGCACATATCTCACACTGGTCTCTGAATGAGACTTGTGCATGTCCCAAGTGTAGCAGGAGTTGTCTCTACCACTCCTGATCCCTCTCTGTGACTCTCTCATTGTTTCTGGCAGGGCAGCTGTGCTGAGATTTAGATATCATCATTCAGACAGGCAGAGAGGACATCAAGACGTTTCCTCCAGGGATTCTGGAGAGCACGAAAGCCTGAATGTGAGTTGTGTTTGTCAGTCACAATTTCATAAAGAGTCCATATCTTAGTGACAGGGAAATGTCTCCCAAATGAGCTTTGTGCTTATTTTACATCCAATGTTCTCTCGTTTCACTCGGTATTGGTCTTGGACTATTTGAAAGAAGTCAGCAAGTCCTAACAGAAACGATTCTTAACTTAACAGAAATGTGTGGGTAGCTTGAAATATTGAATAAAACGGTGAAGTTTATTGATTATTTTGGAATCTATACATTCATCACTGCTGTGTTGCACTTGCAAGTCACGGTTATACAGTAGGCCTATATTGTTTTATTGCGTAATGCTGGGGCCAGTGTAATAAGTCTCACTGACTACAATGGGTGCATTTCAACTATAGCTGACTGAAAATTAAGGACACGTAACGGTTGAGGAGTAGTTATGCTGCTAGTGCTAGAAGAGAAGCCAGGCAGTTCTCCAAACTCTAATCATGTATATAAGCAAACAAACCCAAAGCAAAGGTTGCTGACCTAAGATGAGCCAAATCGGTGAATCAAATCAAATCAAATGTTATTTGTCACATGCTTTGTAAAAAACAGGTGTAGACTAACAGTGAAATGGGTCCTTTACCATCAACGCAGAGTTAAAGATAAAGATTCAAAAATATATGAACAAAATGAGATGAACTATAAGTGAAGGTTGCACTAGTTGTATTAGTGGACGGGTTCTTTTGATCTGGAACCGTCTTGCATCTTGAGTTATTGCATCTTATTTTTCTGCTCAAGACTACTTGGGCCCAGTATAATCAGCCAGAGACTGTGAGGAGAGCGGCTCGTCAGATGAGAATCCAAATCAATTTGTCAGGTCGGGGGATCGAATGATTCATTGTTGTTTGTTCGATTAAAAAGCGGAATCTTCCGGTGACTGACAAGGCAGGTGGGGGCCATTACACAGAGATTTGGGTTTGCGTCCCAGTGTTGGACGACTGTTCCCATCCGGCAGCCTCACATGCCCTAGTCATTCATCGTAACGAGTTTCCCTTTACTTCTTGATGTGAGAGACGTGTTGCATGGAGGCCGCAGAAACGATCGGAATTTGGCTCTACGCCGTTTTTGGGAAAACGTGCTTGGTCATTGTTATCATCAACAGTTATTGTTTGGTAGCCTGGAAGTAAATAACAATGTATATGGTGGGGGAGGGAGGGAGGGGGGGGGGGGGGGGTGTTCACTCCAGTGGTGCCAACATTGGGTAAGATCAAATAAGCATATGTTTCTGCTGCCAAGCGCAGCAATTAAAGCACATTCCACTGTAGACTCGATCCTGGTTTTAAATGTTTCAATATTTCCTTTTAAACAATCGCGGAAACAATGTGGATTATTAACATGTGTATCCATTTAATCTGGCCAACTGAAGAAACACAGTTTGTTTGGCTTTGATACTGTGCCCTAATAAATGACTGTATTTGTCAAGAAACACATTCCAATGAAAACCAGTGTTTTGTGTCAATTGCTTCGGCATATGCTCCGGCATACTTCTCAACCTATCAGTTTATTTTATTTTGTACAGATTTCCTTGCACAGATTTTTTGTTCATGAAATACTTGACAACAACATATGTTCATGGAAACTGCAGTAGTTTCAATTTCAATTTGAACAGCCTTTCTTATATGTGTTAACCCATTCGTAGTGTATGATAAGGCGTTATAACGGTTGCTATAAGACATTGTATGGATCTCATAGAAAGTGTTACCGAAACTAGTTTGCACGTAGCACACCTGTTTGTATTCATTTTACTACAATATAATTACCATTTAGAATATCAAATGTTAGCCTCACTAAGCACCCTATCACATTACTAGAAAATACACTCAGTGTACTGACCAGAACAGCACTACTCAGTACTTCCAAATAAACAACAAGAGTGAAACCATGACAGAAAGTCACGAAAACCTTAAGACACATATTTTTTTCGGAATCAACAAATATTCTGTTTGAAGCTAAATGAAAAAAGCTGTTGATTTCTCCATCTTAAATGATTGCAATCGTTTCCATGAAAAACATGCTTTTCCTAAAAAGAATAGTGTGCTCCATAGAGTTAATAATTGGCCAAGTGATTTATATGTCTGCAGCCAATTGCTCAGAATAGTGGGTTTGTGCATTTCAAATGAGCCATCTCATTGGTTTTGACTCAAATGAGTGCTTTGCTGGAAGAGCCGGCTTCTGTCAACACGTCCAAACATACTGTTGATTGGGTTTGATCTATCTGGAGCCAGTGATTCAAAGCAAGCCTCTGTCTATGTACTATACCTACCAGGATTGGTTTGGTTTGTAAGAAAGGGACCAAACTGTCTTTTTTCGAAAAGAGCCCATTGGTATCCATACAGAGTTTAACCCTCAAAACGCATTAGAACAGGCAGGATTAACTATAAAATAATGGTTAACTCAAGAGAAGTGTATGTATACAAAGACTGGCATCAGAAAGGTGCTCAGACTAAACTTCACACACAGTCTAGACCACGAGAACAGGCTAGTAGCAACCCCTCCACCTGGTGAATCCTCAATCACACCACAGTGCCAGACTTCAGGGCTCAGCAATATTCAGCAGTATGACACCCACGAAGACATGCACAGCAGTGGGCAAAATGTAAACGGCATCATCAGAATCCTCATAAATGTATTCATTTCATGCATTCATTTCTTTTCCTCATTGGGCTAAAATATTTGATACCCGCTTTCATGCTGTGTTGACACCACCGCCGCCATCTTTATTGCCGAGTCTCATAACAGTTGGAGATGTTGCCAGGGAAATGGTGGGCAGACTTCTAGAGGGGAGTCGGGCAGTATGGTGATAGATATAATCCTTTCTCTCTCCCCCTTCTCCCCCACCTCTACCCCCCTAATTATAAGCGATCCCCTTCGAGGCTGTGAACCCACGCAGAGCTCCAGTGCGCCTTCATGCTTGTTGACTTCAGAGGGCTCTGATGTCATAATGACAAGGCTGGGGCTTTGATACGGCCCTCGGAATTTCATGCTATTTATGCTTCAAATATACTAAGATGGTCAGCTGGCAGGTACAGTAGAAACCAGAGTTTTATTGCTTCTGGCCTGGGGATTACCAGCCACCACCATGGCAGAGATGCAGCGGCAGCAGCTCCCCAGGCCCCTTGAACCTTCAAGGCACATTTCTCACACCGTGTAATCCAAAGGCATGGCTCAAATAATGCTAATCTCTCCGAGTACAATAGGATCTAGGTCGGGATACCATTTACACTTCAAGAGGAATGCAAATAGTTAATTGATCTATTTACAGAGCCAGAGCATATGCTGGAGATCACAAATGAACTTCTGTTTGTCCCATTTTTAATGGATGTCAGGACTGTCATTGTCAATGGGAGAATTCATGAAATTATGATTATGAAATATATCCTCAACAGGATAGAATAATGTTCCTGTCTATATGCACAGTGGAAATATATCAAAGGGTGGTATGAGTAGACATTTAAGAGAAAACATCATAGTTTATGCAACCTTTGATGGATGTGTAGTGGCAGTTACAAAACATTATCTATAGATACAGTACAAAGGACAATTTGAGAGATGTTCAACTGTACAGTAGTCTACATGAAAAAAATGTAGCTCCTCTCAAAACAAGTTTAATGTTCATTCTTTCCTTTGCTAAAGTCCAACTGTACATCACGAGACACATGTTCAATGTCTGTCTCTTTGCATAGATCTTTGTTACATCAAACAGGCTGTTAGATGCCAGAACAATAGCTGAAACAAAGGCTAAGTTATTTCCACCTTAATGATGTAATGTATTCTGCTTCCAGTTGAGGGAGTAGCAATCAGTCGGAATATATGGCATTCTTGCATGATTCCAGGAGGAAATCTTCAACACAGTTGACAGGGGTACAAATGTATCATTTGTTTTACGATAACCCCCAAATCAGTTCAGAATGCCTCTAAAGCAGCTACACGAAAGGGGGGTGGTAACATTCTCCCCGTGGAACATAAATCCTGGGGTTCCAGAAAAGGACATGGCTACAGTGAGACCATACTATATTAATAAAGAGCAGTTTTCACAGTGTGTTAATTGTTACAGTAGCAACAGTAGACTAGCATACCTTTTTGACCTCTAAAACAGAAGTCTTTTTTATGGTTTTCTATTAGGCAAACTATCTGTGCTACTGCATTGTGTCTGTTTAAGATCGGGATGATACAGACCCAGTAATGTTAAGTATAATATAGCCTGATAACAAAGAGAATCCCATGTTTTCTGTTGAACATTGTACGGTTCTATATGAAATGACAACGTCCATTTCATTTTGTCTAATAGTCAACTTTAACATGATTTTCAAAAAGGATCAAGACATTCAGATTCACATACAGATTGTTTAATAGTCACATGTACAGGGTTGCAGGTGTGATTGCAGGTTACAGTGAAAATCTTAGGCTTTGAGATCCAACATGCAGGACTAAGTGAAATAAAATAATGAACATGGAAATAGAAAGAGCACTATATACATAATAACAACTGTGGCAGTGGAATCAAGTTCACCATAGAGCACATGTTAATTCCCCCGCACCTGGCTGGAGTACTCTTAGTAATAACACACATGACTACTATAGAAGAGGCATATTTCTGTATAACTGAGTTGATTTATTCCAGATCTATAGAGCTCGGCAGTTTGTAGTCCTAAAACCCCGGAAATTAGTTACCTCTGGTTTGTTCAGCCATCCCTATGGGGAAAATGAATGGTGTTTTGGGATAAACCCCAAAAATAAGGCCTGAGGTTAACAGAGGCTTATGAGATAATATCAGTCAGTTAACATGACCTTTATGAATTATGAAGGATAGTAGGTAGCCTAGTGGTTAGGGGCGGCAGGTAGCCTAGTGGTTAGAGCATTGGACTAGTAACCGAAAGATCGCAAGATCAAATCCCAGAGCTGACTAGGTAAAAATCTGTCGTTCTGCCCCTGAAAAAGGCAGTTAACCCATTGTTCCTAGGCCGTCATTGAAAATAAGAATTTGTTCTTATCTGACTTGTCTAGTTAAATAAAGGTAATAAAATGAAGCCTTTATGTGCTTTTTTATTACATAAATGATTTAAAATTCATCATAAGTGATGTTGAAGATTATCTCCTAAAATGTATAAGATCTCCTAAGCCTGTTTACCACAGACCTTATTTTCGGTGTTTGTCCAAAACCCCTACAAAAACGCCATTAATTTCTCCATAGGCTTTGTCCAACGAACCATAGCGGAGATGGTGCCTACAAAAAAACGTCATTACTGTTTCTCTTTATTCAAGACCATTTTAGGATTCCACATGAATTATGCATCTTAACAAAACTTTATGTACCACAAGTACCTTGTTGAGACGTTGGATATTTGCTTACAAAAAAATATTTTATTGGAAGAAAATCACAATCCAGTTAAATGTAATTTTCATCCTCTGAACAATAACAAGATTTACTGATAGATAGGTCTCTTGGGACCACAGCTCTATCCTGGCAATTATAGACTCTCTTCCCCAAGCGTTCCTCAAACTTGGTGTCGGATGACAATTTCATTAGCTAAGATTAGAGATGGATAGGAGAAATTACAGGAAATTGTTACACGTTACTGCCTGAAAGATCCGACTCGTCATACAAGGCTTGACAAGCTATGACAGATGTATTAAGAAGCGTGAGACTTCGAGAGAATTTTAAAGACCACTGGCGACTGTGACATCAAGACACTCTGATTCTTTTTTGTTTGTGCTCAGCTCTTCTTAATGTCCTCTTAATAACATTGTGGGAGGAAGACAACTCACATGTGATTGTAATTTATGACTTTCTACTCTTTCTCTTTGAAAGTTTTCTATTACTTCGATATTTTTGTTCTGTAACATCACATTTATTTCACTGTTTTACACACTTCTGAGTGCTGAAGTCTCATTCTGAAGTCTTGAGAAATCATTGCAAACTCGCGGCAATGTTTGATCTAGCACGCATGAGAAAGGCCTAAATAATTGATGAAAGCTTGATGAGGGCGATAACCAGCTTTGGCATGCGGAATGAACATTTTCATATCCTGCAGCATTCACAGAAAGGGTGACCATTCAAGGGAGCCATATCTCGAAAGGGGAAGGCAAATTTAATGGAGGGAAATAAAAACAGATCCCAAACAGATGCTCTGGTAGAAAGGCACACAACTACAGCTATTTTTTATTTAAAAAAAAGTATAATTCTGCCAGGAAATGTGCATTTCACTTAGCTGTCAGCAGACGCTTAAGTCCAGTATTTACTGGGATTTTAGCAATGTTGGGCTATATCCTGGCAACCACCTCATTGGGTCAAAGGATTTGAGAAGCAATCACATTGATGTGGTGAGGCCCTGAGGTTCTGACAGGTTTGACATACAAAATGAAGGGGTTTTAAGTGTGATTTATGTGATATGACCCTTTTTGGGGATAGGAGACAGAAATTGTCTTGGGTCTAATTCCTAGTAAACCTATTGGAAGATAAAATAAAAATACAACAATAGGAATATATTAATGGAAGCTTATTCCATATCCTAAAAACTGCCAGGCACATTTTCAGAGCTTTGGCACAAGTGTAAAAAATATTGACATAGTACAAACTAGAACCTCTTAATAATAATTCAATAATTGTTATTCAATAATTTAATAATAAATTACAATGCTCCTGGTTGTTGTGTACATCAAACTTCTTTCAGTCTCAAGTCAAGCACTTGTTGCCTGTTAAATGATGGCCAATTTGCATTTTCTTTCTACTTCACCTAGGGCCTAAATCAACACGAGACTGACCGCAATAAGATCAAAGAAAACCTCTGGCTCTTGAATCTGATTCTATGTGTTCTGTGATCCTCCACCTGAGCAGTCCATATTCGACGGAGACCACTTCCAGCAAGGTGTCCTGACAAGGAACCAGAACAGGTGGTGAAAGAGAGATCTCACACTCTAGCCTCACTGGTCTCCAACTAACCCTCCCCTTGATTCATTCACTCTCACATTGACTGCCAGGTCCTGGTCTGAGTTGCCCCGAAACGCATTAATGAATGCCAGTTGTTCCTTAACAGATCCAGCGTTTCACAATCACAGACTTCATGTTTGGCTGTAGATCAATCAAATACGAAATGGCTCGGCAGCAAGGGATGTTCCCTGCTCAATCACTTCGTTTTTCCCTCTTACTTTGGATCTTATAAAATGAACCTGGTCCACCTTTGAACATTTATCACTTTGTTTTATGAGGAAGGATTCCATGATGGGACAGGGGACATGGCAGAGAGAGGTCAGGCGTTTGCTGAGTTTGTTCAATGTGAAGGCTCAGGAACAACGTTCCCATAGCAAAATGAGAAATTAATCAAATGCACAAAAGCCTTTTTTTAAGCAACTTACATCTAAATGGGAGTGGTATTGGAGAGACTTCAACAATTAGTCGTATTGTAAAAAATACAAAACAAGCTCTTGTATTCAACTGTCACTCAACTGTCAAATGTAGCATACACTGAAAGGTAACATATTTCCTTCTTGACTTGACCCCAAGTTCAATGATAAGAACAACTAGTGAAGATGAGTGATAAACAATGTGGAGTTGCTGATAAACAATGTGGAGTCCCTTTGCTATTATAACAGCCTCCACTCTTCTTGGAAGGCTTTTCACTAGATGATGGAACATTGCTGCGGGGACTAGTTTCCATTCAGCCATAAGAACATTAGTGAGGTCGGGCACTGATGTTGGGCGATTAGGCCTGTCTCGCAGTCGGTGTTCCAATTCATCCTAAAGGCTTTCGATGGGGTTGAGGTCAGGGCTTTGTGCAGGCCAGTCCAGTTCTTCCACAACTATCTCGACAAACCATTTCTGTTAGGACCTCGGATTTGTGCATGGGGGCATTGTCATGCTGAAGCAGGAAAAGGCCTTCCCCAAACTGTTACCACAAAGTTGGAAGTACAGAATCATCTACAATATCATCGTATGCTGTAGATTTCCGTTCACTGGAACTAAGGGGCCTAGCCGGAACCATGAAAAACAGCCGCAGGCCATTATTCCTCCTCCACCAAACTTTACAGTTGGCACTATGAATTGGGGCAGGTAGCGTTCTCCTGGCATACGCCAAACCCAGATTTGTCTGTCGGACTGCCAGATGGTGAAGCGTGATTCATCACTCCAGAGGACGCGTTTCTACTGCTCCAGAGTCCAATGGCGACAAGCTTTACACCACTCTAGCCGCCACTGGGCATTGCACATGGTGATCTTAGGCTTGCTCGGGCCATGGAAACCCATTTCATGAGGCTCCCGACAAACAGTTATTGTGCTGACTTTGCTTCCAGAGGCAGTTTGGAACTTGTTAGTGAGTGTTGCAGCCGAGGACAGATGGTTTTTATGCGCTATGTGCATCAGCACTCGGCGATCGCATTCTGTGAGCTTGTGTGGCCTACCACTTCGCGGCTGAGCCTTTGTTGCTCCTAGATGTTTCCACTTCAAAAATAACAGCACTTACAGTTGACTAGGGCACTTGTTGGAAAGGTGGCATCCTATGATGGTTCCATGTATAAAGTCACTGAGCTCTTCAGTAAGGCCATTCTACTGCCAATGTTTTGTCTATGGAGATTGTATGGCGGTGTGCTCGATTTTACACACCTGTCAGCAACGGGTGTCGCTGAAATAATCGAATCCACTAATTTGAAAGGGTGTCCGCATACTTTTGTATATATGGTGTACTTGCACACTTCAAACATTCTCCAGGGCAATTCTGCCATTCTTGAACTTATCCATTGTAAGGCCTCTGTCAACAGCTAGCGTGAGCCAAACGTTCTAATAGCCTAGAAAAGACAGAGTACTTAGAGAGGGAGGTGCACTCTCAGCTCGTCAGAATATATCACAGAGAGTTCACCTTGATAGGACCCATGTCATTCTCCAAGTCTTCCATTATACCTAACTCTTCATTGAAACAGAGTGCTGGCATGTGGTTCCCATCAACCGCTGATGACTTTTTGAAGAGCAAACTGAGGTCAGTCGTCTGACTGAATATCTTTGAATTCCTGTGATGCTAAACTAATCACAATATATATTTTAATGTTTCAAACTTTACAACAGTTTGGTACAGTAGCCACTTCAACAAATTCATTTCTGACAGAAATACACCACCAACTCCACCTTATCATTGTTCATGTAGGGCTGTGACGGTCATGGAATTTCAGATGACGGTTATTGGTCAGCCAAATGACTGCGGTCACAATTATAATACACTTGAAGTCAGAAGTTAACATACACTTAGGTTGGAGTCATTACAACTTGTTTTTCAACAAACTATAGTTTTGGCAAGTCGGGTAGGATATCTACTTTGTGCATGACACAAGTAATTTTTTCAACCATTGTTTACAGACAGATCTTTTCACTTATAATTCAAATAAATCAAAATTCCAGTGGGTCAAAAAGTTATGTCATGGCTTTAGAAGCTTCTGATAGGCTAATTGACATAATTTGAGTCAATTGGAGGTATACCTGTGGATGTATTTCAAGGCCTACCTTCAAAATCACTGCCTCTTTGCTTGACATCAAGGGAAAATCAAAAGAAATTAGCCAAGACCTCAGAAAAAAATCTCCACAAGTCTGGTTCATCTTTGGGAGCGATTTCCAAACGCCTGAAGGTATCACGTTCATCTGTACAAACAACAGTATGCAAGTATAAACAACACGCAGCCGTCATACCGCTCAGGAAGAAGACGCGTTCTGTCTCCTAGAGATGAACGCACTTTGGTGCGAAAAGTGCAAATCAATGCCAGAACAATAGCAAAGGACTTTGTGAAGATGCTGGAGGAAACAGGTACAAAAGTATCTATATCCACAGTAAAACGAGTCCTATATCGACATAACCCGAAAGGCCACTCAGCAAGGAAGAAGCCACTGCTCCAAAACCACCATAAAAAAGCCAGACTACGGTTTGCAACTGCACATGGGGACAAAGATCGTACTTTTGGAGAAATGTCCTCTGGTCTGATGAAACAAAAACAGAACTGTTTGGCCATAATGACCATCGTTATGTTTGAAGGAAAAGAAGGAGGTTTGCAAGCCGAAGAACACCATCCCAACCGTGAAGCACGGGGGTGGCAGTATCATGTTGTGGGGGTGCTTTGCTGCAGGAGGGACTGGTGCACTTCACAAAATAGATGGCATCATGAGAAGGAAAATTATTTGGACATATTGAAGCAACATCTCAAGACATCAGTCAGGAAGTTATAGCTGGGTCCCCAAGCATACTTCCAAAGTTCTGGCAAGATGGCTTAAGGACAACAAAGTCAAGGTATTGGAGTGGTCATGGCAGTCTTCCTCCTGTGATGTAGTGGTAAAAAAATAGGTGGGTATCCTCTGATCGCCAGTCGCGCTGAAAAAAGCAACACTTCCTATACTTTCAATGCATTATTCCATAAAAGGTGGGTAAACATATTGGGCAAATAAAAAAAGGTGGGTACATTGTGTTTACTTGCACTTACCCTCCACTACACCACTGGTCTTAATCCATAATTGTTCAGTTACACGATTATACAATTACCATGCCAGTGACGTGTGTGGCTTATAAAGAAAATATTGAACTAGAAGAAATTAAGGCTGAGCAGTAAAAAATGTTGAATGCTCCTTAGTTAGAGGTCGTGATATGAATATAATATCAACAATAGGTCAACTAGCATGCTGCGTAGGGTAATACCACTATCACTTCCACCTACCAGACAGCTTTCACTCTTGCCCTACCTTGTAATAGAAGCCCAATGCCATCTCCAACGAAGTGCAGGCTACAGGGTTTCACTCTGTGCTATGCATAGAGACACCACATAGAATGGATGGATCTGAGTATACAGTATTATCAGCCTGCTGAATAGAGTTATAAAAACAGACAGAATACAACAGGCTCTCTGTCTTAGTTTATAGTATGAAATGGCTTACACTAATAGTCTTACTAAAATCTAAATGATACCAAATTGACAGTATAATGCATTATTAATGTGAAAAATAAATAATAAACAAACCATTTGCAATTGTCTTATCAAAAGGCCACCAGTCTTACTCCATCCACACCTGTTAACAAAGCAATAACCCTCAGTGTCTGACCAGTGAAAACACAATGAATACTCATTTTACCAAAGGAAAGAAAACAGTGTAGGTGTAAGCTAACACGCTAAAGCTAACATTACATGGATAGAATGCTAACACTGATTGCTAGCCATAGCTATGTGTTCAGAAATTATGTTGAGCAGAGCACAAAGATAACATTTTAAAAAAATCTGAATTATGACTCAATGCATGAATAAAGTTTACAAGGAACATATGTTACTATTTTTTGTGGCAATGTAGCGAAATTTGGGCTACACACTTTTAGTGACAGAATAAGCAGAACAGAATACATATCTTACCTTCATCCCAAGTGAGTAAAATGGAAGACACAACAAAAATTTACCAATCCATTATGGGCACATTCTTTTTCATATTCTACCTGCTCCCAACACCACGATGAAAGATGAGAATTTGGATTGATTTGAACAACTACACAACAGCATAATTATAGTAAAATAATAAAACAGCACAAGGTAGAACATTTATTCATAAATGAAATAACCCCAAAATGATTAGGCTACTCTGCAGTCAAGATAAAAATGACAATCCTCTTGCAGTAAAAAAGAAAAGAAAAAAAAGTCACCTAGGCTTTCTCGTAAGTAACAATACGATTTACTGACTATTTTTTAGGATTGAGAATATGATTTTATTTTAATTGCATTTTTATGTAATTTTTGAAAATGAAAAGTGCTGGTGGTTTGGTCCCAAATGATATTGTCCTTTCCACAGTGATAACATGTAATGGACAAGCCAATGGTGGTGACTTAATTACTGCCCAATAATGACTCTCACTCATCCCACTTTTTCCACAGAGTGAAAATTATTTTCTCCCTATTGGTTTGGAACATTTGATCAAATTACCTAAACGATAGATATATCACATTAAACCATTGTCAAAGACCATGGCATTTGGGCATCCATCCTCTGTCAACTGGAACCAAAGGATGCACAGAGGGTCAGCAGGCTATGGCTAAAGAAGGTGTTCTGGGAAATGCGTAAAACATAGGTAATTACAGCACACTTGAAGAGCAAGTACAATCTACCAGCATTGTGGTCAATACCTTCAAATTAGGTACACAATGACTTCTTGTCGTTCCCAATTTGACAGTAAAGTCAGTCATGCTTGATCATTCTCAAATGGCTGTGTGGGCTGAAGTTTTTCGATAGTGGCAAATTCAAAGTTGATTAGAGTCTGTGTCCATCACTGAGGTGTCACAACTAGACAGCATACAGGGTCAGGTGCCAATCCCATGATACTGTTCGACTGTATACTGAAAATTGGATGCCATGTCCTTTTTTAGAAAATGATTGATTTTGGCACTTATTACCATTTAACTGTAGCAGTTTTTCCAAGAGCTACTAGGTTTTAAAATACATCTGCATTCCTTATAAACACTTATTGAAATACCTCAATTAATCTTATTTTATTGTATTTTTATTTTATTTGGTTTGTGGCATTTTTCATGCTATCCTACACCCCAACCCTTGCTTTAATCTGAAACTAGGCAGAGTTTAACATTCTCAATATGTGGATGGGAGACCCGTTGCTGCTGGAAAGGTGTTCAAGGGGCCAGTAGGGGGCACTCCTTCTGGCCTATGTCAATAAGTATCATTTAAAGCACTTCTTGAAAGACGCCCTGTTTCTTCCGTTCATTACCATACATGTGCTACCATCTCTCATGAGTTAGTTAAGTAGAAATAGTTACCACATATTTACATAGTTATTTCATATTCCAAGTATTTATGGTGTTATTTAAAGTACCACAAAGTGTATTTGAATGAATGATATTGTGAGCAAAGATGGACATGTGCTGGTGCACTCAAAAGAAGCACGTAAAGCCCAAAGTGCAGACATGCTAGGGAGAGGTTAAGTAGGTCTTCTCAATCTGTGTCCTCAAAGAATGCTTTAATGGTCGCCCCACAATAACAATAGTAACGCTGTCACACACAGTCCACTCTTTTATGGCACACTCCTCAGCCTGCAGAAGGATTGATGCATCACCATAGCAACGCTAACCCTTAAAGTCTCTTTGCAACCTGAGCCCAGTGCCAGATTTACGGGTGTTTTCAGCTTGTTACAGCAGATTTATCCTCACAATAAAAAAGAACAACAATCTGCAGAAGCCATTAGTGGAGTTTGAATGAAAGCCTGGGCTGGGGAGTGTAAGCCTGGCTTGCAGTCTTCACGTTGACATGAAAAAAGAACAGAGGACACATGAAACAGTTCTGGTTGTTTTGGACGTACCATTGCTGTGAAAAGTATAAAGTATAATTTCCTCAACTTTTTGATACTGAATGTTATCAGACCTTCAACCAAAACATAATATTAGATAAAGGGAACCTGGGTGAAGAAATAACACAACAATTACATACTTATTTTATGCAACACCCGATGCTCCTGTGTGAAAAAGTAATTGCCTCCTTACACTCAATAACTGGTTGTGCCACCTTTAGCTGCAATGACTCCAACCAAACGCTTCCTGTAGTTGTTGATCAGTCTCTCACGTTGCTGTGGAGGAATTTCGCCCCACTCTTCCATGCAGAACTGCTTTAACTCAGCGACATTTGACATTTGTGGGTTTTCAAACATGAACTGCTCGTTTCAAGTCCTGCCACAACATCTCAATTGGGATTAGGTCTGGACTTTGACTAGGTCATTCCAAAACTTCAAATGTGTTGGTTTTAAGCCCTTTTCATGTAGACTTGATTGTGTGTTTTGGATCATTGTCTTGCTGCATGACTGTGCTTCAGCTTCAGCTCACGGATGAATGGCCTGACATTCTCCTGTAGAATTCTCTGATAAAGACAGAATTAATTGTTCCTTCCATTAAGGCAAGTCATCCAGGTCCTGAGGAAGCAAAGCATCCTCAAACCATCACACTAACATTACCATACTTGACCGTTGGTATAAGGTTCTTACTGTGGAATGCAGTGTTTGGTTTTCGCCAGGCATAATGGGACAGGGATATGGGATATGTTCCGGGTAGCCTCGGATAATAACATTGATGTATACATGGAAACAGTGACTGAGTTCATCAGGAAGTGTATAGGGGATGTTGTTCCCACTGTGACTATTAAAACCTACCCAAACCAGAAACTGTGGATAGATGACAGCATTCGCGCTAAACTGAAAGCCTGAACCATCGCATTTAACCATGGCAAGGTGACTGGGAATATGGTTGAATACAAACAGTGTAATTATTGCCTCTGTAAGGCAATCAAACAGGCAAAACATCAGTACAGAGACAAAGTGGAGTCACAATTCAATGGCTCAGACACGAGACGTATGTGGCAGGGTCTACAGACACAATGCCATTGACGCTGCCTGCTCCCAAGGACTCTGGGCATCCATTCCCCGTTGCCGACGTGAGTAAGACATTTAAGCGTGTTAACCCTCGCAAGGCTGCCGGCCCAGATGGCATCCCTAGCCGCCGGCCCAGACGGCATCCCTAGCCGTACCCAAGAGAGCAAAGGTAATTGAACTAAATGACTATCGCCCCGTAGAGCATACGCAGACCAGCTGGCTGAAGTGTTTACGGACCTATTCAATCTCTCCCTATCCCAGTCTGCTTTCCCTACTTGCTTCAAGATGTCAACCATTGTTCCTGTACCCAAGAGAGCAAAGGTAACTGAACTAAATGACTATTGCTCTGTAGCACTCACTTCTGTTATTATGTAGTGCTTTGAGAGGCTAGTTAAGGATCACATCACCTCTACCTTACCTGACACCCACTTCAATTTGCTTACTGCCCCAAATGATCCACAGACGATGCAATCGCCATTGCACTGCACACTGCCCTATCCCACCTGGACAAGAGGAATGCCTATGTAAGAATGCTGTTCATTGACTATAGCTCAGCCATTAACACCATAATACCCTCCAAACTCATCATCAAGCACGGGGCCCTGCATCTGAACCCTGTGCAACTGTTTCCTGGACTTCCTGATGGGCCGCCCCTCCCCAGGTGGTGAAGGTAGGAAACAACACCTCCACTTCACTGATCCTCAACGCAGGGGCCCCACAAGGGTGCGTACTCAGCCCCCTACTGTATTCCATTTTTACCCATGACTGCGTAGCCACACACGCCTCCAACTCAATCATCAAGTTTGCAGACGACACAGAGTAGGCCTGATTACCAACAATGACGAGATAGTCAACAAAACGAAGGAGCTGATCGTGGACTTCAGGAAAAAGCAGAGGGAGCACGCCCCTATCCAAATTGACGGGACCGCAGAGGACAAGGTGGAAAGCTTCAATTTCCTCGGCATACACATCACTGACGATCTGAAATGGTCCACCCACACAGACAGTGTGGTGAAGAAGGCGCAACAGCCTCACCGGGGTCACACTGCCTGCCCTCCAGGACACCTACAGCACCTGATGTCACAGGAAGGCCAAAAATATCATCAAGGACATCAACCACCTGAGCCACGGCCTGTTCCCCCTGCTGTCACCCAGAAAGTGTTGGTGCGTACAGGTGCATCAAAGCTGGGACCGATTGACTGAAAAACAGCTTCTATCTCAAGGCCATCAGACAGTTAAAAACTTCTTAAGGATTCCGTCAACGGGACAGTTGTAAATCATGCAGCGTGTTATGTCAAGATCGCAGATTTTAGAGAAACAACAAATGTCGGTACATATAAGTGTCTTATATTTTGCTGAAAGCTTAAATTCTTGTTAATATAACTGCACTGTCCAATTTACAGTAGCTATTACTGTGAAAAAATGTCATGCTATTGTTTGAGGATAGCTCCTAACAACAAAACACTTTTTTCTTTGCGATAGGTTTGATAAATTCAGCTCTGAAGGTTAAATGTTGACTTACATTCTGAAATCTTGCTGTTATTTATCATCCAAAGGGGCCGAGAGATAACATGAAGTGTGGTTTTGTTAGATAAAATCCTTTTTCATATCCTAAAAAGATCCATATAGCATGCACGATCGATTTTGTATTTCCACTCGTTCAATTTGCAAAGAAAGGAATCTGCGAATATCTCACCCTAAACGTTGTTTCAACGAGTCAAATCACGTTCGTATCTATTCCTCAGAGATCCTAGAAGGTAACAAGACTTCACTATTTCATTAGGGGTGTAGTATATCCTATAGGACATCATATTTGGTGAGAGAGTGACGCCTTCATGGCACGCCGATGACGCGGGCAGCGATCACTTGAACGACTGTATCTTTGTCAAATAAGCACCAATCGGGGTCAAACAAAGCTAGCTAGATAGACAATGAGCTGGGCTTTACGGGATTATCCGGAAATAATGTATATTTCGTCAAATGTAGCTACTAACCTTGTACGACAGCATGCCTTTTCATTTTGGACAAGAATTATAAGGATATTCAGAGTTATGAAGTTTTGGAAACTGGTTGTTTTGCAAATGTTGAACTTATAATATGGCTACTAATAGTTGGAAAGCTAAATCAAAGTCAAAGTATACAGATTTGACGATATTATTGCAGAAAAAGAGAATATGAATGCGAATGACTCCTTCACGATTTGCCCAAATGTACATGGGTACTTCACACTAAAAGTCTTGTTGTTCATTCGTTTTTCAAGTTATCCATTTCAATCTTTACACATAAACTGCTGCCATCTTGTGGACACTATCGGAATTACAACCAGAGTGATGGCTATAACTATGCCCTTTCTCTTGCATTTCAAAGATGGTGGTAGAAAAAGAATGGTTGGTTTTCTTTTTATATTTTCTTCTACCAGATCTATTGTGTTATATTCTCCTAGATTCAATTCACATTTCCACAAACTTCAAAGTGTTTCCTTTCAAATGGCACCAAGAATATGCATATCCTTGCTTCAGGACCTGAGCTACAGTCAGTAAGATTTGGGTATGTCATTTAGGCAAACATTGAAAAAAAGGGGGCTATCTCTAAATAGCCATCACTAGCCGGCTACCACCTGGTTACTCAACCCTGCACCTTAGAGGCTGCTTCCCCTCATACATAGACATGGAACACTAGTCACTTAAATTTTATGAATTTTTCATTTAACCTTTATTTAACTAGGCAAGTCAGTTAAGAACAAATTCTTATTTACAATGACGGCCTACCCAAACCCTATCCCGTACAATGCTGGGCCAATTGTGCGCTGCCCTATGGGACTCCCAATCACGGCCAGTTGTGATACAGCCTGGAATCAAACCCAGGGTCTGTAGTGCAATGCCACTCCGACATTGCACGTCATAATATTTATATATTTCTTATTTCCATAATTAAAATTTTAGAAGTGTGTGTATTGTTGTGGATTGTTAAATATTACTGCACTGTTGGAGCTAGGAACACAATCATTTCGCTATACCCGCAATAACATCTGCTAAATAAGTGTATGTAACCAATACCATTTGATTTGATTTGATCCGTGTCATGCAAAAATTAATACTTTTGACTCATCTGTCCATAGAACATTCTTCCAAGAGTCTTGATGATCATCCAGGTGCTTCCATGTACTTTTTGGCACTTGAGTCAACCTTTTCGATGAGATGGGTCCCATTATGTCTGGCGAAAGCCAAACACTGCATTCCACTTTGTAAGTATCACATTGTTGTGTTGTTTGTAAACTCAGGTTCCCTTTATCTAATGTTAGGTTTTGGATGAAGATCTGATAACATTCAGTATCAAAAATATGGAAAAACAGAGAAAATCAGAAAGTGTTTTTTTGTGAGGGGAAAATGACCAGGGGATAGTTCAGACTGCTTCAGGTCAAAGTAATCACAATGACATGTAACTATAAAAACAAGCACATTACTTTTCAACACCCTTTATTTGTTCTGTAGCGAATTCAAACTTTTAATAGGATTAACTCGCTAATATTGGTTTACTGAATCCTATTTGCCTCTTCAGATATGCTGAGGCTTAGATATTCCTAACCAGCAAATGACCCATGATGCTTCTCCTCCTCCTCCTAACTTCTCTAGATATCTCCATGGAGTTGGTGGGAATCTTCTCTGGCCAAAGTAGGGTGTCGTCAGCACTAGGATTAAGATGGATGACACTGGGCTAGCGCGCAGAAAAGGTGGCGACGGGGAACTGGAAGGGGAGACAGGGAAGACAGCGGGGAAATTGGGCCGCCTCTGGTATTTTAAGCAGGATGTCTTCATTCCCTCTTGCCGACGTGAGCGATCTCCTTCCATTCGCCACGGTTAGGTGGTTGCATGACCCGCGGGGATGACCGGCCGGCTGGCCCATCTCCAGGGTAGGCCAGCAGTGCATCCCTAAGCAGGCTTGACCGACCGATAGTCACACACACCGCGGTCAAGCCCTGGGCGGGGGGATTTGAGGTGTGACAGCATAATCAATTTACATGATTCATGATCAGCCCAAACGACTTGGCAGCTGAAAGGGGAGAGGAGAGCGAGGCTGGGGGGAATGCTGACAGCGGAGTTAGGTCGGCAGCTAGACAGAGTGAAGAAGACACGGCTGCTTACTTCCTCTCCCGTGTTTCTCATGCCTTCTAGAAATTCAGGAACATGAATTAGAATTGTTGGTACTGTTTACTTGTAGGTACTCAATCATAAAGACCAAAGGTCAACGTAATTAACAAACCGTAAAAAAAAACGTACATGTCCTATCAAAAAACATCGTATGAAAATCCATATGTGGTTGGATGTGGTATTTAGATCAAACTGGGTTGCACATCATAAAAGGATTCACTCTAGGTTAGTAGCCCAGCTGTTTAAGTGTTTTACCACCGCAGCAAATTTGGTCGCAGACTTCTATTAAAAGAATCTGCCGTTGTCTTCTCACTGACGTGATGAGCTGTTCCTCAAATACAGCCATGTCACAGTCCTTGAGAGCAGTTACTGAAAGAAGTCGTGCTTTAACTAGTTATATAATCAAATTATTGGGTAGTTTGTTCTAATATTGGGGTAGTTTGTTTTATATATGTGTTGTCTCGGATTTATAGCATTTTGTGTGTTGGCGAAAAGGCCGGTCCAAACAGTTAAACCATGGCTGTTACAGGTTTACCCTTTGACCAATATTACAGTGCAATAATTCCTGTTATATGCTGGTAGCAGGTGGGCTGCATATTGGCCATTGTGTGTGGCTCATACTATGAGTGTGTCTGTCTGTAAAGGGGAGGAAACATGTGGGCGTGCAAACCAGGCCAGAGTGGGAGTTGCTCCTACTCTGAGAAAGGTAACCAATATCTGCATGGCCCCATTTACAGCCTGTTCCCATGGCAATTACCCCTCTTCACTGCAACATAGGCCACATATCACCATTAAAAATGTCTGAACTAGTTAGGCTTTTAAAGCTTGCGAGCAGTTGAGGAGGATGAAAAGTCTGGCAAAAAATGCTAAATGGAAGCTTACAAACAACCTGGAGAACAGTCAGGCTTTTGCTTTCAATCAAATCAGGCTAGGTTTGTATTTCACGTGTGGTATAGCTGGACATCTGAGTGAAGGACATAGCTGCTGTGAACCATGTTATCCTTGTAAAACTCAGGGTTTATATTATTTTCCAAGAGCAGAACTCTTGGAAGACGGAAAAAAAGTTGTAGGCCCTGACAAATCGATCAAATGTGGAGGTGGACAATGGTTGACATTTAAGTTGACATTTCTCCCTCTACAAGAATAACTATTGTGTATCGCTGTATAATAATAACCTTTTGGTGTTTTCATACAACACGGACTGGTTATGAGAATGATTACATGTATTTTATACAATTGAATCCAAAGAGGGATTAAGAAAACAACAATGTTGAACTGATGTTCACTGAGATTTAATTGCACGTATACTGTATGTATAGCAGCCATTTTGGACACTATCTTTAGAAAACGGGCTTGAAGATGTATGAATAGCCTTAATGACATGGGGGCAGTGTAGCACTGAAATCAGTTTTGTCATGTGTGTAATGTAATAAGCCAGAATAGCTTTTTTGTTGATTTTTATTTATTTGCATCCGTGATTCACTGTCCAAACCCTTTTTATGACACAAAACCATGACAGTGTTTGATAATTAAGATGACGCATGACGACAATCCTAACAACAGGAGGGGCGACTATCCATGTCTCCATTGGAAAAGTGTCACCGTCTTCAAGAATAACTCCCATAATCCTTAGGGTCTCTTACCTTTCCACCAGTGGATATTCATGTCCACATCCTGAATGGCTCTAGCAGCTGAGAATCTGCACAGATGTGGGACCCTGTCGCTACGCTATAATGTCACAGACTCGTAAATGCTGCTCTTGAGCCTGAGGAAATTTTATCCAAGTGTCGCTCACTCTCTTTCTCACCGGACTCTTACCGAGCTCGCCACGCCACTGCAATCCCCAGAATGACCCGTAACAACACATTTATGGTCGGACACAAAGAGAGAAACGATTCAATGGAAGAATCCGTTTGGACCAAAGTAGTCCTGTAGTTAGTATTTTATACCTACATATGACACACTTTCCTCATTTTGTACTTCTCTACATAAAACTAATAAAAAAAAAAAAGTGATTTAAAAATGTGATTAGGCCTATGACTTTACAGAATAAAATATATATTTTTTGCTTTTTAAGCCTCTTCTTAGATTGTTGTGCTATCTTTAGGTTTGTTTGTCTCAAGGTCATGGGCCCTGTCCTTTTAGTGAGCACTAGTTATTTAATGTTTTGTGGGGGGGGTCAAAATACTGTAAAGCAGCATGTCCTTGAAAGGCCGGTTGGTAGCAAAGTGGCTATCCCAACCAGACACTGACCCCTGTGGAAACTGGACCGCGTCGAGTTGCTGCCTGATCCCTTTGAAAACATTTCAGCCACTTGAGTGATTGGCCATATGGGCTTCAGGCAGTGCCATGGGGTGGGTGAGGTGTGGGGAGTGAAACACGGCACACTCCCACATCATATCACCTCCCAAATACCACCTAAGAGGTAAGTACCCCCCCCCCCCACACAGGTTCCCCACTGGTCGGTTGTTCCTTGTTAGTTTCCTGTTTCCTAAGTTTTATGGGTTCAACTGTTTTCTCAGTGGGAGACGACTGTTTTGACGTGACTGGGTGGTATTGCCTATTGATTGCAATAAATGACCAAGTAAAACAGGACAGCCTCTATTTCCTGTCATGTTTTTATTTTTTTGAAGGTATGTGTGACTTGACTAGGTGACCCTGTTGAACATGCCACAACAGAACATACCACAACACTTATACAGTAAAAAAAAACAGAGCTCGGGCATGTGCGACATCACACGTGTACATTTCATGCAAGTACATACAGATGAAGTCGGACGTTTACAAACACTCAGGTTGGACTCATTAAAACTCGTTTTTCAACCACTCCACAAATTTCTTGTTAACAAACTATAGTTTTGGCAAGTCCGTTAGGGCATCTACTTTGTGCATGACACAAGTAATTTTTCCAACAATTGTTTACAGACAGATTATTTCACTTATAATTCACTGTATCACAATTCCAGTGGGTCAGAAGTTTACATACACTAAGTTGACTGTGCCTTTAAACAGCTTGGAAAATTCCAGATAATGATGTCATGGCTTTAGAAGCTTCTGATAGGCTAATTGACATAATTTGAGTCAATTGGAGGTGTACCTGTGGATGTATTTCAAGGCCTACCTTCAAACTCAGTGCCTCTTTGCTTGACATCATGGGAAAATCAAAAGAAATTAGCCAAGACCTCAGAAAAAAATCTCCACAAGTCTGGTTCATCTTTGGGAGCGATTTCCAAACGCCTGAAGGTATCACGTTCATCTGTACAAACAACAGTACGCAAGTATAAACAACACGCAGCCGTCATACCGCTCAGGAAGAAGACGCGTTCTGTCTCCTAGAGATGAACGCACTTTGGTGCGAAAAGTGCAAATCAATGCCAGAACAATAGCAAAGGACTTTGTGAAGATGCTGGAGGAAACAGGTACAAAAGTATCTATATCCACAGTAAAACGAGTCCTATATCGACATAACCCGAAAGGCCACTCAGCAAGGAAGAAGCCACTGCTCCAAAACCACCATAAAAAAGCCAGACTACGGTTTGCAACTGCACATGGGGACAAAGATCGTACTTTTTGGAGAAATGTCCTCTGGTCTGATGAAACAAAAATAGAACTGTTTGGCCATAATGACTATCGTTATGTTAGGAGGATAGAGGGGGAGGCTTGCAAGCCGAAGAACACCATCCCAACCATGAAGCATGGGGGTGGCAGCATCATGTTGTGGGGGTGCTTTGCTGCAGGAGGGACTGGTGCACTTCACAAAATAGATGGCATCATGAGGACGGAAAATGATGTGGATATATTGAAGCAACATCTCAAGACATTAGTCAGGAAGTTTAAAGCTTGGTCACAAATGGGTCTTCCAAATGGACAATGACCCCAAGCCTTCTTCCAATGTTGAGGCAAAATGGCTTAACTTTTACTTGGTACTCATCCCGGATCCGGGAGCACCCCCCACAGTAAAAAATATGACTAGCATAGCCTAGCATAGCGTCACAAGTAAATACTAGCATCTAAATATCATTAAATCACAAGTCCAAGACACCAGATGAAAGATACAGATCTTGTGAATCCAGCCATAATTTCTGATTTTTAAAATGTTTTACAGGGAAGACACAATATGTAAATCTATTAGCTAACCACGTTAGCAAAAGACACCACTTTTTTTACTCCACCAGTTTTTTACTCCATCAGTAGCTATCACTAATTCGACTAAATAAAGATATATATAGCCACTAACCAAGAAACAACTTCATAAGATGACAGTCTGATAACATATTTATGGTATAGCATATGTTTTTTTTGAAAAATGTGCATATTTCAGGTATAAATCACAGTTCTACCTTGCAGCTGCAATCTGAAATAGCGTTGGAAGCAGCCGGAATAATTACAGAGACCGACGTCAATTACCAAAATACTCATCCTAAAACATTTCTGAAAAATACACAGCATACAGCAATCGAAAGACACAGATCTTGTGAATCCAGACAATATTTCAGATTTTCTAAGTGTTTTACAGGGAAGACACAATATGTAAATCTATTAGCTAACCACGATAGCAAAAGACACAACTTTTTTTTCCCACCATTTTTTTCCTGCATCAGTAGCTATCACTAATTCGACTAAATAAAGATATATATAGCCACTAACCAAGAAACAACATCATAAGATGACAGTCTGATAACATATTTATGGTATAGCATATGTTTTTTGGGAAAAATGTGCATATTTCAGGTATAAATCACAGTTCTACATTGCAGCTGCAATCTGAAATAGCGTTGGAAGCAGCCGGAATAATTACAGAGACCGACGTCAATTACCAAAATACTCATCCTAAAACATTTCTGAAAAATACACAGCATACAGCAATCGAAAGACACAGATCTTGTGAATCCAGACAATATTTCAGATTTTCTAAGTGTTTTACAGCGAAAACACAATATATCGTTATATTAGCATACCACATGAGCTAACATCACCCCCGCATTGAATCAATGCAAAAGGGGCGATAACGTTATCGCCACCAAAATATATAAATTTTTTCACTAACCTTCTCAGAATTCTTCAGATGACAGTCCTGTAACATCATATTACACAATGCATATAGAGTTTGTTCGAAAATGTGCATATTTAGCATCACAAATCGTGGTTATGCAATGTAATCTGTCAAAACATGGCATGCATTCTGGCCGGCGCCATCTTGGAAAGGCACCTATGTTTACGATTATTTATCGATTAGATTGACAAAAAAAATACAGGTTGGACAGCTAATGAAAGATGCATTGGTTATTAATGCAACCGCTGATTTAGATTTTTAAAATTAACGTTACAAGACATACATTGTGAGTTACAGCCAGACTAGTGCCGCAAAAAATGGCCGACAACTGCGTTTACATTTTTCCACATACATACGGCATAAAATCATAAATAACTCTTACTTTTGGACGAGCTTCCATCAGTATCTTGGGCAATGTGTCCTTTGTCCAAAAGAATCGTTGCTTTGTTGTAAAACGACCTCTTCAACTTCGGAACTAGCAGCTAACGATAGCTACACGGCACACACATGTCCAAATCCTCAAACGCAATACTAAGGAAAATCCAGAAAAATAGCAATATACTCGCATAAACTGATTTAAATCGGTTTCAAATAACTTCGTTATGATGTTTCTAACACCTATATCGAATTAAATCACAGACGGATAGATCTTTGGTCAATAACGAGAGCTTTTGAGCATGCCATTATGATGTCCTCCCTTGCGTCCTGGCGAGCGTCCAAAAGAAGGGACATCTCACTCCATTGCGTTTTATAAACTCTGAGAAACACGTAGAGACGCCATTCCACTTCTCATTGGTTACTGACATCCAGGGGAAGGCGGGTGCAGTTCATTTCGATCCATAGGGCAGACACAGAGCTTAAAACTGATCCGAGATCAGAGACTATTTTTCAGAGCTTCGCATGTCCTGTCAGGATTTTCGCTGTAGAAAGAGTTCTGGTTCACCCACAGACATAATTCAAACGGTTTTAGAAACTAGAGATTGTTTTCTATCCAATAGTAATAATAATATGCATATTGTACGAGCAAGAATTGAGTATGAGGCAGTTTAATTTGGAGACGATATTTTCCAAAGTGGAAACAGCACCCCCTGTATTGAGAAAAGTGGGCAATGTCAAGGTTTTGGAGTGGCCATCACAAAGCCCTGACCTCAATTCTATAGAACATTTGTGGGGAGAACTGGAAAAGTGTGTGCGAGCAAGGAGGCCTAGAAACCTGACTCAGTTACACCAGCTCTGTCAGGAGGAATGCGCCAAAATTCACCCAACTTATTGTGGGAAGCTTGTGGAAGGCTACCTGAAACATTTGACCCAAGTTTGACAATTTAAAGGCAATGCAACAAATACTAATTGACTGTATGTAGACTTATGACCCACTGGGAATGTGACGAAAGAAATTAAAGCTGAAATAAATCATTCTCTCTGTTATTATTCTGACATTTCACATTCTTTAAATACAGTGGTGATCCTAACTGACCTAAAACAGGGATTTTGTACTTGGGATTAAATGTCAGGAATTGTGAATAACTGAGTTTAAATGTGTTTGGCTAAGGCGTATGTAAACTTCCGATTTCAACTGTAAGTGCTGTACACACACACGTGCAGACACATTCACGCATCATGTATTTTACAAGGTTGCAATGCAACTGGTGAATTTCCCAGGCATTTCCTGTACCGGATAACACATCTGAATAAAAGTAGCTGCCGAAGGGCAATAGGGAAGAAGAACATAACATAGCAGGAACTTACCGTATACATTGCCATGGCAATGTTTGCATCCCATAATGTCAGAACTGTGACTTATATTTTTAGTGCATGTTCACTCACCAACCCGAGGATGATACACACACACTGTATGGCAACAAGACGAACCAATAAAGACGTCTTTAGAAGAGACGCCTGAAGAGGCACAGTTAGAAGAGCTGGAAAATACATTGTATCCGACAGGGAAAATAAAAGAATGAAGGGAAACAAAGACATAAATACCTGTAATAACATCTGAGATTGGATAAGGATGGATGGTAGACAGGCGCAACCATTCAGCTAGCAGCAGTTTCAAGGAGGAGGCAGAACATGACCGGCATCCGCAATTACATGGAGGGTTTGTAACATAAGGTATGTTAAGGTAGGCTCTTGCAAGAAAGGCATTTCACTGTACTCGTGCACGTGACAATAAAAACTAGAAATTTGATATCATTCAGGACCTATAGCTACAGTACCCACAATGCACTGTATAATATACCCGTTTTGTGGAAAAGATCATCTGAAGCTAACCAATACAGGATTAAAATGCAATATTTTTCATTCAAAACAGTCAACCTAGATCAAGTTAACATACAGATACAAATTTAGGGATAAAGAAAAGTCTCAAACATTGCAGCCAGGCCTCAAGAGCAGAGCAGTGAAATAAGTAGGCCTCTCCAAAGTGGGATTTATTTAGTCCTGATAACAAGAGTCGTAAAGCCATTTTAAGGAATCCTCTTTTTTCCCTCATCTCAAGCTGTCAGATCCACAGTTCTGAGCCTTCTACTTCTGCTGTTGGTTAAGAGGCAGTGAAAACGCTTCGCCAGTCGTAAATCTCTTTGCCAGATATTTTCTTTGATTTCTTTTTTCCCTCCTCGCTCCTCAAGTTTTCTTTCGCACACCCCATGTGAAGGCCAATACTTTTATTTGGCAGTGTCAAAAAGACAGGGGAAAAGTAAGGAGAGCAAACGTGATTTCACGTTTGCGGGTGCAAATTTGTGCATATTTCTTTTCAGTTGGATGCTGCGGCCTCACACTTGTTTCGATGAAAGGCAGGGAATCCCCTTAGAATTGAGCAATTTCAGGACATGTGTGCTTTGTTTCACATGCTCTTTCTTCTTACATTTTACAAGGCCATCTGGTCTTGCCCTAAGTCACTCCCAGGTTGTGCTGAATTTTCAATTAACACCGACAGAAGTGCCATTTTGAAAAAAAATGGATGATGTTGAGGGCATATTTAAAAGCCTTTCGAGAGGAAGTCTGAAGTGTAAAAAGACATCTAACTCAACTTAACATAAAGAAACTAGGAAAAGCACCAAACAAGTTCAGAGGACTAATTCATCCCTGTTTGTTAGCTAGGATAACTGCTTTTTATAGGCTCCCAAACATGACACTAAATCTAGCCCTCCCCAAACGCCTCGTTATCAAAGAGGTCACACCTAAAGAGGTCTTAACACATTCTATATTAGTCAACACTGATGCATCCTGATTCCTGCCATATCAGTGCAAAGCGACATAAATGATGTGTTCATGATCTGTATTCACAGGCCAAGTATGCTTCGAGAAGGAGTTAACGTGGTCACCACGTCGTCGCGAGGCTACCGGTCTCCATGTGCGGCACACGTAACGAGGAGGGAAGAGTTGGCTACTAACAGCCTGTCCAGAAGACCTGACGACCATGTGCAACCCCAGTTTGCACAGCCAATTGCACCCCTACTAGGGCAACAGTAACACGAAACACTTAACAGCAGCTTGACAAAGTTCATAAATGGACCAAGGTGTTAAACAGGTGCTGGAGAGAAGAAAGCGTGAGGAAAAAGAGCAGTGAACGAGGGGGTGGAGCAAAGGAGAGGAGAAGAGGAGAGAAAAATAAGGGGAGAGGGGGAAGGGTTTCTAGGGTTCACCAGGCATACTTTGACCTTTCACTCCCAGCAGGACAATGTTGTAATAAATTGTCGGTCGTTAAGGATCCGGACACCTCTTGGCACCCACTTCAAAAGGGCTCTGAGGTTCTGCCTGTTAGGTTTGGATTTAGCATGGCAGACAGGTCGGGTTATGGTCCAATCACAGTTTCATGCCTACACATCTGCCTGGCAGCACCTTGGCTGAAATTGAGACTTTGTGTCTCTTGATGTTTGCTTGGGACATCTTTATTAGGGCTCACCGTTACCCATCAATGCACCCACCGGCACACCATCATATTCCCATCCGCACTTCCCCCTTCCTCCGTTGTACCCTGTCCTCCTCCTAATGATGAAACCTTATTGTGAAACATTTGTGGTGTCTTCCGATCCCAGGTCTTCGGTCTTCAGGTGCTTCAAGTGGCAAACTAGATCTCGTCATTGGGGTAGTAGTCTGGTCCATCCATGTTGAATGTTGTGAAGGAAGGACATGGAGAGATTTCAGTGCCAACATTAATTACATTTAAATTCCAGAATTTTGAATTTGTATTAGGATATTGAATTAGAATTTCATATTTTAGAATTTGTCATGCAGAAATTCAAGCATTGAATTAATACATTTAACATGCATTTCCTGATTTGAAACTGAATTGAGTGAATATCGCGTTCAGTTATAAAACTACATTTCGAATTATTTGAATATTCAAATTTAATATTTTTATATTCAGTTTCAATATGGTAGATATTACATTCATTGTCTGTGTATCAAGATCACAATCTATCGTTCAAGGTTTCGAGGGGCTACTGGGACACAACTTCAGCCCTGGCATTTTATCCACACCAGCCTACATCACTGCGTGAGCCGCCAGCTCACTTGATCTTTAGTCCTCTGACTAAAAGAACCAGACCTTCCCGAAGATTCTGTGCATGTGCGAACCATTTTCTAAACGTGTATATTCGCTACTTTACACGCAGAGAACAGGCTACTCAGGTAAATGGTTCTTGTTTAATAAAATTAGATCAAGCTGAATTATGTCTGCAAGATCTCACATAATGATCACAGTATTCTACACAACAGAAACGAATATAATAGCATAACGTTACGGTAAGTCAAAAACACCACCACGTTCAACCGTGAATGATAATCACCTTTTACCCATACATTAGTAACCAACCATTTGATCTCAATCAGTTTCATGAATATGCATTTAGATCGTGAATAATACAGTGCTGCTTTGATGTAGCCTACAGTTTTGCTTTGAATTATGCAGACTGAGCTAATTTTAGAGCAGATGGTGCTAACAAACTGGAGCATATCCTACCTGTGTATTTTGCCTAGTGGCTTTGGCCACATGAGAGAAAAATGTGGTGTTTGTTTTGTCTTACAGTAATGTTCAAACTATGTTATTATATTCGGTTCTGTTATGTAGAATACTGTGATCATTATGTGATCTTGCGTACGTTGATTTTGCTTGATGTAGCTTTGATCTAACTTCACCTGAGTAGCCTGTTCTCTGAGCAGAAAGTAGAGAATGTACACATGTTCAGATCGTGATCAACATATGCGCAGAAGCTTCTGGAAGCTCCGGATCTTTTAGTCTAGTTGGAAGCCGCTCCGTTAAAACAAATACAATATGCAAAAACACCACTGGAGATACAACTCACCACTATCACTGTGTCTCTGCTCTAGACATTTTGTTAGCCTCCATGTTGTGCTGTCTATCTGTCTCATCGTCTTCTCTGCTGTCACTCTGTCTGTCTGCTTGAGCCTTATACGCTATAAAAGCCAGGCTAATTACTTAGACTATATTGCAAATTAGTGGCTGTCATATGTGCTCCCCTGAATCAACATGTAGGAGACCTGGTTTGAGCCCAGCCAGTCACAAGAGCAAGATTAAATAGTGAGTGGAAAGTCTATCTTTAGAAGGGCTATGACAGGGCTATTCAACTATTTTCTTACTGGGGCCAAATTGCATTTTTTTGTGAAGCTCCCTTCTAACGCGATCTGTGATCATCATAGAGGGAAACGGGAGGTACGTCCATGTAATAGCTTATAGCCAAAACTGTTCAAATGCTAGGGCCAAATTCATAGGAAGAAAACAAATTCGACACGCCACAACATTGGCTTCAGAAACCGCCAGAAGCTTCTGTTTACCACAGTGGGTGTTTGATTCTATCTTTTCTCCTCTACCTTTCCTGGCTGGCAAAGTACCCGGTTGTTGTCGCTGGTTTTGAATCTGAATTTAGAGACCTGAATCAGAATGCATCTGAGTCGTTGATTAATATGAAACTTTGATCAACTTGTAAACTTGATTAACAGACAATGAATGCAATATCTACTATATTGAAACTGAATATATATATATATATATATATATATAACTACAAAAAATACTGAATGCAATATTCACTCAATTCAATTTCAAATCCTGAAATACAAGTTCAGTTTATGAATTCAACGATTCAATTTGTGGATTACAAATTCCAAAATATTAAATTCAAATTCATTTTCCGAATACAAATGAGAAATGATGGAATTCAAATACAATTTCTGTTGACACAGAAATAACTCCATAGAAGGAGCCGTTGTTAAGACAGCCGGCGCACCTTGTCCGCATTACCACAGTGGAGGCCTTTTATGTTGCGTCTATCGATGAATCTATCTCGCTTACAGTATGAGGTCACCGCGGATTTATTGGTTGGCCTGGAAGTGCACCCCTCATGCCCTCCCTCTCCACCACAACTCATGTGGAGAAAAAGGAGAGAGAAAAAAGATTAGCTGTCTTTCAAAAGCTGACCTGCACAGCCCTTATAGCCATAGTCACCATCTCTCCTCACACAACAGTCTTGGCATGGACACACTGCTTATTGTAGGACCCGAACAGGTGCCGAGGCAAACCCTTGAGCCAGGGAAGGTACATAAATTACACGGCAGGCCAAATCACACAGCACTGTTGCCGTGTTAATCTGCCAAGGGCTTTGAAGGCAGGACAAAGAATTATGAATCTACCCTGGGAAGAAAACCTGAGACACTCAACTGCCACCATCAAACATGGCTGTCTGGCAAGTAACTGACATCTAGAAAGAGACATACCAAATAGCTATAAATTCAATACATTTGATCAACTGTTACCCAAAAGACAGGAAATCGTTTTTTCCCACAGTAAATTGGTAAATAATATCAATTTGTTCTATTGATGTACAGTATATTAACATGATAGCGACAGAGTTTATGGATATAGCCTTTATTCTGCAGCTCAATTCAAGTGACGCAAGAATATTTAAATCCAAACCATGTGTGAAAATGTATTTAGTCATGGAATATTGTTAAATAAATAAATTGCCTCCCTGTCAATCATAATGCATGGCCAGAACTATTGGTTGTAAATAGTGCATATAAATTGGTTGGACTTGCAATTTCATACAGCTTGCATTATTATCACCATGGAATTTCCTGAAATCTTGAAAATGCCCACCAAACATGCACAGAACCAAACAACAACCTCATTACATTTGACATTGACAATGCACATGAATAAACATTTATGTCAATGTGCCACGTTTAGCCAAAAGGCAAATTTTCATCTGTAGTCCGTGGGATTTTAGTCTAAATAGTCACGACAACGAAGCAGATAGGATGTGGTAGTGACATGGGTGATTGCATTTGGGCTTGGTGATGTCGGCCAGCCAGCCAGCTGACAGGTGACAGACAGCGCATTGTAGGGCAGGGTTGTGATGGGTCTCGTGGTGACAGTGCTCGTGGGGCTATCCACAGCCTTTGTCACTGAGGGGGACAATGCCATGGGCTCGGCCCCAGGACAGCAGCTCCTCTTCCGGACTGGAGTCCTTGGGGCGGGGTGCCATTCCACGGGGCATGGGCTGCAGACAGACACACACACACACAGACACACACAGACACACACACACATCCATTATTCCCTGTCCAGTAGGAGAGAAAGAGACCAAGTCGGAGAAAGAGAGAGACAGAGAGAGAGACAGAGAGAGAGAGAGAGAGAGACAGAGACAGAGACAGAGAGAGAGAGAGAGAGAGAGAGAGAGAGAGAGAGAGAGAGAGAGAGAGAGAGAGAGAGAGAGAGAGAGAGAGAGAGAGAGAGACAGAGAGAGAGAGAGAGAGAGAGAGAGAGAGAGAGAGAATGAGAGAGAGAGAGAGAGAGAGAGAGAGAGAGAGAGAGAGACAGAGAGAGAGAGAGAGATGCCCGGGCGGTGAGCAGAGCAACAGGTCCAAACCCCCACTAATACACCTGCTCAAGCCACATCCTGTGACCTACAAGCATTTATCAGATGCTCAGTATGCCCTGATCAAACGTACTGTAATGATCCGAGGCTAAACCACACGAAAAAATCAACACTAGATACTCATCCGGGAATACGCAAGGTCTGACGTCATTTGCCTTTGGCCTAAAGAGCAGGAGCCCAGACTTCTTTAAAGAAATTGGAAATCCAGAAATTGTCATCCTACAACAATCATGGTATAGAAGAGATGGACCTACTGGTTGCCCTCCAGGTTAGAAAGAGCTGGTAGTCCTATCCACCAAACTACCAGGTGTGAAACAGGGAAAAGACTTAGGGGGTATGCTAATTTGAAATAGAGCAGACCTAAACCTCTTTCAGCTAGGGGGCAGAATTTTTATGTTTGAAGAAATAACGTTCCCAAGGTAAACAGACTATTTCTCAGGCCCAGATATTAGAATATGCAAATAATTGACAGATTAGGATAGAAAACACTCTAAAGTTTCCAAAACTGTCAAAATATTGTCTGTGAGTATAACATAACTGATTTTGCAGGCGAAAACCTGAGGAACTCCAACCCGGAAGTGCCTTTTATTTGGAAAAATCCCTGTTCCATTGACTGCCCCTCCTCCATTTAAAGGGGTATCAACCAGATTCCTTTTCCAATGGCTTCCTCAGGCTGTGACCAGGCTTTAGACATAGTTTCAAGCTTTTATTTTGAAAAATGAGCGAGATTTATCAAAACTCGTCAGGTGTCCTTTGATTAGTTCCTGCACGGGAGAGATGTAGCTCAACATTTTCTTTCTCTGTAGTATTGAATAGTTTACCGTCCGGTTGAAATATGATTGATTATGTTTGTTAAAAACAACCTGAGGATTGATTATAAAAAACCTTTGACATGTTTCTACGAATATTACGGATACTTTTTGGAATTTTCGTCTGCCCTTCAGGACCGGAATGAGCCTGTGGTTTTCTGAACATAACGAGCAAACCAAATGGCGGATTTTGGTTATAAAACTAATCTTTATCGAACAAAAATAACATTTATTGTGTAACTGGGAGTCTCGTGAGTGCAAACATCCGAAGATTATCAAAGGTAAGCGATTATTTTTTTTGCTTTTCTGACTTTCGTGACCAGGTTAATTTAAGGCTAGTTGTTCTTACTGTTTTGTCTAGTGATTGATAGACTCACAAACGCTTGGATTGCTTTCGCTGTAAAGCATATTTTCAAAATCTGACACGATAGGTGGATTAACAACAAGCTAAGCTGTGTTTTGTTATATTTCACTTGTGATTTCATGATTATAAATATTTTAGTATTATTTTTGAATTTGGCGCTCTGCAATTCAGCGGTTGTTTACAAAAATGATCCCGCTAAAGGGATCCGTGTGGCAAGTCAAAACAGGAGCATTTTACATTTGTCTAAAAATGAATAAGAAAATTATCTCAACAGACCAAAATGTGTCTTATGTGCGCTACCTATATTTCCCCAATAGAATCCCCATACTTTAACAATTACAGCTTGTCCATCCTAGAAGGCGAGATCAACCACTTCCAGGCTCAGGGACATGTAGTAGTCTGTGGCAACCTAAACGCCAGAACTGGACAAGAACCTGACACTCAGCACTCAGCACTTTCCTCCCTAATATGCCCCTCTAGACACAACTATGACAAAACAACCAACAAAAATGGGTCAAAACTCCTGCAGCTCTGTCACACGCTGGGTCTGTACATAGTCAATGGTAGGCTTCGAGGGAACTCCTACGGAAGGTGACCTACAGCTCATCACTTGGCAGTAGTACTGTAGATTACTTTTTCACTGTACTCAACCCAGAGTCTCTCAGAGCGTTCACAGTCAGCTACCTTGACCTGAACATCAGCATTACAGGTAACTTCCACAAAGCTGTGAACGATCTGAGAGACAAGGCAAGAAGAGCCTTCTATGCCATCAAAAGGAACATCAAATTTGACATTCCAATTTGGATCTAGAAAAAAATCTTCAGTTATAGAACCCATTGCACTTTATGGTTGTGAGGTCTGAGGTCCACTCACCAATCGAGAGAGAGAGAGAGAGAGAGAGAGAGAGAGAGAGAGAGAGAGAGAGAGAGAGAGAGAGAGAGAGAGAGAGAGAGAGAGAGAGAGAGAGAGAGAGAGAGAGAGAGAGAGAGAGAGAGAGAGAGAGAGAGAGAGAGAGAGAGAGAGAGAGAGAGAGAGAGAGAGAGAGAGAGAGAGAGAGAGAGAGAGAGAGAGAGAGAGAGAGAGAGAGAGAGAGAGAGAGAGAGAGAGAGAGAGAGAGAGAGAGAGAGAGAGAGAGAGAGAGAGAGAGAGAGAGAGAGAGAGAGAGAGAGAGAGAGAGAGAGAGAGAGAGCGCCTTTGGCTTTGGCAGGAGATATGAATCATTATAATTATGGGCCAATTATGGGACAGGGCACCCTTATCATACCCAAGTTCAAGGTGTTTCCTGGTCATCCATGCCGGATAGGTCAGCCAAAATGCTTGTGCCCAGTGAAGGGGATCCTGTTTTGGAGACTGGTTTTTGTTTGGAATTTCAGATAACTGACGTGCCCAAAGTAAACTGCCTGTTACTCAGGCCCAGATGCTAGGATATGCATATACTTGGTAGCATTGCATAGAAAACACTCTGTAATCTGGGTCCTAACCCATTAGATACTCAATAGGCATTCAATTGAAAACCACCCACATCAAAAAAATCCCACTTCCTAGATGGATTTTCGCCTGCCATATCAGTTCTGTTATTCTCACAGACATTATTTTAACAGTTTTGGAAACTTTAGAGTATTTTCTCTCCAAATTATATGCATATCCTAGCTTCTGGGCCTGAGTAACAGGCCGTTTACTTTGGGCACGCTTGTCATCCAGACGTCAAAATACTGCCACCAAGCCCAAATAAGTTAAATTTGGGTATGTAATTTTAGGAGAAAATTGAAAAAAAGGGACGGATACTTAAAACTTCTTATGGCTGCAATCCTGTTAACTGGATCGATATGACAACAGCCAGTGAAAGTGCAGGGCGCCAAATTCAAAACAACAGAAATCTCATAATTCAAATTCTTCAAGCATACAAGTATTTCACACCATTTTAAAGATACACTTCTTGTTAGTCCCACCACAGTGTCCGATTTCAAAAAGGCTTTACAGCGAAAGCACCACAAACGATTATGTTAGGTCACCGCAAAATCACAGAAAATCACAGCCATTTTTCCAGCCAAAGACAGGAGTCACAAAAAGCAGAAATAGAGATAAAATTAATCACTAACCTTTGATGATCTTCATGAGATGACACTCATAGGACTTCATGTTACACAATACATATATGTTTTGTTTGATAAAGTTCATATTTATCTCCAAAAACCTCAGTTTACATTGGCGCCATGTTCAGAAATGCCTCCAAAATATCCGTAGAAATTGCAGAGAGCCACATCAAATAACAGAAATACTCATCATAAACTTTGATGAAGATACATGTTTTACATATAATTAAAGATAAACTTGTTCTTAATGCAACCGCTGTGTCAGATTTCAAAAAAGCTTTACGGCAAAAGCACAATATTCAATAATCTGAGAACAGCGTTCAGCCACAAAAGGAAGCCATACAGTTACCCGAGCAAATTGTGGAGTCAACAAAAGTCATAAATAGCATTATAAATCTTCACTTACTTTTGCTGATCTTCGTCGGAATGCACTCCCAGGATTCCCACTTCCACAAGAAATTTTCGTTTTGTTCGGTAATGTCCATCATTTATGTCTAAATAGCTACTTTTGTTAGCGTGTTTGGTAAACAAATCCAAAGTCACGAAGCGCGTTCACTAAAAGCAGACTAAATGTCAAAAAGTTCCGTAACAGTCAGTAGAAACATGTCAAACAATAAATTGAATCAATCTTTAGGATCTTTTTAACATAAATCTTCAATAATGTTCCGAACGGGAAATTCCATTGTCTTCAGAAGTGCGATGGAAGAGAGCTACCTCTCATGTGAACGCGTATGGTCAGAGCATGGTCAGCTCATGGCAGACCTTACTCATTCCCGTCTCCTTCGGCCCCACTTCACAGTAGAAGCATCAGACAAGGTTCTAAAGACTGTTGACATCTAGTGGAAGCCGTAGGAAGTGTAAACTGACCCATATCCCACTGTGTATTCGATAGGCGATGAGTTGAAAACCTACAAACCTCAGATTTCCCACTTCCTGGTTGGATTTTTCTCAGGTTTTCGCCTGCCACATGAGTTCTGTTATAGAAACTTCAGAGTGTTTTCTATCCAATACTAATAATAATATGCATATATTAGCAACTTGGACTGAGGAGCAGGCAGTTTACTCTGGGCACCTCTGTGCACCTTTTCATCCAAGCTACTCAATACTGCCCCTGCAGCCATAAGAAGTTTTAAGAGGTTTTAAGCACATTTTTACCACTGGACTTATGTAGGCTTGCTATAACAAAGGGGTTGAAAACTTACTGACTCAAGACATTTCAGCTCTTCATTTGTTAAAAAAAAATTGTAAACAATAACACACCCTTATCTGTTTTTCTTTGTGCGTGTCTCCACCCCCCTCCAGGTGTCGCCCATCTTCCCCATTATTCCAAGTGTACTTATACCTGTGTTCTCTGTTTGTCTGTTGCCAGTTAGTTTTGTTTCGTCCAGGCTACCAGCGTTTTCTCATGCTCCTGTCTCTCTATTTCCTGTTTTCTAGCTTTCCCGGTTTTTGACCATTCCGTCTGCCTTGATCCTGAGCCTGCCTGTCGTTCTGTATGTTTCGGACTCTGCTCTGGACTACTGACCTCTGCCTGCCCTTTACCTGTCGTTTTCCTGTCTCCTGTTTTTGTAATACACTTTTCTTACTTCGAAACTGTCTGCATCTGGGTCTTCTCCTGAACCTTGACAGTACGAACTGGCCATAACAGACCCAGCAGACTCGGACCAGCTCTGCAACGCTGTCTCCTCCCAAGGAGCCACCATTGGACGGCACGAGGAGTTGCTTCATGGTCTTATGGAAGGGTTCCAGTCCTTGGCCGAACGCCATGGCCTCGCGTTGAACACTTTGCTGGAGCAATTCCGCGGGTTGTCTGTCAGGCAGCCTACCACGACGGTAACCCAGCCCCTCAGTAACCTGGCTGTTAGCAGCGCGGCCTTCCCAAGAGCCCCTGCTTTACCTCACCCTCCTCCTTCCCCTCATCACATTGATGTCCACGAGGGCTCTCGCCTGGGCTATGGCTGTGTGGGGACAGTATGCTTCAGTCTGGAGGAGTTTGTGGCGGAGGTGAAGAAGGTTTTTGATTCTCCATTGTCTGGAAGAGAGGCTGCCTGGAAGTTACTCCAGCTTCGGCAAGACTCCCGCAGTGTGGCAGACTATGTGTTGAATATCCTATGTTGGCAGCTGAGAGTGCCTGGAACTCGGAATCGCTGTTTGACACATTCCAACACGGAGTATCAGAGGAGTTTAAGGACAAACTAGTAGCCAGGGAATTTCCGACGGATCTCGACTCGCTCATTGCCTTGACCAACCAGATCGATGTTCGGTAACGGAAAAGTAGGAAGGAGACGAGGATTCCACCTTGCCTCTGAGGCATCCCGGAAGTCCCCGACATCTCCGTTGCCAAGAGGACCCGAGGCTACCCGAGTTCCCCCAAGAGACTCCGAAGTCTGCCAATTCACCTCAGCCGATGCAACTAGGCAGAGCTCGTTTTATGGACACTACCCTGGCGTCCGAGCTGGGCATGCCCAATCAGCCCCTCTCCATTCCCATGGACGGGCGCTCTATTGGCCGGGTCACCCACAATACCACTCCCATCAACCTACGAGTGTCAGGGAACCACAGCGAGGCTATCCAATTCATACTGATTAAGTCTCCTTAGGTTCCCGTGGTATTGGGATTCTCTTGGCTCCAGCAACACAATCCCCTTATTGACTGGACTGCTAGTGCCTTCATGGGCTGGAGCCCGTTCTGCCATGTCCATTGCCTGAAGTCAGCGCAGCCTGTCCTGGGACGTCTTCTAGCGGGCTTGGAAGTTGCCCTGGACCACTCCGCAATTCCTGCGGAGTACCAGGACCTGCGGGAGGTTTTCAGTAAGGCCTGGGCCACTTCACTTCCTCTGCACCGACCCTATGACTGCTGGATCGACCTCCTTCCAGGCACCACACCACCCCAGGGACGAGTGTACTCTCTGGACTCCCTAGCTGCAGGGTGTATCCATCCTTCCGCCTCACCGCTGTCGCAAGTGGTCTTCTTTGTGGAGAAGAAGGACAAAACCCTGCACCCATACATCGATTACCGGGGCCTCAATGACATCACGGTGAAGAACCGCTAACCGCTACGACTCATCGCCTCGGCCTTCGAGCCGCTCCATTTTCTCCAAGTTGGACCTGAGGAATGCCTACCACCTAGTGCGGATACGGGAGGGGGACGAGTGGAGATTTCCTTCAACGCGGCCAGCGGTCACTACGAATATCCATTTGGCATGACCAATGCTCCAGCTGTGTTCCAGGCCCTGGTCAATGACGTTCTCCGCGACATGTTGAACCAGTTCGTCTTCGTCTACCTTGACGACATCCTTGTTTTCTCCCACTCAGTCCAAGAACACATGCTCCACGTCCAACAGGTCCTCCAGCGCCTCCTGGAGAACCAGCTTTTTGTGAAAGCGGAGAAATGTGAATTCCATCGCTCCACCATTACCTTCCTTGGTTACATCATCGCTACAGGGAATGTACAAATGGATCCCTGGAAGGTGAGAGCAGTGGTGGATTGGCTCCAGCCTACATCCAGACTGCAGCTGCAACATTTCCTGGGATTTTACAACTTTTTTCGCAGTTTTATCCGGGGCTACAGCACCCTGGCTTCCCGGCTGTCTGCACTCACCTCTCCCAAGGTTCCGTTCACGTGGTCCCCAGCTGCTGACCGGACGTTCCGGGACCACAAGCACCGCTTCACCACAGCTCCCATATTGGTTCATCCTGACCCGTCCCTCCAGATCGTGGTGGAGGCCGATGCGTCGGATGTCGGAGTGGGGGCTGTCCTGTCCCAGCGTTGGACCTCAAGTTGCATCCCTGCGCCTTCTTCTTCTTCTTGTCACATACCTGTGTTCTCTGTTTGTCTGTTGCCAGTTTGTTTTGTTTCGTCAAGCCTACAAGCGTTTTTTCCTGTTTTCTAGCTTTCCCGTTTTTTGACCATTCTGCGTTGACCCTGAACCTGCCTGTCGTTCTGTACTTTTCAGACTCTGCTCTGGAGTACTGACCTCTGCCTGCCCTTGACCTGTCGTTCGCCTGCCCCCCTGTTGAAATACACTTTTGTTACTTCATATCTGTCTGGGTCTTCTCCTGAGCCTTGACACATAATTCACTTGGACATTATGTGTGTAGGCCAGTGACAGAAAATATATATTTTTAAGTTCAGGCTGTAACACAACAAAACGTGGAAAAAGTCTAAGGGTGTGAAAACAATTCTCTAGGCACTGTATATGCTTACGTGCTTGGATGTACACTGAAAAACCAACTATATAGATTCTATATTTTCTTCCTTTCATCAAAACATTTTTTTCACTAAGGCCATCTGACTTTTTCTATTCTTTTCATTCTCTATTTATTTTCTTTGTGTGTGTGTGTTTGTGTGTGTGTGTGTGTGTGTGTGTGTGTGTGTGTGTGTGTGTGTGTGTGTGTGTGTGTGTGTGTGTGTGTGTGTGTGTGTGTGTGTGTGTGTGTGTGTGTGTGTGTGTGTGGGGAGCGCAGGACAGGGGGAAATTGGTGTAATGAATTTAGGGCGCCCATGCTTGCTGAGGCGAGCCCCCCTTGGCTGCTCGTGGCCATTAATCTTCCGCACTCTGTCAGAGCAAAATGTGCCCGCAATAGGCAAAGGGGGAGCTCAAATTGACTACCAATTACGCGGCTGTGAATAAAGGATATGGAGAGTGTGGGGGCACAATATGGTTCAGCGGTAACATTTATTTTAACCCTGTGAGTGTGTAGAAGCACCAGGGCCTGGAGATGGAGAGAGTGTGGAGCTACTCATGGATGAAGGCCTCTTGGTGAGGCTAGGTCGTTTAGCCTATCCACGGAGCTAGTGGACCGGTGGTGGTTCACGCCACCATGGGGTAAAATGGGCGGCGTGAAATGCCTTTTACAGCACTCGTCTTGATATCTCTCTCTCAGAGGAAGCTTGAAATGCTAAAAGTGCTCCCTATAATTTTAGAATGTTTGTTTTGATATGGTTTTACTATGGTGGGGCATACTATGTCCTTCATTTGAAGCTATAGCAACACATTTTGAAATCGTTGTATAAATTATTTTGCTCTTTAAACAATTTCAGGCACTAAAGAGAGAATATATATATCCTGCACCTCATGCATCTTCAGCATGAGAAGAACATTCAGGAATCAATCACAGCTAATACGCTTTGTGAAGCCAAGATGGTCAAACTCCATGTAACTCTGTTGTTATCACGATTTTCGTCTGCTCATTTTATTACTTGGCTGTATTGTATATATTTAATTTCAAAGTGAGAGAAAAAAAATGACAAGATTTCAAAATGTTGTTAATCATAGTCCATTCATGACTAATTTCTGCTATTGGAGACATTTGCTCCTCTGAACCAACTCCCAGTTAATAAGTCCACTACACGAAGGGTGCACTCGCTTGTGTTTCAAGAGCATGAACATAAGCCCAAGATAAGTCAGATGTTTTAATGAAGTTTGACTTTCAGGCATTGAGACCTTAAATATGAGCCTCTCGTAAGGTATGCAGAGGTTATAACTCTTCCACAAAATTGACCAGCTAAACTAATACTTTCCTATGCTGTTTGTTGTTGGACTGTGTTCTCTCGGCATTTTGGGCATTTCTCCAACACTCATTGGCTAAAAACTGGCTGGAACGAGACAGGAAGCGTGCAACACATTCTAAGCATGTGGAATGTACCTCTTTTTTACTGTGGAAATAGTGTTGTGTTTCCAGAAGTGTGAAGACATTTTGACTGAATTTGTGACATTTCTGGATGTTCCGATGAGAAGGCCACTAATGGGTCATTTAGCGTGGGACGCAGATTGACAGTCATGCTGACAGCGAAAGTGAGCGTGTGGCAGAGACACTGAGATGCTGGCCAACATCCTCTCTCAGAGTGTGGAGAAATGCTCTCATAACCAGTGTGTTATGAACCCATACACTCAACGATAATAAAGACCTCAGTCTGAATTTGTCCTCCATCAGACACACCTGACCACTGTAAGTTTGTTTACTGAGATGACACAGCGATTATAACACAAGATGGGTAAAATAGGTTTTACATTCATGTCTCCTTTTAATAGGCAAATGCCACTACAGTCATGGATTGTGCCGATCCATGACTAGTGCTGTACCTCTCTCGCACCCTGGGCTCCCAAGTGGCGCAGTGGTCTGAGGTACTGCATCTCAGTACTTGAGGTGTCACTACAGACACATTGGTTCGATTCCAAGCTGTATCACAACCGTCTGTGATTGGGAGTCCCATAGGGCAGAGCACAACTGGCCCAGTGTCGTCCGGGTTTGGACGGTGTAGGCCGTCATTGTAAATACAAATGTGTTCTTAACTGACTTGCCTAGTTAAATAAAGGTTCAACTTTTTTATTTTTTTTATTTAAAAAAAAATTCTCCTTTCTGTATCCCCTCTAGACCCCTGTGTCCGCATTTCAAAATACCTATGATGACATTCATAGTGGTACCCTGTTACATGGTGACCATAGTTGTCCGTCTCTCCCTGTCAGGTGACAGATGGACGATGTTGTGTTGGGAGGATGAAAGAGGGGCATTATGGGACGTGGAAGATTAGTCAACCAATTGGTCAGGGTCACCCAGGGGTTATGGTCATCCATTACAGGTCTCCGTTTGAAATGGTGAAGAAGAGGGGAACTCAAAGGAACAAACAGTGGGAAGGTTGTCGACCGCTCACACATTCCTCCCCCTAAAAAACAACACAGCGAGAGAAGCACTGAAGATGCTAGTGTGGATTTTTTTTCATCCTGTGCAACATTTTTTTGCCTCTGTTTTCACGTGAGGTTGTCCATTTCGCATGAATATATCAAATGTTCAATAGCAAAGGGCCCAGTCTCCGATGATCAGAGTGGATCATACCATGGAGAGTAAAGTATATCTTAATGTGGTAGACCAGTCATCATGACCATTGACCAAGACCACACTGCCATCTACTGAATCAGGAGATCTCTCACTATGGAGAGAGAATGCAGCCATCACAATAACACAATCCCACAGTGTGCTTTAGATTTTGAATGCGAATGTGTTAGTCGTTACAACCCTCTAGCAAGAAAGATATGACAAGAACACATATCAAAATACAAATCTATCCAAATACAAATCGATATATCTTCAAGGCCCTGACAATCCACTAAACAAACCCAACTGTGAATCAATCAAACGACAACGTGAAGTTTAGTCAGCAAGCCTGCTGGCTTACGATCAACCAAGACAAGTAAAAAGGGGTGTGACTGTTTGTAAACAGGGCCTGTTGCCTTCTCCTCTCAACATGGTCAGGGAAAAAGACAGTCCCAGAGCTGTGCCCTTTGGTGCACTTACGTCGAGAGAGGGTACATCAATCTTTCCCTAATTCCTTCAAGTGTGAAAGGGCCCTTGTGATGACAGCCAGAGGGGATGCTGGGCCAGAGGTACCTATTGTAGCCAGGGGAGGAGAAAAGGAGGCTAGGAGGAGAGGAGGGCTACAGACCCGTGGCCACACCACAATGGCCCAGCCCCGGCCCTGCTGGGGCCCTGACAGCCGACCAGATGGCGGCAGCATTAGCCCAACAAAGGCAATCTAATTAGGGGGACAATGGAGGCCAAGCGGGGAGGGGGGCGGTGGTCTGCTGACGGCCGCCACGATGGAGAGATGGCGAGCGAACGACAGAGCCAGGCAGGCTGCCTGAGACCCCAAGGAGTCAATACACCTCCCTCCCCTCCCTCCCTCACATGTACACATCTCCTTCATGGGCCCCACCCCTCCTCCTGGCAGTAATATAGGGGGCTATGACTTTATTACCCCTCATTAACACAAATTAGACCACTTGAGCCCCCTGAATGGAGATGACAAATTGAATTAAGCGTTTGGAAACAAGTCAATCCCCACCCCTGGCCAGCCTGCGACCATATTGCCTTAACATTCATGGGGGAAGCCATAAAAATCCCACTGCTGCCTGCTATTATTTGGGGCTTCTATGAGAAGCTGTGAATGGTTAAATTCCTTTGGAACTGATCTGCATACTCGCTGAGTTATGCTTGGTGTGTTAAGTGAGGATTAATACTGAGTGTAGCAGATGGTTTGGTCTTAAAATACTTTTGTGCCATTGTTGTGTTTTTGATGGTTTGCTGAAGGGGTTTTCCTGTTTTGAGGGAAATATCTAATATCCTGCAAAATATGAAAAAATGATAAATAAAATGATATCAACTATAGACTTAGGTGAAAAGGTCTAAAAACAAATGTTCATCCTAAGGGGTATTACACAAATAAAGAAAGCACAAGTCTGTGATCAGCAATAAACATCAAATGGTTGACATTTTGAATTTCACCAGACTATTTGGTGCACAAATGTTTGATTGCATTTCGTAGTTTTTTTTAACCACGTCCTTTTTATGGAAATGATATTTAACCAACCACTAATTAAAATGTAGTACAGTAAGTCTGCAAGCCTTTAAGTCTTCTAGCCACAGTAGTATCCGTCCAAGCATGGAGCTCATTTTGTTTCACATCTACTGTAATTGAGAGGTTGTTTATATAGCACTTCCTACGTCTGTACTGCGTAATAGTGCGTGGGGAGATCTGGCTGAACTCCACTATCTCTGTTTGCCTTGCTAGACTTACCAACGGACAATGTTATCATTGGCCATTGACAACCCTTGTCCTGCTGTGATTGCATAATCACAATTTTGTCCCCCCAAAAAACAACATTACACCTAATTTACACATGTAATGTAACTACTTATCATCCTCTTGAAAACTGCACACACATACAACGGGTGATTGCGAAATTACAATCGGTTGTTATAGGTCATAAGTTAACATGAGCCAAGGGCTATGTGTACCTAATGGGGCACACCTGTACTGTTTTAGCCAGTTGATTGTACAGCTAGCGGCAGGCTTCTGATTAGTGGGAACGAATAAACTATTCTCTTTCAGTGCAGCATTGACTTCACAGCCAGGTCAATGTGGAGGAGCTCTGTACAAGTGAAGGGCGCTGTGTCGCTTGCAATGACTACTATTATATAATAGCTCCATCTAGTGTTTAAAAATGTACTTACATCTATGGGGGGCTTTGAGTTTTTCATTCACACACGCACACAGGCGCTCACGCACGCACACAAACATGCACGCACGCACGCCGACACAGACACAGATATAACAGCTTGAGTCTTTGTGAAGTCATGTTCAATAGAATAGAGCAACAGATGGATCTACTATCATTGCTGCACCGTGGTCCCAAAAAATATCTATTCCACATATCCTAAACTATGCCAAGTTTGTCTCATTCACTAATTTAAAGCAACAGCAATATACTAAGTGAGGACTTTGAAACAAAGCATCTTGTTTTCTTGTGTATGTAAAGTGTGCCCTTTCATTGATAATGCAAACACCTTGAACAGTTTTTACAGGAAATACTAGCTATGTACTGTAGTTGATGTTTACCATAAAATAATTACACGGTGTAAATCCGACAGCCGCAGTCTCTATGCGCCAAGTACAAATGTCTCGCCTTTCATAACCGAAAATGTAACTATTCATTAATGATTTGCTTATATTTTATTTGTCATTTGAGTGAATTGGAAACAAACAACGTACCCCTGCACATCGACTCGGGACTGGTACCCCGTGTATATAGCCAAGTTATCATTTTTCATTGTGTATTTATACCTCGTGTTACTATTTTTCTTTTATTTCAATTGTTTTATCTCTGCATTGTTGGGAAGGCCCTGTAAGTAAGCATTTCACTGTTGTTTACGAAGCATGTGACAAATAAAAAAAATCTATTTGATTTATAGCTTCAAAATATGTCTCAAATGATCATGTCGATTTCATAGACTGTCAAACCTGGCATGTATAGCTCCACCTATAAATGAGAGCAGCTACATTTCCCAATGATGTAGCTTCTGTTCCAAATCAAGTCGGGGCTACCATTGGGCTGAAACCCAGAGTCCAGTGTAGCTTAATTATTCATTGTCATCAAAAAATGCATTTTTCCAGGCTTGTATAAGACTGGCACCTTGTGGATCTAAATTACACTACAGTAGGTCTACTCCTATTTTCAATCATCTAATGGTGATGGTTATCAAGCAACAGCAGGTGGTGCTAAAGTACAAGCAATTGTATTATACTGACATACACACTGAATAACCCCAAAATGCATGGCACACAACATGGAAATTACAGCTGTTTACTGAAGGAAACCACAGTCAGTCAGTCAGTCAGTCAGTCAGTCAGTCAGTCAGTCAGTCAGTGTCTGTCTCTCTCTGTCTCTCTCTCTCTCTCTCTCTCTCTCTCTCTCTCTCTCTCTCTCTCTCTCTCTCTCTCTCTCTCTCTCTCTCTCTCTCTCTCTCTCTCTCTCTCTCTCTCTCTCTCTCTCTCTGTGTTTGTGCGTGTGTGCGTTTGTTATGTGCTTGTAGATGTACGTCATCTATCACCCTGTAGGGGGCACTATTGAAACCCATTTCATCCTTGGCCATTCAGCCTCACATCTTAATGAAAACCCTCCCACGGACTGTACATCCAGGCCTGCTATCCACCTGGAAGTAGTACAAAAGCACAGTTGTGCAGGAAGCTTCTGCAATTTCCTCCCGCTTGCGTCACAAACGCATTACTGTGCATCTCACCCAAACCACAACCTCATGGGAGCTCTATAAAGCTCTGGAATTTTCCCACTGCCAAAACACACATAGGCTTTAATTAGGAGCCTACCGAATGTATTTCAACTTTTATCGTATAAGGTAAGGGTTAGGATATTGGGAGTAAAATAATATTTTGCAGCAACACCGACTGTATAATTGCACATATCACAATGCACACTTGACAACTGACATCAAAGAACAATATGTCAGTTCTTAAATCGAACCAAACCTATAGAAAGCCAATGATGTAGTATACACTGTAGTGCTACATGGTCCCTTCATGTGGTTAACCGATGCTTCCCTGCTTGGCTAAACTAGCTCCCATAGGAACTCCCATAGGAACACACATCATGACAGTAGCACTTCCATTGTAGCACAAGTCATGTATTTTCTGTAACAGTACATTCACAGGTCCAATCACAATCCATGAAAATAAATAAAGAGAGTCACAACATGATCTATATTGAAACTCCCAGTAAGTTATTGGCTAAAGCACCAACGTTTCGGCGACCCTGAAGAAGGCACAGTGATGTCGAAACGTTGGTGTTTTACCCAGTAAATTACTGGGAGTTTATACAGTGCCTTCAGTAGTATTCAGGCTCCTTGACTTTTTCCACATTTTGTCACATTACAGCCTTATTATAAAATGGATTACATTTTTCAAAATCCTCAGCAATCTACACACTATATCCCATAATGACAGAGCGAAAACAGGTTTTTAGAAATGTTAGCAAATTTCTTAAAAATAAAAAACAGAAATACCTTATTTACATAAGTATTCAGACCATTTGTATGAGACTCAAAATGTAGCTCAGGTGCTTCCTGTTTCCATTGATCATCCTTGAGATGTTTCCACGACTTGATTGGAGTCTACCTGTGTTAAATTCAATTGATAGGACACGATTTGGAAAGGCACACACCTGTCTATATATCGTCCCACAGTTGACAGTGCATGTCAGAGCAAAAACCAAGCCATGAGGTTGAAAGAATTGTCCGTAGGGCTTCGAGACAGGATTGTGTCGAGGCACAGATCTGGGGAAGGGTACCAAAAAATGTCTGCAGCACTGAAGGTCCCTAAGAACACAGTGGCCTCCATCATTCTTAAATGGAAGAAGTTTGGAACCACCAAGACTCTTCCTAGAGCTGGCCGCCCGGCCAAACTGAGCAATCGGGGGAGAAGGGCCTTGGTCAGGGAGGTGGTAGCATTATGCTGTGGGGATGTTTTTCAGCAGCAGGGACTGGGAGACTAGTCAGGATTGAGGGAAAGATGAACGGAGCAAAGTACAAAGAGATCCTTGATGAAAACCTGCTCCAGAACACTCAGGATCTCAGACTGGGGTGAAGGTTCACCTTCCAACAGGACAACGACCCTAAGCACACAGCCAAGACCAAGCAGGAGTGGCTTCGGGACAAGTTTCTGAACGTCCTTGAGTAGCCCAGCCAGAGCCCGGACTTTAACCCGATCAAACATCTCTGGAGAGACCTGAAAATAGCTGTACAGCGACACTCCCCATCCAATCTGACAGAGCTTGAGAGGATCTGTAGAGAAGAATTGGAGAATCTCCCCAAATACAGGTTTGCTAAGCTTGTAGCATCATACCCAAGAAGATGCAAGGCTTTTATCGCTGCCAAAAGTACTTTAACAAAGTACTGAGTATTTACATTTTTAATACATTTGCAAAAAATTCTAAAAACCTGTTTTTGCTTTGTCATTATGTGGTATTGTGTGTAGATTGAAAAGGAAATAAACCAATTGAATCCATTTTAAAATAAGGCTGTAACTTAACAAAATGTGGAAAAAGTCATTGGGTCTGAATACTTTCCGAATGCACTGTATATATAGAGTGCGCGACTCTCTTTATTTATTCGTATGGCTTACAATTTATTCTCCGTTAGTCGGCACCTCCAAACTACATCATTGTCTCTGGGTGTGCTCCAGCTATGCTTTGTATTAGACCCCAATCTCAATCTTTAACAGAGACTACCCCCCAGCTATCCACTCCTCTGCATTATTGAATGAGAAAGAAAATAAGAATTTAGCACCAAGGCATTGGCTATTACAGTAAGAAAGTAACAACCTCAGACCAATTGTAATGAATGTTGTCCTTCTGGTTGAATGCTAATCTGTCTTTCTGCAATGAGTTAGTGTATGCACTGAATTCATCTTCCAACAGGACTACTCTGTAACATGGGCCAAAGTATATAAACGACCTTGTGTTCTACAGCCTGCCAAGGGTGTTCATTCTACTGGCACAGGGATAGTGTGCTTGCCCTGCAAGTGCGTTGCATCAAGTTGATGTTGTACTCCTCCCCAAATTAGAAAAATAGGTATGAGAAAGAGGGATGGCTCTACAGGTAGCCTATTTGAGGCACACCCAGGTATGAAGGGTGCATGAAGGGGCTTGAGAGTTGAAGCATGGGCGCGCTTTGTAAATTGCATTATGTACATAAAATGATATGGGAAAGAGCGCTAAAGTGCCAGTAATTCAACAAATATGGGTTTGATAATAGACAACGAACTCAGCAAACTTCAATCTTAACATATGACCAATTGAATGTGTCTAGTAAAAAGTCCTTCATTTACGAATGATGTGTAATACGGACATGCTAGAATCTTACACCACCAAATGACAACTTACTGTAGTGGAAGACGTCACAGTAATACACTTCTACATGGGGATACATTCTATAATACACTTCTACATGGGGATACATTCTATAATACACTTCTACATGGGGATACATTCTATAATACACTTCTACATGGGGATACATTCTATAATACACTTCTACATGGGGATACATTCTATAATACACTTCTACATGGGGATACATTCTATAATACACTTCTACATGGGGATACATTCTATAATACACTTCTACATGGGGATACATTCTATAATACACTTCTACATGGGGATACATTCTATAATACACTTCTACATGGGGATAAATTCTATAATACACTTCTACATGGGGATACATTCTATAATACACTTCTACATGGGGATACATTCTATAATACACTTCTACATGGGGATACATTCTATAATACACTTCTACATGGGGATACATTCTATAATACACTTCTACATGGGGATACATTCTACATGTTGCGTCTATGATTCATGCATGTGAGATCCACAGGAAGGCTGGAGTAAGCAATATGTCGGAGGCACATGAGAATACCCACCTTACTTCCCCTCCTGGAATGGCTTTAGTTCTCTACTGCTCTTCAATTTGACTCGCATCAAGGTCCACAGGTGACGCGATGCAGCATCCTTAGGAACAGGTGACTTTGAGAAGGGGGTGGGTCATTAAGACTCCTTGCCCTGTAAGCAATTATCCGTCTTCAGTATTTTATCATGTCGAAAATGACAGAGGGACCTATGATGGCCCATGGGGCACTGAACTATGTGTCCTGTTAGTCTATCCCGACAGCAACAGCTGAGTTGATACGCGCCAGCACTCTGTAATAGACATTTCGATCCATGTTTATTCAGCATTGTACAATAGAGGTCAGGACTTCAAAAGTAGTGTCCAGAGAGTTGCAGGTTCCTTTTCCTTTTCTGGTATAGAAATCACCAGCTAGTTAGTGAATGGCCTCTACTGACTGGGACCACGCCCATAAAGCAGACCTATAATAGAAGTGCCAAATTATGGTAATAAGAAGCATCATTTGTTTACTGTTTAAACTCATTACTTAACACATAAAGCTATAATCCATAGAATCCATCCTCATACTATGTACAAAGACTATTATCTGCATAGTATAGGTTTACAGTATGCTATTAACAGGCAACCATTTCCCATCATAAAATCATGTAAGATATGCATCTCATAAATGGTGGAACTAACTAGATTACTCAAATCCTGTTTGCAGCACAGCTAATGGGGTGGGGTGGCAGGGGAATAGGGCCTGTTATGGCGGCCATGTTTGTCTGAAATGATACCCGCCAGGCTTTTTCCCCACCACTGTTCTCCGAGAGATAAATCCCTGTTGCACTTAGTATTCATCCATTTTTAATGCAGGGCCCCATCTGGAAAATGAGAGGGAGGAGGAGAGGAGAGGGAGAGAGGGAGAGTAGAGGGCTGAGAGGTGTGGATGGCTGTGCTCAAGGCTTCACAACAGTCCCCAAGTGCCTACTGTAATGTCTGCCTTCTGAATTCCCCTTTTCTCAAAAGGGGTCCAGAAGTTATGGGCTGCTGGCTCCTGCCATTCCAGAAATAGAAGGTGGAGAGGCTAGGAGAGGGGGAAGTTATTCAATAGTCTTCAGTGCAAACATGATCCGTGTTGAATGGGGAGGCACACAGGCTTGGACATTCCAGAGTGGGCAGCCTTCATAAACAACAGGCAAGTGCTTGGAACAACCATGGGGCTTTGTTTGTCCAGCTGAGATTGGCTCTCAAGCAGAGAGACTTTGACTTCTAGAGCCGAGGAAGATAGCTCCCCCCATCTGTTGAAGTATGGACTTTAAAGTTGTGTGGGCTGAAACAATGACAGATAGGGCCAAGAATGATATGTGCAATCTTTAATGGTATTTTCAAGCCTACATTGAATATCTAGCAATAGCAATCGCATACTGTTTATGTAAACTGGTGAATGAGGTATGTCTATCAAGTTGATCAATAAAATCAAGGCATGAGCTAAAATATTTGATGAGATGTTTATTTCTCTAATTAATTCATATCATTTATTCTGCACAGGCAGCATACATGGAAATTGTGGTAAAATACAAATAACAAAGTTCAACAGTGTTAATTTTCTAATTTCATTTAATCAGAAACCTTATATTAAAAGTGGCAAATTGTCAATGGTTTTCAATAGATTCCATTCTCTTGCACACACCCTCAAGAATGTAACATTGAACAATTAAATTTAAAAAGTACGGATATCACTATGCACAGACCCTCACCTTTTTGGCGAAGAATGCTTGAAGCTTATTGGAAATTCACTTTTGTCATGTTTGAATGCAGGAAAAAAAATACAATTATGTTATACAAAGATCAAAAATACTATTAAAAACCCTTATTATAAATGGCAGCACTATATTAATAAACTGCTGTTGACATTTTACATGTAAGTACAAAATCCTGTTGAGGTAGAACCCTCTGAAGTCACTTGAAATGTTAAAATGCTGAATAAACGTCACTCAACTTTATATACAATACTCTCTTCCTCACTTCACTTCATTAAAATTGTATAATCCTTTGGTAAACATAACTGTCAGAAATGTGTAGTCCTGCAACTGACAACTTTCCATCGTACATTCACAATAGTTTTGCATGTTTTTGGATTGATTCAGGGAAATAATGCAAAAAGGGGCTAATACATTGGTTTTTAGAAAAGCTTGTTTAATAACATTCATTTGCGCTATCCAACTGTTTTCTCAAAGTGAATTGTCCTCCTGACTCTACTATTGCAGAGCACTCCTTGAATCCCCAGTGCAGTCCTCTGTTGAAGACTTTTTGGGGGTAGACCAAAAAAACAACATGCCATTGTTGATTAAAAAAAAGACTGCATGAAAGAGATACCTACAAGCAATTATATCCAGTGTGTTACCCTCTCTTGGTAATGTAAACATCAAGGGTATCTCTTATTTGGGTAATGATTATTCATAAGCCTGGGTGATGAAACCAACTGCTGTGTGACATGGGGGATGAAAGTCATTTGGCTTGGCTATTATTGACTATGAAGTTACACAGAAAATACCAGGCCATAACAGAGAATTCATTGTCTTGTTTTTTTCATGCAACAGATATTAAATCAGAGCAAGTTTAAAACTGTGTTGTGGAGTAGCAGACAGAGGAGTGGGCCTCAAAGTGCCATACCTTGTTTTACAGACATCTTGAATGGACATTGCTTTCATTCATGAACATTCTTAGCTTGTTTAATAGCATACACAACTTTGGTTTTCAAAGACAAAAGAAATAGCTAGTAGGCTAAGCTTACAGTAAAACTTACTGGCAACATGACAATCACACCCTCACGCCCTGCTAAATCCATGTTCCCCGCAAAACACTCAGCATTTATTCACACATTGTGATTATGAATATAGGTAAATTTCAATGAACACTCAAATAGCTACACACTATCAGAAAATAAATTCAATGTATAACGAATAAAATAATCTATGTGAATAAAGCAACTATAAAAATATAAGAGATTTTGGAAAAAGAATAACATCGGTATATTTTTTTTGTTTACGAAATCATGTAGCCTTAGCAGTTAGGACTGGGATATGCTATAGCCGCAATCGAAACAGTCATCTGAAAATTGTTCAGTGCAATTCAATTTAGTTTCTTTGCTCGTGTAAAAATCTATCTCTAGAATATTTTCATTCGTTTACCACCCACTGCCCTCCCTCCCTTTAATGGTCGCTGGGCTGGTTGATCTTTGGAGAGTGGACAGTACTTAATTGTGTGCGCATTATCACCATTGGCGCTACAAAGAGGGCATGTATAAGCGCGAAGAATGGGGCACACCACCCTCCCGTCCGGTGTCTTCAGAACGTGGGAGCCATACACCTCCTCCGGTGCACCATTATTCCTGCAGAAGACACAGATTTTGGGCTCCTGTTTATTCCTCGACGTTGGCTTGCGCATCTTCCTCTCCACTCCGAACAGGTCAAATCCTGCAAAGCTTCCCCCGAAGCCCAAGTCCCGGTCTTGTAGTGGGACACCACCGATTTGGTTTTGGAATGGGCTCAGAATTGAAAAGCGCTCCTTCAAGTCCAGGATGGAGGTAGGCAGGGGGCTCACAGATGGACAACAGCAGTCCAGGTGTCCGCCTTCACTACTGCCCGAGATTACGCACGCACATGCTGGGGAGTCATCCAAACCCAGAGTTGCTTTCAGGGACTCGGTGATGGAGTTCGGGCTTTCGGGCATCATGTGCTTGTTATTCTTCGTGACCAACGTCGACAGACCCAGATAGTCGTTCCAAAAATTAAATGTATAGTCATATGGGTTGCGCGCACTCAAATAGTTATGATTGAGAAAATCCATGATAGTTTCTCGTTTCTATGCACAAACACCAATATAATCCTCGAAATTTACTGCCAGAGTTCGTTTCCAGGGTGGTTGGTGAACTGTGGTCTGCTCCAGTGTTCTTGTGTTAAACGCTTGTACAACAGGCTTGCTGTTTATAAGGAGTCGGGGAAAGCTGAAAAGAGGGCGGGGCTCTCTTCTCAAAACAAGTTTATGATCAGGTTGAAGCGCAGTCTTTCTCTTCAAGGGTAGGTTTGGGAAGCGCGAAACAAATCCAATATGGTCCGAACTGGCAGAGGTTGGTTGGAAAACACCCTCATATCATAATCACACAGCAAAGCCTACACCGAAATATACTATTGATTTCACCGTTTTTGAAATGGTTGCATTACGCACCAGTCATCTCTGTTCAGAGCAGTGAACGCCAGTACACCCGTAGCTTTACAGTACGGAAGGATTTGGCTAAGCAGTCAACGCATCGTTCTCTGTTTGTCCCGGGCAGCACAGTATTAATAGCCTACATTGAGGATGGGGAGTTCATTTTGGGTGCGATGTCAAAACCTACTCAAATAGCTTGCATACACATGTTTGTGCGCATTTCTGGTGCACACTTGAACCCTTTCAAGACCATGCACGCACACAAGCCCTTTGTTCCTAGAGCACCCTCTCTACCACAGTGATACAACATTTCCCACCTGACACTTGTCATATCACTGACAATTTCACATAGGCGATGAGCTGGATACTATGATAACAACAGCAATGCCATATCATTTTCTGTTATATGTAGGCTTATGTCCATACTATGTCGTTCAATATAAGGTTAGCCAATTTGAACTTTCACTGGATGGATGTAGTGACTATGATATACTGTAACACTTATGATTAACCAAATTGGCATAAGGTATTCCCCACAGCAAACTACAGTATTAGAATTAAATGATACATATTTGTCACTGATATCATGATTATCCCCATTTAGTAGACCTACAGTGTATTTTGGAAGGGTAGTGGTGATTTCGTAGGTTATATTGCAGACTACTGTGCTTGTCATACTGTAGGTTGTCAGTAGATTTACTTTGGTATTCCCCTTTTAGAGTGTTCCTGCTGTGGCTTTGGCACTGTGTGAAAAACCTCCTCCATCAAGCCACATTGTTCTACAAGCTGAGGGCTGAATGAAGGCAAACTGTGTTGCCCTTTAAGCCACCCTCTCCAATCCCCCCTCCCTGAGTACAGAGCCCTAATGATCACAGATAAATGTCACTCACATTTATACAGTGGCATAGTCCTCATTTGCATATTTGACTATATTCAAGCAACAAAGAGAGGAGGACGGGGAGGCAGGAGCATATACAGAGTTGACAAGGTGCATGCAGGGAAAATGATGGATCCGCAAAACACAAAAGTCTCCGAATAGAATCTCATCCTCCATTATAACTTTATCTTATGGATCGACCAAAATGGAACAGAGATACAGGTGTAAATTGGAAAGTACACAAGTGGAATGAATAATGTGAAAGTATAATGGAAGACAGGGTATAATGGGATATATAGGCAGAGGGTATTGGATTTAGGCTAGCACTCTCACAGGCCAGTAGTCTATTATCAGGCTAGTATTCTATTGTGGACTGCATTCCCTTTGAAATAACAACATCATGTCATTTCACTCCTCTGCCACTGGGGGACTGTGTGAGCCCAGTGGATCCTAGTTAGGATGACATCATCAAGCTTCTGCGCAATGCAACAGTTGACCCATAACCCCAAAAAGTCATCCCATGATCCTTGATGGTTCTGTGTTCGCTACCGGAAACCTATGATCATACAACATACCCTACTAATGAATATAAGTGTCCACTTACATTGACTGGAGCCATGACATGAGCAAAATACCTGCAATGGTTAATTATTATTTGTAATTTAACCTTTATTTAACTAGGCAGGTCAGTTAAGAACAAATTCTTATTTACAATGAAGACCTCCCTCAGCCAAACAACACTGGGCCAATTGTGCACCGCCCTACGGGACTCCCAATCACAGCCAGATGTGATACAGCCTGGAATCAAACCAGGGACAGTAGTGACACTTCTTGCACTGAGATGCAATGCCTTAGACCACTGCGCCACTTGGGAGCATAAAACATGTAGGTTTATTCTACATGAAAGTTCACTAATATGAGCAAAAACATGGGTAGATTTTAAAATAATGTAATTGTTAATGTTGCTCTATCATCAGGAAGTCGTATAACTCTTATCACATCAAACATCGCATACATTTCACAGTAAAATGTACCTAACGTAGCAGGCGTAGAAAGACGCCTGAGCGGAGTCCTTACTTCCGTTTTTCAGGGGAAACAGAAGTTAGGTAAAAAAAAAAAAAAAAAGACTGTATCCCTGAAAATCAATCAAGCAACTCAGAGTACCATTCTGTACTGTAATCTACTCTAACTGCTGCCAGCCTTCTCCATGATTAACTACCTGAGTCTGGAATGTGAGAGCAGGACTCTTTAAACAATGATAACATATAAGTGACTGCAGTTCTAATTAAAAGTGCAGGGGAGGTTGTTGAAACGTGTCCAATTTGGAGGATTACATCTATTTTAAGGAAATTCAATAGAACTACATACCTTGCTGTTAACTGAGCTGAAAAGTAATAAAATAGGAACTAATAGTTGGTATAAATGTTTTCAGAAGCTTGTTTTCCCAGTCGCACATAAGAGAGGAAGGTATTGATCTTGGAGGATCTAACCCATTGAATTTTCCCAAACTTTTACCCACTATGCATACATAATGTATATTATCCTTGACTCTTTTTCCAGTGCAATATAGAGCCTACCCTACAAGCCGATTTGATTCCCGTGTTTCTGCATCTCGACAGTGTAACTAAAATATTCATGGGCCCATTATTACTTAATTTGATTTTGACTGAGGAGGATTAATACTCATCCATTAATATAAAATTCTCTGGCTGCGTTGAGGTAGCACGAGCCTATCAGACAAGGAATCAACTGAATGATCTATGGCGCTAGAATGGGGGCTGTGGCTGTAAATTGATTAGGGACTCAAACTGAATTAGAGCTCATCAAACAGGTATTTGCTGACCCAGTAACTAATTTGCGTTGCAATACAATACGTATTGTTTTGCCCAGTAGTGCAAGTGTGAACATTTCCCCCATTTCCCCCATTACAGATGTGAATTTACATTTCAAAATTCCCATTGATTGTGCTGGAGATGAATTATGCAATTTAATTTCATCTGTATATACCTCTCGCTGAAGTTTGAAATGTTTTGCAACAATCTTAATTTGATTCACAAATTACATTTTATAATCATATATCAAATCTGTTGTATGTAGAAGTAAGTTGTTCTGGTAAGAGCATCTTTTAAATGACCAAAATGTAATGTAAATGTATAATTCTTCCTATTGGCATTTGTTTGAATGACGCGTATCACATTATGAAACCCAAATGAAAAGGGACAACTGGAGTGAAACCAAGCCTGCAGTTAATAAATATGCCTACTTTAGCTGTGTGTCTTAGATGATCATTTGTATGGGTGATTGGTCACATGACGCAGAGCACATGGCATGCTGTCTCTTGTGGCTGCCACATAAATAGTCATGTTGGTAGCCTCAAAAAATAGCCATTTCTGAAGCATTGGTGCTCATCGTGTATTTTTCAGGTGTGTTTTATCTCCGAGGAAGGGAATGGTCTCCCTTATCTGATGGTGCTTTCTCATAGAAATAATGATCTAACAATAGTGTCTACAGCTGACTTTCATTGGACTTTCTTTGTTAAAATGAGCTACTCCTTTGTGAGGGCTACTGACAAGGTTTTGGGGAAACTCATTTGTAAATATCAAGACAAAAAAACAGATTATTTGAAATAATGATCGGAATGCCATTGTTTATTATTGTAACAGCTGAATCATCTGGGATTCCGCCAAGCTCTGTCATGCAAACTGGTTTAATAGTTTGGTATTATAATATTAGTTTACAGCATACAGTGTCTTCAGAAATTATTCACACCCCTTGACTTTTACAACCTGAATTTAAAATGGATTGAATTGAGATTTGATTTTGTCACTGGCTTGCATACAGTACCCCATAATGTCAAAGTGGAATTATGTTTTTCGAAATGTTTACAAATTCATTTAAAAAAACGTTTCTTATGGCAAGCCTAAATACGTAAGGCGGAAAAATGTGCTTAACAGATCACATAAGTTGCATGGACTCACTCTGTTTGCAATAATAGTGTTTAAGATGATTTTGAAAGACTAGATCTAGACTAGATCTCTGTACCCCACACATACAATTATCTGTTAGGTACCTCAGTCGGGCAGTGAATTTCAGACACAAATTCAACCACAACGACCAGAGAGGTTTTCCAATGCATCGCAAACAGGGTGGGTAGGTTACTTTCTAAATGTAATCCATTACAGTTACTAGTTACCTGTCCATAATTGTAATCAGTAACGTAACTTTTGGATTACCCAAACTCAGTAACATAATCTGATTACGTTCAGTTACTTTTAGATTACCTTCCCCTAAAGAGGCATTAGAAGAATACAAAAATGTACAGAACCTGTCAAAAGTTTGGACACACCTACTCATTCAAGGGTTTTTCTTTATTTTTTACTATTTTCTACATTGAATAATAATAGTGAAGACATCAAAAATGTGAAATAACACATATGGAATCCTCATGTACTAACCAAAAAAGTGTTAAACAAATCAAAATATATTATAAACTTGACATTTTTCAAAGTAGCCACCATTTGCCTTGATGAAAGCTTTGCACACTCTTGGTATTCTCTCAAACAGCTTCATGAGGTAGTCACCTGGAATGCATTTCAATTAACAGATTTGCCTTGTTAAAAGTTGTGGAATTTCTTTCCTTCTTAATGCGTTTGAGCCAATCAGCTGTGTTGTGAAAAGGTAGGGGTGGTATACAGAATATAGCCCTTTTTGGTAAAAGACAAAGTCCATATTATGGAAAGAACAGCTCAAATAAGCAAAGGAAGATGACAGTCCATCTTTACTTTAAGACATGAAGCTCAGTCAATCCGGGAACATTTCAAGAACTTTGAAAGTTTCTTCAAGTGCAGTCGCAAAAACCATTAAACGCTATTATGAAAATGGCTCTCCTAAGGACCACCACATGAAAGAAAGACCCAGAGTTACCACTGCTGCAGAGGATATGTTTATTACCAGCATCAGAAATTGCAGCCCAAATTAATGCTTAACAGACACATCTCAACATCAACTGTTCGGAGGAGACTGCATGAATCAGGCCTTCATGGTCGAATTGCTGCAAAGAAACCACTACTAAAAGACACCATTAAGAAGAGACTTGCTTGGGCCAAGAAACACAAGCAATGGACATTAGACTGATGGAAATCTGTCCTTTGGTCTGATGAGTCCAAATTTGAGGTTTGTAACCCATTTCAGGAAACTTGCCTTATGTCATGAGTCACTACTTCACACGAGAGCCATTTGAACGTAATCTTTATTTTTTATTTTTTTATTAAAATGTTATTTTTTGGCAGAAATACCTTCTGGAGCATGTTAACTTTTATGTGCCTTAATAACAAACTTGTATGCCATCTGTAAATATGAATAAAATGGTTAAATTACGAAGCTAGTTGGTTTAGCCACAGAAAAAGTCAGCAACCTTCCCACTATCCAGGATTGGCTGAGATAATGAGTGGGCTGGACATGCCGAGAGATGCGTTCGGCTTGGTCTGCCATATAGCACACTTCTGTCTATTTGTGCTGGTTAGTATGTGTAGGTAATCCTGTCTAACGCGGCTTTTAACAAATATATATTGTTTAGTAGAACTGAATAAGTGTTGCATTCGACGGTCTGGAGGACCGAGGTTTGAAATCTGTGGAATTAGAGTATGATAGCAAAGGAGATGGAGAAAACACCTGTCTCCGGATTACATCTACAAACTAAGGGCAACCATGGCATCCGTGACAGGAAGAAGCATCCAACCATTATGTATACGGGTAAGATAGTCTAGCTTGCTACATTATCAGATATTACACATTTCTAATTTTGACAAAGTCATTTTGATTTAAAGTTAAAGTGTACTGTTAGCTAGCTTGCTCGCTAGCTAACGTTACATCTTATTATTCGTATCTCAGAGTCATTTGCTTTGCTTGTTATAGCCTAATGTTAGCTAGGTAACATTGAACCTGCAGATTCAGATCAAATCAAATCAAATTTTATTGGTCACATACACATGGTTAGCAGATGTTAATGCGAGCATAGCGAAATGCTTGTGCTTCTAGTTCCAACAGTGCAGTAATATCTAACAAGTAATCTAACAATTTCACAACAACTACCTTATACACACAAGTGAAAAGGGTTGGATAAGAATATGTACATATAAATATATGGATGAGCGATGACCGTGCGGCATTGGCAAGATGCAGTAGATGGTATAGAGTACAGTATATGCGTAATGTAGGGTATGTAAACATTATATAAAGTGGCATTGTTTAAAGTGACTAGTGATACATTTATTACATCCAATTAGTCATTATTAAAGTGGCTAGAGATTTGAGTCTGTATGTTGGCAGCAGCCACTCATGTTAGTGATGGCTGTTTAACAGACTGATGGCCTTGAGATAGAAGCTGTTTTTCAGTCTCTCGGTCCCAGCTTTGATGCACCTGTACTGACCTCGCCTTCTGGATGATAATGGGGTGAACAGGCAGTGGCTCGGGTGGTTGTTGTCTTTTATGATCTTTTTGGCCTTCCTGTGACATCGAATAATGTAGGTGTCCTGCAGGGCATGTAGTTTGCCCCCGGTGATGCGTTCTGCAGACTTCACCACACTCTGGAGAGCGTTGAGGTTGTGGGCGGAGCAGTTGCTGTACCAGGCTGTGATACAGCCTGTCAGGATGAGTGTTTTCGGTGACAAGCCAAATTTCTTCAGCATCCTCAGGTTGAAGAGGCGCTGTTGCGCCTTCTTCACCACACTGTCTGTGTGGGTGGACCATTTCAGTTTGTCCGTGATGTGTACACCGAGGAACTTAAAACTTTCCACCTCCACTACTGTCCCGTCGATGTGGATAGGGGGGTGCTCCCTCTGCTGTTTCCTGAAGTCCACGATCATGTCCTTTGTTTTTTTGACATTGAGTGTGAGGTTATTTTCCTGACACCACACTCCGAGGGCCCTCACCTCCTCCCGGTAGGTGGTCTCGTCGTTGTTTGTAATCAAGCCTACCATTGTAGTGTCATCTGCGAACTTGATGATTGAGTTGGAGGTGTGCATGGCCACGCAGTCATGTGTGAACAGGGAGTACAGGAGAGGGCTGAGAACGCACCCTTGTGGGGCCCCAGTGTTGAGGATAAGCTGGGTGGAGATGTTGTTTCCTACCCTCACCACCTGGGGGCGGCCCGTCAGAAAGTCAAGGACCCAGTTGCACAGGCGGGGTCGAGACCAAGGGTCTCGAGCTTAATGACGAGTTTGGAGGGTACTATGGTGGTAAATGCTGAGCTGTAGTCGATGAACAGCATTCTTACATAGTTATTGCTCTTGTCCAGATGGGTTAACCAGAGCGCCAAATTCATTAAATCACACATGTAAGATACCAAATTAAAGCTACACTCGTTGTGAATCCAGCCAACATGTCAGATTTCAAAAAGGCTTTTCGGCGAAAGCATAAGATGCTATTATCTGATGATAGCACAACAGTAAACAAAGAGAGTGTAGCATATTTCAACCCTGCAGGCGCAACACAAAACGCAGAAATAAAATATAAATCATGCCTTACCTTTGACGAGCTTCTTTTGTTGGCACTCCAATATGTCCCATAAACATCACAAATGGTCCTTTGGTTTAATTAATTCCGTCCATATATATCCAAAATGTCCATTTATTTGGCGCGTTTGACCCAGAAAAAAACAGCTTCCAATTTGCTACAAAATATCTCAAAAGAATATCTCAAAAGTTACGTGTAAACTTTGCCAAAACATTTCAAACTACTTTTGTAATACAACTTTAGGTATTTTTAAACGTTAATAATCGATCAATTTGAAGACGGGTCTATCTGTTTTCAATACAGGAGGACAACAAACTAACGCTACTTTTCTAGTCTTACGCAACTCTCAAACAGTACACATAACATTACACTGATTCAAGATGGCCGTACTTCTTCATTGCACAAAGGAATAACCTCAACCAATTTCCAAAGACAGTGACCTCAAAAACAAAAAACTCTGAATGGTTAGTCCTCGGGGTTTTGCCTGCTACATAAGTTCTGTTATACTCACAGACATGATTCAAACAGTTTTAGAAACGTCAGAGTGTTTTCTATCCAAATCTACTAATAATATGCATATCTTATATTCTGGGGATGAGTAGAAGGAAGTTGAAATTGGGCACGCTATTTATCCAAAAGTGAAAATGCTGCCCCCTATCCTAGAGAAGTTAAGGCAGTGTGCAGTGTGATTGCGCTGTCTGTGGACCTATTGGGGCGGTAAGCAAATTGGAGTGGGTCTAGGGTATCAGGTAGGGTGGAGGTGATATGATCCTTGACTAGTCTCTCTAAGCACTTCATGATGACAGAAGTGAGTGCTACGGGGCTATAGTTGTTTAGCTCAGTCACCTTGGCTTTCTTGGGAACAGGAACAATGGTGGCCCTCTTGAAGCATGTGGGCACAGCAGACTGTGATAGGGATTGATTGAATATGTCCGTTAACACACCAGCCAGCTGGTCTGCGCATGCTCTGGGGACACGGCTAGGGATGCCGTCTGGGCCGGCAGCCCTGTGAGAATTAACAAGTTTAAATGTTGTACTCATGTTGGCTACGGTGAAGGAGAGCCCACAGGTTTTGGTAGCGGGCCGTGTCAGTGGCACTGTATTGTCCTCAAAGCGAAAAAAAATCAGTTATTTAATTTGTCTGGGAGCAAGACGTTGGTGTCCGCAACGGGGCTGGTTTTCTTTTTGTAATCTGTGATTGACTGTAGACCCTGCCACGTACGTCTCATGTTTGAGCTGTTGAATTGTGACTCTATTTTGTCTCTATACTGACGCTTAGCTTGTTTGATTGCCTTGCAGAGGGAATAGCTACAGTGTTTGTATTCAGTCATGTTTCCGGTCGCCTTGCCATGATTTAAAGCAGTGGTTCGCTCTTAAAGTTTTGCACGAATGCTGCCGGTTTCTGTTTAGGGAAGGTTTTAATTGTCACCGTGGGTACAACATCACCGATGCACTTGGTAATAAACTTGCTCACCAAGTCAGCATATACATCAATGTTGTTGTCTGAGGCTATCCGGAACATATCCCAGTCCACGTGATCGAAGCAATCTTGAAGCGTGGAATCCGATTGGTCGGACCAGCGTTGCACAGACCTGAGCACGGGCGTTTCCTGTTTTAGTTTCTGTCTATAGGCAGGGAGCAACAAAATGGAGTCGTGGTCAGATTTGCCGAAAGGAGGGCGGGGGAGGGCTTTGTATGCGTTGCGCAAGTTAGAGTAGCAATGATCCAGAATGCTGCCAGCTCGAGTCGCGCATTCGATATGCCTTTAAAATTTAGGGAGCCTTGTTTTCAGATTAGCTTTGTTAAAATCCCCAGCTACAATAAATGCAGCCTCAGGATATATGGTTTCCAGTTTACATAGAGTCCAGTGAAGTTCTTTCAGGGCTGTCGAGGTGTCTGCTTGGGAAGTGGGGGATATACACGGCTGTGATTATAATAGAAGAGAATTGTCTTGGTAGATAATGCGGTCGGCATTTGATTGTAATGAATTCCAAGTCAGGTGAACAAAAGGACTTGAGTACCTGTATGTTGTTATGATTACACCACAAATCGTTAATCATAAAGCATACACCCCCACCCTTCTTCTTACTAGAGAGATGTTTGTTTCTGTCGGCGTGATGCGTGAAGAAACCGGGTGGCTTTACCGTCTCTGATAACATATCCCGAGTGAGCCATGATTCTGTGAAACAGAGAATTTTACAATCTCTGATGTCTCTCTGGAAAGCAACCCTTGCTCGAATTTCGTCTACCTTGTTTTCAAGAGACAGGACATTGGCGAGTAGTATACTCGGGAGCGGTGAGCGCGTCTACAGAGCCTGCCCAGGAGTCCGCTCCGTCTGCCCTTTCTGTGGCACCGTTGTTTTGGGTCAGCTACTGGGATTAAATCCATTGTCCTGGGTGGTGGCCCAAACAGAGGATCCGCTTCGGGAAAGTCGTATTCCTGGTCGTAATGTTGGTAAGTTGACGTTGCTCTTATATCCAATAGTTCTTCCTGGCTGTATGTAATAAGACTTAAGATTTCCTGTGGTAACAATGTAAGAAATAATACATAAAAAAAACAAAATACTGCGTAGCTTCCTAAGAACGCGAAGCGACCATCTCTGTCGGCGCCATCCTAAAAAAAGGTTATGATGACCTGGCCTCCACAATCACCCGACCTCAACCCAATTGAGATGGTTTGGGTTGAGTTGGACCGCAGAGTGAAGGAAAAGCAGCCAACAAGTGCTCAGCATGTGGGAACTCCTTCAATACTGTTGGAAAAGCATTTCAGGTTAAGCTGGTGCAAAACTGTCATCAAGGCAAAGGGTGGCTACTTTGAAGAATCTAAAATATATTTTGATTTGTTTAACACTTTTTTGGTTACTACAAGATTCCATATATGTTATTTAATAGTGTTGATGTCTTCACTATTATTCTCAATGTAGAAAATAGTACAAATAAAGAAAAACCCTGGAATGGGTAGGTGTCCAAACTTTTGACTGGTACTGTATATAATTTATAAGCCAAAAAATGGATGTAGCAACTACAAATTGGCCCTTTTAAGTCTATCAAAACTTTGCGAGTTTGAACACGTGTCCATTAATCCCCATTTTTATTCCATAGGCTGGGATCCGCCCTATGCAGATGTTGCAAGAGCGCATTTTTGCAACTGGATCTCCACTGGTTTCAAAACAGTGATTAATAGGCAGCTTAAACTTCTTGAATTCAACCATAATTGAGTTCAAATACACATTTAGATTTGTGAACAGCCAGCCACAACAACCACAATCCGTAAAGCGAAAATAGCTAAATGAGAGAGCAGCAGTGTGATTCAGATCAATGCGCTATGTAGATATCAATAATAAGTGATATCCGTATCGCCGTAGACTACACCACTGCTGTCATTCTTACCTCCAAGCGTTTATTGAAGTTGGATAATCTTTGGATGCTGACAGCAGTCGTACCATTGGAATACATACCTTGGATTTTAGCCTACAAAAGCCTATTCCTGCGCTTTTCCCGCAATCCATCAAACACATTCACATGTAATCCTTTACTCCCCAACCCTATTGGTGTCCTTCTAATCATAGTGTAAAAGCACCTATTGGTAAATAAAAAAGCAGACATTGAATATCCCTTTGAGCATGGTGAAGTTATTATTGACACCTTGGACGGTGTTTCAATACACCCAGTCAATAGAAAGATACGGTGTCCTTCCTAACTCAGAGGAAGGAAACTGCTCAGGAATTTCACCATGAGGCCAATGGTGACTTTAAAGCAGTTACAGAGTTTAATGGCTGTGATAGGGGAAAACTGAGACTGGATCAACAACATTGTAGTTACTCCACAATACTAACCTAATTGACAGAGTGAAAAGAAGGAAGCCTGTACAGAATACAAACCTTCCAAAACATGCATCCTGTTTGCAACAAGGCACTAAAGTAGGATATGTTGGTAATAGTTAAGGACTGGTGAGTTTTTCTGGATGAAAAATAAATGGAATGGAGCTAAGCACAGGCAAAATCCTAGAGGAAAACCAGTTTCAGTCTGCTTTCAACCAGACTGGGAGATGAATTCACCTTTCAGCAGGACAATAACCTAAAACACAAGGCCAAATCTACACTGGAGTTGCTCACCAAAAAGACAGTGAATGTTCCTGAGTGGCCGATTTACAGTTTTGTCTTAAATTTACTTATTGATCACTGTAATGATGTCTAATGGGTTTTCAGGACTAGCTACACAAATCCATTCATCATATTGATCATCATAATGATGAACGCTGACTCATTAACAAAAAATTTCCTCATTATGTGGACCTGGCCTGTGTTTGGTCCTGTATCTATGTTTTCTTGGTTTGTGACAGAGCATTCTTTATTCAAGTGTCCAAACAGCAGATGACTATGTGTTGTGTCTCAATATTAATATCCATTAGACCGTTGTTTTTACTTATGCAAATGAGGACATGTTCTCCAAATGTAATCTTCACAAATGTAATTTGGATTTCACTTGATAGATGGCTTAAGGTGTTTAATCAAACATTGAAACACCAAATTGTTTTCAAAATTATGTTTTACAGCAGTCTACCCCCCCACCATTTACTTAACAATGACTTGCCTCTGAATACAGTTTTGGTTTGATAGGCTCCTTTGTTCCTCAAAGAGATTTAGAGAAGACATAGGACGATAGCAAATGGTTAATGGGAAGCGGTCCATAAACCAAAGCTGCTGTTTATTCGTTTTTGTTGTCATACATTGCGTGAACTAAATATGTGTAAATATGCAGTCCTCTTTTGTTCCTTTATTGAATAGCAGGGAAATGTGTTTCTTCATAATTGCATATTTACTCCCCCGATGCCTTTGTGTTCTATGCGTGCCTGCATACATAACTGATGATTTCGTTCAATGACTGTTACTCTGCCATGCAGCATGCGATAAATGGAACCAATAAGGCATGCTTGTCGATAAAGGAGGCCCTGGCTGCATAGATATCAGGGTCGTTCCACGAAAAGAGTGCCTTTTTTTGTCCCTTTGATATTTTAAGTAGAAATTGTGCACCAATATTGAATTTTAAAAGCTTGTTATATTAAATGAAGTGCCCTTTAATATAGATCGCATGGAGAATTCAATACATCGGATTCTTTATATGAATAAAGACTTGCTAAAGTGCCAGAATTCAGCATTTTGACAAATCCCTTTATGCACCCTGTGTGAATTCTAGGAAGATTGTAACCCACTTAACCTCAATATTCCTCCAAGTTTTCACCATCATTGTAAAGCCCTAGTTATGTTGTTGCTTTGACAAAGTCATTTCTGAAGATTATTATCTATTTCATGTCATTAGTGATTCAAGGTAAAAAAAAAAAAAAGACAACCTGTCTCTCATTTTAAGGTCAACCCTATTATCTGAACTCTTGTTTTAATATGGTGAAACTATTCCTTTATATCTAATAGTCAAATCATAGTGTAAAAGCAGGTGAGCTGCTTCTACTCGTTCTAGCCATTTTCTGGTGTTTTGTGGTGGAAAACTGAGTGGGTCGAGCATAACACATCAACCCTGTTACCCATAGATAGATAGGATATAGAAATGTTTGAACAACTTACATTTTTTAATGTGAAGCTTGCATTCCCTTTTGTACACAACAAGCTTCCATTCCCACTGTCACAAGGGGATTTATGGCTGATTTAAGATGAAATCGTCAACCCTGTTTCGGTCAACCCTGTAAAGGTCAACCCTGTAACGGTCAACCCTGTAACGGTCTACCCCGCTACTTTATGTGGCTCTTACTATAGTATTTTTTTAATGATTATTTAACCTCCTGAGATGGGAAAACATATTTTTTTATGAAGTTGAACATATGCTCTTTATGACAGAATGTAGGTTAGGGTTAGGTCAAATATATATTTTTTTACAAAGTTACGCTTCGCAAAAGACACTGAATTGGTGGAACGATCCATTAGGAAGCCCAGAGATTTAAAACAAACAAATGTCTCCCAGTGCATTCTAGCAAAGACAAAAGCCCCCCTTTTGACGTAATAGTCTGGTGAGCAACATTCAAGAAACAAAGAAATATGACTGCTGATGCACTTGAGCAGGTTCATTCTCAGTTAATCCATTTTGACCACAATTTCAACAGGACTTATTTGCATGTTTTGTTATTTTTTGTATTGGAATAGAAGAGCTTAATGAAACTAATCTCTGGATCTATTAGTTCTTCACGGTGGACAAACTTAAAGTGCCCAGGGCAATCAAAATAATAATTTATAATAGTTATTAATATGTGCATATAATACAAATATTATGATTGACATGCATCTAAAATGCCTTTAAATGAGAGGTGCACCAGGGGATTCGTACAGTCACCTCCAAAATGATTGGCACCCTTAATTAAGATGAGCTAAAAAGATGTATAAAATAAGTAATACAAATACTGAGCTATATTGTATGCCAAAAAAAATGGGACAATTAATATTTTATACTAACACAATTGCTCAGAGAAAGAGATTTTGTTTAACAAGTTATATCTCAAAAAGATAGGGGTCAAAATGATTGGCACAGGATTTCAATGGGGTTGAAGTCCGGAGACTGAGATGGCCATTGCAAAATGTTGAATTTGTGGTCAAATAACCATTTCTTTGTGGATTTTGATTTTAAGTTTCAGCCTCCTAGCAGAGGCAACCAGGTTTTTGGCTACAATATACTGGTACTGGGTAAGTTAAAAGTTCCCAGGACATATGGAAGCAAAATAGCCCCATAACATCAAAGATCCACCACCATATATTACAGTAGCTATGGGGTTCTTTTCTGCATGTGCATTGTTCTGTCGAAGCCAAACCCACCAATGGTGTGCGTGGTCAAAGAGCTCTATTTTCCTGTCATCTAACAAATGCAAACGTCTGGAGTTTGCTAACAGCATTGACACTTGGATTGGAACTTGTGCTATGGTCAGATAACATGAAAATAGAGCTTTCTGGCCCCATTGAAAACCTGTGGTTAGAATGGAAGAGGGCAGTTCATAAGCGCTGACAGATATCAAGGATCTGGAAAGATTACGTATGGAGGAATGGTCTAGAATCCCTCCAAATGTGTGCTCCAGTCTCATAAAACAATTTAGAAAAAGGCTCAAAGCTGTTATCCTCGCACGGGGAGGGTGCCAGAGTTTCAAAAAACAGGAGGGCAATAATTTTGACCCTTATTCTTTTTGTTGTTGAAAAAAAAGTATTACTTCTTAAACAGAATTTCTTTCTCTGAGCAATTGTATTAGTATAAAATAAATCAATACATTGAGCATAAAATATAGCTCAGTATTTGTATTATTTATTTTATACAGTCTTTTTTGCTCATCTTTATCAAGGGTGCCAGTCACTTCGGTGGTGACTGTATGCTTAAACATCCACTATAGCGCTGCTGTACTTGAAAAGGTACAGTTCACAATTATATTTTATGTTCCCAAACATTGCTTTGGTACTGTGGTAATAAGTGTGACCGGATTTCCTCTTGAGGCGATATAACACCCTACAGAGAGGGAGTGGGGTCGATTGCCATCATTCCCCATCTTTAAGTTTTACATTTAATATGTTGATTACAGTCTTATTCCCTCATGTGACACGGACATGAAACACATTTTCCTGTAATGGAGACTATTAATATTTTCAAATAGCTAGGAAACTGGGATTGGTAATCAGCAAAATAATGGTCAATGAAAACATGCGTAGGCTGGTAATGAGCTGGAAAGGGAAGAATAAATTGCAAATAAGGATTTCATCATTATACATTTTTTCTCTTTCCCTCAAATATGATTGTAAGGATTGGGTTGGAATTGTGGCTCTAATTGTGTGAAAGGAAAATAGAATCTATAGTGCCTTCGGAAAGTATTCAGACTCCTTGACTTTTCCCACATTTTGTTAGGTTACAGCCTTTTCAAAAATGTACTCAATAGTTTTTTCCCCTCATTAATCTACACACAATACCCCATAATGACAAAGCAAAAACAGGATTTTGCAAATGATTTCGGGTCACTCAAGGATATTGAGACTTGTCCCGAAGCCACTCCTGCGTTGTCTTGGCTGTGTGCTTAGGGTCGTTGTCCTGTTGGAAGGTGAACTTTTGCCCCAGTCTAAGGTCCTGAGCGCTCTGGAGCAGGTTTTCATCAAGGATCTCTCTGTACTTCGCACCGTTCATCTTTGCCTCGATCCTGACTAGTCTCCGAGTCCCTGCCATTGAAAAACTTCTGCACAGCATGATGCTGCCACCACCATGCTTCACTGTAGGGATGGTGCCAGGTTTCCTCCAGACGTGATGCTTGGCATTCAGGCCAAAGAGTTCAATCTTGGTTTCATCAGACCAGAGAATCTTGTTTCTCATGGTCTGAGAGTCTGTAGGCAGCAAAGAAGCCACTTCTCTCCTGGAAAAACATCGGGACAGACTGATATTCCGCAAACGGTACAGGGATTGGACTGCTGAGGACTGGGGTAAAGTCCTTTTCTCTGATGAATCCCCTTTCCGATTGTTTGGGGCATCCGGAAAAAAAGCTTGTCCGGAGAAGACAAGGTGAGCGCTACCATCAGTCCTATGTCATGCCAACAGTAAAGCATCCTGAGACGATTCATGTGTAGGGTCGCTTCTCAGCCAAGGGAGTGGGCTCACTCACAATTTGCCTAAGAACACAGCCATGAATAAATAATGGTACCAACATATCCTCCGAGAGCAACTTCTTCCAACCATCCAGGAACAGTTTGGTGACGAACAATGCCTTTTCCAGCATGATGGAGCACCTTGCCATAAGGCAAAAGTGATAACTAAGTGGCTTGGGGAACAAACATCGATATTTTGGGTCCATGGCCAGGAAACTCCCCAGACCTTAATCCCATCGAGAACTTGTGGTCAATCCTCAAGAGGCAGGTGGACAAACAAAACCCACAAATTCTGACATACTCCAAGCATTGATTATGCAAGAATGGGCTGCCATCAGTCAGGATGTGGCCCAGAAGTTAATTGACAGCATGCCAGGGCGGATTGCAGAGGTCTTGGAAAAGAAGGGTCAACACTGCTGGGTTCATCAGCTAGGGAGTCCATGAGTGGAAGACTGCCTTCAACACGGCCAGCAGGCACTACGAGTACCTGGTCATGCCCTTTGGCCTTACCAACACTCCTGCTGTTTTCCAAACTCTGGTTAATGATGTTCTCTGCAACATGTTGAACCAGTTCATCTTCGTCTACCTCGATGACATCCTTGTTTTCTCCCGCTCTACCCAAGAACACGTGCTGTCCGACAGGTTCTCCAACGCCTCTTGGAGAGCCAGCTGTTTGTAAAAGCTGAGAATTGCGAATACCATCGCCCACCATCCCCTTTCTCGGTTACATCGTTGCTGCAGGGAGCGTACAGATGGATCCCGGGAAGGTGAGAGCGGTGGTGGATTGGCCCCAACCCATATCCAGAGTCCAGAGCAGCGGTTGTCAACTTTTATCGCCTCTTTATCCGGGACAACAGCACCCTGGCCTCCCCACTGTCTGGACTCACCTCTCCAAAGGTTCTGTTCATGTGGTCTCCAGCTGCTGATCGGGCGTTCCAGGATCTCAAACACCGCTTCACCACAGCTCCCAACTTGGTTAATCCGGACCCATCCCGCCAGTTTATGATGGAGGCTGATACTTCTGACATTGGAGTGGGGGCTGTCCTGTCCCAGCCGTCTGCCCTGGACCTCAAGTTGCATCCCTTCACCTTCTTCTCCCACCGCCTCAATGCCACAGAGAGGAACTACGATGTGGGGAATTGAGAGCTGCTCGCGGTGAAGATGGCGTTGGAGGAGGGAACTGGAGGGGACGGAACATCCATTCATTGTGTGGACCGACGACAAGAACCTGGAATATCTCCGCACCACCAAGCGCCTCAATTCCAGGCAGGCTAGATGGGCCCTACTGTTCACCCGGGTTCAACTTCTCCCTTTTCTACTGGCCGGGATCCAAGAACGTCAAGCCAGATGCACTGTCACACCGCTATAGCCCCACGACTACTACCCCAGAATCTGAGACCATCCTTCCACCTCGTGCCTGGCGATGGCACTCATCTGGGGAATAGGGAAGCAGGTTCGGGAGATGCAGTGTTCCCAGCCGAACCCCGGGGGGATCCAAATAACCGGATATTTGTGCCTGATGCGATCCGATCCGTGGTCCTGGACTTGGCCCACTCCTCCAGACTTTCCTTCCACCGAGGCTCACGTCAGACCCTGGCTTTTGTGTGACAACGGTTTTGGTGGCCTACCATGGTCCCTGACGTCTCCACATTCAGCGCTGCTTGCACAGTTTGTGCACAAAAGAAGACTCCTCTGCAAGCTCCGGCTAGTCTCATCCAACCTCTGCCGGTCCCTCACCCTCCCTGGTCTCACTTTTCCCTGGACTTTGTCACGGGTCTTCCCCCATCTGATGGCAACACCGCCATCCTGACTGTGGTGGATTGCTTTTCCAAAGCCACCCACTTCATTCCTTTCCCCAAGCTACCCCCTGCCAAGGAGACGGCCCAGCTCATGGTGCAGCACGTCTTTCGGATCCATGGACTGCATGTGGACATGGTCTCCGACCGGGGTCCTCAGTTCTTGTCCCAGTTCTGGAAGGCGTTCAGCACCCTCATTGGGTCGTCGGCCACCCCCAGTCAAACGCCCAGTCGGAGCGAGCCAACCAGGACCTTGAGACTACTCTGCGGTGCCTGGTCTCCGCCAAACCCACCACCTGGAGCCAGCAGCTTGTGTGTGTGGAATAAGCCCGCAACACCCTTCCCTGCTCTGCCATGGGCCTATTGCCATTTGAGTGTTCCCTGGTGTATCAGCCCCCGTTCTTCTCCGAGCAGGAAGAAGAGGTCAGCATACCTTCTGCCCAGATGTTTGTCCGCCACGATTGTCGTACCTAGAGGAGGGCCCGTTCGGCCCTCAAGACCACCTTCAGGTATCGATGACAAGCGGATCGCCACTGGACCCCAGCTCCCAGGTATCGTTTTGGGCAGAAGGTATGGCTGTCCACCCAGGATCTGCCCCTCCGGGTGGAATCCCGCAAACTCCTCACCCCGGTTTATCGGCCCGTTTCCCATCTCCAAAATTATTAGCCACTCTACTGTTCGTCTTCTGTTGCCCCGTACCCTTCGTATACATCCCACCTTTCATGTGTCCAGAGTTAAAGCCATGTCTCACAGCCCTTTGTCTCCTGACCTGTTGTTTACCTACCCCTGTGGTTGTAATAAACTCTTGTTACTTCTAACTCTTGTCTAAACGTGATACATACAGTACCAGTCAAAAGTTTGGAGACACCTACTCATGTGTTTTTCTTTGTTTTTACTATTTTCTACATTGTAGAATAATAGTGAAGACATTAAAACTATGAAATAACACACGTGGAATCATGTGGTAACCAAAAAAGTGTTAAACAAATCTAAAAATATATATATATATTTGAGATTCTTCAAAGTAGTCACCCTTTGCCATGATGACAGCTTTGCACACTCTTGGCATTATTTGCACACTCTTGACATTCCAGCTTAATGAGGTAGTCACCTGGAATGCATTTCAACTAACAGGTGTGCCCTGTTAAAAGTTAATTTGTGGAATTTCTTTCCTTCTTATTGCATTTGAGCCAATCCATTTTTGTTGTGACAAGGTAGGGGTGGTCAAGTATACAGACGATAGCCCTATTTGGTTAAAGACCAAGTCCATATTATGTCAAGAACAGCCCAAATAAGCAAAGAGAAACAACAGTCCATCATTACTTTGAGACATGAAGGTCAGTCAATCCAGAAAATTTCAAGAACTTTGAAAGTTTCTTCACGTGCAGTCACAAAAACCAAGTGCTACGATGAAACTGGCTCTCTTGAGGACTGCCAAACGAAAGAAGGACCCAGAGTTACCAGCTTCACAGAGTTCAAGTAACAGACACATCTCAACATCAACTGTTAAGAGGAAACTGGGTGAATCAGGCCTTCATGGTTGAATTGCTACAAAGAAACCGAACGCACTGTAAGAAACACAAGAAATGGACATTAGCACGGTTTAAATCTGTCCTTTGGTCTGATGAGTCCAAATTTGAGATTTTTGGTTCCAACCGCCGTTTCTTTGTGAGACGCAGAGTAGGTCAACGGATGATCTCCGCATGTGTGGTTCCCAACATGGAGGTGGAGATCTAATGGTGGGGTGGCTTTTCTGGTGACACTGTCTGTGATTTATTTAGAATTCAAGGCACACTTAACCAGCATGACTACCACATTATTCTGCAGCAATACGCCATCCCATCTGGTTTGCGCTTAGTGGGACTATCATTTGTTTTTCAACAGAACAATGACCCAACACATCTCCAGGCTTTGTAAGGGCTATTTGACCAAGAAGGAGCGCAATGGAGTGCTGCATCAGATGACCTGGCATCCACAATCACCCGACCTCAACCCAATTGAGATGGTTTGGGATGAGTTGGACCGCAGAGTGAAGGAAAAGCAGCAAACAAGTGTTCAGCATATGTGGAAACTCCTTCAAGACTGTTGGAAAAGCATTCCAGGTGAAGCTGGTTGAGAATATGCCAAGAGTGTGCAAAGCTGTCATCAATGCAAAGTGTGGCTACTTAGAACAATCTAAAATCCACACTTTTTTTGGTTACAATTTTTTTTCCATGTGTGTTATTTCGAAGTGTTGATGTCTTCACTATTATTCTCAATGTAGAAAATAGTAATGAGTAGTTGTGTCCTACATTTTGACTGGTACTGTATGTCTTCTAGAAAGCATATGCCTCCTAGCTCTTGTGCTTTTCCAGACAGTGTTTTTGCTGTTCTCAGATTACCCCTCGGGAGATGTTGCTATGCACAATAAACATGACATATGAGCACAACAGTCCCTTTGTTAGCTTAGTGCAGACAGCGATAGATGCCCACCTGTGTGATGTTCGTTTCATCTCTGCTAGATCAAAATGAAACACGGCTGACCTGTGAGTGCAGTCTGTCACCTGGAGAAGAGACTATAAAACATGGCTTTGTGGAGTCATCTCATGCCCCACTGACAAGGAAGCAGGGTCACCCTGAAACCAGCTGAATTTCCTAGAAAAAGAAGAGATGAGTTTTATCAGTTCTAGGTTGTTTGATGCTTTCATCACAACGCCTACACAATGATGTAAACAGTCATGACATACAGTGCATTCGATAAGTATTGAGATTTACCGAATTATTCAGATTTACCTTCATAGACCCCTTTCCACATTTTTTTTACTGATCAATCTACACACAATACCTGATAATGACAAAGCAAAAACAGGTTGAGACATTTAAATAGAGACATTTGAAATATGACATTTACATAAGTATTCAGACGCTTTACTCTGTACTTCGTTGAAGCACCTTCGGCAGAGATTACAGCCTTGAGTATGACGCTACAAACACCTGTATTTGGGGAGTTTCTCCCATTCTTCTGTGCAGATCCTCTCAAGCTCTGTCAGGTTGGATGGAGAGCGTCGCTGCACAGCTATTTTCAGGTCTCTCCAGGGATGTTCGATCAGGTTCAATTCCGCGCTCTGGCTGGGCCACTAATGGACATTTAGAGACTTGTCCCCAAGCCACTCATGCTTTGTCTTGGCTGTGTGCTCAGGGTCATTGTCCTTTTGAAAGGGGAACTTGAGGTCTTCAGCGCTCTGGAGCAGGTTTTCATCAAGGATCTCTCTGCACTTTGCTCCGTTCATCTTTCCTTCAATCCTGACTAGTCTCCCAGTCCCTGCCTCTGAAAAACATCCCACAGCATGATGCTGCCACCACCATGTTTCACCGTAGGGATGGTAATGGCCAGGTGATAAGCAGTGACTAGTTTCCTCAAAACGTGACACTTGGCATTCAGGCCAAAGAGTTCAATCTTGTTTTCTTTAGACCAGAGAATCTTGTTTCTCATGGTCTTTTAGGTGCCTTTTGGCAAACTCCAAGCAGGCTGTCATGTGCCTTTTACTGAGGAGTGGCGTCTGTCTGGCCACTCTACCATAAATGATTGGTGGAGTGCTGCAGAGATGGTTATCCTTCTGGAAGGTTCTCCCATCTCCACAGAGGAACTCTGGAGCTATGTCAGAGTGACCATCGGGTTCTTGGTAACCTCCCTGACAATTATCCTTCTCCCCCGATTGCTCAGTTTGGCCAGGCGGCCAGCGTTTGGAAGTCTTGATGGTTCCAAACTTCTTCCATTTAAGAATGATGGAGGCCACTGTGTTCTTCAGGACCTTCAATGCTATAGACATTTTTTGGTACCCTTCCCCAATCGTGTCTCGGAGCTCTACGGACAATTCCTTTGACCTCGTGGCTTGGTTTTTACCCTTCCTGGGGTCCACACAAAGCATGAAACGTGACATAATACAGAACAGTAATAGACAAGAACAGCTCAAGGACTGAACTACATCAATATGGACGTTGGATGTGTTGGTTTGTTTTGGATTAATTCAATATTGCCAAAGGCATATGAAGACATGAGCACGGATGGTATTTGGATTTTCCATCTTCTGGTATTCGATATTTCCTTTGCGGATTTGACGAGTTGCTACATGTGTATCACTGGGATATTTAGATAATTAGCATCATCAGTATCCACCTTTTTCAGTAGCGTCACCTTTTTCAGTAGCGTCAATGGCATCATTAGTCATCAACAGTAAAGGGGCGACTCCGGGATGCTGGCCTTCTAGGCAGAGTTGCAAAGGATAAGCCATATCTCAGACCGGTCAATAAAAACAAAAGATTAAGATGGGCAAAAGAAGACAGATGCTGAACAGAGGAACTCTGCCTAGAAGGCCAGCATCCCGGAGTCGCCTTTCACTGTTGACATTGAGACTGGTGTTTTGCGGGTACTTTTTAATGAAGCTACCAGTTGAGGACTTGTGAGGCGTCTGTTTCTCAAACTAGACACTCTAATGTACTTGTCCTCTTGCTCAGTTGTGCACCGGGGCCTCCCACTGCTCTTTCAATTCTGGTTAGGGCCAGTTTGCGCTGTTCTGTGAAGGGAGTAGTATACAGCGTTGTACGGTATCTTCAGTCTCTTGGATATTTCTCGCATAGAATAGCCTTCATTTTTCAGAACAAGAATAGACTGACGAGTTTTAGAAGAAAGTTCTTTGTTTCTGGCCATTTTGAGTCTGTAATCAAACCCACAAATGCTGATGCTCCAGATACTCAACTAGTCTAAAGAAGGCCAGTTGTATTGCTTCTTTAATCAGAACAACAGTTTTCAGCTGTGCTAACATAATTGCAAATGATCAATGAGCCTTTTAAAATGATAAACTTGGATTAGCTAACACAAAGTGCCATTTCAACACAGGAGTGATGGTTGCTGATAATGGGCCTCTGTACGCCTATGTAGATATTCCATAAAAAATCTGCCGTTTCCAGCTACAATAGTCATTTACAACATTAACAATGTCTACAATGTATCTCTGATCAATTTGATTTCTTTAAATATTTTTTTCTTTTTGCATTTCTTTCAAAAACAAGGACATTTCTAAATGACCCCAAACTTTTGAACAGTAGTGTAAATACTTTATAAATATATATATATATATATACAGTATATATATATCCATTGATTCTTGAAGAATTTAACTTATAAATGGGTCATGAGTTTAGTTCAACTGTCACACTCCATGAGAACCAAAAGTATAAGTTTGTTTTTCTCCAATTTTTGTAAATATTTGAAATGTAAACAAACACTGTATAGCCTCATGATTAAAACAATTATTTTAAACATGATTAAAACAATTATTTTGATATCATGGATGGTCAGTCCTTGCATCCATAGCTCTGTCTATTAATCTGAGAGTGGTTACATTTCTCCAGGACGATCCCTCAGCTTTTCACCAAAACAGAGGCGGGGCAACAATTTTCTTTTGTTTCATCTGTGGATTTGCCCTTTAAACAGCTGCATATTATCAAGATATCAAAGTGTCACCAACAAAAAGGTAAACAATAGGCCTACAGCAAATGCAGCATATGACATTCATTTTTAATATGTAAATAGCACTTTCAGTACCGCTCAAAGCATGCCATTCAATGAGCGCAGCATTTATTTTTCAACTCGAATCAATGAGCCCAATCAGTCCTCCATGACAACAAAATCATAAACAACAGAGTATGGCTGGCTAATAAGTCCTTCGTTTTGGGGTTATGCTCAGGGGGAAAGAATGGCTAATCTATACTTCCATATTTCCAAGTCCTATTCTTGAAGATCAAGGGGTATAACATTTATTGGAATGACTGGAATTCTGATAGACTTTGGTTTTTAATGTAAAGATATAATTGAATCGTATTATTATATGTAGTAGAAAGCAATGGGTTAGAAGAAGCCTACATAACCAACCCATAAAGTAAAATGTAACATCCATAATTGGCCAGCTATGTAAACTTTAACATTGATTTATCCTGCAATAGATGTCATTCAATTGGTAACATACATTTTTGTCTTCTTCTAATGCCTCTTAAGAGGAAGTAATCTAAAAGTAACTGAATGTAATCAGATTACGTTACTGAGTTTGCGTTATCCAAAAGTTTCGTTACTGATTACAATTTTGGACAGGTAACTAGTAACTGTTCACATTTAGAAAGTAACCTACCCAACCCTGACATTAGTGCACAGATAACCCTGGTATTTGATTGAAATATGAGCACAGTTCAGTGTGTGTGTGAGTTGATACAGTACAGTGAATTGGTACAGTACGTTCCAACAAAGTAACAGGGATATGCACAGAGCACTGATCAGGGCTGATATTTGATCTCCACCATAATTCTTCTTAAAATGCAATACCGGTCCCTACACTATGTGAGCATTGGACAAGGATACCTATCACTGTACTTCTTCTTCAAAAAAAGTTGCAACACTAGCTACAACAAAAATGACAGAGCAAGGCTATTTGCTCATTCACATGGGCTTATGCGTCTTCGTGCAATGGTTTCGTTTTCCTGGCTAAACCCCTTACATTAGCATCTGAAAATGACTCATTTGGTTGAGAATCAACTGGTCCAGCTTTTTCTTGAAAGTCTACTGGCCTAGGTGACAAAGCAGAAGTATCCAATTCTGACCATAACCTGCCGGGAGGTGGAATTCGATCCACTGGGCCATCAGAGGAACAGTTCTCAGGGCAGGTCATTGTCGTGTGAAAAGCAGCTGCATTTTCCAGTTGAGGGGATTTCAAAGGAGCCGCTGAGAGCTCCTGCCTCTCAGTCGGAGCCACCTGTCCGACCCGACCGAAATCTTTAGACCTGAAAGTTCACCGCAGGGGTTGGGCTGCCTGGTGAGCTGTTTCACATTCAATTGGCCGCTTAGAAGCTGACAAAGGTGCGGCGATGACAAGACTTGTTAAGTACATTTCAGTCATTGCGGTCATAAATGGTTTCGTAATAGAGATTACATTTGGGAAAGGTCAAAGGCTTCGAGTGAGAAGTGGGAGATTAGTCATATGTTGTATGTTGTAATGATCTGTACAGGGTCCTTCACAGGACCTGAAGGAATGTTTGGGGCCATAATTAGGAGGTGAGAGGTGTGGGATTTGCATGAGAAGTTGTGAGACAGGAAAGAAACTGTTTCTAAGCTTATTATATGGAATTGTTTTAAGATGGTCATACAATGGATCATTTAGCTATTTGATTTAGAATGTTAAAACCCCTTAAGGTATCAAATATTGAATTTGGCATTGCTGCTATGAGCCGATAGAAACACACTGAATAACAGATTCACTGCATGGAACAGTCCAAAAAATTATAATCAAAAAGGAAGTTTGTTCTGAAGTGTCTGTCCTATGTTTGAGAGATAAGATAGATCAGGAAACCATATTTTCTTATTTTTTGCATGTATTTATCCCTTTATTTTAGACACTAAACTATCTCCATATATATTTCCATACGTTTGTTTAACTGGTACTGGGGAAAAGGGGGTGAAAAAAAGAGTGTGCAAAGCTGTCATCAAGGCAAAGGGTGGCTACTTTGAAGAACCTCAAATCTAAAATATATTTTTATTTGTTTAACACTTTTTTGGTTACTACATGATTCCGTATGTGTTATTTCATAGTTTTGATGTCTTTACTATTATTCTACAATGTAGAAAATAGTAAAATAAAGAAAAACCCTTTAATGAGTAGGAGTGTCCAAACTTTTGACTGGTACTGTACATATATTTTTTTACTTTCCCACACACCCCTTAAATCAACTATGTTGTTTCAACATCCTTATATGAAAAACAAAACTCTTTGTAAAGCTTACAATTTGCCCAAAACCGTTTTACTTTTTCAGTTGGGACCGTGGTTCAGTTGACCTCTACCTCAAAAACGGGAAGCAAAACATACATTTTCAACGATTCCTCAAGCATTTCTTTTGTAACTCTTTTAATGGTCATTGCCTCTTTGGTCAAGAGGTGGTTGATGAATGGACTAATTCTGTAGGATTAGTCCTCTTGGTTTGATCCAGTCATCCAAACAAACGTGACCGCCGAGCGCTGATCTACATAGGTAAAACCATACAGACCGCCCCATGGGGGGTTCAGTCAATGGATTAGCCGGGATCAGCCATAGCCCTTTGAAATTCTTTGACTTCCAAATACTTATTGACCTAGAATCACAGCGCAGAATGGGGAGGGGACTGACTAGTAGCAGACAATACAATACCAGCAGAACACTGAAAGAAGTTACCCTTCTAAAGGCAAGCGGGCTGTAACCACCTGGTTGTCATTTCTGATTTGTTTTGGGGACTATTGTTGTACACCTCAAACTAGCTAACCCTAGAACCCATAGAGAGTGGCATGAGAACGATGTATTGTGTCTTATCTTGTGTATTACGCAACACATGGGGCCTCAACTGTGTCAGGTGGCCTTTTGTTCAGGTCTAGGCTCAGTTCTGCCAAAGTGCTCTGCCAAATAAACAGTGGATGTTCCACAGAATGGTCTGCTCCACCAGCTCAAATGACATCCTGCCAGAAGACAGACAGCTTTGGAAAGGAAGTTTTTTTTGGGACGGCTGAGGCAAGAGTATACTAACCGTGAATCCATTACTTCACCTCAAAGACAGAGTTGAATATTTTGAGCTCTAATATCAAAAGTTAGAATACATAGAGTGAATATAGATAAATACATTTTGTAAGCTGAGTAAAGCGTTTTGGTGGGAGTTTTGGTTTTGGTGCATTCTGCTACTGTAGCATGCAATGGTGTTGAACACAGTAAACCCACTAACATTTGATACCAAGTGATAAGCAATTGTCATTTCAATACAAGCACTCCAAAATAGAAGTGAGACAGGACATGAATTATATACTACATTCACGTCAGACTAGAGCCTATTCACTCATAGTGTCTATTCTCATATATGTTATGCATTGTGTCGAGTATGCTTGACAGAGACAATTTCCCAGTTCTAATCTAAATATTATTTTACTCTTCCAATCTGCTTCTAACTACCTGGTCTAATGCAGCTCCAGATGGGTCCCATTCTGCCTGACGCCAGAAAAACACAAACAGCATATTCCATATGCCTTAACGCTCTTCTAAAGGAGAAAATACAATTCAAGCAGGGGCATAATATTCACAGAAATAGCATTTTTGTCCCCCCCTCCGGTTTTATGGAATGTGATACAAAACGAGGCAAGGGTGTGCTTTAAGACCATGCGGATCGGCTAGGCTGTTTTGGAGTGTTTATCCATACCGGATAAAAAATTATAAAAAATGATGTCCCCCCTACCAAAGTTCCGCCCCTGAATTCAAGTGTAACATTGGGGAAGATATGTGCTCACGGGCAAAATAATTGTACATTATGATGACATTTTGAGATGATCATTGATTATGTAATCAGCACAGTCCATCTCATGTTGAGCTAGATACATACAGTATTCACCCAACTGTATATTTCCTGATTGAAATCTTAAGGAGGATCTTCCCACTGGGCACAGATGTCAGTTAAACATCTAGTTTTGATTTATATACATTTGGTTGAGTTGTCAACTAACGTGAATTCAACATGAAATCAACAACAAATGTCACCATGTGAATGGACTTGTGTTTTAAGTTGGGTGGAAAAAACAAGAAATTCTCTTACGTTGAGGACTTTTTTCAAATCCAATTAGTTTTACAGGTTGTTTCAATATCATCACATTACATTTTTTGGGTGGAAATGACGGGGAAACAACGTTGATTCAACCAGTTTTTGCTCAGTGACTTGGCACTTCATACAGACCTCTTTCCTAAGGGCTAATCAATACATTTGCATTGCAAACCGTTCTCCAAATCCATGAATTTCCCTAAAATGTAAGGCAAGTGGTCAATTTATAATACACATCCCAGTTTTCAGACACTATTTTTTCATCCATGAAATACATCTCAGTACACTTATTCTAAAAAGGGTGCACAGTGATTAAAATGCAGCTGGCCTGATAGATACATTTATTAGCTCATACATATGCATGACATAGCTAAAGAGTCTCTGCTGACACCCATTAGAACAGTTGTACCGAGGAGGCCTATTTAAGAGAATTTGCATGAGGACATTAGGAGATTCATCACAAGTGACAGCAGAGGGAACATTCAGGGCAGGAACCAGAGGAGCCAATCTCCTGACCCACATGTGTAGTAGCTAGCTGGCCAGGTTATTAGATACCATTCAAGTTCAAGTGTCTCAGTTTGCTCCCAAGATACTGTGGTGTTAAAAGTAGCAACTAGAAGCAGTAACACTCAAAGGTGCCGATATGTGGGTCGCAAATCAAAAGGTTAGTGCAGTGTGGTCAACATGTTCTTCATCCTTTAGAAGACGGGCCTATGGTCCATACGTATGCAATGAGTAATTGGCAGCAGGAAAATGTGTGGACTGCATCTTTGAAAGCAGTCTTCACAGTCGGGGTTGCTTTGTCCTTGCTTTGAACGATCTGCAAATCCATTTATGGTATTTGCAGGGATGTCACTCTACACAAGGCTCGCATGTTGTCAATTCCTTTGTTGTGCCTCTTTAATGGTTTGCCTCAAATCATTCTAGCCCAAGATCGCAGAGCACTACTGACAGAAATAACCTCAACTGTCATCGGATCTTCAGCTTACTGTCGAAGAGGATAATGAAATATAAAATATTGATGTGACACCAACATTTCTTCCTGGAATTAACAGCCTATTTTCCATGCAATGTTATTTGTTGATACTGACAGACTTCAATGCTAAGGATAGACATTCACATAGAAAAGTAGGTTACATTGCTCTTGGAACAGCCCATCCTGTTAATATATCTTACACATGTCCTGAATAGAATCTATATCATCACTCATATTGATGGCTGACATGGGAAATCATTCATTTACATCTATTTAGAGATGGATTCTGGTTTAGGTTTAGGCATCCAATTGATCTATTGCTATTGCAGTCCTCTGGTGAGGGAGCAGACATGCTAAAATTAGCAGCGCCACATCGGCTGGCAGGTTGTTACCAATCATCCACGGTAGGAAGAGAGAGAGAAAGAGAGGGGGAGGTAAAGTAGCTCAATTTATGTAAAACTCAGAGCAGCCCTAAAGCCAGTGGGGCATAGTTATGGATCATAGTACACATGGCTAGAATGAACATGAGTTAATCAATCCACTTGTTAATGTTCACAAGGTATCCACATCAGCTCAATCGTGGTCATAAATCTGAACTTGACCTTTTTGACCTCAGTGGGAGCGTTCCCAATCCTGTTCCCAATCCTCATCTTGGGGCTTGCAGATGCACATACTGTACAGTAGGTTCTAGCCTAACGTTATTATTCGGAAACGGTACATTAATTATATTTTTGTTCTATGGAGGAGTGATGCTAAACAGCTCCAGGCGTTCCATGCTTTTCTTAACTCTTGTTCTGAGCTCTATGCAATCTGATACACAGCAAATCCGTTTCCTTGATCTTTAGAGTTTGTGTGAGGATAATGTTCTATACTGTACACTTATCTTTATAGGAAACCTACTGATCCTAACCGTTTGTTAAGGGCTGATAGCGGTCACCCGATTCCCTTTTAAAACAGTTTGCCCTACAGGCAATTCTGCCGAATCAAAATAATTTTCAAAAAATGGTTAGATCAGTACTGCCATTGAGAAAATCCAAAACAAATCGAGACATGATCTCTTTCAAGGACAGCCTCAGAATAAGAAGCATTCTTGCATTCTTACTACATGCTATTCAAAGTGCTCTGAAAAAATTAAGGGAATCGTTCACAAACTTTGGCACATTCTAAGATCCGATGACAGTATATGTCATGTGTTTTTGGACCCTCCCTTGGTCATATTCCCGCAGGGCGGAAATCTCAGTGATGAATGGTAAACTTTGATGTAACACCCCAAAATACCCACCCACAACGTCTCCTTGTGCCTCTACTGGATGTAAACTACAAGTGTAATGGCTGCACTCAATGCAATGGCACTAACAGATCCTTCAAACACCCTCAAACAGGGAAACAGATCTCAATCAAAGGTGTTATCACGTGATTCCACTAATGGCAGTTATTTATCTTAGAACTTGTCCCTGTGTTAAAAATGATGTGGGTTAAACAATGCTCAAACTAAAAGTAAGACTCACTGAGCATCATAGCACCACTAGGTGCAAAAACAGGATGTACTCAGTTGTGGTCCAGTTTTTGGAAGCGAACCACTCTATTTTGTCCCTTCACTATATTGGCATCGAACACGTCACCCTCCCTAGGAGAGGGGGTGACCAGGACAATTTATTGTTCAAACGAGTGGCCGCCTGGATATTTAATTTAAAGACTCTTGCGCCCTTCGGTCTCAAAGTAGAGTTTTATCTGAAGCCATTCTTGTGATTTTGTGGTTTTTGCTATCCATTGTAAATAATGTTTGTAGGCCTATGTAGCCAAATTGTATCTATGATCGTATGTTATGTGTAAATCAACCAATGAAATCAAGCCACAGCCGGCCATGATTACAGACACCTGTGTGTCCTTTCAAACTATATAAACTAGTGGCCCGCAGTGTTTGTCATTATAAATTGGGTGGTTTGTGCCCTGAATGCTGATTGGCTGACAGCTGTGGTATATCAGATGAGTATGAAAAAACATAATTACGTTGGTAACCAGTTTATAATAGCAGTAAGGCATGAGGGGGTGTGGTATATGGCCAATATATCACGACTAATGGCTGTATAATGGCACTCCTCGTTGTGTCGTGCAAAGACCAGCCCTTAGCAGTGGTATATTGGCCATAATCACACCCCACCATGCCTTATTGCTTAATTATACCCTGATGATGACAGCTTGGTTGTAGAAACGTTGGTTAAAAAATTATTGCAGCTGAGCTCCTAGAGTGTGCGGCTCTCCTTTTCTTTTTGTAGCCCAGCGCTAACACATGCAGAGAAACACTGGGCATTTATTAGCCTGTCATTAGATAAAGGTGAACCAGCACTGGTCTACAATCTTTAAATGTGTGATTAAACACAGGTGATAATTGCTCTCAAACAATAATGATATAGGACTCCAGTTGAAAACCATCAGGTCTTTAAAGAGAGAAAAATGAATTGAGCTCCAGGGGAAAGTCCAGCATGCCAGCTTTAATACATTTTTTAAGGATGGAGAGCTGACTTTCCATATTTGTGATTCCCCTAACATATTGCTTTTGGTTTATGTTGTTTATCCCTGAATGCAGTTGCACCCATTCACATCCTTGTACTATATTTAGTACAATATCAAAACGCGCTACTGAACCAATTCTGTTTGGTGTAAATGCATGAAATTTGGTGTCAACAAATTTAGTACAAGTGTCTAGACAGGCCACATTGACGTTTTAAGATTGTCATCATCTATCATACTTTCAATGTCAATTAAAGTCAATAATAATAATTAAAAAACTATTAAAATGCCTTCAGCATACAGTGCCTTCATAAAGTATTCACATCCCTTGACACTTTCCACATTTTGTTGTGTTACATCATCAATTTAAAATTGATTAAATTGAGATTTTTTTGTCACTGGTCACTGGCCTACACACAATACACCATCATGTCAAAGTGGATTTTAGTTTTTAGATTTTTTTTTACAAATTCATTTAAAATGAAATGTTTTGAGTAAATAAGTATTCAACCCCTTTGTTATGGCAAGCCTAAATAAGTTAGAATGTGCTTAGCAAGGAATCTGAGTACAATAATAGTTTTTTTACATGATATTTGAATGACTACCTCATCTCTGTACACCACACATACAATTATCTGTAAGGTCCCTCAGTTGAGCAGATTCAACCACAAAGACCAGGTAGGTTTTCAAATGCCTCTCAAAGAAGGACACCTATTGGTAGATGGGTAAAAAAAGGAGACATTGAATGTTACTTTGAGCATGTGTAACCGGTGTGAAATGGCTAGGTAGTTAGCGGGGAGCGCGCAAGTAGCGTCACTCACTCTGAGACCTTGAAGTAGTTGTTTCCCTTGCTTTGCAAGGGCCGTGGCTTTTGTGGAGCGATAGGTAACGATGCTTCAAGGGTAACTGTTGTCGATGTGTGCAGAGGGTCCCTGGTTCGAGCCCAGGTTGGGGCGAGGAGAGGAACGGAAGCTATACTATTACATTGATGCTGTTGGCCCAGATCACTGGTTGCTGCGGAAAAGGAGGAGGTCAAAATGGGGATGAGTGTAACCGGTTTGAAATGGCTAGATAGTTAGCGGGGTGTGCGCTAGTAGTGTTTCAATCGGTGACGTCACTCGCTCTGAGACCTTGAAGTAGTTGTTTTCCTTGCTCTGCAAGGGCAAGGAGCAATAGGTAAATCAAATCAAATCAAAGTTTATTGTCACGTGCGCCGAATACAACAGGTGTAGACTTTACAGTGAAATGCTTACTTACAGGCTCTAACCAATAGTGCAAAAAAGGTATTAGGTGAACAATAGGTAAGTAAAGAAATAAAAACAACAGTAAAAAAGACAGTGAAAAATAACAGTAGCGAGGCTATATACAGTAGCGAGGCTATAAAAGTAATGAGACTACATACAGACACCGGTTAGTCGGGCTGATTGAGGTAGTATGTACATGTAGATATGGTTAAAGTGACTATGCATATATGAGGAACAGAGAGTAGCAGTAGCGTAAAAGAGGGGTTGGCGTGTGGTGGGTGGCGGGACACAATGCAGATAGCACGGTTAGCCAATGTGCGGGAGCACTGGTTGGTCGGGCCAATTGAGGTAGTATGTACATGAATGTATGATATACATGATAAACAGAGAGTAGCAGGAGCGTAAAAAGAGGGGTTGGGGGGTGTTGGGGGGGGCACACAATGCAAATAGTCCGGGTAGTCATTTGATTAGCTGTTCGGTAGTCTTATGGCTTGGGGTAAAAACTGTTGAGAAGCCTTTTTGTTCTAGACTTGGCACTCCGGTACCGCTTGCCATGCGGTAGTAGAGAGAACAGTCTATGACTGGGGTGGCTGGGGTCTTTGACAATTTTTAGGGCCTTCCTCTGACACCGCCTGGTGTAGAGGTCCTGGATGGCAGGCAGCTTAGCCCCAGTGATGCACTGGGCCGTACGCACTACCCTCTGTAGTGCCTTGTGTTCGGAGGCCGAGCAGTTGCCGTACCAGGCAGTGATGCAACCAGTCAGGATGCTCTCGATGTTGCAGCTGTAGAACCTTTTGAGGATTTCAGGACCCATGCCAAATCTTTTTAGTTTCCTCAGGGGGAATAGGCTTTGTTGTGCCCTCTTCACGACTGTCTTGGTGTGTTTGGACCATTCTAGTTTGTTGGTGATGTGGACACCAAGGAATTTGAAGCTCTCAACCTGCTCCACTACAGCCCCGTCGATGAGAATGGGGACGTGCTCGGTCCTCCTTTTCCTGTAGTCCACAATCATCTCCTTAGTCTTGGTTACGTTGAGGGATAGGTTGTTATTCTGGCACCACCCGGCCAGGACTCTGACCTCCTCCCTGTAGTCTGTCTCGTCGTTATCGGTGATCAGGCTTACCACTGTTGTGTCGTCTGCAAACTTAATGATGGTGTTGGAGTCGTGCCTGGCCATGCAGTCATGGGTGAACAGGGAGTACAGGAGGGGACAGAGCACTCACCTCTGGGGGGCTCCAGTGTTGAGGATCAGCGTGGCAGATGTGTTGCTACCTACCCCCACCACCTGGGAGAAGCCCGTCAGGAAGTCCAGGATCCAGTTGCAGAGGGAAGTGTTTAGTCCCAGGATCCTTAGCTTAGTGATGAGCTCTTAGGGTACTATGGTGTTGAACACTGAGCTGTAGTCAATGAATAGCATTCTCACATAGGTGTTCCTTTTGTCCAGGTGGGAAAGGGCAATGTGGATTGCAATAGAGATGCATCATCTGTGGATCTGTTTGGGTGGTATGCAAATTGGAGGGGGTCTAGGGTTTCTGGGATAATGGTGTTGATGTGAGCCATTACCAGCCTTTCAAAGCACTTCATGGCTACGGGCGTGAGTGCTACGTGTCTGTAGTCATTTAGGCAGGTTGCCTTCGTGTTCTTGGGCACAGGGACTATGGTGGTCTACTTGAAACATGTTGGTATTACAGACTCAATCAGGGACATGTTGAAAATGTCAGTGAAGACACCTGCCAGTTGGTCAGCACATGCCCGGAGCACACGTCCTGGTAATCCGTCTGGCCCCGCAGCCTTGTGAATGTTGACCTGTTTTAAGGTCTTACTCATGTCGGCTACGGAGAGCGTGATCACATCCGGAACAGCTGATGCTCTCATGCATGCCTCAGTGTTGCTTGCCTTAAAGCGAGCATAGAAGTGATTTAGCTGGTCTGGTAGGCTCGTGTCACTGGGCAGCTCGTGGCTGTGCTTCCCTTTGTAGTCTATAATAGTTTGCAAGCCCTGCTCCATAAGACGAGCGTCGGAGCCGGTAACGATGCTTCGTGGGTGTCAGTTGTTGATGTGTGCAGAGGGTCCCTGGTTTGAGCCCAGGTAGGGGCGAGGAGAGGGATGGAAGCTAAACTGTTACACATGGTGAAGTTATTAATTACACTTTGGATGGTGTATCAATACACTCAGCAACTACAAAGTTATAGGCATCCTTCCTAACTCAGTTGCCGGAGAGGAAGGAAACGCACAGGGATTTCACCATGAGGCCAATGACTTTAAAACAGTTACAGAGTTTAATGGCTGTCATAGAAGAAAACTGACGATGGAAGAATAACATTTTAGTTACTCCACAATATTAACTTAATTGACAAAGTGAATGAAGGAAACCTGTACAGAATAAAAATATACCAAAACATGCATCCTGTTTGCAACAAAGCACTAAAGTAATACTGCAAAAAAATTGCAATGAAACTTTTGGCCTGAATACAAAGTGTTATGTTTGGGGAAAATCCAATACAACACATTACTGAGTACCACACTCCATATTTTCAGTCATAGTGGTGGCTGCATCATGTTATGGGTATGCTTTTAATTGTTAAGGACTGGGAAGTTTTTCAGGATGAAAAAGAAACGGAATGGAAGTAAGCAAGCACAGGCAAAATCCTAGAGGAAAACCTGGTTCAGTCTGCTTTTCACCAGACACTGGGAGATTAATTCACCTTTCAGCAGGACAATAACCTAAAAAACAAGGTCAAATCTACATTGGAGTTGCTTACCAAGATGAAAGTGAATGTTCCTGAGTGGCCAAGTTACAGTTTTGACTTAAATATGCTAGAGAATCTATGGCAGTATTTTAAAATGGTTGTTTTGCAATGATCAACAACCAATTTGACAGAGCTTGGAGGATTTTAAAGATATTGTACAATCCAGGTGTGCAAAGTTTTTAGACACTCACCCAGAAAGTATCATAGATGTAATCACTGCCAAAGGTGATTTTAACATGTATTGACTCAGGGGTGTGAATACTGTATTTCATTTGTAATACATTTGCAAAAATGTCTAAAAACATGTATTCACTTTGTCTTTATGGGTTTTTGTGTGTAGATGGGTGAGACATGTTTTTATTAAATCCATTTTGAATTCAGGCTGTAACACAACAAAATGTGAAGTAAGTCAAGGGACATGAATACTTTCTGAAAGCACCTTATGTCATTTGAAATACATTTCAGAATTAAATTGTTTAAAATCCTAGTATTCTTATTTTACCTGTTCTAATCACCTGAAACCCCACCTCTTTAAGGAATACCTAGGATAGGGAGAAAGTAATCCTTCTAACCCCCCCCCCCCCCCCCTTAAAAGAGTTAGATGCACTATTGTAAAGTGGTTGTTCCACTGGATATCATAAGGTGAATGCACCAATTTGTAAGTCGCTCTGGATAAGAGCGTCTGCTAAATGACTTAAATGTAAATGTAATCGCAAATCGGACTATCATATGATTCAACTCATTCTTGTTCGTGAACAAGTGATCAGATCTTAATACGTTTTTGGTATATAGATTGTCTAGATCAATATACGGTATATATGAAAACAATATCGAAAGAAATCTACACAGTCTCTCTCACACACACATCCCTAGTGTACATGCAGTAGAATAAGGCTGTAACGTAACAAAATGTGGGAAAAGTCAAGCGGTCTGAGTACTTTCCGAATGCACTGTATTTAAAAACAATATTGAAAGAAATCCACACACACACTCACTCCTCGATTATATTGTACAGCATGAGCAAATCCAATGTAAATCAATGGCGAGTGAGGCCTGCAACAGCTTTCTCTCTTTTTCTCTCCCTCTCTCACAAGCGCACGTGTACACACACATACCTCAGACATATACACATGTGGGTGCGCATTGACGTCTGTGGTATTCTTCAGATTTGCCCATCAGTAAGCTCAGAGAGCAGGTGTACTAAAGGACATTATACATTCCGTTATGGACATGAATGGGTTAAGCACAGTGTGAGTTCAAATTTGTAGTTTTTGTTCAGTTTAGAGAAATCAATGGTACACGTCCCTGACCTCCCATCATTGCCTTTCCCTGTAATTTGTAGGTGTGGGACAAACATAAATGTCCAGCCAGACAATGAATCCTGGAGTTTCATTACTCAAGCTTTAATTCCCACTAAGCTTTGCACTAAGCTCAAGTTCTAACTCTCGCTTGTACTTCATAAAACTCTCAAGTGGTCCATTTTCATTGTTGATCTGAGGTAAAGGGATCATTAAGTCTGATTTCCTGTCAGTCTTCTAAAAAGGATGAATAACCAGCCTTAGGCCATTGAAGTTGCTCTTGCCTACAGGGCTCCATTTAATCCTAGTAACACTAAACTGACCAAAGGGACCCTCAATGTCAAGTTCATTGTTAGTGGGACTAGTGGATGGGACTAACTCCAGGTTAGAATCCTCACCCGAATACTAACTTCCTGTTGTGCGCCATCTATGTTGGTGTTTTACTTCAAACAGTGACATGGTCAAGTGATTTAGGAAACACCTTGGCAACTGGAGTGTTGCAATTTTAAATCTCATATGAGGCATTAATGCACTCACTACAAATTTGAGTAATGGGGTTTGTTTGGAACTTGATTGCCTATAACCCAGTTAATGATCAACAATGGCTAATCACTAAAATCATGTTTATTTTGTAGTTGCTGTAAACACAGTGAATAGTGTCTCTGTGTGGCATTCTCAATTTAATAGGTTTTCCGTCAACCGCTTGATTGGCAGATTGTTCAGATATTTAAATCATTTTACAGTGATTCCCATCATGCATTTCACATTCAATGTCATCACATCTGTGCAATTTAACGTTATCATGTCTCCACGGGTTACTATTTGCATATGTAAATTAGCACGTCTACAAGGGAAGATAAATTATTCAAATTCTAAAAGTAAATGGAAAAGAGGAATTAATTTAAAACAAAACTGTGATCAGGCTAGCTACACCATGAAGCTCCATTGTTGAACAAGAAACACAACATCGAACACAACTACCCAATTTTGCAACTCTGTGAGGTAACGGTTTTAATCATGCTCTGCTTAGTGTAAGTCTCTGAAATCTTCCACTGCGCTAGGTAGGTCTTTGTGTTATCGTGTTCCCTCCGTTCCGCCTCTTTGTTTGCTTTGGTGCAGTTGCTGTGGAGACTGAGCCCAAGGCCCCCAATCAGTGGGCCATACCATTGGCAGGCAGAGGGGTGGGGAATAAGGGAGGAGTTGGGTTGGAGTAGTCCATTTTCCCATCTACAGGCCTTCAATAATCCATGGTAATAATGCTCTCGCTTCTCCACCACCATAAATCTTGCCATGGCGGAATGTGTCACTGACAAAGTGCTCTTGTGATAACACAGCTCGGCGCGTTATTGTGCTCTAATGCATGTGACAGCAGAGAATCCCCTGATGCCTTTACAGAGCTCACCTCAACCAAAACAGTAGGGCTTCCATTCAGGTGAAGTCTTTGTCTTACAAAAACATCCGTGGTCGGAATCCTGAAAGCTTGGACTTTGAAATGTTAACTACCACCTGCCACCACATTCTGCTCTCAACAAAACATTACTGTCAGAGTCAATTGTATTTGCGCTGCGGCTTCGGTTACAGCCTATCAAAGCAATGCTCCTTCTCAATCTGGTAGCAGTTTCACTAGGACTGCAGTGAAATACTCTAATTGCATTTAAAGACCAGTACATAGGCACAAGCTGTTTGGGCTGTGTTGTGCCACTTGACTTCAAAGGGACTGTCAAAGGTGCCCGATTGGCCTGTGTTGCGTAACATGAACTCTGGCTGAGCTGCCCATATAAATATGTGACGATTGACTTGGAGCCTGATGACACATCTCAGACCTTTGTCAGCTTTTATCATGTGTTTTCTTCTGTCAGCCAAGAAAATGCTTGAGGTGCAGCTGTTGGAGAAACCTGCAATTTGTTTCAATAAAACTCGTTGGAGACGAGGGGGTGTGGTGTGTGTGCGTGTGCACGTGTGTGTTTGTACATGCACATGCCTTTGTGAGTGTGTGTGTGTGTGTGTGTGTGTGTGTGCACATGTGTGCGTGCGTGTGGGTGGGGGTTATTTGGCTACCGTTTGCTTGGTCTTCATGTTGTACAGCGACTGACTAGAATACTGATGGGTTGGGTGTCTCCTACCATTATATTGAAACCCATCAGTTTCTCAAGAGCCCAGATGGATAAAATGGCCATTTGATTTTCACAGGCCCACTGAGAGAAGACAGTGAACTGGTGGTTTTGGCACTGGACCACAGCATGGTGGCAACCTGATTGATCCTTGAGGGATTTGAACCATTTCCAGCTAATTTCACATGTTGTGGTTAATAATGATATGGGAGGTACAATCACCAAGACAAGGCCTCAGCATATAAGGGGAATCCTTTTTGATCAAATGATGAACTACAAACACCAAGTGTAACCCTCTGAACCTTTTTTATTGTTTATATATCATATTCAAATATATTTGCATGTATATTCTCAAGATTTCAAGCTTTTAAGCAACAAGCTCTCACAGTCTCACTGCAGAATTAGACGTTCATCAAATTGTATTTGTTGCTCCTGCTGCTCTGTATCATTCCATTTCTCCAAACGTCAACTTTTGAAGATAAGGGTGAAGTTTAGGCACTCATTCCGAATGGTTAAGGAAACGGTTAACGATTTGGGATAGGGTTAAAACCAAAAGGGGAAAAAAATGTGTCCAAAGCGAGGATCAAACACACAACGTTCTAATCCAGAGTCATGGGGTTACACGCATCCACCTCCCCCATCCACAATAATCTAGCAAAACCCAAGCCTACTTGATGGTAATAGCGTTCAGTGTTGACCCTAGAGGCCGGTTTTGAAGGCATTTCCCGACGTCCTCAGCTCATGGATAGATGTCCAATTTCAACTTCAATCTTGAACGAATTGGCTACTTCTAAGAGGCCTAAATGTAGCAAACAAGTGTTTTTGTAAATTGTACCAAAATCTTCTGCACTTCCATTGTGGCACTTACCATCTTGTTTCAGCTGCCGCCACTGTCTGTATATATCATTTTTTTGGTTGCCATTGCAGACCTTTCTTTGTTCTCATCAGCTCTGTCACGAATGTCGCACTTCAATCTATCCCTACTATTTGACAGGCTCTAGAAATGAGTATTCCTTTCACTTGGTCACAATTTAATTTATCTTCCATTCTGAAAGGAGGCTGCTTTGTTCATAAAATATACAGGTTAGCATTTTTCGTCATGAATCTTGTTTTGGAGGTAGCTCTGCAGAGTGGTAATTAGCTGGCATAGCCACAAAGTCATAACATCTGATTTTAAACATAACCCTAACCGTAACCCTAACTTTAACCACAGTGCTAACCCTAATGCCTAACCCTAACCTTAAATGAAGACCAAAAAGCACATTTTTGTTTTCACAATTTAGCCAAATTTGACTTTGCAGCTTGCCCATCTAGCCGTAATCGCTCAGTTCTGCCTCCAGGACTAGACTCATCCCAATAAATGTCAACCTGCATAAAATAGAGTCGACTTCACATTAATTTAAAATGTGAACTCTTATTATTCACCATATTTATTGTGCTCCTGTTTTCAATTCCCTGATCTCCTATTTTCAGAGGGGTTATCTAAATGCTAATGTCTCAAAGCATTAAATTGAAGGCACAGTTGGTGTCACAGATAGAAGGAAGAAAGGCAGCCACTAACCTCTTTGTGATTGAGGGAAAGAGACGACAAAAACAACCAAGGATTTTATCGAGGGTTTTTAGAAAATGAAATGGGTCTCCTCTTCTGTGGTGTGAACATGCATGGGAATCGCAACAAAAGACATGCGATTTAGATTCCTGATGATGTCAATCTGGTCTTTGCGCTGTGGCGAAGAGATGAAATGTTCAATTTGTTTCATGACCCTCTCGATACAGCCAAGCTGCCATGGATTAGGCCGGTCTCATAGCACTAAACTACTACATCCTCTATGGTTTATGGGTAGTTAGATCTGCCCTACGATGGAACCAGATAAGTGTGTGTGTGTGTGTGTGTGTGTGTGTGTGTGTGTGTGTGTGTGTGTGTGTGTGTGTGTGTGTGTGTGTGTGTGTGTGTGTGTGTGTGTGTGTGTGTGTGTGTGTGTGTGTGTGTGTGTGTGTGTGTGTGTGTGTGTGTTCTTGTGTGCGTGTTCTTGTGTGTGTACTGGATCCCAAAAGGGACAAAAACATTCCGTATCCACCACCTTTTGCATATGCATTGCCAGTTACGTGATTGTATGCATGTTTCAACGCATGAGTTCCTGACAAAAAAAACATTCCATATCCACTTACATATGAATTTACTGATATCCATGAAGTATTTTTATATTGAACCTTTATTTAAGCAGGGAGTCATGCTGAGACCACAGTCTCTTTCGCAGATGAGCTCTTCATAGTATACTTCCTGACTGGTCAAATATCCAGTATAACCTCCCTTCTTCACTCCCACACTGTGGTGATATGCAAAACTTTAAATCACCAGGCTAGTGATAAAGCCTCACCAGGAACCTGTGGTGCGTCTGAAGTGGAGAAGGCAAAAGGGTGAAAGCCCTCCACTGTGTGCCCTCCTTCAGTCCCTCTCTGGGTTATATAATACTTCTTTCACATAGAGTTTGACCTCCAGAGCAGTCCAATTTTGTCCAGCAGCAGCAGCAGTAGAAAGCAGCACCAGCAATAGCCTAATTTAGTTTCTCTTTGCTCAGTCTAAGAAAAGCTAGCCTCAGATATTTATCCTCACATAGAAAGCAGCTAAATGTGATGATTCATGGGCTAGCCAATACCTAGACATGTGTTCAGGCACAGGGACATTAGAATGTTATCAAACATTGCCACAAGGCCTGGACTATTATATTATGAGAAACGAGGGGAGCATAATATCGCTATTTGTGCCCAACACAGCATTCTGCCTGCATTTGTGTCACTATCATTCACTCCGTACATACATCATACAATACGTGATCAGATGCACTGTCACAAATATCAATGCCCCCGCTGGCTTTGTCCTAACCTGGGTGCCTGGGTATTTTGTCCTAGCCTGGGTGCCTGGGTGCCTGGGTGTTTTGTCCTAACCTGGGTGCCTGGGTGTTTTGTCCTAGCCTGGGTGCCTGGGTGTTTTGTCCTAACCTGGGTGCCTGGGTGTTTTGTCCTAGCCTGGGTGCCTGGGTGTTTTGTCCTAACCTGGGTGCCTGGGTGTTTTGTCCTAGCCTGGGTGCCTGGGTGTTTTGTCCTAACCTGGGTGCCTGGGTGTTTTGTTCTAGCCTGGGTGCCTGGGTGTTTTGTCCTAACCTGGGTGCCTGGGTGTTTTGTCCTAACCTGGGTGCCTGGGTGTTTTGTCCTAGCCTGGGTGCCTGGGTGTTTTGTCCTAGCCTGGGTGCCTGGGTGTTTTGTCCTAACCTGGGTGCCTGGGTGTTTTGTCCTAGCCTGGGTGCCTGGGTGTTTTGTCCTAACCTGGGTGCCTGGGTGTTTTGTCCTAACCTGGGTGCCTGGGTGTTTTGTCCTAACCTGGGTGCCTGGGTGTTTTGTCCTAGCCTGAGTGCCAACCTGAGATGATTCCACTCATTTCAAGTCAAGCAGTTATGTAACATTTGAATGTTTTTCTGATCAAGTATGGGCGTATGATCCTCCTCATGGTTCCACTTTGCAATGACCTTCCTTCACTTAGAACATCTTGTTCAACAACATAGAGTGACCCTAGAAATAGCCCTTTGAAGAAAAACCAACAACCAAACTCGTTATAGCTCATTCTTGCATTGTACAGTTCTCTGCTTGGGGACAATATACATGCAGCTTGTTTTATTTTAGTTAATGTGAAGGAAATTAAATTATACTTTTGATAAGGTATGTTTAATCTATGTTATGTATTCTTCTTTCGGTCCTGAAAGATTTCTCAATGGGAAATGCACTGAATCAAATCAAATCAAATGTTATTTGTGCTTTGAAAACAAAAGGTGTAGACTAACAGTGAAATGCTTACTTACGGGCCCTTCCCAACAATGCAGAGAGAAAGAAAATATATAAATAATAGAAAAACACAGTGAGTAGCAATAACTTGTCTATATATACGGGGTACCAGTACAGAGTCAATGTGCAGGTATACTAGGGAATTGAGGTAGATATGTACATATTTGTAAATGTTTTAATCAACTAGGCTAGTCAGTTAAGAACAAATTCTTATTTACAATGACGGCCTACACCGGCCAAACCCAGACAACGCTGGGCCAATTGTGCGCTACTCTATGGGACCCTATGGGACTGGATTTGAACCAAGGTGTCTGTAGTGACACCTCTAGCACTGAGATGTTGTGCCTTAGACCGCTGCGCCACTCGTATCACTAGGAACAACATGACTAGTCAACAGGACAGATAATAAAGAGTAGCAGCAGTGTACAGTATGTTGTGAGTCAAAACAGTTTGTGGAAAAAGGGTCAATGCAGATAGTCCGGGTAGTCTATTTAGAAGTCTTATGACTTGCGGTTAGAAGCTGTTCAGGGTCCTGTTGGTTCCAGACTTGCTGCATTGGTACCACTTGCCGTGCGGTACCTGAGAGAAAAATCTATGACTTGGGTGGCTGGAGTCTTTGACAATTTTTAGGGCCTTCCTCTGACACCGCCTGGTACAGTATAGAGGTCATGGATGGCAGGGAGCTCGGCCCCAGTGATGTACCTGGGCCGTACACACTACCCTCTGTAGCGCCTTGCGGTCGGATGCCAAGCAGTTGTCATACCAAGCGGTGATGCACCCAGTCAAGATGCTCTCAATGGTGCAGCTGTAGAACCTTTTGAGGATCTGAGGGCCCGTGCCAAATTTTTTCAGCCTCTTGAGAGGATTCTTCTATTCAAAATGTTCCAAATGCACCACTACCTCCCTTTAATAGATTTCACTCCTGGTTCATGGACCAGCATAAAGCAGCCATGAATAAAATGCAGCCAGGCTGAATGAATGGCACTTACTCAAAATTTGCACATGATGGTATGGAAAGAAAGACATCAAATGAATCTGAGCCTTCAGCAAAGACCCAGGCTGTCATTGCGTTCGGAAGCCTACTGTAGCAGGAAGGATATTGTCAGGGAGGGTCCCTTTTATGCTGCAGACAGAGTAAGCCTCATTCACACTGGTTTTGTTTTCACCCAAAATTCCACAAGTGCCTGCCTGACATCTTGAACAATCCCATGGTCCAGGACCTAGATTAGTTGGAATTCCACAGCACTTTCGTCCAGGTGCACTGTATTACAGTAGTATACGCTCTTTGCCAGCATGTGCCTTTCCCAAGGGAGGGGTGGGGTGGGGGGGTGGGGGGGGGGGGGGGGGTTCTACTAAGCTATATCATAATCAAATCAAAATCAAATGTTATTTGTCACATGCCCAGAATACAGCAGGTGTAGACCTTACAGTGAAATGCTTACTTACAAGCCCTTAACCAACAATCCAGTTTTAAGAAAAAATGTGTTAAATTATTTAACTGAAGTTAACTAAAATTAACTGAAGTAAATATACATTTTTTATTAATAATAATAATTAAGGAGCAACAATAAAATAACAATAGCGAGGCTACATACAGGGGGTACTGGTAATGGCTGCTGTGCGGTAGCAGAGAGAACAGTGTATTACGAAGGTGGCTGGAGACTTTGGCAATTTTTTGAGCCTTCCTCTGACACCGCCTGGTTTAGAGGTCTTGGATGGCTGGAAGCTTGGCTCCAGTGATGTACTGGGCCGTATGCACTACCCTCTGTGTTGCCTTGCGGTCAGAGGCCGAGCAGTTGCCATACCAGGAGATGATACAACCAGTCAGGATGTAGAACTTTTTGAGGATCAGAGGACCCATGACAAGTCTTTTCAGTCTCCTGAGGGAGAATAGGCATTGTCATGCCCTCTTCACGACTGTCTTGGTGTGTTTGGACCATGTTAGATTGTTGGTGATGTGGACACTCAACCTGCTCCTCTACAGCTCTGTCGATAAGAGTGGGGGCATGCTTGGTCCTCCTTTTTCTGTAGTCCACAATCCTCTCCTTTGTCTTGATCACGTTGAGGGAGAGGTTGTTATCCTGGCACCACACTGTCAGGTCTCTGACCTCCTCCCTATAGGCTGTCTCATCGTTGTCAGTAATCAGGCCTACCACTGTTGTGTCGCCGGCAAATTTAATGCATGGCAATGGAGTCATGGGTGAACAGGGAGTACAGGAGGGGACAGAGCATGCACCCATGAGGGGCCCCAGTGTTGAGGATCAGCGTGGCAGATGTGTTGTTACCTACCCTTACCACCTGGGGGAGGCCTGACAGGAAGTCCAGGATCCAGTTGCAGAGGGAGGTGTTTAGTTCCAGGGTCCTTAGATTAGTGATGAGCTCTTAGGGAACGATGGTGTTGAAAACTGAGCTGTAGTCAATGAATAGCATTCTCACATAGGTGTTCCTTTTGTCCAGGTGGGAAAGGGCAGTGTAGAGTACAATAGAGATTGCATCATCTGTGGATCTGTTGGGGGGGGGGGGGGGGGGGTATATGGCAGCCATCTCCTCCGGCACCATCTCTATATGGAATTGTTTTAAGAAGTTCATACCGAGGATCATTTTGCTATATGATTTTAAAGATTTTTTGGCATTTTTTTAACACCTTATTTTTGTCACGACACAGTCTAAGCCCTGTCTAGGCCAGGATAGGAGGGGGGTTCTACTAAGCTACAGTGCATTCGGAAAGTATTCAGACACCTTGACTTTTTCCACCTTTTGTCACGCTACAAGCTTGGCACACCTGTTTTTGGGGAGTTCTATGATGATCCTCTCAAGCTTTGATTGGGTTCAAGTCCGGGCTCTGGCTGGGCTATTCAAGGACATTCAGAGACTTGTCCCGAAGCCACTCCTCCGTTGTCTTCGTCTGTGTGCTTAGAGTCTTTGTCATATTGGAAGGGGAACCTGCCCCAGTCCGAGGTCCTGAGCGCTCTGGAGCAGGTTTTCATCAAGGATCTCTCTGTACTTTGCTCCGTTCATCTTTCCCTCGATCCTGACTAGTCTCGCAGTCCCTGCCGCTGAAAAACATCCCCACAGCATGTTGCTGCCACCACCATGCTTCACCGTAGGAATGGTACCAGGTTTCCTCCAGATGTGATGCTTAGCATTCAGGCATTCAGGAACTTGAGAGCTCTATCAGTGACCATGGTTCATGGTCACCTTCATGACCAAGGCGCTTTTCCCCCGATTGCCCAGTACGGCTGGGCATCCAGCTCTGCGAAGAGTCTTGGTGGTTCCAAACTTCTTCCATTTATTAAGAATGATGGAGGTCACTGTGTTCTTGGGGACCTTCAATGCTGAAGAAATGTTTCGGTGCAATTACACCGATCTGGGCCTCGACACAATCCTGTCTCTGACCTCGACCTCATGGCTTTGTTTTTGCTCTGACATGCACTGTCAACTATGCGACCTGATATAGACAGGTGTGTGCCTTTCCAAATCATGTTCAATCAATTTAATTTACTACAGGTGGACTCCAATTAAGTTGCAGAAAAATCTCAAGGATGATCAATGGAAAAAGGATGCACCTGAGCTCAATTTCAAGTCTCATAGCAAAAAGGTCTGAATACTTATGTAAATAAGGAATTTCTGTTTTTTATTTGTAATAAATTGCATAAATTGTGTGTAGATTGATGAGGGAAAAAATGTATTTAATCAATTTAAGAATAAGGCTGTAACGTAACAAAATGTGGAAAAGTCAAGGGGTCTGAATACTTTCCAATGCACTGTATATGGAATTAATTTAAGAAGGTCATACCAAGGATAATTTTGGCACTAAACAGTCTCCATGCTGTAAATCCAGTTGAAGTCGGAAGTTTACATACACCTTAGCCGAATACATTTAAACAGAACGCGTCTCCTTCCTGAGCGGTATGATGGCTGTGTAGTCCCATGGTGTTTATACTTGCGTACTATTGTTTGTAGAGATGAACCTGGTACCTTCAGGCGTTTGGAAATTGCTCCCAAGGATGAACCAGACTTGTGGAGGTCTACACATTCTTTCTGAGGTCTTGGCTGATTTCTTTTGATTTTCCCATGATGTCAAGCAATGAGTTTGAAGGTAGGCCTTGAAATACATCCACAGGTACACCTCCAATTGACTCCAATGATGCCAATTAGCCTACCAGAAGCTTCTAAAGCCCTTACATAATTTTCTGGAATTTTCCAAACTGTTTAATGGCACAGTCAACTTAGCGTATGTAAACCACTTTAATTGTGATACAGTTAATTATAAGTGAAATAATATGTCTGTAAACAATTGTTGGGAAAATTACTTGTGTCATGCACAAAGTAGATGTCCTAACCGACTTTCCAAAACTATAGTTTGTTAACAAGAAATTTGTGGAGTGGTTGTAAAACAAGTCTTAATGACTCCAACCTAAGTGTATGTAAACTTCCGACTTCAACTGTACTTCCATTCATTTTTTCAACTGGTACTGGGGGACTGTGAGCAAAACAACCAACATGTACGTGTTCATGAGAGGCTCACCTTTACACAGAGGGGTCAAGTTAGTGTGTTGCCCAAACTGTTTGGACGCTGCAGACGGAAGTCTGAATGCTAGGGATGATTTTGAGAAGACCGATTTTCGGGATGTCTCATGCTAATTCGATTTCTGTGGTGGTGTGGACATCGACTCTTGGCGGTTTTAAGAACCTTAGCAAAATAATGCCATTAATGTCTGTGATTAACACATGAGTTAATCGGGTTATAACCCAGATTATCCTATCAATTGCCTTCATGTCTGTACTACCTGTTCTAAGCAAATTCACATTCACACTTACTCCATGTCTCCCAAACCCAGTCGTCTTTAGATCCACATGATTTACCATTTTCTAAACCTGCAGAAATGTATAGTAAAAGATTGTTACAGAATGCTTTTAAAAAATGTTTTTCATTCACTCAAATAAGAAGCTACCAAATGATAAGCCATTAAATATGGAATTCATATCATCAGCAGAAACAGACACTATATCTCTCAACATACCACCCTGTGTTAGAGCTACACTCCTAACATTGATTTCCATTCCAACCTGCTCTAAGACGCAGGTTGACGTTTATTGGGATGAGTCTTGTCCTTGAGACAGAACTGAGTGATTTCCACTAGATGGGCCAGCTGCAAAGTCAAAACTGGTAAGGTTAGGGTTAGGTTTACAATCAGATTTTATGACTTTGCCGGCGAGCACTCTGCAGAGCTGCCTTCAGAACAAGATTCATGACAAAAAACGTTAACCTGCCTCTAAGACCCCCACCACCCTGGCCCTAACCCCTCCACCCCTCCCTTGTCCCTTGGTAATCACTGAACCCAGAGATGTTTAATTACACTCCATTATAAAGGACATCATGAAAGGAATATGGCTCATTGCCACTGCAGCTTGGCTACAGACAGCCAACCAGGCTGGCTAGCTGACGTGGACGACAGGTCTTCATTTCTTCAGTTAATCTCCTTTTGTTTGGGCTTCATCAGGGCTGGATTGGAACCGGTGGGTCTTTCATGAGAAACTTGGGCATGCAACTCTTCTCCTGCTATTCTTGGATCCCAATTACTTGCTTTTCTGAAGTGTCTGGAGATCAGATTTTTGTCATAAAAGCGCAACTCGTGGGACGATGGTAATATTCATTGGCCTCGCCTTGCCTTGAATGAGATTCCGGCTTTGAGCGCCTACCACGTTTCCTGTCTGGCGAAGGAAGTAGACAACAGCAATCACCAGGAAATGAGACACGCAAACCACAAAACTGATTGCTTTGGTCTTTTGTTTTCTCAAGCTCTTAAGAGACCAATGGCAAATTTTTCCCCCCCATTATTGTGATTAACATTATGGTCAATGTAAGAGCTTATCGCGAACGCCACACATTTCATTACGGGCTAGGGAGAGAGAGAGAAAGCCAAACAGAAAGGCATGATTTCTCTTTGTAATTGCATGGCCCCTGCCATCCAAACCTCTTTGTGCTCAACAGGCCATGACAGTGCACACAGAGCCAATTCGAGCGTGACACTATTGTGTCTGAATGTGTCTGGATGGCTCGTCCTGGGGATGTGATATGCTGGAATGAGGTTGTGTCTCAGTAACCCAGGAGGGTGGTTCATCCCCTAAACAGGATCAGACCAAATCCTATAGGTAGATATCCAGGGAGACGGGATTAGCCATATTCCCACAACTCCAGTGACCAATCAATAGGATCAACACAGATGCTACATAGCCATATGTGCTGATAGGGTTAAATGGATGCAATATAAGGGTCACTTCACCCCTATAGCACCAATCATAGGTTGGACATGTAAGGTATAGCAGAGACAGGCATTGGTGGATCTAATATATAAAAAAATACAGAAAGGCTTTCTTTAATGTATTTATTTCCATCTATGTAGTGTAGATTAAAAAAAAATCATTTGCACTATATTATACAGCACTGGCATTACAGTGCTAACATAAAGTACTTACTCTTTGACAAAACTAGGTTACAAATGGGGTTTTGGGGTTCTTTCTTCTAGATAACATTACTTTTCTATGGTCATTTTTATTATTTGCTTAGTTTATTTGCAGATTTCTGTCCCATGGCAACAGTCAGTCTGTGATTCTTTTGTTTTTGGAAGCAGCACCTAACTGCCTATCATTATAACTAAATGTATTCATCACATCTAATTAAATGGGCATGCCCCCAACAGAGACAATTTGACTCAAAATTATTGTTTTGTGTGTTTGTCTCGGGGCGTATTTATGTATTTTTATTTGCACCAAAGAAAACAAGTGATATACAACAATACAGATAAAAACAAATGCAACAAAAAGGTGTGTAGGTGTGGTTGGAAGCCTAAGGGCTTAGACCAAATAATTAATGAAAATGTTATAGCGTTGTATTGAAAACAGGCTAATTCCAAAGGTCAAAACTGATTTTCTGTTGTTTTTTTTCTATTCAGTTGGGTTTCATAGTTAATTGGATTTTATATTACGTTGCCAATTCAATTAAAGCTGTCAGTAGGCCTATGATGATTGGTGAATGCTTATCTATGGTTTAATTAGCAGCAATAAATTGTCCAACTAGATACTCTAAATTATGTTTTATTCATAATTGCACACTTGCTTTATTTTCTATTAAAGGTGGTGAATTGATGTGACATCTAATATGGCTGAAAATAACACATTGTTGAATGTCGTATAAGATATCGCAAATAAAACAATTAATTCAATAACATTACATGGTTTGGTTCCTTGCAGCAACATCTTGCGAAGATACATTTTTTTCATTCATCATCCCATAAACGACTTTGCGATATTGCTTGCCATCGCTGTACATTTCCTTTGGATGCACATCGCTCTCAACCCACTGGGCACACACTGGTTGAATCAACGTTGTTTCCACGTCATTTCAACTAAATTACGCAGAACCAACGTAGAATAGACGTTGAATTGACGTCTGTGCCCAGTGGGAATAATGTTTTTTCTTTGCTCAGGACTAGCTACCCGAGCTCCATAAAACACTTTATACTTGATCACACTCGATGGAGATAGGGCAGATAACTTCACTCTCTCAGACAGGTGGCCAAAATATCAGGAAAACTTTCCCCTCCATTTAGCGCGCCTCCTCACCGCTTGCTTGTGGCCTGGCAGAAATTGAATGTCAGTGGCTTGTTTACTTTAGACCCTTTATTGCTGACTCTTGCAACCCAGTGCCAAACGGTGGTTCTTCGCCCCACCATCCGCCTGCTTCCTTTGCATAACATATTTCACACATTAGTGTTCCCATTATAACCCTCCAAAGCCTCTGTGTCATCTCGTTCAAAAGTTTAAACACACAGAAGCCTTTTAGGCTTATATGTATTGACACAGACCCACTCTAAAAACCTTTGTGCAACTACTCAGAGGGTGTCTCAGAAAGGGCATTTTGTGTGGAGAAAATATCCCCCAGCAAGCACTACAAGTTCTCACCAAAACTGCAAGGGAAGTACAGTATGTTTTCAAGGCCTGTGTTACTATGAATGTGTTTCTACCCAGGGGTGTGTTTCCTGTTCCCTGCCTGCTAGCTGCTGCAGCTTGGACACTGTAACTGTCAGTTATCTGAACGCTTTAAACTGAAGGTTTCTATCTAGCCTCTGATACTGTCTGACCTACTTTCTGTTAATCTAACCAGCAAGCCACGTTGATGAAGAGACTAAACCAATTTTAGCTTGATATGTTCTCACAACACAACGCAAAGTAACAGTAATGTACATAGGGTTAGTGTGGTACTGTAGTATGCAGGGTTTAACACACAAAGAAAAATGCCAGCCTCAGATAAAGCCTGCAGTTGATTCATGCAGAATTCTCCTTAGCTGTCTGCCTCCCCTCCTGAATACTTGACATTCCCTAGTCTCTGCAGAGCCTCATATTATGTAGCATCAGCACAAGCAGGCCTGGCAACTTATGAATAGGGTCAGTTAGATTTCAAATATCTTCTGATGAAAAGAGGCTGGAGCTGTGGTCGGAGACTGGAGCAGCTCCCGGCTGTTCTACAAAGGCAAGCTTTCAAAAGAGGAAAGACGAGGAATGGTGAGCACTTTTTGTACTTAGTCCTCCACAAAACCGAGATAGAGTGAGGGGGAGAGAGGATGACAGGGAGCAAGAGAGAGAGAGAGAGTGAGAAAGAGAGAGAGGCTCAATAGCATGTCTGATAAGCCCTGTAAAATGTCAGGATATTCTACAAAGAAACAGGTGTTTGGTGGTTTAAGGTTTCAGGCAGAGGGGATGATGGGATAATGGGATGTTGACATTCATGGATGACAAAGGGGGAACTGTTCATGGACATTACGTTGTTTTAAAGGAAAACATGCATAGAAGATTAAAGAATAAAGAGCCAAAGAATGATGAAAGCTAAGAAATAGTTTCTCATTAATATCCCCATATCTTCATTAGAATCCGTAAAATATCTGGCCTTACCTTGGTACATATCGCAAAATATGTCTCCCATGATTAACAATATGGTTTAGTAAGGATGGTTTAGTAAGAATTGTAGATAGGATTGTAGTGTTGTTGGCAGTAGTTTTGGTCATAAGTAGTCTGTTTGAAAAATGTCAAATTGAAATCCTTTTTTTTCTCTATGACCCTATGACACCTGCTTCACAGAACAGTACAGTGAATTAAGTCATTGTTTTGTGTCTGAGGGTGGTCACATAATTTCTAGGTCCATAAGGAAACTCAATACATTGGAACCTTCTGCCCGGAGGTGAAACATTGCTGTTTTTAAGTGTCATGTGTTGACAGGTGAAAGGCTTCACCTTCACAGATCATTTAGCAAAAGTCTTCATCCGTGTTGTTGTCCTCTTACTACACTCTCCCATTTGTTTTACTGTGTTTATGTTGCAAATGGACCAGTAAATGTTAGTTGAGGTGCTTCTTGCAATATTTCTAGGGAAAACCCTGGTTGGAATGCTACTAATCCGAAAACCCAGACCACTACACAAAACCTGCAGTGGTGCATCAACAATAAGTATGCTACCCCAAAATAAGTGAATTTGAGAAAATGTAAAGTCATGTCAATTAAGGATGGTGTCCAGAGACTGAGAGGAATGAAAACAAGTTATCAGGCTGGCCTCTTAGCTAATGCTAGAACAACAATGCTAGAACAACAACAACAATCACTCCCTCACCAAAGTTCAGAGTGATTACACTTCCAGCTATAATAGATAGCACTAGCCATGAAGAACAGTGTGACCAGGATGTACACAAAATGGTTTCTGGAGCACTGCTCTATCCCCTCTGTGTCTTTTACTGTTATCTCTCAGGAGTGGGTTCTGTTAATTAATGGCAATCCTTCAACTGCGGTAACTGCCACCAGGCTAAAAAGGTAGCAGCTGGTAGGCGAGAGGTTCACTCCAACCGCTGCACCCATTAATGTGGCATGGAAACTTGTTTTAGGCATCACCGCAGCGTGTTTACGACTCTCCGATCTCTCCCAGGAGGTGGGATATGGACGGAGTGAACACAAATCAGTTGTCTATGAAACCCTGTGGATATGAGTCAGCAAATACCTTTATAAAGTGTTGCTTTCAAGTTCTCGAGTGGCTCAGTGGGCTACGGCACTGCTTCTCAGTGCTAGAGGTGTCACCAGAGACCCTGGTTCAATTCCAGGCTGTATCACAACCAGCTGTGATTGGGAGTCCTATAGGGTGGTGCACAGTTTGGCTGGGGTAGGCTGTCATAGTAAATAAGATTTAGTTCTTAACTGTCTTTCCTAGTTAGATAAATAAAATAACAGTAATGGTATATGCAGTGCCTGTACCATAAACAAAATTAGTGCTGTGGGTTTCATCTTTTTAATAAGATGTTTTCAGACTAGAGAATAAGAGTGTGATGTCACAAGGTTGTTAATTTGTCTTTTTCTGAAAGTGACATGGTAGTCCATTTCACCCTCTAATAAGTTTTTGCAATTGTTGTTCATTTTCACACTCCTTACGGTCATTTGGGTAGTGCACTTAACTTACAGTCATGCAAAAGGACTAGACAGATCATAAAAACAAGATAACAGATCAAGTGCATTTTCATCACAAGTTCAAAGGACTGAAAACACACACTACCACCCCCTCCTCCTCACCGCAACCCATTGAAATGTGTTTGTCTGATTTCTACTGAAAGCCTTCAATGAACCTGAAAGCGACTTCCAAAATTATAAATAACCTCATTACTCCATCTGATGCATGATGGGAAAGTGGCCCGACATGCACACATCCAATCAAAGTCTCTGGAAAGATCAAAGGTGTCTGAGGACACTAATACAAATCTCTGAGGATTACCACCGGATGAAACCTCACAGGAATTTCAGCAGTTCTGAGGTTAAATCCTGAAGTTAAATCCAGTGATGAGGAAAAGGGAACTATGGAAGAAGAACTTAAACAGTAGGTACGTAAGGCTATTTCAATAATAATATTATCTCTATATCTCTATATTATCTCTAACTTTGATTATAATTTCAGAAATGTTATAAATTGTAAATATTAAGGTTGTTGATTGTTGTGTGTTTCCATTTTTTCCCCCAAACAAAGCTTTCCTCTCTATTCCTTCCATAGACCAGAACTTTTAACTTGCTACCAAATATCTTCTGAAAGGCAAGCTGAACATCCATCAACTACTAACTTGTCAATTCATCAGAGATGAACCAACACCATGACAGTAAAAACACTGTTGTCAGAAACGTTGGACTAAGAGAAATTGTTATTTTGTTCTCCGCTTCAGCTGTCAACATCAATTTAGTGTACAAAGGTGCATCTGTGTGCCCTGGAAAATAGAATCATGCTCTTTTTATTTTGGGACAACAACGCGACAACAGATGGATTTCAGCAAACATTGTGTCATGTACATGCTCGGAGACTGGCTTCAATTACATTGACTTCCCTGACACTTCAGACAAAGCGTTTGTTAATTTTGTCAACAAAATGTGACTAAAATATTTGACAAACACCAATTTGTCAGTGGCAATTGACGAGACTATAACTGACTAAATAGACCCAGAAAAAACTACAGCTAAACAAAAATGATTTTTCATTTCAGTTGACTAAGACGAGACAAGACAAAGCTTTCTCTTTGACTAAAACCTGACTGCTAAATTGAATAGACGAGAGATTGAGAGCTTTTCAGTGAATAACATAATTAACACTAGCAGCACAGATGTGAGCAGCACAGTTCTGTTCAGCAGTGGGAAGGACCCCTCACACCTGGCAAACACAGACTACATCAGCTGGTGAGCTGGGGGGGAGCAAGCAATGAGTGTTGGACAGACATGCAGACTGCTCCGCTCCGGCTCTGCTTCCGATTATAGCCTCCACATTGCGCAGGTGACTCTCTTGCTTCACCACCAGCCTTCTAGTTAGCTACCCTTTCCCTGGTTAAGAAACACAAGCTGCTTTACTAAATTAAAAAGAATAGCAGCATTAAGTTTAATAGTAAAACAAGAGTCTAGCTATGTTTTCTCTCTCCCTTGAGTAGGCTATAGAAAAGTAGGCCGCATTTGAATTTGTAGTCTCGTTCAACCCTCCCACTTTGCCCACTGCACTTCATATACAGGTTTTGTAGCCAGCTTAGCAAAATCTCCCTCTTTTCTTCAGAGAAAACGGCTTGACTCTAGCTCTTAGGATACCATTCAAAAGACATGACCCATAATACCAGCGCTACATTTTTTTCTTTCTGTTGTGCATTGGTAGGCCGCATTTTACATGCATAAAGCATTCTAAAACTAGGCTTCTTGCAGACCAGATGGCTAATTTGTTTAGGCTACACCTTGTTCAGTCATGTTACCTCACTAGCTAGCAAGAGCTAATAACCTGGGAGCGTGTTCAGCAGGACGCAAAGTTCTGGAACGTTCAGATGTAAATATGCTATATAGAACAAAGACGCCTTTCTGACATGTTGAATAAGGAATAACGTCGGTGTAGACTCAGACTTGAGCACTTGGACCAGGACTCGAGCACTGGCTCTCGGACTTCAGCCATAGAGACTCGTGACTGAACTTGTGACTCGACCATTGGTGACTCGGACTCGGATGTTAGCACAGGGGACTTGGGACTCGATTCGGACTCTAGGTTTAGTGACTCGACTGCATGACTGGGCGAAACAGTCATTAGCTCACGTTCAAAGTCATTATACCCATTCTACTTTTGGACATCAATGGGGCTGTGGCATATGTGAAATGTTGATAACAATGGAAATGACGTGACCGAGGGACGGAGGTGCAACACATACTACTTTGCAGTATCTCAAGGCAAACATTTTGACTATATTAGCCCACACAGCTACAAGGATGCACTTTCATGCTAGGTTTAGAACCTCATATTGAAGCTTATAGAGACCCCAACTGATGTATAGGACAATCATAAGTGGGAATTTCACCCTGGGGGAATTTGGGCTTGTTTATATCATGTCCGAGGCATTTCTAGGTAGTACTCTGTGGTCCAGTGTACTGCAATCTTTTTTCGTAAGTGTCCACAATTCCCCACAAGCCATCAGCTAAATCACATATCTTCTGGAATCACACTCTCAATCAATTTTGCCTTTGCCATTGTAGTCACTGCTAGACTGGTAGCTACCTTCAGCAGAGGAAACATGTTTGTCTGTTTGTTCTATCACGTTTCTGACTGCACTGAGCCTTTAAGGGCTACCCAGGGAGACGAGGCTACACCTTGTTCGGAAGCCATCAGCTAAATCACATATCTTCTGGAATCACACTCTCAATCAATTTTGCCTTTGCCATTGTAGTCACTGCTAGACTGGTAGCTACCTTCAGCAGAGGAAACATGTTTGTCTGTTTGTTCTATCACGTTTCTGACTGCACTGAGCCTTTAAGGGGTACCCAGGGAGACGAGGCTGGTGATTGGCTGCCCCATACTGCCCATGATTCCCCAGTGCCTTCTGTCTCTAGGGACACAATCTTTTCACCGAAAACCCTCCGCCTGGGACTTCATTCATAACTTCTTCACCGAAATCACTATGGTGGGTTTATCCTTTATAGTTTCCAATTGCACTTTCATGTTAGTATATCATTTTGTTTTATTTGAAGTAACGATAGCTAGCTTCCAATGGGCTGGACACGTTTCCCCAAAAGTGAACGATGTGTTTTGCTTCCTAGACAACCAACAACGTCAATGCCACTATCAAGCCAATCTATGAAATGTACCATAAATGAAATATATGAAACTGATCATGACTAGATTTAATCTCATTTCAATAAATAATACCTGTATACTGTCAATCACTGAGATTAATGATTTGTGTTCAGATGAACAAGATCAGGTTAACTGAGCCCCCTCGCTTTTCAGTGACTGTGATGTGCAATGAAAAATGCTAACCAATAGTTCAGGTTAGTATGATCAATGACCATGACTAAATACATTGATATGCATGATACTGTATGTGTGTGAGTTGTACTGTAGCAGACCTAGCTGCATAAACTGTAGAGGTATTCAACTCACTAAAACAGACTTTTATCCAGCGGAAGCAATCTATGAAGCGTATGATATGGTGTGAATTTTACAGTAGACCTGCTGAATGTGTCAGCATTTCTCTCTCTCTCTCTCTCTCTCTCTCTCTCTCTCTCTCTCTCTCTCTCTCTCTCTCTCTCTCTCTCTCTCTCTCTCTCTCTCTCTCTCTCTCTCTCTCTCTCTCTCTCTCTCTCTCTCTCTCTCTCTCTCTCATCGTATATATGTGGTTGTCATATTTCTGCTGTTGTGAAGAGAATGGGATGTTATGCAGAAAAATGTGTTGGTAGGACAAGGCTATGTATGCATGTGCCCATGGAAGTTTTATGTTTACTATAGGTTAATGAGGCAACACAAATGTGATGTAACAAAAATGTAAGGGCATTTAGTTCACCAAAATGGCCCACTGTTTTCAAATTTTTGACAACAGCTAGATTAAATAATTGTTCAACTGACAAAAATGTGACTTAATTTTATTTTTGTCAAAATGACTAAGACTAGACTAAATCTAAAAAAAGATAGCCATAATTAACACTGAGACAAACAGATTATGCAACACCTACCTCATAGACAATGCAAGATTGAAGGGCAGTTAATCGTTTTAGGGGGGAAATTTAGAATACTGTAGGTAATGTATTACAAATACTTCACAATGCATGTAAGTTGGATTTATCGATACTGGAACAATATGACCCGTTTTTTTACGAGAGGCAAAAGTGTGCCAGCATACACTGAGATGTGTGCAGAACCGATTCCCTCTCCACCACTCCAAAATCCACACGCCTCATGGAGGGAATTGTGCACTCGCTCATCCGTAAGAGAACCCCCAATCGGCAGTCTGGGCTGCTGCACTATCTAAGTTACAAGTTGTGACAAGCCCTGATGGCTCCTGACTCTCAGGCCTGACTATTTATTAGAGTCTATTCAGCTCCATGTCTTGCAAAAATAAACACAGTGCCAGGCAGCAGCAGAAGTGCTGACAGTGAGAATAGTTTCCAGGTTGGAATAAAGCAGTCTGAACTGCCCTAGGATACCGCAGCTAAGCGCTAACCCCGCTAGCTCTGCAGAGCCCCAGCCCTCCACCCATCCTTTCCAGTTGACTTCAGGTGCAGTCATTTGCCGAATAAACAGTTGTGTCAGTGCTGCTGGAGAGAGAGAGCAAGAGAGAGACAGAAAGAGAAAGATAGCATGAGAGAGAGTGGAAGAGAAAAAAAGAGAGAGAGAGAGAGAGAGAGAGAGAGAGAGAGAGAGAGAGAGAGAGAGAGAGAGAGAGAGAGAGAGAGAGAGAGAGAGAGAGAGAGAGAGAGAGAGAGAGAGAGAGAGAGAGAGAGAGAGAGAGAGAGAGAGAGAGAGAGAGAGAGAGAGAGAGAGAGAGAGAGAGAGAGAGAGAGAGAGAGAGAGAGAGAGAGAGAGAGAGAGAGAGAGAGAGGTTTGTGCCTGCCAGAGAAGTTAATGCACAGGAAGGCATGAGTGTTCCAGTGATGGAGTAGAAGAGAGAAAAGAGCGAGTGGTTCAGCGAAAATGTTAAAGATCAACAGCTCCTTAAAACCAACTTCTCCTTTAGAAAACAGCCTATGTGGCATCAAATTGAGTCAGAAACATTCTACTGTCAACAGTGTAAATAGAATCATTTTGGTCATAAAGTCAGTCACCTCCGTAACAGAATGCATCACAGCGTAAATGAAGGTTGGGTTTGTTGAAAACCTGCCCACATGCCCCCAGCTGGCAGTTCACAAGAAATCATCAATTCGGAGTGCAGCTGCATGCAACCCACTCGTAATGCCCGTGGTAAATTTGGGTTGACATTGGATATTACACAATGTACATGGGACAATATGTTAAAATTCCAATAGCTCCATAGTGACTTAATAGTGACTTAAAAACATCATACCTCCTATAGATTGTAGTAATGGATATATGCAAATATTAAAAGCATTTAATGATGAAACTAAAATGTGTGCAACAGTAAAATATTGTCTCATTGACATTGTGTAATTTATTGACGGCCCCTAACTAGACCTGGAGATAGGCTATCCAAAGTCAACCCCCCCCCCCCCCACATTGTTTCTGACACCTTTATCTGAATCCCACACCTTTCTAGCAATACTAAACATGTGTTTGTAGGAGTTATAGTTTTGAAAACGAAATTTACTTTATGAGGGTAGCAGTGCCTAATCCTGCTGGAACAGGATCCGGCACCTCTCTTTTATTAACTGTTTCGTTATGGAACATATTTGGCCGGATCCGATACCTCTTGTGGCATGAACAATCGTTTTCACTTTTTGCAATGAACAAAATTTGAATAAACGCAATCAAATTCATTCAAATTGCCTCTTCGTTAATTTGTGAATAAATCATTTTTGCAACATTTTGGTGTTTTGTAACAGATGTCTCTTTCCATTCATCAATTGGCCGCTGCACAGTTTGGATTGATTGATTTTATTTGTCAGGAAAAAATACATACAGTGGAGAGAACAAGTATTTGATACACTGCCGATTTTGCAGGTTTTCCTACTTACAAAGCATGTAGAGGTCTGTAATTTTTATCATAGGTACACTTCAACTGCGAGAGACGGAATCTAAAACAAAAATCCAGAAAATCACATTGTATGATTTTTAAATAATTAATTTGCATTTTATTGCATGACATAAGTATTTGATCACCTACCAACCAGTAAGAATTCCGGCTCTCACAGACCTGTTAGTTTTTCTTTAAGAAGCCCTCCTGTTCTCCACTCATTACCTGTATTAACTGCACCTGTTTGAACTCGTTACCTGTATAAAAGACACCTGTCCACACACTCAATCAAACAGATTCCAACCTCTCCACAATGGCCAAGACCAGAGAGCTGTGTAAGGACATCAGGGATAAAATTGTAGACCTGCACAAGGCTGGGATGAGCTACAGGACAATAGGCAAGCAGCTTGGTGAGAAGGAAACAACTGTTGGCACAATTATTAGAAAATGGAAGAAGTTCAAGATGACGGTCAATCACCCTCGGTCTGGGGCTCCATGCAAGATTTCACCTCGTGGGGCATCAATGATCATGAGGAAGGTGAGGGATCAGCCCAGAACTACACGGCAGGACCTGGTCAATGACCTGAAGAGAGCTGGGACCACAGTCTCAAAGAAAACCATTAGTAACACACTACGCCGTCATGGATTAAAATCCTGCAGCGCACGCAAGGTCCCCCTGCTTAAGCCAGTGCATGTCCAGGCCTGTCTGAAGTTTGCCAATGACCATCTGGATGATCCAGAGGAGGAATGGGAGAAGGTCATGTGGTCTGATGAGACAAAAATAGAGCTTTTTGGTCTAACTCCACTCGCCATGTTTGGAGGAAGAAGAAGTATGAGTACAACCCCAAGAACACCATCCCAACCGTGAAGCATGGAGGTGGAAACATCATTCTTTGGGGATGCTTTTCTGCAAAGGGGACAGGACGACTGCACCGTATTGAGGGGAGGATGGATGGGGCCATGTATCGCGAGATCTTGGCCAACAACCTCCTTCCCTCAGTAAGAGCATTGAAGATGGGTCGTGGCTGGGTCTTCCAGCATGACAACGACACGAAGCACACAGCCATGGCAACTAAGGAGTGGCTCCGTAAGAAGCATCTCAAGGTCCTGGAGTGGCCTAGCCAGTCTCCAGACCTGAACCCAATAGAAAATCTTTGGAGGGAGCTGAAAGTCCGTATTGCCCAGCGACAGCCCCGAAACCTGAAGGATCTGGAGAAGATCTGTAGGGAGGAGTGGGCCAAAATCCCTGCTGCAGTGTGTGCAAACCTAGTCAAGAACTACAGGAAACGTATGATCTCTGTAATTGCAAACAAAGGTTTCTGTACCAAATATTAAGTTCTGCTTTTCTGATGTATCAAATACTTATGTCATGCAATAAAATGCAAATTAATTATTTAAAAATCATACAATGTGATTTTCTGGATTTTTGTTTTAGATTCCGTCTCTCACAGTTGAAGTGTACCTATGATAAAAATTACAGACCTCTACATGCTTTGTAAGTAGGAAAACCTGCAAAATCGGCAGTGTATCAAATACTTGTTCTCCCCACTGTATATACACAAATATTTTTTTAAGTGACCGGGATTGCATAATAAAGTCAGACTTATTTCCATTGTGGTCCTTATTTTTTTTAACATAAATACATATACAACTACATAGATATAGACACATTACAGAGATAGAGATGAAAACATGATCAACCTCTAGATGAGTATGAGGGGGGAGTTTAGGTACAATTCGTACAGGCTTGTTTGACTGGTAGCTTATTCTTTAGATGCTTGGGGCTGCTGGTGAACCATGATGTGCAGCATAATCAAAGTGGCACTGGACTAGCACACTTGCCAGAGTCTTTAGGGTATCGATAGCTAAGTTTCCATCCAACTGGCAACATATTTTCCTGCAAATATTTTAAATACACCTTTTATTTATGTCAGATGGCTACTGAGTCTGTCATACAGATATAGATGTACAGAAGGAGGCTCATTCATATATTTTCAATCCGAATATTTTGCATGAAGATAAGCATTATATTGTTCGATTATAGGAGTATCTATCGTAGGCCTGAAACAGACTTCTTCACCTGAAGTTCAACTGTAGAAGTCAGTGCCATGTCATAGACCTGCAGTAGCTAAAGCTTAATAATCGCCACACCCTACCAAACCTTCACAAACGTTTCTAAACTTTATTCGAGTAATATCAAAAGTAAGTCAAGCCGCTGTTAATAGGGAAAATACGAAAAGAAGAGCACATGTAAACCTGGGAAATAAATGCACTACCCTCCCGTGCCCAGTAAAAAAAACTACACAACCCTCCCCAAAGCAAAAGAAAAAGTTTGACAACCCTCCCCTATTTTGGACCACTCCCCCTAGTAAATCTTGATCTGTCCCTAAGTCCTTTTAATTAATCTGTTCATTCTTTAGAGTCTAAGATGTTGGTGGACGGGGGGGGGGGGGGGACAGGGGGGGACAGGGGGTGCTAAGCTGACATATGTAATTGTTTTAAGATGGTCATACTATGTATCATTAAGCTATTTGCTTTTGAATTTTAGGACCCCTTTAGGTATCATTTTAAAATATTTTTTATTGTTTGATAAAATATAGATTTCATCAAAGAAACGCAACGAATAACACATTCATAAATGGCAAAAAGGACAGTCAAATAAATAAAAAGGACAGTCAATAAATCCTAAGAAACAAAGTTTTGAAGTGTCTGTCCTAAATCTAGGAGATATATTTTATTTTACAAAAATGTAACCCTTTTTTGGATAGGCACAAAACTACCTTCAGACTTCCATCGTGTTCGTGCAAATCTCCCCTTTCCATAGAGTGGTCATAATAGTTTGACCATAGAGTGGTCATAGCAACCGTTCGGATGCTACAGACGTTTACCTGAGAAGACCTGCCACCTTTCACCACAGATGCAAAAGTGTGACACTGGCAGATGCTGTAGATTGAGACGTATGCAAAAAACAGATACTGTATCTCTAGCTTAAACTAACTGATTTTCATTGGAATGTTTTGTTATTTAACTTAAATTGACGCACCGGTGTGTCAATCGTATCTAGGGGATTGAACTCCAACCCCCTCTGTTGGCATTTTCTAAACAATGCTTCATTTGTAAATTGGGAGGTGCCGGGACAAAAAGTGAGTGCAAGAGCAGGGTGACCTTTGGAGCTCTGAGGTACTGGAAACACATGAGGGGAAAAAATCAAATTTTCAAACATTGCATGCATATCATCGAATTGGCGTAGAGCAGTAGAGGTGAGGCACTTACAGAAGTTGCAGACATAGAAAACTTTTTTAGTGGCTTTGGGTCCGGAGAAATGTTGGCCTTTAATAAACGCATTTCATGCAATTCGGCGTCATTTTACATGCCTGGAGACTTTGGCATCATTTTTTTAAATGTTCAAAACAACTGAGAACTCGGAGCTGGGGAATCTCCGACTTCCGACTTTAGTGAGTACAAGACGACTGGGAAATCGGCAAAAAAAACGAGCTCCGACTAGGAACATTTGTTTTGAACGGTCATCCAAATAGGAATTCCAAATCAGAAACTTGGGCCTCTTTCTAGTGCTCCGACTTTCCAACGTGAAGATGATATAACGTCATGATTTGACCTCGTTTTTTCATAGTTCCCAGTTGTCTTGAAAGCACCGTAAAACCGAAAAAATGATCGAAATGACAGGCTACTTTGACACTGACAAACTGAGAATATGAGATGAATGTAAACGTCCTTGTCTTGAATCTATCAATAGCCAGGCCTAGGTGTGTGGAGACACATATTGTAGGCTACAGTATGAGGAGGAAATTATAGTCCTAAACGTGCTTTCCAGTTTCACTGAATCATCCAATGATGTGCAGATCACTCGCTGGTGATGGCCGATGCGCTAGTTCCAAAAGCCTATCTCTCGTATGTTTTACGTTGTAAACAAAGTTCATTCAAGTTGCCTCTTCATTAAACTGTGCGGTCCAATCTGACCCATACCACAATGGACGTCGTTTATTTTTCAGCAAAGCACAAGGGTTAATGTATGTTTTGATATTAGTGTATCAGTCAAGAAGAACTCAACAAACCTGCTCATGAAAAAAAAGCATGTACCAAATCAGGAGATCCTTTGTCATACTGACTTATGTTGATATCATATAGGTATTGACACTATACAGCTAGGTAGCAAGGGAAAAGGGGACTGAGACAAACAGCAATGGATCCGGTGGTTTTATGACTTATATCTCTACCCAGCAAATGGCTTTGTGCTTCATAGCTGCCTTGCACATTATTTACACCTCTTTTTATTAGGGCAGCTCTGACACATGGTGCTGGTGATCGATGAAAGCTCTTATTCACTTGGTTCTATGGGGTATCCAAAGTGTGCCACAAGCTTTGATTTGGCAGAAAACCTGAGGACACAGAAGGTAATCGGGTTTACTGCCTTTGTTTTTATTCCCAGTTAGGAGCAGAAAACGATAAAGTAGAAAGCTAGATAAGAGTAGACTGTTTGTCATAAGGCTGGTGGGAAGATGAATGAATGTATTATGTTTTGGTTAATCATGTCACATCACCTGGATTTTAACGTTTATTTAAAGCTTTTTCATCAAACTGTCCCCTTTTCTTTTTATGTAAAATGGTCCAGCACCATCCGCAGACAATTGCATTCATTTTTGGTCTAATTCTAATTTCTGCAAAAGTCTTAAAATAAACGTTAAAATCTAGGTCATGTGACATAATTAACCAAAAGACAGAGCCCTAATTATGAGGACCTAGGGGTGAGGCACATCATTGTTTGATGTTACCTAAGCCAAGTACGAAGGCAAATAAAAAACGTATTACAATAATTAGGTTGACCTGGGAGTCAACATGCATCCAATTATTTCTATTTTTAATCACATGTAATGTAAATCCCTACAACCGAAATCCAAAACGCTATTCAGTCATGACTGGAATAGAAAAAATAGCAAACATACCATTTATGTTTACACACTTAGTCTGCCTTTGTCAACATCCTAGCTATACCAGAAATGACTTCACTCGGCAAAAGTGTGAAAGTGTGAAAGTGTAAAAGGACCCATTTAGTGGCAATGTGGGGTGAAATAAATGCGAAACTCTGGAGCTTTCAAGCCGGAGGGACAGTCTGTTGGTGAAATCATGGCCTGAAATCCAGGAGATATGCATCCTGAGATTTGTGAATGGATTCTGTTTTGGACCTTGTTTTAAGGGTCGAATACTGAACACTTCATCCACTTGAGTCTGGAATTCCTGAAGGATTCTAAGATATTGGATGTCTCTATGATCGGAGTTTGCACTTTTCAGAAAGGTTATGAGATCAGGCCTTGGAAGGCTTCAGGATCGGTGGGTTCCCCACGGGACGGTTGAACTAACATAGGCTAATGCGATTAGCATGAGGTTGTAAGTAACAAGACGATTTCCCAGGACATAGACATATCTGATATTGGCAGAAAGCTTCAATTCTTGTTAATTTAACTGCACTGTCCAATTTATGGTGGCTAGTACAGTGAAAGAATACCATGCTATTGTTTGAGGAGAGTGCACAGTTATGAACTTAATAAACCAATTAAGCACATTTGGGCAGTCTGAAAACAACATTTTGAACAGAAATGCAATGGTTCATTGGATCAGTCGAAAACTGTGCACATACACTGCTGCCATCCAGTGGCCAAATCTAAATTGAGTCTGGTCTAGAATAATACATTATGGGCTTTCTCTTGCATTTCAAAGATGATGGTACAAAAATATTTTAAAAAACGGTTGTTTTTTTCTTTGTATTTTCTTTTACCAGATCTAATGTGTTATATTCTCCTACTTTCCTTTAACATTTCCACAAACTAAAAGTGTTTCCTTTCAAATGGTACCAAGCATATGCATATTCTTGCTTCAGGGCCTGAGCTACAGGCAGTTAGATTTGGATATGTTATTTTAGCAAAAATTTAAGAAAAAAAAGGCCCAATCTTTAAGTCAAAACCACATTTTATTTCCAATGACATGTATTTTGTCCTGAACTCCTTTGTCTTCCTAAGGGACAAGGTCTTCCAAAGGGACAGACCTACTGAAAATAATCAGAGATATTACTATTCAATCATTAAATCTCACCCTCAGATTTGATTAACAAATACCAAACATCTCTTTCAGCCCAAGCGTAACTTGTACTGTAAATATATTTTTTTTTATGAACACATTCTCTTCAGAATCTCACTTGCTCTAGGCAGTTTCCTTGGTGTTTTGTGTAGGCTGCATACTTAAGTGTTGCTCTGTGTTGCTGCTCTGTAAAAGCTTCATAGCTGGGAACAAAAGGCTCATCAATGTTCAGCCAGCACTCTATCACTCCTGTCAATCCTCCCTGCTGGAGAATTTCACAAATACCTCAATGCATTCCCTCAGTGGGGTAGCGGTAGTGGGTCACGGTTTTCATCTCTATTTTGGGTAGCCATTTTATAATCTTAATGACTGGATATAATTTAGGCATTGTGTAATGGAATCATGGCTGTTCCATGGGATCACTGGGGGATCCTTTTGATGTACTGTTTTCGTAAACACGCTTGATTGGTTTGGGTTGAAAGCTGTTTGGGTTTTATCTAATATGAATTGAATGGCCTCGTTGAAAAAATGTTGTGTTTGTCTGTAGCATTTTGTGTTTCTTAGAAGTATGCACAGTAGCTGATTCCTGAGGCAATCTCACCACAGGACCATACAGAAGGGTCCATCTTTTTTTGTGAGGCGCATTAAGAATCTGGATTGAACCAGCTACCATACCGCTCCAAGGGTTGTAAACCTGGAGTGTTCTTTAATAGCCATGCAGGCCCTCTAAAAGCAAAGACATGGGTTTTCTGTGAAGGTCCTGTGAAGACCGACAGGACATGAGTCACCAGCTCTACACTGGGGATTGTAGATGATGACAATCCTTCTGGATGAGTCTATGCATTTTGATCATCACATGGGCTTCTGGATCCAAAGGATCTAATGTGTGTTGAAGTGGCCCGAAAATGGCTAAAATGGCTTATTGAGAACACCGGCTCTGGTGAAAAGGAGCTCTACCACAACATGTTAGCGTTAAATAGTCATTGTAATTAACAATCTGCATCCAACTTTCTTCCCACCAACAACTCCCCTGTGACCACTTATTATTGTCACGCAAGTTATGTGTTATCACGGTACTTCATACATGCGAGATTGCGCAATTTTATACATTCGAGATTCTACACTCTCCTCTAAGTGGGTATGATGTGGTTGAGGCCAGCCTTCCAAATGGAAGTCTTTAAAGTCTCTGGATTCTGTTCTTCCGCTTTGGCAGGATTCCCAACTCACTAAAGCAATTCCCAGGGGTCCCCTGAAATGTATAATCATCTGTTTCATGGAAAATAAACACACATTTTCACTTGGGAACTCTGCAAGAGCTAGCTTTTGCTCTCTGAACAGGACAGTACCCTCTATATAGATTATTTTAGGGTCACTTTAGTTGGTCCTTCGAGGTGTAATCAAATGCTCCATTTAGAACGCTTTTTTTTCTGCTGTGGTTTCATTCAGATACTGTTCTCTAACAAGGAAGAAGGGGAAGTGTTTAACCTTATAAGGGATATGATGGATTTTGTCCGTGCAGAATCTCTGTTTTTCAAGACAATGAGCAGCATTTGTCTTAGACTCTTATCATGGTTCTGGTGTCTTTTATAGTAACATTGTCCGTTTCTTTGGACATTGTGCAGGAGCTGGTGTCAGTTTCAAAAGGACGTTTTTGCTCGTGGGTGTGAAGAGGGTGTGTCCTTTTCTGTCCAATGAGGTGCAATTTGTGGGGACCCATGAGACCCCCTAGAAATTGTGTGCAGCTGTAGGCCTAACTCACCAAAACACCTCATACTCTGCTTTACAATAAATCAGCCTGAAATTACACAAAAACTGTTGCAACTTAGAGCATGTTTGGGACCAAAATGTTTATATATTTCTGACAAGCTCTTTAGTCTGCACCTCAGGGCTAAAAATAAAGAAATTTGATCAAAGTCGAAAGGGAGGTTTGTCTTCTGGTAAGACCCTTTTTCTCTGAGAGTGTTTGAAACAAGACCTTGAGACTCACCAATCAAGGGCTGTTGTGTGCTGGAGAGAAAGAGATAATCATCAAGATTAGATTGGGTTCAGGCATGAGGCTGGAGAATGGCTGCCTGCACGCTCCACTTGGGGAGGAATGAATAAAGAGGAACTGGAGGGGCAAGACTGCATTTCAACCTTTTTCAGACACTGAGGGAATTGCTGGAAAACACCATTGAAATAATCGTCTCCATATGTGGAATGGCTTCTCAAGATAGCTTTGCTGCCAGGGTTTTTTCCCTTTTGGTTATGTGCGTCGAAAACATCATGTTTGTAGTGTAGTGAAACCTTATGAGCCCGAGCCTCCCACCCAGTTCAGAGCTCTGCTACAGATAACACCACAGTCACTTGGACATGGTGCAGGCAAAGCTCTTCCATATGTTTGTGCTCATGCTTTTCTTTCAAGATTTATGAATGAATAAGCTTCAATCAGTTCCAAGTCCTAGCCAATGATATGGTCATGTTTGGAATTTCAGCCCGGAATTTCAACTTTTTGTGATCTTTCCTGAGGTGTTGTTGTTTTTTTTTCAACAAGAAGGAATTGCAAACTTGTGTTCGCCCAGTAACCAGTGTCTAACCCTCTCTGTTTTTCGATTAAACCACAGATGACAATTCTAGCTTGTGTTTGTATTAAAATGTCAATGCATTTATAGTATGTTCCTTTAAAGCAAAAATGTATGCACTGTGCCAACCAACATAACAGCATTATGTGTGCACAATGTGCATGACTTGTTCTCATGTGTGTTTTCTCCTGAGCCATTGCTGTGTTTCACATGCAGGAGGGGTCCTGCTCTCTTTGTGGTGTAGTACACGTATGGAATGACCATACGGTCCACGCCGGGGCTTGCATAGGCTTTAAGCTGAGCCGCCCACCCTCTCGAGGGCAGAGTAACAGTAGCACTGTGACTAAGTCTGAGCGTCCATAAGTGAGCACATTCAACAGGTCCTGTCACTGTTGACCCGTCCTCACACTATGCCAACACAGCATTAGCACATTAGCATTCTGAGAGAGAGGTAGAGAGCGAGAGAAAGTGAGAGAACGAGAGAGAGGGAAAGAAGGGAGAGAGAGGGGGCAGGGAAACACAGCAACGGAGAGAGAGGGGAGAGAGAGAGAGAGAGGGAAAGAAGGGAGAGAGAGAGAGAGAGGGAAAGAAGGGAGAGAGGGGGGGCAGGGAAACACAGCAAGGGAGAGAGAGGGGAGAGAGAGAGGGAAAGAAGGGAGAGAGAGGGGGCAGGGAAACACAGCAAGGGAGAGAGAGGGGAGAGAGAGAGAGAGGGAAAGAAGGGAGAGAGAGGGGGCAGGGAAACACAGCAAGGGAGAGAGAGGGGAGAGAGAGAGGGAAAGAAGGGAGAGAGAGGGGGCAGGGAAACACAGCAAGGGAGAGAGAGGGGAGAGAGAGAGAGAGAGAGACAAAGACAAAGTAATGTCATTGCTGAATTCACTTTATGTTTGCTATTTCATGCAGCCACAGAATAGAAAGAAGCTAAACAAATTAGTTTGGATTCAAATGTTGCATTGTTTAAAGTTCAGAGATATCATTCACGCAAAGTAATGAGTCTGGGTGTATCAGTATGACTCCAGGATAAAATGGTGAAGAGCAAGGACATCCACAATCCATCAGATCGACAGTTAATGAAGCATGCAGCGCTGATACCAAATTACATTTTTAGAAGATAAAAGTGATCACATTGTGAGAGAGAGAGAAAACGAGAGAGAGAGAGAGACCCAAAAGAGAGAGACCCACACCCAATTTAGGCCCCCTCAGATCAGACCCATGCCACTCCTGCCCACCCCATGCACCCCACCCCCGCAAAGAGGGCATCAACATGGAAGTCACACATACGCCCAGGTAGTGAGCGGGCAAACAGGCCCAACCCCCACTCTTACACTCGCCCAAGCCAACGGCATGTACCAGATGCTCAGCAGGCTCTGCTCACACTTACTGGCCTGAGGCCAAACCCCGACCAACAACATTGGACACTTTATGGAACAAAAAGCCTTCACTATATCATCCTGGAATATCCAAGGTCTGAGGTCATCTGCCTTTGGCCTAAAGAGCAGGAACCCGGACTTCACCAAAGAAATCGGTAATGCAGACATTGTCATCCTGCAAGAAACATGGTATAGAGGAGACGGACCCACTGGTTGCCCTCTAGGTTACAGAGAGCTGGTAGTCCCATCCACCAAACTACCAGGTGTGAAACAGGGAAGGGACTCAGGGGGAATGCTAATTTGGTATAGAGCAGACCTAACTCACTCCATTAAATTAATCAAAACAGGAACATTTTACATTTGGCTTGAAATTCAAAAGGAAATTATCTTAACAGAGAAAAATGTCCTCCTGTGTGCTACCTATATCCCCCCACTAGAATCCCCATACTTTAATGAAGACAGCTTCTCCATCCTGGAGGGGGAAATCAATCATTTCCAGGCCCAGGGACATGTATTAGTCTGTGGCGACCTAAATGCCAGAACTGGACAGGAACCTGACACCCTCAGCACACAGGGGGACAAACACCTACCTGGAGGTGACAGCATTCCCTCCCCCATATGCCCACCTAGGCACAACTATGACAACATAACCAACAAAAACGGGTCACAACTCCTGCAGCTCTGTCGCACGCTGGGTATGTACATAGTCAATGGTAGGCTTCGAGGGGACTCCTATGGTAAGTACACCTATAGCTCATCTCTTGGCAGTAGCACTGTAGACTACTTTATCACTGACCTCAACCCAGAGTCTCTCAGAGCGTTCACAGTCAGCCCACTGACACCCCTATCAGACCACAGCAAAATCACAGTCTACTTGAACAGAGCAATACTCAATCATGAGGCATCAAAGCCAAAGGAACTGAGTAACATTAAGAAATGCTATAGATGGAAGGAATGCAGTTTGGAAACCTACCAAAAAACAATTAGGCAACAGCAAATTCAATCCCTTTTAGACAACTTCCTGGGTAAAACGTTCCACTGCAATAGTGAAGGTGTAAACTTGGCAGTAGAAAATCTTAACAGTATATTTGACCTCTCAGCTTCCCTATCAAATCTAAAAATCTCAAATAGAAAACCGAAGAAAATGAACAACAATGACAAATGGTTTGATAAAGAATGCAAAAATCTAAGAAAGAAATTGAGAAACCTGTCCAACCAAAAACATAGAGACCCGGAAAACCTGAGTCTACGCCTTCACTATGGTGAATCACTAAAACAATACAGAAATACACTACGGAAAAAGAAGGAACAGCACGTCAGAAATCAGCTCAATGTAATTGAAGAATCCATAGACTCTAACCAATTCTGGGAAAATTGGAAAACACTAAACAAACAACAACACGAAGAATTATCTATCCAAAATGGAGATGTATGGGTAAACCACTTCTCCAATCTTTTTGGCTCTATAACAAAGAATAAAGAGCAAAAACATATACATGATCAAATACAAATCCTAGAATCAACTATTAAAGACTACCAGAACCCACTGGATTCTCCAATTACCTTGAATGAGTTACAGGACAAAATAAAAACCCTACAACCCAAAAAGGCCTGTGGTGTTGATGGTATCCTTAATGAAATGATCAAATATACAGACAACAAATTCCAATTGGCTATATTAAAACTCTTTAACATCGTCCTTAGCTCTGGCATCTTCCCCAATATTTGGAACCAAGGACTGATCACCCCAATCCACAAAAGTGGAGACAAATTTGAACCCAATAACTACCGTGGAATATGCGTCAACAGTAACCTTGGGAAAATACTCTGCATTATCATTAACAGCAGACTCGTACATTTCCTCAATGAAAACAATGTACTGAGCAAATGTCAAATTGGCTTTTTACCAAATTACCGTACAACAGACCATGTATTCACCCTACACACCCTAATTGACAACCAAACAAACCAAAACAAAGGCAAAGTCTTCTCATGCTTTGTTGATTTCAAAAAAGCCTTCGACTCAATTTGGCATGAGGGTCTGCTATACAAATTGATGGAAAGTGGTGTTGGGGGTAAAACATACGACATTATAAAATCCATGTACACAAACAACAAGTGTGCGGTTAAAATTGGCAAAAAACACACACATTTCTTCTCACAGGGTCGTGGGGTGAGACAGGGATGCAGCTTAAGCCCCACCCTCTTCAACATATATATCAACGAATTGGCGCGGGCACTAGAACAGTCTGCAGCACCCGGTCTCACCCTACTAGAATCCGAAGTCAAATGTCTACTGTTTGCTGATGATCTGGTGCTTCTGTCACCAACCAAGGAGGGCCTACAACAGCACCTAGATCTTCTGCACAGATTCTGTCAGACCTGGGCCCTGACAGTAAATCTCAGTAAGACCAAAATAATGGTGTTCCAAAAAAGGTCCAGTCGCCAGGACCACAAATTCCATCTAGACACCGTTGCCCTAGAGCACACAAAAAACTATACATACCTCGGCCTAAACATCAGCACCACAGGTAGCTTCCACAGAGCTGTGAACGATCTGAGAGACAAGGCAAGAAGGGCATTCTATGCCATCAAAAGGAACATAAATTTCAACATACCAATTAGGATCTGGCTAAAAATACTTGAATCAGTCATAGAGCCCATTGCCCTTTATGGTTGTGAGGTCTGGGGTCCGCTCACCAACCAAGATTTCACAAAATGGAACAAACACCAAATTGAGACTCTGCATGCAGAATTCTGCAAAAATATCCTCCGTGTACAACGTAGAACACCAAATAATGCATGCAGAGCAGAATTAGGCCGATACCCACTAATTATCAAAATCCAGAAAAGAGCCGTTAAATTCTACAACCACCTGAAAGGAAGCGATTCCCAAACTTTCCATAACAAAGCCATCACCTACAGAGAGATGAACCTGGAGAAGAGTCCCCTAAGCAAGCTGGTCCTAGGGCTCTGTTCACAAACACAAACACACCCCACAGAGCCCCAGGACAACAGCACAATTAGACCCAACCAAATCATGAGAAAACAAAAAGATAATTACTTGACACATTGGAAAGAATTAACAAAAAAACAGAGCAAACTAGAATGCTATTTGGCCCTAAACAGAGAGTACACAGTGGCAGAATACCTGACCACTGTGACTGACCCAAACTTAAGGAAAGCTTTGACTATGTACAGACTCAGTGAGCATAGCCTTGCTATTGAGAAAGGCCGCCGTAGGCAGACATGGCTCTCAAGAGAAGACAGGCTATGTGCTCACTGCCCACAAAATGAGGTGGAAACTGAGCTGCACTTCCTAACCTCCTGCCCAATGTATGACCATATTAGAGAGACATATTTCCCTCAGATTACACAGATCCACAAAGAATTTGAAAACAAATCCAATTTTGATAAACTCCCATATCTACTGGGTGAAATTCCACAGTGTGCCATCACAGCAGCAAGATTTGTGACCTGTTGCCACAAGAAAAGGGCAACCAGTGAAGAACAAACACCATTGTAAATACAACCCATATTTATGCTTATTTATTTTAACTTGTGTGCTTTAACCATTTGTACATTGTTACAACACTGTATATATATAATATGGCATTTGTAATGTCTTTCTTGTTTTGAAACTTCTGTATGTGTAATGTTTACTGTTAATTTGTATTGTTTATTTCACTTTTGTGTATTATCTACCTCACTTGCTTTGGCAATGTTAACACATGTTTCCCATGCCAATAAAGCCCCTTGAATTGAATTGAATTGAGAGAGAGAGAGAGAGAGAGAGAGAGAGAGAGAGAGAGAGAGAGAGAGAGAGAGAGAGAGAGAGAGAGAGAGAGAGAGAGAGAGAGAGAGAGAGAGAGAGAGAGAGAGAAAGAGAGAGAGGGAGAGAGAGAGAGAGAGAGAGAGAGAGAGAGAGAGAGAGAGAGAGAGAGAGAGAGAGAGAGAGAGAGAGAGAGAGAGAGAGAGAGAGAGAGAGAGAGAGAGATGCTGACACATTCAGCAGGTCTACTGTAAAATTAACACCATATCTAACGCTTCATAGATTGCTTCCGCTGGATAAAAGTCTGTTTTAGTGAGTTGAATACCTCTACAGTTTATGCAGCTAGGTCTGCTACAGTACAACTCACACACATACAGTATCATGCATATCAATGTATTTAGTCATGGTCATTGATCATACTAACCTGAACTATTGGTTAGCATTTTTCATTGCACATCACAGTCACTGAAAAGCGAGGGGGCTCAGTTAATCTGATCTTGTTCATCTAAGCACAAATCATTCATCTCAGTGATTGACAGTATACAGGTATTATTTATTGAAATGAGATTAAATCTAGTCATGATCAGTTTCATATATTTAATTTATGGTACATTTCATAGATTGGCTTGATAGTGGCATTGACGTTGTTGGTTGTCTAGGAAGCAAAACACATCGTTCACTTTTGGGGAAACGTGTCCAGCCCATTGGAAGCTAGCTATCGTTACTTCAAATAAAACAAATTGATATACTAACATGAAAGTGCAATTGGAAACTATAAAGGATAAACCCACCATAGTGATGTCGGTGAAGAAGTTATGAATGAAGTCCCAGGCGGAGGGTTTTCGGTGAAAAGATTGTATCCCTAGAGACAGAAGGCACTGGGGAATCATGGGCAGTATGGGGCAGCCAATCACCAGCCTCGTCTCCCTGGGTGCCCCTTAAAGGCTCAGTGCAGTCAGAAACGTGATAGAACAAACAGACAAACATGTTTCCTCTGCTGAAAGTAGCTACCAGTCTAGCAGTGACTACAATGGCAAAGGCAAAATTGATTGAGAGTGTGATTCCAGAAGATATGTGATTTAGCTGATGGCTTCCCTTACGAAAAAAGATTCCAGTACACTGGACCACAGAGTACTACCTAGAAATGCCTCGGACATGATATTAACAAGCCCAAATTCCCCCAGGGTGAAATTCCCATTTATGATTGTCCTATACATCAGTTGGGGTCTCTATAAGCTTCAATATGAGGTTCTAAACCTAGCATGAAAGTGCATCCTTGTAGCTGTGTGGGCTAATATAGTCAAAATGTTTGCCCTGGGATACGGTGGGCCAATGGCAATGGGGTAAGTTGAGCTAATGGTGGAGCCAATTGCAGGTTGAGGAAATGTGGGTGTTCTTCCCAGGCGTAAAGCAACGAATTATCGCTGGGATATGAGGTAGCAACAGTGCCTGATCGATGTTAAAAGTGTTTTAAAAAGTACAGAGTTTTGGTTAGGTGTTAAGTCTGTGTTAGAAAATTATTAAAATACATGATTTTACAATTAAAATACGAAAAAGATGACTTTGTTTAATTGTGTTTAGGAAATAAAGATAGACATGGTTTTAAAAAGGTAGTGGTAATATTTAATTCAGTACAGCAATTCGTAGGCGATTTGTCACAAAGCTCAACTTAACTCATACTTTTTTGGACAAGCTATGTTTTCAACAATGTAATATTTACATCAATTCTAAATATTTTCACGGGGATAGACAACCCCCTGACATATATGATGTTAGAAAGAATACAATATTTCCCTTGTTGGAGTGATGCTGAAAGTAAAAAAAATGCTCAATTTACCCCACTCTCCACTGTCATCATGATAACCACGTTTCAACATACACAAATCTTGTATAAAATATTTTGAATTAGTACCTTTAAAACAGCGTCAGATCTTCAACGTTATATCCATTTTCAGAAACAAACTGTAGCCTGGGCAACACGTCCTACTGGAGAATTGATCTATATGTACAGCTATCCTTTGGTCTCCCTTAGAGAGCTTGGGACTATCATGTTCTATCTGCAAGATATTTGGCTTTAAAGTTCTGAACCATAAACGTGTTTGAATGGTATCAGCAAGTTTGATCTTGTATTCTTTTGAACTTAACAACACCAATTTGGGGTATTTAGAGTACTATATACAGTGCTTTCGGAAAGTATTTAGACCCCTTTACTTTTTCCACATTTTGTTACGTTACAGCCTTATTCTGAAATTGTCGTGCCCTGACCATAGAGAGCTGCTTATTCTCTATGTTAGTTGGGGCGTGACAGTGACTAGGGTGGGTCATCTAGGTGTTTAATGATCTATGTTGGCCTGGTATGGTTCCCAATCAGAGGCAGCTGTTTATCGTTGTCTCTGATTGGGGATCATATTTAGGCAGCCATTTCCCCATTGTATTTTGTGGGATCTTGACTATTTCCCCATTGTATTTTGTGGGATCTTGACTATGCCTGTGAGCACTATAGCATCTTCACGTTTCGTTTTGCTATTTATTGTTTTGTTTTGCTGTGAGTTTCACCTAGTAATAAAAAGATGTGGAACCCAGATCAGGCTGCGCTTTGGTCCAGTTATTATGACGAGCGTGACAAAAATGTATTAAATAAAACATTTTCCTCAGCAATCTACACACAATACCCCATAATGAGAAAGCAAAAACAGGTTTAAAAAAACAGAAATACATTATTTACATAAGTATTCAAAACCTTTGCTATGAGACTCGAAATTGAGCTCAGGTGCATCCTGTTTCCATTTATCATCCTCAAGATGTTTCTGCAACTTGATTGGAGTCCACCTGTGGTAAATTCAATTATTTGGACATGCTTTGGAAAGGCACACACCTGTCTATATAAGGTCCCACAGTTGACAGTGCATGTCAGAGCAAAAACCAAGCCATGAAGTTGAAGGAAATGTACGTAGACCCCCGAGACAGGATTGTGTCAAGGCACAGATCTGGGGGAGGGTACAAACAATATATTCAGCATTGAAGGTCCCCAAGAACACAGTGGCGTCCATCATTATTAAATTGATTTTTTATTATTTTTATTATTTTACTAGGCAAGTCAAATAAGAACTAGGCTAGTCATTGTAAACAAGAACACATTCTTGTTTACAATGACAGCCTACCCGTGCGCCGCCCTGTTGGACTCCCAATCACAGCCGGTTGTGATACAGCCTGGAATCAAACCAGGGTCTGAGGTGACACCTCTAGCACTGAGATGCAGTGCCTTAGACCGCTGAGCCACTCAGGAGCCACTCAAGTTTGGAACACCAAGACTCTTCCTGGAGCTGACCACCTGGCTAAACTGAGCAATTGGGGGAGAAGGGCCTTGGTCAGGGAGGTGACCTGATGGTCACTCTGACAGAGCTCTAGAGTTCCTCTGTGGAGATGGGAGAATCTTCCTGAAGGACAACCATCTCTGCAGCACTCCACCAATCAGGCCTTTACGGTAGAGTGGACAGACTGAAGCCACTCCTCAGTAAAGCCACATGCCATCCCCCTTGGAGTTAGCAAAAAGGCCCCCAAAGACTCTCAAACAAGATTCTCTGGTCTGATGAAACCAAGATTGAACTCTTTGACCTGAATGCCAAGCGTCACGTCTGGAGGAAACCTGGCACCATTCCTAAGGTGAAGCATGGTGGTGGCAGTATCATGCTGTGGGGATGTTTTTTAGCGGCAGGGACTGGGAGACTGGTCAGGATCGAGGCGAATGGGGCAAAGTAAAGAGAGATCCTTGATGAAAACCTGCTCCAGAGTGCTCAGGACCTCAGATTGGGGCAAAGGTTCACCCTCAAATTGGACAACTACCCTAAACACACAGCCAAGACAATGCAGAAATGGCTTCGGGACAAGTCTCTGAATGTCCTTGAGTGGCCCAGCCAGAACCCGATCGAACGTCTCTGGAGAGACCTGAAAATAGCTGTTCAGCAACACTCCCCATTTAAACCTGACAGAGCGTGAGAGGATCTGCATAGAATAATGGAAGAAACTACCCAAATACAGGTGTGCCAAGCTTGTAGCATCATACCCAAGAAAACTCTCGTCTGTAATCGCTGCCAAAGGTGCTTCAACAAAGTACTGAGTAAAGGGTCTGAATACTTATGTAAATATGACATTTCAGTTATATATATTTTTTTGAAATTAGCAAACATTTCTAAACCTGTTTTTGCTTTGTCAATATGGGATATTGTGTGTAGATTGATGAAGAAAAACCCCAGATTTAATCAATTTTAGAATAAGTCTGTAAGGTAACAAAATGTGGAAAAAGTCAAGAGGTCTGAATACTTTCCGAATGCACTAAAAGTAGAGAACATTGAACAGAACAAGGCCATGTTGATAACTACATTTTGACTAAAATGCCGATAGAACATTATAGTCCCAAGCTCTCGATTTGTCACTGACTGTTACTTATGTGCTATTGTGAGAAATATTGTTGAGAGATCTTCACTTAAAAACTAAATAGACTTACTGTTGCTATCGAAGTCAATCCATTTGGTAGGTTTAACAGAGCAATGATGCTATTTAGGCCTATAGCATTTGTAAAGTCATCAGCTATTGTTTCAATTCAACAGAAAATAACCAATACAACAGGCCTAGGGTTTCAAGCTCTGGTTGATTTCAAAGGTAATGATATTTTAGTGAAATCCGCGTCTCCATCTCAATCTAAAGTCAAAGTCAAAGAACAGGACTGAATAAAATAATACTTTAAGTGCATTTCATTTTTGATGTGATTTAGTCCTATTCTTTAACTTAGATTTTTTGGTTGAGATGGAGATTCGAATCCAATTGATCAATTATTCATTTGTAGACAAACTGGAATTATGGAACTATCCAAGCAGAATATGAATCTCCTTCAAATGTTGATATTTGGTTGCGTTGACAACCGAACTAAATTCAATACCACTTTTGAAGTACAATAAATAGCCTTTTAACTTGTCGGCAAGTTAATTAATTATATATTGGATTCATGTCTCCCGGCTCCAACTCAACCAAAAATGAAAGTTAAAGAATGGGATTAAAAGAGTGGCTCAGATGGAACTATACAAGCAGTAGATAGATCTCCTTTAAATGTTGATATTTGGTAGCGTCGTCAACCAAATACAATTCAATATTACATTTGTGATCTAGTAAATAGCCTAAAGTTAACGCTATCTTAAAAGTATTGTAGCATTCAACCCTAAAATGAGTAACACATCCATGGCCACATTTTGAGGTTACTGTAACTATACATGTCTTCTTATGTAATCACAAAGTGTGCATGTTCAAGATAGCATGCATGCTGTAGGTCATTGGTGGTTGTGGAGATCTTTACAATTGCTGTAAAAAACTGCACAGAATCTCAAACGGCGGTGATCACTAACACCATGTACTTTAATGTAAACTCAACTGAAATCCAGGTTCTGCTATTAGGTGAAGCACAGTGATAACACATCAACTATTGTATAAATAAACTAAATGTCTGACGTTGTATTCCCATTTGAATTTGGTGTGCTTTTAAATGGTTGAAAGTGCAGCGACAGACATACAGTTGAAGTCAGAAGTTTACATACACCTTAGCCAAATACATTTAAACTCAGTTTTTCACAATTCCTGACATTTAATCCTAGTAGAAATTCCCAGTCTTAGGTCAGTTAGGATCACCACTTTATTTTAAGTATGTGAAATGTCAGAATAACAGCAGAGAATTATTTCTTTCAGCTTTTATTTCTTTCATCACAATGGTGTTCTTCGGCTTGCAAGCTTCCCCCTTTTTCCTCCAAACATAACGATGGTTATTATGGCCAAACAGTTCTATATTTGTTTCATCAGACCAGAGGACATTTCTCCAAAAAGTACAATCTTTGTCGCCATGTGCAGTTGCACACGGTAGTGTGGCTTATGGCTTATGGCGGTTTTGGAGTAGTGGCTTCTTCCTTGCTGAGCGGCCTTTCAGGTTATGTCGATATAGGACTTGTTTTACTGCGGATATAGATATTTTTGAACCGGTTTCCTCCAGCATCTTCACGTGGTCCTTTGCTGTTGTTCTGGGATTGATTTGACTTTTCACACCAAAGTACGTTCCTCTCTAGGAGACAGAACGCCTCTCCTTCCTTAGCGGTATGACGGCTGTGTGGTCCCATGGTGTTTATACTTGTGTACTATTGTTTGTACAGATGAACGTGGTACCTTCAGGTGTTTGGAATTTTTTCCCAAGGATGAACCAGACTTGTGGAGGTCCACCATTTTTTTTCTGAGGTCTTGGCTGATTTCTTTTGATTTTCCCATGCTGTCAAGCAAAGAGGCACTGAGTTTGAAAGTAGGCCTTGAAATACATCCACAGGTACACCTCCAATTGACTCAAATGATGTCAATTAGCCTTGCAGAAGCTTCTAAAGCCATGATATAATTTTCTGGAATTTTCCAAGCTGTTTAAAGGCACAGTCAACTTAGTGTATGTAAACTTCTGACCCACTGGAATTGTGATACAGTGAAATAATCTGTCTGTAAACAATTGTTGGAAAAATGACAAACTATAGTTTGTCAACAAGAAATTTGTGGAGTGGATGAAAAACGAGTTGTAATGACTCTAACCTAAGTGTATGAAAACTTCCATCTTCAACTGTGTGGGTGACAACTAAACCAAAAATCAGACATTGTTTTTCCATTGGAATTTGGTTTTGCTTTTAGATGTTTGAAAGCCTAGTGATAACACATTGGAAATTCAAATCACTTTTGGCTGTCTTTTTGAGTGGGTGAATATAGGTTGTAATCTCATTGCTCAACATCTCAACCAAATATTACCCAATTATCCACGTTGAAATGACATGGTGTACGCAGTGAGTTTGCCTTACCTGAATATTTTTATACTAGCAATATTAGTTACATTTGGGTCAGGTAAAGACATAAGACTGCCTATATCAAAGAATACTATTTGTTCCAAAGAATACTAGCAGTGAAGCATTAAGGAGCTTACACAGGGGCCGCAACAAACGGCAATTAAACTGAGAGAAAATCTGCCTTCCGTGTGGAGACCAGCGTTCGCAGTTGTTGTCAGCTCGAATTTTGTATTTAATACATTGTTTGATTGGTTGACAAGATGAACTTTGCTCATTGGTTAACCATGCACAGAGGCCGCTCAAGACTTCAGCTAATGTTATCTTTTTGCGCCTCAGCTCCACTTACAAGAGTGAGCACCACGAACTGAGCTGCTCGCAAAACTGCTTGCGTTTTGCTGCCTGTCGCCCTACTCCCAGATAACGGCTTGTGTACACTAGCACACGGTAAATTGCCACGTGCCGCTTCGGCCGCCCAGAGTGGCTCTCTTGTGTGCGTGCTGGCAGCATATGGCAGCATAAAACAGCACGTTCGATTGTGCATCAAGAATTCAGCATAGAAGTTTGTATGATGGTCTGGTTATTAAAAGGGTAAATAGTTTAATACATTCTCCATTTCATCAATTTATTCACAGGTACATAGTGATATCCTCTAAACCGCTCTGGTGACAAACAAACATTGCTGCCCTGTTTCCAATCATCCACATGGCTGTGAGAACCTACTCAAGTCACGCTAAGTAAATAAATTTAGAAAATGTAAAAACAATTATGTATTATTAGCTAACTAGCTACAGTGCAGGCTAACTCAAATGAGCTGCTAACGTAGCTAGCTAGCAATCTAGCCAATTTTACATACTGTATATATGGCTAGTTAAGTTAATACAATTTTACCAGCTACCTAACTTCATATTAGCTAGCTATCTTTATGTATTTATCACTATAAAAAAACGAACTCCAAATACATTTGTAGGTAGCTAGCTAGCAGCCATGGAGGAGGGTGAAAGTAGGATAGCAGACCGATCTCTCAAAGTGCGAAAGTAGACTATTCTGGATAGGGCAGGTACTTTTGTGTAGTTCCAGTCCCTAGAAGTGAGGACGGAGATAATAGTAACATAATATTCAGTGCGGTCTAATTTAAGTGTAATAAAGTCTGTTCCTTGTGAGGTTTTCTTTCCTGTGAGAACTGTGAAAGCCTGTTTGCAGATGAAGAGGGCCCAATGAAGAGCAATGGTTCTCAGTCCTGGGGACTCAAAAGGGATGCACATGTTTGTTTTTGTCTTACTGTAGCACTACACAGTTGATTCAAATGATCAAGTCTTCGTCAAGCTTCAAGTGGTATTTATGTATTCATTTGTGATGCTATCCTTGATATGATCCTGCTATTGTCACATGCTGCACATGTGTGTGCACATGCATCTATCTATCCAATGCTATCATGATTTGTTATAAGGGATATTATACTTTAGTAATCTACAATGACCTGGTGATGTAAAAGTCTAATAACGACATTCTTCCATATTCCTACTGATACCTTGTAACTGGAGATTCCTTCAAAACGATTGCCTACAGTTACCGTGTAGGGCACTGCAATTTTAGGTGAATTCAGGCGGTTGAAGGCTACAAGTGTCCTGCATAACTTAATGAGGATGGACACGAGGACAAGCAGGGGATCTGCAGCTCGCCGCCATGTGCCAGAGGAGAGGTCTGCTGCTCTGCAGGATGTTTCAAGGATGGGGGCCAACAACGCAGCACGGGAGGCAATTCATGTGCGGGTGAGATTCCATTTACTACTCCTTCGAAGAGGGTGCTGTTCCCTGGCAACACCATAGACTACACTATGCACAACCAAATGCTCTTTTAAAAGACATCCACATTGCAATAAGAGTATTCTTCCATTTGCTTAGCTATGTCAACTGCAGTTAAAAAATGCAAATTCTCTCTTTTTGATTTCTACTTCTCAGGTGAGGGTGTGTTTAGGTAAAAACAAAACAGGCTCTTTTAAGAGTCACCCATATTGAAAACATTTAGAACAATTAGACATCCTACAACCCGCACCTACAGACTTGTGTATCAATCTGATTGATGGATTGTGTTGTGCAGGCTCAGGTGTATAACTGAGTTAGATGCACTATTGTAAAGTGGTTGTTCCACTGGATATCATAAGGTGAATGCACCAATTTGTATGTCGCTCTGGATAAGAGCGTCTGCTAAATGACTTAAATGTAAATGTAAATGTAACTGTGGCTCCTTCCATCTTCACACAGGACCAACTATGGACAATAGTAAGACACTTCATCATTTCTATTTATATGACTGCGCTATATTGTTTGTTCTCATGTGTCTGTGCTTGTTTTTCAGTATAAAGTACTCTGCAGCCACTTGGTGTGGACACCAGACCACACACATAGATTCCTGTTGAACATTGTCTCTTTAACTACCTTATTTTCTCAATAACAGTCTCTCTACCTTCACTTCATCCCTCTCCCCCTTCTCCCTAAATCCTCCATAGTAGGTTATATCAGCTGTGTCGGTGAACCCGTCCCGCATCTGAACTTGCTGACACATAGAGGGCACAGCATAGGTGAGAGGTCACTTGGTCGGGTCAACAGGAAGTATTATTAAAGAGATGCTTTACATTGAAATACAGATACAGATGTACAGAGTAGTAGTCCCAGAGTTAATGATACAAGGTCAGTTTTCCATTTCAACTCCTGATGTCTATGATGCCTGACAGTGTTAGCATGATTAAGCCTTGAGTTTTTTTTATTCTATCTGTCTCTCGTCTGCAGGTATGTTTTGATGTGAGAGAGGGTGCTAACCCCCAGCCTTGTCATCGCCATCTTACCCGCTCTTAAGATAACCTTCGGGCCAACTGGGTGCCCAAGGCTGTTAGGAGACTCCACTAGAGACACTAATATGTAAATGTGATGAACTGAGAGACTATTAGGGTAGCACTGTAATTCATGAATCAAATGCTATCTTCCCTGCTCCTCTGTTCTTACCTCTTTCCATTTGTTACCTTTCTTCCTCTGTTTTTATAATGCACACCAGAGCTGCATTGAAGTACAGATTGAACTTGTATTTAGAATATAATATTACATAATACATGCATTATAAATATTATAATTGTATTTAAAACACTTGGATAATGACGCTTTCAAGAAAGCGTTTCACATTCTATTCGGGTTGAAATTAAGTCTCTCATTTGATGAAATACTACACCTATCCTGTGTCCTCAGATCAATGCAGATGAAGGGAGTTTGATATTGAGATTAACCAGTTATAGAGTATTTACATGATGCATAGGAAGTGTAGTGTATTGTTTAAAAAAATTATGTTTCTTTATATATGAATTACAAATCAGCCTTTAACTACTTAAATCATGTGTCTAGTCTATTGCATAGTTACAATGTGTAACCATTGATGTCCCAGGACCAGGATTGGTAAACACTGTCAAAGTATAGAATTGTAATACATACATGCAGACACCGCATCATTCAAAGAATGGAGTTTGTTACTCCTGGTATTGGATATGACTGAAAAACAATGTCTCACAGACATTCATACCTGAACTGCACCTTTATTTGCCAAGGGAGAGTACATGATCAGGGAATATATAAAATGTATAGGCTACAATGTGGGGATCTCATGCTTGGTAATACCTATATGTATATAGGACTTACATCCTTGGCACAATAAAGTTATATTATATTCTACTCAATCAATAGGCTTCATTAATGCCATTCAGACTGTTTTGATAGTCGATAGAACTGGCTATGATAGCATCCCGAGTGGCACAGTGGTCTAAGGCACTGCAGTGCTAGCTGTGCCACTAGAGATTCTGGATTTGGGTCCAGACTCTGTCGCAGCCGGCCGTGACCGGGAGACCCATGGGGCGGTGCACAATTGGCCCATCGTCATCCGGGTAAGGGGAGGGTTTGGCCAGCAGGGATGTCCTTGTCCCATCGTGCACTAGCGACTTCTTTGGCGTGCCGTGTGCAGTGCATGCTGACACGGTTGCCAGGTGCATGGTGTTTCCTCCGTCACATTGCTGTGGCTGGCTTCCGGGTTAAGTGAGCATTGTGACAAGAAGCAGTGTGGCTTGGTTGGGTTTGTGTTTCGGCGGACGCACGGCTCTCGACCTTCGCCTCTCACAAGTCCGTACGGGAGTTGCAACGATGAGACAAGACTGTAACTACCAATTGGATACCATGAAATTGTGGAGAAAATGGGTAAAAAAAATTGCTGAGGTTTATAGCTAGGTGCTGAACTAATATTTAAACTAAACATTTTAGGGTCCATACACAGATCGACTACATAACTAGCTACACATCCATAGGCATACAGGTATTTTTATACTCCACTACACAATAAGCAGGAAAATAGTTAGCTAGCTATGTTACTTCGGCCTCATTGCATGGGAAATATCATCAAGGCAAGCTTACAAAAGTGTACATTAAATTTGCAGTAAAGGCTTTATCTAGCTAGATTCTTTACATCCATTGTTTTACAAGACGTCAGTCTAAAACAAGAGTCCCTAAAACATTAAACAGCACGAATTACAATATCATACTCATCTCACAACACCCATAAAGCTAGCTAGCTGGCTGGCCAATGTTAGCTAGTCAGCTAGCTTGCTAAATAGCAATTTTTGTAAATTAACCCTATGATAAGAAAATATATACCTTGTATTTGCCCATTTAATAACCAGATCTTCATACAAATTTGCTATGCTGAACTCTTAAAACACACTCAAGACAGACAAAGAATCAAGTAAAAACAGCCAAAACTTTATTTTGTCTTGTCAGACCATTCAGAAAGAAGAAATACAAAAACATTTGATTTCAAAACTCTATATTTAAGAATGATTTGTTAAACATATTTATTCACAAACAAGCATTTTCAGTTTGAAGCTCATTTTTGCATGTCTGTGTCAGAGATCTGCTGCTCTGGCACTGAGAAGGAGACGCTTGGGAAAGCTCCTTTTCACCCAAACATAATTATAAAAGTGCAACCACAACCAGTCAAAACTAAATACATCAGAGACACTTGTTTATTTTGAACCTGTGCAAATATCTATACACATGAAAGTGTCCGGGTCAAAATGACCCACAACACATCAGTGTGTCCACAATTCGAAGTTAGGTTCATGACCCTAAATGGGGAAAAGTCATTTAATTTCATGGAGAAAAAGATAGGTTAACTATTATTTTAGTGGAAAAGGGTCAAATTGACCTGCAACATAATAGGAGGGTTAAGTAACACACACATTTATTGGAATGTGCTTTACCAGGTGAGCTAACTTCAGCCATTGTCCACCTGTTGTGGATATTAAAGATGACCATTAATCCCCCGAGGATAGGTCAATGTAAACAAACTGTCACAGGGAGCTTTTTCTTATCATATGCAATGTTTCAAAACACAGAAGCTAGTGGGTATACCTAGTGATATCCATATAGTTACCATAGTGATATACGTCCAACTGTCAGCTTTCCTAGGCAGATGGAATGTACTTTACACCTTGCTCCACAAGTGCTTTCACATAACACAATGGAAATGTCACACAGGGACATGCAGAGCTACAACCCTATTCACTGGAGAAGTGGCCCTGGGGAACGCAGGAGGAAACCCCCTTCGATAACAAACAATGCACTCCGCTTCCCTTGACGTCTCTGAAGTGTGAACTTACCGTGTGTATATATGATTGTAATGAAAGCAGGAAGGAAGCCAATGGTTTTGTAAATGACCAGCGTGTGATGTTTGCGGGCCTGGATAATTGCAGTAGCTCGCGAGGTGATAGGGAGAGTAGCGACCCTGTCGCGGGGTTTCACCCCACACCCGCTGACACAGCATGGGTGATGTATTTATGGCACAAAGCAATTTTCTTGATGAAATACTTATGACAAACACTTTCGGTGTAACGCAGAGAGCCATTCAATCATGCTGGTAGTGGACAATATTCAGTTCCCAAAAGAGGGGGAGCTTTACAGTGTTAGGGCAAAAAGACACCACACAACAAGTCCCTTGCCTTTATAGAAAGGAAATTGCTCCTAGAGTGCCACTGCCGCAAAAGTGATATCGAAATAATTACAGGCAGGCACACATAGAGTGAGGAAACATGGAGAAAGTGTCTCAAGAATGTGAGATAATTTGTGATGCTGCAACAGTGAAGGCACTTAAAAGCTTAACAACTTTGTGAAAGTAGGGCACCTGCTTTCACAATCATTCTACTTTCTCGGTTTTGGGGAATAGGGGTCTGACACTCCTGTACCTTCCATTTCAAGTGCTCAGGCCTTTAATGTCTTCGATTCGCAAAGTCAGATTTTATTCTGCCTGGCATTTCTTCTTCAAGCATCGCACAGTATCTGTGATATTGTGCAGGGTGGGATTCAAAACAAATTCAATCAGCTAAAGCAAACGTCAGTCTCGTTTCTTTCCCAGCCAGAGAAAATAAACGTTCCATAAAAATGCAAAGAGCCATCATGGCGTGTGCATGCTGTGGGAAGCTGGTCTTCGTCTTCCTCTCCCAGGGCAGCAGGACGGGTGAGGAGAGGAGGGAGTGGAAGCCTGAGCTTGCGGGTGCTGCTCTATGATGCCTTTGACTCAGAGCTCAGAGCTCAACTGAGCGGTCAACGCCAAAGAAAACCAACTCCAGGAACAGCCAGAGGATTGTGCCCCGGACCTGGCTCCTGGCTCCAGGATAAAATGAACATTCATGGAATTTTACAGCCCATACCTGATTGCTTGCACAATGGCTCCTTTTTGCTCGCCGCTTGGCTGCTTTTTCCGACCTGCCAAAGCCCCTCCTGATGTTGCTTCAACAAAGACCTTCCTGATGATCCTTCCCCCACATGGAAAAAATACTGCATTTTACTATAGAATATTATAGTACTTACTATAGAATTCTGTGGTAAACTGTAGTAAGTTGTAGTATTCTGTAGAATACTATACTCCACACTAGTATTCCTTGATCATGTGTAGTACTTACTATATCATTTTTCAGTGGTGTAAAGTACTTAAGTACTTTAGTAGTACATTACTATTTATATTTCTGACAACTTTTACAATTTACCTCACTCCATTCCTAAAGAAATTTATGTACAGTTGAAGTCAGAAGTTTACATACACCTTAGCCAAATACATTTAAACTCAGTTATTCACAATTCCTGACATTTAATCCTAGTAGAAATTCCCTGTCTTAGGTCAGTTAGGATCACCACTTTATTTAAAGAATGTGAAATGTCAGAATAATAGTAGAGAGAATGATTTATTTCAGCTTTTATTTATTTAATCAAATTCCCAGTGGGTCAGAAGTTTACATACACTCAATTAGTATTTGGTAGCATTGTCCTTAAATTGTTTAACTTGGGTCAAAGGTTTTGGGTAGCCTTCCACTGTCACGCCCTGACCTTAGTGAGCCTTTTTATGTCTCTATTTGGTTTGGTCAGGGTGTGATTTGGGGTGGGCATTCTATGTTTTTGTTTTCTATGATTTTGTATTTCTATGTTTTGGCCGGGTATGGTTCACAATCAGGGACAGCTGTCTATCGTTGTCTCTGATTGGGAACCATACTTAGGTAGCCCTTTTACCTCCTTTCAGTGTGGGAAGTTGTCTTTCTGGAACTATAGCCTTAAGCTTCACGGTCGTTTTTGTATTGTTTATTGTTTTTGTCGGCGTCATCCTAATAAAAAGGAATATGTACGCTCACCACGCTGCGCTTTGGTCCAGTTCTTTCATCGGCCGTGACATAACTTCCCACCGCAAAAGGACCAAGCAGCGTGGCCAGGAGTATGAGACAACCTGGGAGGAGGTAGAAAGGTGGTCGGTCGACCCAGGGAGAATGCCAGAGCCCGCCTGGGATTCAATTGAGCAGTGCGAGGAGGGATACCGGAGAATGGAGTCGGCGACACGTACACGGCTAGCGAGGAAGCCCGGGAGGCAGCACCCCCCAAAAATTGTGTGTGGCGGGGGGGGGGGGGGGTCACACGGGGAGTTTGGCTGAGTCAGGTTGGAGACCTGAGCCAACTCCCCGTGCTTACCGTGACGAGCGTCGTACTGGTCAGGCACCGTGTTATGCGGTGGAGCGCACGGTGTCTACAGTGCGCGTTCACAGCCCGGTGTACTACATCCCAGCTCCCCACATCTGCCGGGCTAGGGTGAGCATCCAGCCAGAACGGGTAGTGCCAGCTCTAAGCTCGAGACCTCCAGTGCGCTTCCACGGCCCAGTGTATCCGGTGCCTCTGCCAAGGACAAAGCCTCCTGTATGTCTCTCCAGCCTGGTGAGTCCTGTGCCTGCGCCCAGAACTAAGCCTCCTGTATGTCTCTCCACTCCAGTGATGATCCATGGCACGAAGCCGCCAGTGATGATCCATGGCACGAAGCCTCCAGTGATGATCCATGGCACGAAGCCTCCAGTGATGATCCATGGCACGAAGCCTCCAGTGGTGATCCATGGCACGAAGCCTCCAGTGAGGAGTCATGGCACGAAGCCTCCAACGACGGCCTCCAGTCCGGAGCCTCCAGCGACGGTCTCCAGTCCGGAGCCTCCAGCGACGGTCTCCAGTCCGGAGCCTCCAGCGACGGTCTCCAGTCCGGATCCTCCAGCGACGGTCCCCAGTCCGGAGCCTCCAGCGACGGCCTCCAGTCCGGAGTCTCCAGCGACGGTCCCCAGTTCGGAGCATCCAGCGATGTTCTCCAGTCCGGGGCCCGCGACGAGGGTCCCCAGTCCGGGGTCGGCGACGAGGGTCCCCGCACCAGAGGTGCCACCAAAGTGGGGTGAGCCGGTGGTGGAGCGGGGTCTGCGTCCCGCACCAGAGCCGCCACCGCGGATCGATGCCCACCCAGACCCTCCCCTATAGGTTTAGGTTTTGCGGCCGGAGTCCGCACCTTTGGGGGGGTGTACTGTCACGCCCTGACCTTAGAGATCCTTTTTATGTCTCTATTTTGGTTTGGTCAGGGCGTGAGTTGGGGTGGGCATTCTATGTTGTCTGTTCTATGTTTTCTATTTCTGTGTGTTTGGCCGGGTGTGGTTCTCAATCAGAGGCAGCTGTCTATCGTTGTCTCTGATTGAGAACCATACTTAGGTAGCCTTTTCCCACCTGTGTTTTGTGGGTAGTTGTTTTCTGTTTTTTGTGTCTGTACCAGACAGAACTGTTTCGGTCGTTCTCTTTGTTGTTTTTGTATTTCAGTGTTCAGTTTTTATTAATAAATCATGAACACTTACCACGCTGCGCTTTTGTCACCTTCTTCTTCAGACGGCCGTGACACTAAAGTTAATACTAGTATAGAAATAAAGTTATACCACAGTATTTATTTATGTGGGCAGATCCACAGTGCAAGACAAATGTGCAGATGTAAGTCTGCCTATATAAGCAATATTTATTATTTTACCAGGCAAGTCAGTTAAGAACAAATTCTTCTTTACAATGACGGCTTAGGAAGAGTGGGTTAGCTGCCCTGTTCAGGGGCAGAACGACAGATTTTTACCTTGTCAGCTCGGGGATTCGATCTAGCAACTTTTCAGTTACTGGCTCACGCTCTAACCACTAGCCTACCTGCCGCCCTTGTGGAGTGATTGATTATGTATCTGGGCATCATTGCCTGACAGATTATTCTGAACCCCATATAGTAGATTCACTGATCTTAGAAATGATGAACCTAAGAAAAACATATTGGAGAAAGGCCGTCTTTATTTTATCATTTCTTAGTCATAAGCATATGAAAACAAGTTTATTTTAGAAAACACACAGAACACACAAACATGGACGAGTTTTAAATGCCAAGAGGCACCATGTTAGACAGTTCTGAGTTCACGAATGCAGCTGCTTAAACATATCCATAATCTAAACATTTGCTTGGCACACAGCTCATGACTAATCTGTTTACCACATATGGGTGTGAATATTTAAAAAATCGACCGGTGCTGAAAAGTGTCTTTGAGAAATGAAGCTGTGCCTCGATTTTAAAGTGTGTTTTGCAACATGCTGAGAAGTCTGAAATGGTAGTCAATAGGGTGCCTGCACAGAGACTTATAAAGTCACACAGAAACAGAACTGGAGACTTCTACACTCCACAAATGAAATGTCTTGAAAGCCTTGGGGTTGGTCATTTTGTTTTTTGCACCACCAGCAAAAGCTCATCTAACACACACATTATGGTAGAGAAAAGAATCAATGACATAGATACCTAAAGACTTTCTCAAATATACAATTTAACCATGACAGGGTCTCCCTCGCGTCCTGCCCTTGTATGTATACCTCTCAAACGACAATGTGCGTACATATCCAGTAACCTTTCCCCAATAACCTATTCTATCTCCCTGTCAATCACAAAGCACCATGTTGGATTCCAGTCCATTGGTGGTCCTGACCCCTGTGTGGAACGGGGAAGCAGGCCCCTGCATTCAGACCAAAGACGTCTATCTCGACTTGGCGCCAGCGGGCCCCCAAGTACTGTAGTCTCTGCTATTGATTAAATGGGCTCTCGAAGCCGAGGGGGTGCCCACCTCCTGAGGTGGAGCAGAATCGTATCGAGAGGGCCTGGCAAATCGAGGGGATAGAGCATCTTAAGTTGCTTTTTGATGTGCCCTGATGAATAATGCCTGACGGGGTGCAGGCTTTAAAGGCCTCGGTGTGGGCTGCCCAGGGAGAGCCTGCATGCTGTGGAGGTCTATAGGCCTGCCTCTTATATAGGCTCTGGATGGATGTGCACTCTGAAAAAGGAGCTTAGAAGCACACACTCACAAAGCCCAGGCCGAGTGGGGAGTGAGGTGGCTGCTGGGTGCACGTTTCCCCATGCAAGGCCATTTAAAATATACCTCAAATACCTCCAGTCGACAGGAGGTAGTTGAGCAACGAGCAGTAGGTTTCGACCCATGATAACCCAATTTGTCACCCAAGGAAGTCTCTTCGTGGACAACAGAGTTCACTGCTAAGAGACTGAAAGAAGTAGAATGACAGGGCTTTCTGAAGTTGTTATTTACGTAAGGCTACAATCAAGTAGCTCAGATGCAGATGTAGTAACAAGTAACAGTAATAAGTACACACACAGCGCATTGATGATATTACACTTTGAGGTCATGTACAGGACATCTTCAAGGAGTTATTATGATTGCATACTAGTGCAAGTAAGATGGACTGTTTCAAAAGGCACCCAGTATTAGCGCATCAGAAAACTATTGCATTCATGTGAAAGGCACTGCAACTTAAAGATGTACTCTCCTCTGATTCTTCATTTCATTAGGTATTCTCAATGACCACTCTGCATCCGCTAATCTGCTTCTGTCTGCCATCTGTTGGCTGATAAGAGTACCTGCTCTGACATGAATTACATATCCCACAGCTTTGCATTAATATGACCAACTGTAATAACTATGTCTGTAATAACTCTATTTCCATGCAAGCAAACATGTTATATTGAACTTTTAAAATAGTATTACGCTAGCATAAAATCAAGTTGCCTTAGCCTGGCTAGCGTAACCTTATCAATGATTAGTAAAAATGTTTTCTGTGGGCTCCGAGAGCTTATATTTAAATGTGATTATGCATTCATTATTGATACCTTCAAAACTGCTGGCTAGATCATAAACTGAGGTTGTTAGAGTAGGACGTTGCACTTTTTCTGTATTTTGATGTGATTGCCTTCGTAAAAATTGCAATTAGAGAATTGAACTTCTTTAATATATCTTGAATTTCCTAACTTAAAATGGATGTGATGGAGAAGAATGTGTCTGATGTGCCAGAGACTAGAAGGGGAGCCTGATGTGCCAGAGACTATAAGTGGAGCCTGATATACTAGAGACTAGAAGTGGAGCCTGATATACTAGAGACTAGAAGTGGAGCCTGATATACTAGAGACTATAAGTGGAGCCTGATATACTAGAGACTAGAAGTGGAGCCTGATGTGCCAGAGACTAGAAGTGGTTTTCCCCTGTGTTTAACTGCACCTGTAGAGGGAAAGGAAAGGACATGCTTCCCCATCTAATAGACTCACGCTCTAATAACTTTTAGAGCCATCACAGTGAGAACCCACTGTGTGACTGTGATCAAAGTCGACAGGTAGTTTCAAGGCTGCTGCTGGAGTCCCAGGGAACTGGGAAGAGCTCATTTTCTTATGGGCTTTGTTTGTGTGTATGTGTCTGTGTGTGTGTGTGTGTGTGCCTGTGTGTGCCTGTGTGCAGGTCTGTCTGTTTAGATTTTTTCTTCTTCTAAGCATCAGTTCACTAAGTTTTAAGATTAGTTCACCACTTATGAACTAATGGTGAAAGAAACAGTCATTTTTCCTAAGGGAACGAGACTTGGCTGAAAAGCTACTTTTCTTTTTAGCTTCATTTCAAAGCAGAGGGATGTGTTAGGAGTCACTTAAAAAAAATATGCTGTAGTCTACCCATCCTCAAAATATGCTGTGAGGTGTGGGCTAGAGGAAGAACTTTGAGATTGACAAACATACATTGTTTGCGGTATAAGGAGCTTTTCCGTTTCAATGGTTCTTACTTTCCTTTCAATAAAACATAGTCAGCACACAGCCTGACTGCCAACTTCAATACTCAACAGGCTTCACATCACATGGTCAGTCCAAGACACCCACCATTGGCTACCGGCAGTTTCCATGGAGACGGAGCTCAGTGTGCCTTCCTGGGAAAATGTAAACAGTCAGTGAACATGGGATGATTTATATAAATTGTTTTCTAGTTTCTCATTCCCATTATGGAATGGATACCGGTTGACAATCAGAGAGAGAAAAAGAAGAAAGGAGGTGGAGCCAGTAAGAGAGAGATAGTTTTCTTCAACTTGACATCTTGGTATAGTTAGTGTGTTCTTCTCATTGTGTTATAGAACTATGGTATAACCTGGTCCGGCTCCAGGCACAAGCGACATAAGCGGTCGCTTAGGGCCCCCGGCCGCTAGGAACACATTACTATTGAGAGTTAGAATAGTAGAATACACAAGGTGCAAGTTCAAAATGTGGTTGTGCATCAACAGTTTTTCTCTTGTTATGTCATTGTCAGGTAAGTTAGTCTATCCTGCTATCTAAATTTGTAGTAATCATGGCCGAATACCGACCGGTATTCTGCCCCATGGCAAAATTTGTAGAATTGCAAGAAATGTTTTATAAAATTGCTGAACTTCTCTCCGCCCCATGGCAAAATGTTCTGTACTCCCCATGGGAAAAATGTGTATAATTGCAGGACATTAACTTTAAAACTTAAATTGTTCTCTCTGTGGTCAAGATTGGGGCTACAAAAGGCTAGGGCAGGCCCTGTGTATGACTCATAGATAACTCAGTATGGTCATCAAACTATGCAGTTTAGTGGTGCCACCAATCTTTATCCCCTCTTCTCATCCATTCTAAAATGTGAAGTTTGGGCTGGTGACTTTTGACATTGGTGGAAGTTACCTTCAGTTGTTTGGAGTCACCTAAACACACAAACAGTAATAAAATGTCCCTTAAACCCACATTCTGACTACAACCTAAAACATACAGCCAGACTTCCTTAAGTTCATTATATCATTTGTATTATTTTGGACCGGTTAAACATCAATCATGCTATTACAACTGCCCTTGTTATTCATATAATTGTGTGGTCTCAAAGCAATTGGGGGATTTGCTTCTTTGCTGCCTCAGTGAATCTGAGGATGAAGATTAGATTCCTACTGAGGCATGAAGTATGAAGGAGGAGGTGAGTGATGTGATGTGTGGGCAGGAAACACACCATATTACGGTGTCCATTTTAGGACAAGCTCAGTCTTAATCCTCACCCCTTGACTTAGAACCTCTTAGATATAAGATCCCCTGTTTAAAGGGACCTGCGTGGTGTGCAGGATAAATCAATGTTAAAGTTTACATAGTTGGCCATATGTGGATGTTACATTTTACTTTATGGGTTGGTTATGTAGGCTTCTTCGAACCCATCGCTTTCTACTACATATAATAATACGATAGAATTATATCTTTACATTAATACATACAAAAACGGATGTAGCAACCACAGATTGCCCCTTTAAGTCTATCAAAGTGTGTGAGTTTGAGAATGTGTCCATTCGGCCTATGGATTATTTTTTTTATCAGCATGAATTAGATTGAGCAATTAAAGCCCCACTTTTATTCCATAGGCTGGGATCCGCACTATGCAGCTGTTGCAAGAGCACATTTTTCACTGGCTGTTCACTGGTTTCAACAACATTGATTGATAGGCAGCTTAAACTCCTTGAATTCAACCATTATTGGGTTCAAATACACATTTAGATTTGTGAACAGCCATCCACAACAACCACAATCTGTAAGCCACAAATAGCTAAATGAGAGAGCAGCAGTGTGATTCACATCAATACGCTATGCTATATAGATATCAATTACAAGTGATATCCGTATCGCCATAGACTACACCACTGCTGTCATCCTTACCTCCAAGCGTTTATTCAAGTTGGATAATCTTTGGATGCCGACAGGATTCACACTATTGGAAGACTGTAGCTTACAAAAGCCTATTCCTGCTCTTTTCCCACGATCCATCAAACACAATTTTGGTGTGTCATCATAATGGTCTCTGACTTGTGGTCAGACTCACTCAGGTGGAACAAACTTAAACTTGAGCCTTTTTTCAATGCTGATTTGAATGTCATTGAGAAAACAGAGAAGTGTCCTTTTTTTTTTTTGCAAACATCCTTTCTGAATTTAAAAGTAATCCTCAAAGTTTTTCAAAAGTATCTGTAATCTGATTACAATATTTTTGCTGGTAACGTAACGGATTACAGTTTTTTACATGTAATCCGTTACTCCCCAAGCCTGGTGAGATGTTTACAGCGATGGGGGTAGACATTGTGATCAAGAGAGACAATTAGACAACATGCACATTTTCTCTAACACTAAATATACAAATATGTATTATACAGTTATAAGGAAGGTGACATTTATATTTAGAAAGCATATAAGTCATTTCAAGCCTTATTCATACAGTTTTGTTGAATAGGAAATACACCATTTAAAATATTTACTATTTTCATATTTTTATCATATCTGTCCAGTATACTTGAGCTTGTGTTCTCAGAAGAGTCTACACTTCAACAATAAAAAAAGCATCACCAGAAAGGTGAAATTTTAACCTTTCTTTGAGTATGCTGCATTACTACAGTGGTTATTGTTTTTGGCCCTCTCATGATAAATAATTACTTTTTTGCGATTACGTAGATGCCATTTTATATTACATTTCGTTACGTTTCACTGGTTGTCACCCCTCCTTGAATCACTCGTCATGAGCTAGGCATAAGCCTTAAGGCTGAGTTTTTCCTATAATGGACACCATACTTCACAGTGAGGGGTTAAGCTTCTTAACTCAGCCTAGTGTGTTCACACAACTCCTCAGAGATTACTGCATCTCCAATCCATTTGAATGACCTGCTGCTTTTAGGTCTAATGCTGAGATCCACGTTCAAAAACCATTTGATTAGCGCTCTGGGTGGAAATGTGTCTTTTACAGTAGCTGATTTAAAATATATATATGTTTTTACAGAAGCACAGAGCAAGCACAGCAAATTTTCACAACACTAAACAAGACATGGTTCTACTTTACATTAAATGTCCCTGATACGCATGTATTTATATGTAGTTACATAGGCAAGTACAGTGTAATTACATTGTAAGTACACAATTTTAAATAGTACAATAGTCGTGCCAGTTGTATACCGGTTGCATGTCTCATGCAATGTGTCTTGTTGCCATGTATGTTGCTACAGTATGTGAATGGCTGCATCTTTATCATAGCATATTGCAAAACTTTCTGCAGAAGTTCCACAAAGCCCATCTTATGTATTCATATTATCATTCATTGGAAATAGTGAAATAGGAGTACATTATGATAAACCATGATATCTTATGTGAATATTTCTACATTTTCAAACATAAAATGTAGATCCACACAATCGATTAAAGCATCACAGATTAAATAACGAATTATTAATAAAGTACCATTCTTTCGTCAGTCGTGCTGAATAATTGATCAAACTGATTTAGGATCTGTGAAAACATTATTACTTGAAGAATGTACAGCCCACTGAACATACCGCAATAGTTCACATGAAACAATCCTGTGTATGATCTTTGTTAATTGATGTAGCCTACTATGAGAACAAAGTTATGGAATCTCTTGCGTAACGCTTCAACCAACTGCATAACAGCTTTGAGGGATGAACAAAGACCCATATCTGATTTTAAAGTATAAGGTGACAGAGACGGTATAAGAAGTCAAACCCTTACAAAAAAATATTGCCGTTTTCGAACAGCAGTAAAAGTGCAGTAACTGTAGTCCACTGTGTTATTATGGACGCAGTACTTGCAGTTATACTCTACACTAACTGCAGGTATAATACAGTGTACTGCGGTTATACTGCACGATCACAGCAATCGTTTTTCGTAAGGGAATTCTCCACGTCTTTCTAATTTCTTCATACCTACAGTACCAGTCAAAAGTGTGGACACACGTACTCATTCAAGGGTTTTTCTTTATTTTTACTATTTTCTAAATTGTAGAATAATAGTGAAGACATCAAAACTATGAAATAACACATATGGAATTTTTTTATTTTATTTATTTATTTAACCTTTATTTAACCAGGTAGGCAAATTGAGAACACGTTCTCATTTACAATTGCGACCTGGCCAAGATAAAGCAAAGCAGTTCGACACATACAACACATAGTTACACATGGAGTAAAACAAACATATAGTCAATAATACAGTGAAAAAAATAAGTCTATATACAATGTGAGCAAGTGAGGTGAGATAAGGGAGGTGAAGGCAAACAAATATATGTATAAATAAATAAAAATATAAAAAGGCCATGGAGGCGAAGTGAATACAACACAGCAAGTAAATAAAAACTAAAAACACTGGAATGGTTGGTTTGCAGTGGAAGAAAGCGCAAAGTAGAGACAGAAATAATGGGGTGCAAAGGAGCAAAATAAATAAATAAAGTAGGTAAAGAGGTAGTTGTTTGGGCTAAATTATAGATGGGCTATGTACAGGTGCAGTAATCTATGAGCTGCTCTGACAGCTGGTGCTTAAAGCTAGTGAGGGAGATAAGTGTTTCCAGTTTCAGAGATTTTTGTAGTTCGTTCCAGTCATTGGCAGCAGAGAACTGGAAGGAGAGGCGTCCAAAGGAAGAATTGGTTTTGGGGGTGACTAGAGAGATATACCTGCTGGAGCGCGTGCTACAGGTAGGTGCTGCTATGGTGACCAGCGAGCTGAGATAAGGGGGGACTTTACCTAGCAGGGTCTTGTAGATGACCTGGAACCAGTGGGTTTGGCGACGAGTATGAAGCGAGGGCCAGCCAACGAGAGTGTACAGGTCGCAGTGGTGGTGTAACGGTGTTCCTCCTCCCCTTCATACGAAGAGGAGGAGTAGTGATTCGACCAAAATGCAGCGGGTTTTGAATACATAATGATTTATTAAATCAATCGACGAGACACGAAAACAAACACTGGGAAGGATTACAAAATAACAAAAAACGAATGTAGACTGACCTACACCATGAGTACTTACATAAAACACGAAGCACGTAGGAACAGGTACAGACTATAACAAACGAACGAACAAACGCTACAGTCCCGTGTGGTACGCAGACACAGACACGGAAGACAATCACCCACAAACAAACAGTGAGAACAACCTACCTTAATATGACTCTCAATTAGAGGAAAACGCAAAACACCTGCCTCTAATTAAGAGCCATACCAGGCAACCCAAAACCAACATAGAAACAGCAAACATAGACTGCCCACCCAAAACTCACGCCCTGACCATCACACACATACAAAACAACAGAAAACAGGTCAGGAACGTGACAGAACCCCCCCCTCAAGGTGCGAACGCCGGGCGCACCAGCACAAAGTCCAGGGGAGGGTCTGGGTGGGCATCTGACCACGGTGGTGGCTCAGGCTCCGGACGCTGTCCCCACACCACCATAGTCACTCCCCGCTTCTGTATCCCCCTCCCAATGACCACCCTCCAACTAAACCCACCTAGATGAAGGGGCAGCATCGGGATAAGGGGCAGCAGCTCCGGGATAAGGGGCAGCAGCTCCGGGCTGAGGGACTCTGGCAGGTCCGGGCTGAGGGACTCCGGCAGGTCCGGGCTGAGGGACTCCGGCAGGTCCGGGCTGAGGGACTCCGGCAGGTCCGGGCTGAGGGACTCCGGCAGGTCCGGGCTGAGGGACTCCGGCAGGTCCGGGCTGAGGGACTCCGGCAGGTCCGGGCTGAGGGACTCCGGCAGGTCCTGGCTGGACGGCTCCGGCAGGTCCTGGCTGGACGGCTCCGGCAGGTCCTGGCTGGACGGCTCCGGCTGGTCCTGGCTGGACGGCTCTGGCTGGTCCTGGCTGGAAGGCTCTGGCTGGTCCTGGCTGGAAGGCTCTGGCTGATCCGGTCTGGCGGAAGGCTCTGGCTGATCCGGTCTGGCGGAAGGCTCTGGCTGATCCGGTCTGGCGGAAGGCTCTGGCTGATCCGGTCTGGCGGAAGGCTCTGGCTGATCCGGTCTGGCGGAAGGCTCTGGCTGATCCGGTCTGGCGGAAGGCTCTGTAGGCTCTTGGCAGACGGGCGGCTTTGCAGGCTCATGGCAGACGGGCAGCTTTGCAGGCTCATGGCAGACGGGCAGTTCAGGCGCCGTTGGGCAGACGGGCAGTTCAGGCGCCGCTGGGCAGACGGGCAGTTCAGGCGCCGCTGGGCAGACGGGCAGTTCTGTAGGGAGGAGACGGAGAGACAGCCTGGTGCGCGGTACCGGAACTGGAGGCACTGGGCTGGAGACACGCACCATAGGGAGAGTGCGTGGAGGAGGAACAGGGCTCTGGAGATGCACTGGAAGCCTGGTGCGTGGTGTCGGCACTGGTGGTACTAGGCTGGGGCGGGAAGGTGGCGCCGGATATACCGGACCGTGAAGGAGGACACGTGCTCTTGAGCACTGAGCCTCCCCAACCTTACCAGGTTGAATGGTCCCCGTAGCCCTGCCAGTGCGGCGAGGTGGAATAGCCCGCACTGGGCTATGCAGGCGAACCGGGGACACCACCTGTAAGGCTGGTGCCATGTACGCCGGCCCGAGGAGACGTACTGGAGACCAGATACGTTGGGCCGGCTTCATGGCACTCGGCTCGATGCCCAACCTAGCCCTCCCAGTGCGGCAAGGTGGAATAGCCCGCACTGGGCTAAGCACGCGTACTGGGGACACCGTGCGCTTTACCGCATAACACGGTGTCTGACCAGTACGACGCCCTCTTACTCCACGGCAAGCCCGGGGAGTTGGCTCAGGTATCCAACCCGGCTTCGCCACACTCCCCTTTAGCCCCCCCCAAGAAATTTTTGGGTGTTACTCACGGGCCTCCAGCCTTGCTTCCGTGCTGCCTCCTCATAACGTCGCCTCTCCGCTTTCGCTGCCTCCAGCTCCGCTTTGGGGCGGCGACACTCCACTGGCTCTGCCCAGGGTCCTTTACCGTCCAGGATCTCTTCCCATGTCCAATCCTCCTTTTCCCACTGCTGCTGTCGTGGCTGTCCGTTAACCCGCTGCTTGATCTGGGTTTGGTGGGTGATTCTGTAACGGTGTTCCTCCTCCCCTTCATACGAAGAGGAGGAGTAGTGATTCGACCAAAATGCAGCGGGTTTTGAATACATAATGATTTATTAAATCAATCGACGAGACACGAAAACAAACACTGGGAAGGATTACAAAATAACAAAAAACGAATGTAGACTGACCTACACCATGAGTACTTACATAAAACACGAAGCACGTAGGAACAGGTACAGACTATAACAAACGAACGAACAAACGCTACAGTCCCGTGTGGTACGCAGACACAGACACGGAAGACAATCACCCACAAACAAACAGTGAGAACAACCTACCTTAATATGACTCTCAATTAGAGGAAAACGCAAAACACCTGCCTCTAATTAAGAGCCATACCAGGCAACCCAAAACCAACATAGAAACAGCAAACATAGACTGCCCACCCAAAACTCACGCCCTGACCATCACACACATACAAAACAACAGAAAACAGGTCAGGAACGTGACAGGTGGGTAGTATATGGGGCTTTGGTGACAAAACGGATGGCACTGTGATAGACTGCATCCAATTTATTGAGTAGGGTTTTGGAGGCTGTTTTGTAAATGACATCACCGAAGTCGAGGATTGGTAGGATGGTCAGTTTTACAAGGGTATGTTTGGCAGCATGAGTAAAGGATGCTTTGTTGCGGAATAGGAAGCCAATTCTAGATTTGACTTTGGATTGGAGATGTTTAATGTGAGTCTGGAAGGAGAGTTTACAGTCTAACCAGACACCTAGGTATTTATAGTTGTCCACATATTCTAAGTCAGAACCGTCCAGAGTAGTGATGTTGGACAGGCGGGCAGGTGCAGGCAGCGATCGGTTGAAGAGCATGCATTTAGTTTTACTTGTATTTAAGAGCAATTGGAGGCCACGGAAGGAGAGTTGTATGGCATTGAAGCTCGCCTGGAGGGTTGTTAACACAGTGTCAAAAGAAGGGCCAGAAGTATACAGAATAGTGTCGTCTGCGTAGAGGTGGATCAGAGAATCACCAGCAGCAAGAGCGACATCATTGATGTATACAGAAAAGAGAGTCGGTCCAAGAATTGAACCCTGTGGCACCCCCATAGAGACTGCCAGAGGCCCGGACAACAGACCCTCCGATTTGACACACTGAACTCGATCAGAGAAGTAGTTGGTGAACCAGGCGAGGCAATCATTAGAGAAACCAAGGCTGTCGAGTCTGCCGATGAGGATGTGGTGATTGACAGAGTCAAAAGCCTTGGCCAGGTCAATGAATACGGCTGCACAGTATTGTTTCCTATCGATGGCGGTTAAGATATCGTTTATGACCTTGAGCGTGGCTGAGGTGCACCCATGACCAGCTCTGAAACCAGATTGCATAGCGGAGAAGGTATGGTGGGATTCGAAATGGTCGGTAATCTGTTTGTTGACTTGGCTTTCGAAGACCTTAGAAAGGCAGGGTAGGATAGATATAGGTCTGTAGCTGTTAGGGTCAAGAGTGTCCCCCCCTTTGAAGAGGGGGATAACCGCAGCTGCTTTCCAATCTTTGGGAATCTCAGACGACACGAAAGAGAGGTTGAAGAGGCTAGTAATAGGGGTGGCCACAATTTCAGCAGATAGTTTTAGAAAGAAAGGGTCCAGATTATCTAGCCCGGCTGATTTGTAAGGGTCCAGATTTTGCAGCTCTTTTAGAACATCAGCTGACTGTATTTGGGAGAAAGAGAAATGGGGAAGGCTTGGGCGAGTAGCAGAGGGGAGGGCAGTGCTGTTGTCCGGGGTAGGGGTAGCCAGGTGGAAAGCATGGCCAGCCGTAGAAAAATGCTTATTGAAATTCTCAATTATAGTGGATTTGTCGGTGGTGACAGTGTTTCCTATCTTCAGAGCGGTTGGAAGCTGGGAGGAGGTGTTCTTATTCTCCATGGACTTTACGGTGTCCCAGAACTTTTTTGAATTTGTGTTGCAGGAAGCAAATTTCTGCTTGAAAAAGCTAGCCTTGGCTGTTCTAACTGCCTGTGTATATTGGTTTCTGGCTTCCCTGAAAAGTTGCATATCACGGGGGCTGTTCGATGCTAATGCAGAACGCCATAGGATGTTTTTCTGTTGGTTAAGGGCAGTCAGGTCAGGAGAGAACCAAGGGCTATATCTGTTCCTGGTTCTAAATTTCTTGAATGGGGCATGCTTATTCAAGATGGTGAGGAAGGCATTTTTAATTAAAATGTCCAGGCATCCTCTACTGACGGGATGAGATCAATATCCTTCCAGGATACCCCGGCCAGGTCGATTAGAAAGGCCTGCTCGCTGAAGTGTTTCAGGGAGCGTTTGACAGTGATGAGTGGAGGTCGTTTGACCGCTGACCCATTACGGATGCAGGCAATGAGGCAGTGATCGCTGAGATCTTGGTTGAAAACAGCAGAGGTGTATTTGGAGGGCAAGTTTGTTAGGATGATATCTATGAGGGTACCCGTGTTTACGGAATTGGGGTGGTACCTGGTAGGTTCATTGATAATTTGTGTGAGATTGAGGGCATCAAGCTTAGATTGTAGGGTGGCTGGGGTGTTGAGCATGTTCAAATTTAGGTCGCCTAGCAGCACGAGCTCTGAAGATAGATGGGGGGCAATCAGTTCACATATAGTGTCCAGAGCACAGCTGGGGGCAGAGGGTGGTCTATAGCAGGCGGCAACGGTGAGAGACTTGTTTTTAGAGAGGTGGATTTTTAAAAGTAGAAGTTCAAATTGTTTGGGAACAGACCTGGATAGTAAAACAGAACTCTGCAGGCAATCTTTGCAGTAGATTGCAACACCGCCCCCTTTGGCCGTTCTATCTTGTCTGAAAATCTTGTAATTGGGGATGAAAATGTCTGAATTTTTGGTGGTCTTTCTAAGCCAGGATTCAGACACGGCTAAAACATCCGGGTTGGCAGAGTGTGCTAAAGCAGTGAACAAAACAAACTTAGGGAGGAGGCTTCTAATGTTAACATGCATGAAGCCAAGGCTATTACGGTTACAGAAGTCATCAAAAGAGAGCGCCTGGGGAATAGGAGTGGAGCTAGGTACTGCAGGGCCTGGATTCACCTCTACATCACCAGAGGAACAGAGGAGGAGTAGGATAAGGGTACGGCTAAAAGCTATGAGAATTGGTCGTCTAGAGCTACTAGAGCAGAGAGTAAAAGGAAGTTTCTGGGGGCGATAAAATAGCTTAAAGGAATAATGTACAGACAAAGGTATGGTAGGATGTGAATACAGTGGAGGTAAACCTAGGTATTGAGTGATGATGAGAGAGATATTGACTCTAGAAACATCATTGAAACCAGGTGATGTCATCGCATATGTGGGTGGTGGAACTGAGAGGTTGGATATGGTATAGTGAGCAGGGCTAGAGTCTCTACAGTGAAATAAGCCAATAAACACTAACCAGAACAACAATGGACAAGGCATATTTACATTAAGGAGAGGCATGCTTAATCGAGTGATCAATAAGGGTCCAGTGAGTAGAGGTTGGTTGGGGTCACGGCGATCCAGACAGTAGGCCGGGTAGAGGCTATCGGTAGCAAGATAGCATAGGATGGAGGTCTAATTGTAGATACCTCGTGCGTTTCCGTCGGTAGGTTAGTGGGGTTCCGTGTGGTAGAGGGGATCAATCCAAATTGGCAAAATAGATATAGTGGCCCAAGAAAAAAATAAATAAATAATAATAATAATAATAATTGTCAGATATACTTATTCAGATAGCAGCCGATAAGACAGCTAACGATTAGCGGGCCCCAGATGAGCGTTCAGGTAACGTCGGGATGGGGGTGCCAGTTGGATAACTCCCTCGGGCAGATAACGTTGGCAGTCAGTCGTGAAGGCCCGGTGGGGCTCCGTATCTGCAGCAGCAACAAAAAAAACAAAAAAAAACGGGTCCGGATAGGTGACTGTAGCCCAGGAATGGCTGATGGAGCTCCTCAGCTAGCTCCGGAATAAATTACGTTTGCTCCGGGATCGACGTAAGCCAATAGACACACGGTTTGCAGCTAGCTAGCTGCGAAATCAGGTGCAAATGTCCAGAGCCTGCGGCTGAAATCCGGTGATGAAGTAGAAGAAAAAAGAAAAAAAAATCCGGTGATGTGGTAGTGAAAAAGCAGTCCTATATGCTCTGGGTTGATATCGCGCTTGCAGACTGGCAGGTATTGGCCCGAGCTGAAGCTGGCTGGTGTCCGAGTTAAGGGTGAAGACCGCAGCAGTGGCTAACTGACTACTAGCTAGTAGCTAGTTATCTGGCTAGCTTCTGATTTGGGTTACGGTTCTAAAGTATAAAAGAAATAGCAGATCCGTACCACATTGGGTGAGGCGGAATGTATATTCAGTTCCTAAATGGAAAGTGAAATTAAAATATATACGAAATGCATACGAAAAAAAAAAACGGGGACTATTTACACGGGACAAGACAAACACACGTCCGACTGCTACGCCATCTTGGAATCAGAATCATGTAGTAACCAGAAAAATCTTAAACAAATCAAAGTATATTTTATACTTGAGATTCTTCAAAGTAGCCTCCCTTTGCCTTGATGACAGCTTTGCACACTCTTGGCATTCTCTCAACCAGCTTCATGAGGTAGTCACCTGAAATGCATTTAAATTACAGGTGTGCCTTGTTAAAAGTTAATTTGTGGAATTGTTTTCCTTCTTAGTGCATTTGAGCCAATCCGTTGTGTTGTGACAAGGTAGGGGTGGTATACAGAAAAGACCAAGTCCATATTATGGCAAGAACAGCTCAAATAAACAAATAGAAATGACGGTCCATCATTACTTTAAAACATAAAGGTCAGTCAATCGGTGGAATTTCAAGAACCTTGAAAGTTTCTTCACGCGCAGTCGCAAAAACCATCAAGCGCTATGATGAAACTGGCTCTCATGAGGACCGCCACAGGAAAGTAAGTCCCAGAGTACCTCTGCTGCAGAGGATAAGTTCATTAGAGTTAACAGCCTCAGAAATTGCAGCCCAAATAAATGCTTTACAGAGTTCAAGTAACAGACACATCTCAACATCAACTGTTCAGAGGAGACTGTGTGAATCAGGCCTTCATGGTCGAATTGCTGCAAGGAAACCACTACTAAAGGACACCAATAATAATAAGAGACTTGCTTGGGCCAACAAACACGATCAACGGACATTAGACTGGTGGAAATCTGTCCTTTGGTCTGATGAGTCTAAATTTGAAATGTCTGGTTCCAACCGCGGTGTCTCTTTGTGAGAAGCAGAGTAGGTGAACGGATGATTTGGGATGAGTTGGATCGCAGAGCGAAGAAAAGCAGCCAACAAGTGTTCAGCATATGTGGGAACTCCTTCAAGACTTTTGGAAAAGCATTCCTCATAAAGCTGGTTGAGAGAATGCCAAGAGTGTGCAAAGCTGTCATCAACTTTTGACTGGTACTGTACATACACTTATCTTCCCCAGACTGCCTCTGAATTGAGGAGCACTATTATCAAACATGAATAAAGTCAGCTAGCTATCACGGATATGAAGAGATAGCTGCCAAGTACTTCACTCAGTTTAATCAGTGTATCTTAATTAACAAGCTACAATGCCATCCTTAGCAAGATGTTTTGAAGTGTATCTTGTAAACGGTAAAAATATGCTATTTTCCCATGAGCTTTATTGACAACATTTTGATGTTGGAGTATATTATGCTGGAAATGACATTTTTGCGCCAATGCTAAATGTAAAGGGGATGTCACGCCCTGATCTGTTTCACCTGCCTTTGTGCTTGTCTGCACCCCCCTCCAGGTGTTGCCCATCTTCTCCATTATCCACTGTGTACTTATACCTGCGTTTTCTGTTTGTCTGTTGCCAGTTCGTCTTGTTTGTCAAGCTCACCAGCGTCCGTCCTGTCAGCTCCAGTCTTTTCCCAGCCTCTCTTTTTCTCGTCCTCCTGGTTTTTGACCCCTGCCTGCCTTGACCTGTCATTTGCCTGCCCCTGTGGTTGTAATAAACATTGTTACTTTGACATGGTCTGCATCTGGGTCTTACCTTATCCTGATAGTACGAACTGGCCATGACTGACCCAGCAGACCCGGACCAGCTGCACGACGCCATCTCCGGGAGGGCTCTCACCTGGGCTACTACTGTATGGGAACAGCAGCCGGCCATATGCGTTAGTCTGGAGGGGTTCATGGATGAGGTGAATACGTTTTTTTAACACTGTTCTCCTGGAGAGAAGCTGCCCGGGAGCTAATCCAGCTTCGGCAGGACTCCTGCAGTGTGGCTGACTATGTGGTGGATTTCCACACGTTGGCAGCGGAGAGTGCTTGGAACCAGGAAGCACTGTTCGATATGTTCCTGCACGACATTTCAGAGGAGGTCAAGGATGAGCTTGCTGCTCGGGAGTTACCTCCGGATCTCGATTCCCTCGTCGCTTTGACCAATCGTATCGATGGGCAACTACTGGAAGGACGGAGGGAGAGGAAATTCGACTTCGCTCACACGTCCAGGGATTCTACCGTGCCTCCGAGTCATCCCGGAAGTCCCAGAGGATCCCGTTGCCGAGTGAACCCGAGGCCTCCCGACCTGCCCCGAGAGTCACTGGAGTCTGCTGAGTTGCCGCTTCCCGAGCGTATGCAAATAGGTAGAGCTGGGCTATCAACAGCAGAATGACAATACAGGATCAACATGAAGAGTTGTCTGTATTGCGGGACTCTTGGTCATTTTGTGTCCTCTTGTCCTTTAAAGAGATCAGGCTCACTGGTAGGAGCGAGTACTCTGGTGGACCATAAGGAGAACGTTCCTGCTTCCCTTGCTTGCACCCCAGTTCCTGGCATTCTACTGTGCATTAGCCAGTCTAAATCTCTCCGGGTCCTCATTGACTCTGAGGCCTGTGAGAGTTTTTTTGGACGCTACCCTGGCTTCCGAGCTGAACATCCCCACTCAACCCCTCTCCACACCCATGGAGGTTAGAGTGCTGGACGGGCGCCCTATAGGCCGGGTCACTCATATTACCACTCCCATCAACCTACGGGTGTCAGGAAATCACAGCGAGAATATTCCATTTCTGCCCATCAAGTCTCCTCAGATTCCCGTGGTATCGGGATTCTCCTGGCTCCAGCGACACAATCCCCTCATCGACTGGGCTACTGGTGCCATCGTGGGCTGGAGCCCGTCCTGTCACACTCATTGCCTGAAGTCAGAGAGGCTTGGAAATTGCCCCGGACGTCTCCGCCAGCCCCGCAGAGTACCAGGACCTCTGGGTGGGGTTTAGTAAGGCCCGGGCCACTTCACTTCCACAGCACCGACCTGTGTCCAAGAAGATCAAGCCTTAGGCACTGGTACGCCACTATAGTGCCGCGGCTACACCCCTGAAAGCAGAGGTCTTTCCAAGATTATTAGCCCCTCTGCTGTTCGTCCTCTGTTGCCCTGTACCCTCTGTATTTGTCCTACCATTTCTGTGTCTAGAAAACCATGTCTGACTGCCCCTTGTCTCCTGTTTGCCTGTCCTGACTCTGTACCTGCCTGCCTGACCACTCTGCCTTGCCCTGACCCTGAGCCTGCCTGCTGTCCTGTACCTTTGCTCCACTTCTGGATTACTGAACTCTGCCTGTCCCTGACCCTGAGCCTGCCTGCTGTCCTGTACCTCTGCTCCTACTCTGCATTATCGACCCCTGCCTGCCTTGACCTGTCGTTTGCCTGCCCCTGTGGTTGTAATAAACATTGTTACTTCGACACGGTCTGTATCTGGGTCTTACCTTATGCTGATAGGGAGGCATGTTAGGGTGGGAGACATCGTCTCACTGACTGTTCTGCTTGGTCTTTGTTTGCATAAAAGGCCATCCATCCTCTTTCACGTACTCATCTCTACGTCAGCAGACAGTGATTGGCTAACTGTAATTATCAGTCCACCTTCCACACGCCCATCTGTACTGTTAAGTAATGCAAACTGAAACACTCGCCAAAGTTTTGACAGAAAGTAAGATGAATAGCATCTGAATGTCATTTTGACAAGGACTTAATGCAGCATACAAACACAAAATGCCACTTTGATCTTTTTCATGCTAAGTGATCAATCTTGATGAATTGTTGGCAAGAACACATTCTTGAAAAGTGGCGGAATTAATTGCTAAATGAACACGCATCTTTAATTCTAATTGGGAAATGTAAACAGGCTGTACTATTCTGTATGCTTGTTCCTGTGACTGATTTCTGCTTTCTGGTGTTGAGTGGTGTATACAGTATATGTCAATTAAAACATGTGCATACTTATGGACACATAATAATGATGCTTCATTTACAGTATTTCACAAGGCAGATTCGATCCTAATGTGGGAACTATAAACTTGAGATATACTGTATCCACGTGACTTGGACTTTCTTATAAGCGATGTACAGTATGTAGATGCTCTTTTTCTCCATCCCTATCAAAAACAATGCTTTGAATAATACATGCATATCGTGTCCTCTTATTTTTTTGTGATGCTTATACTGTGGAACCATGAGGGTACATTTCTGTGTTGACTGTCACAAGTAATGGCACAGTACTGGGATGAAATCAGAATGAAATCAGAATTCCTGTTGAAAGAAAAATGGCATGTCGCTAGTCGGAGCCCTTTCATCCGCTCAATTCCAGAGGTGTTTTTAATTGATCCAACCATAAATATACATAATTACACTGTGTGCAAATACTGAGAGAGATGCTCTGAACATCTGAAATAACACAAAGTAGTTGGTTAGGACTAAATAACTTTACCTGAAGATTCTCTCATATTCTAATGAATACAAGGACTTGGACAAAGATGTGCATATCCACTTGACTGTGGTTTGTCTGTGGGTGAGCTTTTTGAGCTGCTTACCATAGCCGTGTAAGTCAAGGTGTTTGCTTACATTTGTTTGTGTAGACAAGTTTGGCATTCCGGTTTACAAATAAGACGGCATGGAATGATGAAACCTTGAATGGACATATAATAAAACAATGGATTTGGATGCTATTGTCTTGGAGAGACTGCATTTAGCTGAAAAATAGACTGAAGTTAAAAAAAATCCTTGTTTTCTTTTCAACTGTCGTATATACGCTGCCATATCAGGCGAAATGTAACCTCGGTCCCTCATATCTTAACTATCCACTGTTTTCACCGAATGCCATTATGAAAAACAGAACCATCTGCAGCACTGTAGCCTGTAGGACCCCACAAATTGAATATATTAAACCGCAATCTACATTTAAATAGCTAGATTCCCACAGTCCAATACAGTGCACTAAAGGCAATTCCAGGCGTATTATTCACAGCTAATGGGAGCGTAAAAGAGACTATTGCATAGAAATGATATGCTCATGACATTTCCTTTACGGGAGACGATTGCCCGCGCTGACTTACGAATGTCTTCAGACAACTCCTTAGATCCTCGCCATTATGATATTCAGTGGGGGAAGAGCGAAAATGTACATTTCATAAGAGAATGCACGCAAAGATAACTTCACACTTGTAGCTCAGAGGAGGGCAGCAAAAAGGTCATGGCTTGAAAATAATGAACCACTACGAGAATTCCAGAGACCGCAGCATTCTTGGGTTGCAGCTGGTCTAATGAGCTACTGTACATTGTACAAACGAACAAAGATCTGCAAGAATCCCCTCTTGATCACAGATGATACACATTATGGTGAGGAATATATATGTAAAAAAAAAACGGTTTGCTCAGAAGTTCTGGATATTGGATAACTGTAACTGTTTACTGTATAGATCCTTGGAATAGATCCAATGAACCACAGGGCATAGAGTAAAAGAGCAGATGCCACTGCATTGCCCGCATATCATATAACCAAAGCATTCCCTTTGCGCTCACACAAATATGCTCTACCATCTGGTAATTGTTATAAAAGGACCATGGCTTTTGTTTACACCACTGATAGATAGAACAGGTGAAAGCCTTTATGTGATACACATTCATCCACAGTGTAGTAGGTACACACCACGGGTAGGTGGAAGTAACTAATATGTGTATACCTACAATGTCCCTGCCTGTAAGTACTGTGCCACGTCAAGACACATTGTGAAGTGTTCCACAATAACCACCAGTCCACCAACCACCACCATCCCACAAAAACCACCGTTCCACCAAACACCAACATCCTACAATAACCACCATTCCATCAAACTCTGCTGTCCCACAACAACTACCGTTCCACCAATCCACTACGGTGACATTTGAAATTGAGCCAGACGCCTTTTCTCCTGACCTCGAGCGACCCTTTGACCAGCTCTTGACGACACATCGCACGCTGCCTTTAGTGGCGGAACACGAGGCAGACAGGCCATAACAGCTTCACGGCGCCTGCACTTGTTGGTCTGCTAGATTTCAAAGGGGAGCGCTATGCACTCAGGGGCTTGACTGGGCCCAGCCTGGCCACTATATCACATCCACATAATAAAGGAGTGTCAGAGTGGATAGAGGCCCATGAAATAAATACCTCTTGACCATTGGATCCCTTGTACATTCATCATGTCCATGGTAACCAATAATGTACGTAAACCCTGGATTGCTGATGCTATATATTGGCCATTGAGAGGCTTTGAAGCCACTGGTCGGCCATATTGGCACTCCCCAGTAGGAGCAGTCCTCCATAGGAATTAATGAAATTCTACAGTATTTCAATTAAAATGTTTCAAGGACAAACTTACATTTATTTACATGTTTTCTTTTGTAGTGGGGACAGTAACATTATTAGTTTCAAAAAATTCTACATTAGACAAAAATATATATTTGTATGTTTAGCTCACATAACATAATTTAAAAGTATGCATTAAGGCAGTGGTATAAAGTACTTAAGTAAAAAATACTTTAAAGTACTACTTAAGAAGTTTTTTGGAGTATCTGTAATTTACTGTACTATTTATATTTTTGACAACTTATACTTTTACTCAACTACATTCCTAAAGAAAAGATTGTACTTTTTACATACATTTTCCCTGACAACCAACAGTACTCATTACATTTTGAATGCTTAATAGGATAGGAAAATTGTCACAATTTGCCTCTGGCTTGGCGGACTCACTGAACACAAATGCATCTTTTGTAAATAATGTCTGAGTGTTGGAGTGTGCCCCTGGCTATACATACACTTTATAAACAAGACAATGGTGCCGTCTGCTTTGCTTAATATAAGGAACTTTAAATTATTTATACTTTTACTTTTGATACTTAAGTATATTTTAGCAATTACATTTACTTTTGTTACTTATGTATATTTAAAACCAAATACTTTTAGAATTTTACTCAAGTAGTATTTTACGGGCTGATTTTCACTTTAACTTGAGTAACTTTCTATTAAGGTATCTATACTTTTACTCAAGTATGAAAATATCCAGCGTGCCAGTGGCTATCGAAATGTGAGCATTTGCCCACTGAGGTCGGTACCAGTCGGGTGGCTGGTCTTAGACAATCCCACAGGTGAAGAAGCTGGATGTGTAGGTCCTGGGCTGGCGTGGTTACACTTGCTCTGTGGTTGTGAGGCTGGTTGGACGTACTGCCAAATTCTCTAAAACGACGTTGGAGGTGGCTCATGGTAGAGAAATAAACATTAAATTCAGCATACCAATTGCATGCTCCCTAAAAACTTGAGACATCTGTGACATTGTGCTTTGTGACAAAACTGCACATTTTAGAGTGGCCTTTCATTGTCCCCAACACAAGGTGCACCTGTGTAATGAGCATGCTGTTTAATCAGCTTCTTGACATGCCACACCTGTCAGATGGATGAATTATCTTGGCAAAGAAGAAATGATCACTAACAGGGATGTAAACAAATTTGTGCACAACATTTGAGATAAATACATATTTTTTTGTGAATATGGAACATTTCTGGGATCTTTTATTTCAGCCCATGAAACATTGGACCAACTCTTTACATGTTGCGTTTACATTTTTATTCAGTATAATAAACGTGGCAGGAACGGATTTAGACGTTAATAAATGCATTTCTATAGAATCCAAAATATGTTTTACAATGGTGAGGGAGTGCCAAGATGGAGGCGTGGTAGCTTCATAACAGCGCCCCCTGTCAGTCATCTAGTGTATATATAAATCATTGAGTGTGACCCACTGAAGTGCAACCTTCCTCCAAGATTGAAAAAAAATGCATTAACAGTTAATGTAATTACACCGTACTCCAGACTAAATGGGTAGCCGGTATTATGTCTTCCCAAGATGAAGTCAGGCTAATTATCAAACTGCTGGGGCAAGCTTGTTTTTCTGCTTACACACATACTGGGATGATAGTGTTTTATACAGTAGCATTCATCATGTTGTGCACATGGTAATAACGTACAGAGCACCCGGTTTTCTGTGGTATTAAGGTCGCAGATTGTATAAGTGGTGTATCACATGCACTCTAATAAACAAACCCATAAAAGCCAGCGAGCTGGAAACTATATTACCACTGAAATTGCATATGTTCCCTTTTATTTCTCACTCTACTGTACAAGTATGAGTTGGACTACTTCAGATAGAAAGGAAAATGCAGAACATTCCACTGCAAGTCTTGGGGTGGTAAGCATCATGATTTTTTGTATAATTACTGTCGCACTTCCCATGTCGCACTTTTGTTAAAGTGCACTCACCCGTTAAGGCTCCCATGGCCTACATTTTACCTCAAAATAACATAACGTTTCACACCTGCCATTATTTACTAGTCTTAAGACCTGCAGCAATACCATCACTATCACACAGTCCACATACACTGCCTCTACTATACCAATTTAAGTATGATACTCTTTCATACAAACGAAACACTTGAAAAAACAATAACGTCCAGATGGTTATGATGGGGCACAGAAAGTACATGCAGTATGTACCCGCGCGTATATCTGCAAGCTTGAGTGAAGGTGTGTGAGAGAAACTCTGTTGTTCCCACAATCTTCCCTCCAGCCCTCCATTCCTTCCCAGTTGAGTCCCACCGGTCATCTCATCGTTTTAGTGTTATTACCTCAGTGGCAACTGTACTGCAGGGCAGAAGAGGGCCCAGATGAAGGAGGCTCAGTGGTAAAAGTGCAACAGAAACCTGCGCCCCTCGCTACGACTCGCTACTTAATAGCTCCTGAAATGAGGCGCCCTGCCACACCATGGCTTGTCGAACACTCTGGATTTCATTACCCAAAGACAAATGGATCGGCGGCCACGGCTAAATTTAGACACACTGGGGGCAAGTGGGAGCAGGCAACTACACTAATAAGTGGGAGAATGTCTCGAGTGGCATGGAAACATGCGACGCCAACGATGCAAACTAGTTATACGGAATATAGCCCACAGTACAACAAAGGAAGGACCTGGCTAAATACCTTCCTTCCCTCCTCCAATGAGCTCAAACTCTACCTAGAGTTTTTATACAACAATGGGACAAACTGTTATTCAACAGAGGGACAAACTATGACCATACTAAGGGGCCTCGTACAGGCCTCTGGGGTCAATTGCAACAAATGTATGGTAGCAACTCATGACTTTACTGGACAGTTTTAAGTCAGGGGCAGTAATGAAGGGTTGAAACTTGAGTGAGATAAGGGTAATTAAAGCATGAGCCAGAGGTGTGATCCTTGACCTGTGCAGTGGTGACACGACTTGTGTAGGGGTGAGGGGTGAGGCGGATATGAGAACGAGGGTGTGGACACCGTATCAATAAACCATGCTACCCAGCACTGTCAGTGTACCACCACCAACGTCTGTGTGAAAACCAAGTGGGTATATTCCTCTATGAACATTATAAACCATCTGTAGTCATTTAATATGTTTGGAGCAAACCCATTTTTTATTTCTTACTCTCTGTTTCTCTCCATTAACTCTGTAATGTCTGATGTGAGGCCATGCACGTTTTATACTCTTTAACCGCAGCGAATGGAAACATTTAATACCAGGCTGACTTTCATGATTGTGTTTTTTTTCAGTGTCCTTTGATAAGATGGAGGGCCTTTCCCTTCCTCTGCCTCGCGCTGAGGAACAAACCTCTTTCTTGTCGTCGATGCGGAGGGCATGGTGGTATTTGAGGCCCATCTCGCTGTAGCCTTTGAGGTCAGCCTTTGAAGTTACCAATCCAGTCCTGCCTCAAGTTGGAGCAGGGCTTTGAGCACTTGTTTTAATTGCTCCCGGAGAAAGCGGTGAATGGATCCAAGCTTTTTAGCACTATTGTACATTTGGGACCCCTCTCAGTCCCCAAACAGGAAGTTCCCTTTTGTTATTTAGCTCTCCATGTAACTTTTTATTTGTATTTTTGTTGTTACTTTTATTATTTGTGATATTAGTGGTTATAGAAGTAATATTATTAATAGCAGCAGCAGCAGCAGTTGTAGTAGTAGTAGTAGTAGTAGTAGTAATAGCAGTAGCAGTAGCAGTAATAGTAGTAGTAGTACAGTAAAAGTAGTAGTTCGCAGTAGTAGTAGTAGAAATAGTAGTAGTAGTAGTAGTAGTAGTAGTAGTAGTAGTAGTAGTAGTAGCAGGAGTAGTGGTAGTAATAGTAGCAGTAGTAGCGGTAGTAGTAGTAGTAGTAGTAGTAGTAGTAATAGCAGTAGCAGTAGCAGTAATAGTAGTAGTAGTACAGTAATAGTAGTAGTTCGCAGTAGTAGTAGTAGAAATAGTAGTAGTAGTAGTAGTAGTAGTAGTAGTAGTAGTAGTAGTAGTAGTAGTAGTAGTAGTAGCAGGAGTAGTAGTAGTAGCAGGAGTAGTGGTAGTAATAGTAGCAGTAGCAAAAGTAGTTGTAATAGTTGTAGTAGTAGTTGTAATAGTAGTAGCAGTAGTAGTAGTAGTAGTAGTAGTAGTAGTAGTAGTAGTAGTAGTAGTAGTAGTAGTAGTAGCAGTCGTAGTAATAGTAGTAGCAGTAGTAGTAGGAGTAGTAGTGGTAGAAGCAGCACTAGTAATAGGCATAGTTTTCTCAGTTGTAATTATGATGATAAGCATAAAATCCATAAGTGTGCACAAATCTGCTCTTGGAGGTGTACTTAGCCATTGATTTAAACATCCTCACATAGGTTAAGCGAGGAGAAACACAATGGGTTTTAAATCCTGTTTTCGAATGGCTGGCTTGACATGGGGGGCACTCCACTGATGAGTTGACACGCATTTATTTCAACAACACAGTGCCGAGAGGAGATCACATCCCATCCTCCGCTAATTATTCACTAGCATGCTGGGCTATTGGTCTGCGTAACTTGACATTACTACCATGAATATTGATGGCAGGGAGTATCTTTAATCTCATTTTCAATTGGTTATAGTCATTCTAGGCCCAGGCATAACAATCTGCAGATCATTGAGGCTAACAATGTAAATCTTTTTTTTTTGTCATGGTTGGTACAAACGCATTGAGAGATTTGACAAAGATGGCAATGAATAACACATTTGATATGGATGGAACAATATGATTTAAACGTGAGGGGGGGGCTACTTTGGGCCTGTCACTGAACCAAAATATTATAACTTTTCAGAGAGATTGGGCGGTAAACTAGCTAACATTTGCATCTCGTTAGTAGAACATGAAAGACATGCAACGCAAAGCCCCCACCCCCTAGCCCAATGTTAATTGGGTAATCAATCAGTCCTAAATTGTACTGGCCAAAGGCTGGAGGCTTTGGCGGGGTGTATGGGGTGTTCTGTCAATGACAGGGTCTCCAGCTCTCCCCCTTTCCACAATACTCTCCTCGCCCACTCCTCAACCGGGGGGACTTTGCTGTGAAGTTCAGGGGGTTACGGTGGAAATGTATCTCTCGGTATCGCTTAGGCTGGGGTGGGGGAAAAACATGCAGCGATAAATGGGGGAGCACAGCCTTTCGGGGGATTGATATCTTTACAGGAGGGTTTCGCTGGGGGAATGGCACTGGCTCGGATTCTATGAGCTCTGAGCCCCAAGCTTGACCTTTTTATAAGTTATCTTGCCAGGAGCCCGTCAGACTTTAATTCAGCCTGCTCGTGCCTTAACTTCCTGGGCAGACGTTTATGAAAGGGTATGAGTCCGTCACTTAACCCACTGGTGGAATACATGTGGCAGGCAGCTAGCTGCTAACGTAGATAGTAACGTGGAAAGCCCATCAGAGACTGCATGCATTAGCTCCCCCTTTTTAGCCCCACCGTATTTTGAAACGTGAACATGGTACCCATACTGTACAAAGATATTATACCGTGCATCTTTACCCAATGGAATATGAAGCATGCTGGATGTGTTTTACACTGTGTATGTGTGAAAAGCCGCGAGATGTAGCAACCTAACCACTTACTGTGCAAACAGGGGTGAACACTGTAGAGACAGCTACTGTAGATATCCTGTTAACATTTCCAACAAATATCCTATAGTATCTGGTTGCCTGCCTTCAGAGAGATGCAGTGTACCTTGGGACAAACATTCCTGTTCACCCAGGATTGAATTGAACTGTGCCCTCCGGCTGTACCTGCTGCGTGGTTTGAAGGCTACAGTATCTTTTGAGATATGGACTCCTCCTTTCCTTTCAGTCCCTTTCGCTTGCACTCCAAAACAAGCCTTGGGAAGGTAGCGCTATCAAAACCAAGGATGATTTTCCAAGGTTAAATTTGCAAAAACAGATCAAAACACAAATCCTGGTTCAGAATCATAACAAACCTTGTCCATGTTTTTCTAACCCAGGCCGCTTTACCTCAAATCCGAATGGATAACAATGGCTGTGCCTCCATTTGAAAACTCATATCCGGAGACTTATTTACAACCACAGCCACAAAGTAAATGTCAAACTACTCTCTGCCTCATTAATAATAATAAAAAGGACCATCTTTTAGATCCCCCAGGTTGTGTGGCATTTTTTGGGCAATTAAAGGATGGCCTAATTTGAAATGCTGCCCTTCAGGGTGTAATATGCATATGATGAATATTTAAATGTGATATGGCATAACTTCAACAATCAGTCAACAGTCAGAGACACATTGCAATTGCGGCACTGGCTGCTTAACCAACTCTGTCTGTCATAGTGAACGTTCAAGTCAGGACTTACCTTCCCCTTGGCTAAACAAGATTCATCAACACATATTTCTACCCAGATCATTGTCCTCACGCACAGTGGGTGATTGAGGGTAATACGTTGTTAATTCATAAGGCCTCATTCGTCAATCTTGTGACACACACATTTGAGTAAGAGCGACAACAACAAAAAATAATTTCTCAAATTGTTCCCATGTGTGGACATAATTACATTTTTCTTCACCTAGAACAATGAAACAAAGGCTATAAGGCAGCTAAAGCATAATAGGCTATGTGGATGGCCAGGTATTTGCCCATTTCACCTTGCAATATCGTATAGTCTTAACGAAGCATTTCTAATCACACCCAATGAGCTAAGGCACATTTCAGGAAGTGATTGTGTGCTCCTCTTGGAACTGTAGTCTTTTTATGGGAATGTCGCCCCAAAACATCACGGGATCTGACTATGGCCCCTCTGTCTGCTTTTGATACATCGTTTACAAGTGAGGGCTAATGTATCAGCACATACAATCCACTGCCAAGAGGGGGGTGGCACTAAAAAGTTTTGCCTGCGAGCTGGTGGGGTCCACATGCTTAGTAGTGTATCTAACGTGCAATTTGAGCTTCACCACTTAGAAAACAACTTTGCAAAGAGCTCTTTATGACAGGCTTGAACTGAGTTATTGCAATCTCGCTCAGGGCCCCCAAAAGGCTAGAGAAGGCACTGAGTTTAAGCAATAGTCGATCCATTGAAAACAAAAGGATGCAAGTGAAAACAAAATGGAGCGGTGAATCAGTGAATACCATTATCTATGCTCTCTGCATATCGAGAGGCACCAAGGGCATCAACAAGAGCTTGTTGTGTATTTTGCCCTGCTGTGAGCTGCTTTAAAGGCATGCGATGGGCTGCATAGCAAATGCACCTTGGGGTTTCTGAGATGGAAAACAATATTCTCAATAGGCCATAGGCTAATGTTTTTTTCTTAGCTGAGAGCCAAACTGTTGTGACCTTTAACATTCACAGAGGAGTGGCTGTACTCCTGGGGCCCTTGAGAGTGGCGAAGCCTGAGGGCAGTACAGCACGAGCCGCACATAATTTGACAACGTTGAGGGGGACCATGAATATGCAATTTCTGGTATGACTTTTATGGAAGTTACATAAAAACATGTTTTTGTATGTTATGAGATTGTGTACTCAAAATCTACATTGCATTACAGCCTTATGTCCATTAGTACTGATTGTGAACAATAACACAGACATTGATGCAATAAATAGGTAAAAACAAACAGCTCTCAAACACATTTTTCTAATCTCTTTCATTGGACCAAACATTGCAATTAAAACTACATATCATACTCTTTCAACTAGATTATGAAGAAAGGGCGTTCAGACTGTTCAAAAACTGGTTGAATCAATGTTGTTTCCGTGTCATTTCAACAACAAAAAATATATGTGATGACATTGAATTAACTTGGAAATCTGATTTGATTTGCAAAAAGTCATCAACGTGAGGGAATTTTGTATTTTTTCACGCATACATTTATGTGTTGTTCACAATCAGCAGTGTTTGCCAAAATCCAATGACACGATGCCATTTTTTTGTTGATTTCATGTTGAATTCACGTTAGTTGACAACGCAACCAAATGGAAATCAAAACTAGATGTTGAACTGACGTCTGTGGCCAGTGGGTTGTCCATTTCATACCACAGTATATATGATCCACTAGCCAGTCAGATAATGTCAGCCATGTTTTCCATAGGAATGGCTACATACAGTGTATGCAGGAATGAACTTGCCCTCCTCTTACAGTGTGCACAGACACCATCGTATACACATTAGCGTGGCCATTCTCTAACTCAGAGCTCCTTTAATTTAGTCTGCTGCATCCAAACCCTCATCAGACAGCACGGTGAGGTCAGGCAGGCCCCATCTCTTGATGAGATATGGATAACTAGAAATAATGATGTGTAACAGATATGAAAGCAGAGCTAGAGAGCTCAGTGATGCCAAGAGAGGGAGAGAGAGAGAGAGGTGGAGAGAGAGAAAATGAGAGAGAAAGAGAGGTGGAGAGAGCGAGAGAGAGAGAGAGAGAAAGAGAGAGACACTCAGCGGAGGAGATTGATAGTGTTAATGCTGTCCCCATTTCCTCATTATCCCACTGCAGTCTAAAGTTAGATCAAATGTAAATCAAAACAGCGGCGCACTCATCAAGAGATTCATACATTAAAATGCAGTCATAAAAGACAGTCTCTCATGCTTAAGGTCATATCGAGTGATTAAAAGAGGATAGGGAAATCAAAGAAGGTATGATCACGAGCACTGATTAAATTGTCCCCGCTATGAACTAATGTTCGTAACGAAATACTTTAGTCTGTATCTAAAATCATGCAATAGACTCTACAATGTCTGCATACTGCGTAATCATATCTTTCTTTCCGATATTTAGGAGGCAATACGGCCTTAGATTGCATGACTATTAGTGCCCTAGAATGCATACGACTGTTAGTGCTATCACTCCAATGCAGCCATTTTCCAAAAAGCACAAAGCGTCAGAAGAGATATATATTTTTTTATCACTAATCTTTGCTGGCAAGCCGCGTTTTCAATGCATCTTTGATCCGGTTGAAGTTCAAACTGTATGTGCATTAGCATTTTCCTTTGAGGGAGCCTTTGCTTTCTTACTTTCCCATTTAATCCAATTCATTATGGCGGGCCCCTTTGGTACCCTGGCGCTGTCAGCAGAGACAAAAGCGCTGCCGAGTATGGATGTGTTTTTGTTCCCTCAGATTTGAGCTGCCATCCCCCGGGAAGCCGCATCCCCTGGATGAAAAAAACTACCTGGAGTTGTGCATTGTGTTTTCCTTTCCATCCTCCATGGGCAGAAAGGCCATTGACAAAGATGAGCACTGAACTCCAGCAGATTGAAGGACACACACTTGTGAGAGGCATTCTAATTGAATAGAAAACTTCTCGGCCTGGCAAGACATCCCTGAGCATGAGAAAATATGCTGTAATTGTACAGGTTGTGCAAAGAGTGTTAAATCGAGTTGTCTTACCTCAAATGTCCTACAAGGATAAATGAAAACTTAAAGCATAACATCCATATTCATAGGCATTAATATCAAAGTAGATGTTCGATATCAAATATTCAGTCCTTGTAGAAATTATATATATCTTTAAAAATATATAATTTGTAGCTCCACAACCCAATTCCAAAATTGCTCAACTCATAAAAGTTAGCTTTATTAAAAGAAAAATGGCTTGAAATGAGTCCACAACTTTCAAGGCCAAACCGGGAAGGTTGGCAACCCTCATCTGCAGACTGCACACTTGCACAGGGGGACATACATAAGTGCTGGAAAATGCTCACTCTAGGATGAACAGTTTCTGCGGTCTTCATACATGTCCTAACATAGACAACAGGCCATGTCAACATACTGTACACTGACAACTTACATTGTGACTTCAACAGACCACTGTCAGATTCTGATCTCTTACTGTCTTCACTATACCAATTACCCAGCATGAGTGATAGGTAGAGACATGAAGGGGTTGGATAGACATGGAGGTCATCGGTGTTGGGGCTCAATTAGCAGCAGAGACACACATGGGATCTGTCATCGCCCACATCATGTATAAATAGAACCACGTACCTATACATACTGTAACGTCAAGGGGGCTGACCCTGATGGTCTGGGGGCAGGGACGGTTGTTACTGGACGAGATGGGAAATAGACATGCAGCTGGTAAAGGGGGCGGGGACGAGAGATATATATATATATATACAGTTGAAGTCGGAAGTTTACATACACTTAGGTTGGAGTCATTAAAACTCGTTTTTCAACCACTCCACAAATTTCTTGTTAACACACTATAGTTTTGGCAAGTCGGTTAGGACATCTACTTAGTGCATGACACAACAAATTTTTCCAACAATTGTTTACAGACAGATTATTTCACTTATAACTCACTGTATCACAATTCCAGTAGGTCAGAAGTTTACATACACTAACACCTTTCCCAAACCGGCTGCGCGCGTGCGCCATCGTGCGCTATCGTGCATAAATGTATTTTGCCCCCCCCACACCAAACGTGATCACGACACGCAGGTTAAAATATCAAAACAAACTCTGAACCAATGACATTCATTTGGGGACAGGTCGAAAAGCATTAAACATGTATGGTATTTTAGCTAGTTAGCTTGCACTTGCTAGGTAACGTTAATTTGTCCTGTTTAGCTAGCTTGCTGTTGCCAAGACCTCAGAATTTTCTTTAGACCTCCACAAGTCTGGTTCGTCATTGGGAGCAATTTCCAAACGCCTGACGGTACCACGTTCATCTGTACAAACAATAGTACGCAAGTAAAAACACCATGGGACCACGCAGCCGTCATACCGCTCAGGAAGGAGATGCGTTCTGTCTCCTAGAGATGAACATACTTCGGTGCGAAAAGTGCCAATCAATCCAAGAACAACAGCAAAGGACCATGTGAAGATGCTGGAGGAAACGGGTACAAAAGTATCTATATCCACAGAAAAACAAGTCCCATATCGACATAACATGAAAGGCCGCTCAGCAAGGAAGAAGCCACTGCTCCAAAACTGCCATAAAAAAGCCAGACTACAGTTTGCAACTGAACATGAGGAAAAAGAGTGCACTTTTTGGAGAAATGTCTTCTGGTCTGATGAAACAAAAATAGAACTGTTTGGCCATAATGACCATCATTATGTTTGGAGGAAAAAGGGGGAGGGTTGCAAGCCGAAGAACACCATCCCAACCGTGAAGCACGGGGTTGGCAGCATCATGTTGTGGGGGTGCTTTGCTGCAGGAGGGACTGGTGCACTTCACAAAATAGATGGCATCATGAGGTAGGAAAATTTTGTGGATATATTGAAGATATATTGAAGACATCAGTCAGGAAGTCAAAGCTTGGTTGCAAATGGGTCTTCCAAATGAACAATGACCCCAAGCATACTTCCAAAGTTGTGACAAAATGGCTTAAGGACAACAAAGTCAAGGTATTGGAGTGGCCATCACAAAGCCCTGACCTCAATTCTATAGAACATTTGTGGGCAGAACTGAAAAAGTGTGTGCGAGCAAGGAGGCCTAAAACCTGACTCAGTTTCACCAGCTCTGTCAGGAGGAATGGGCCACAATTCACCCAACCTATTGTGGGAAGCTTGTGGAAGGCTACCTGAAACGTTTGACCCAAGTTAAACAATTTAAAGGCATTACTACTGAATACTAATTGAGTGTATGTAAACTTCTGACCCATTGGGAATGTGATGAAAGAAATAAAAGCTGAAATAAATAATTCTCTCTACTGTTATTCTGACATTTCACATTCTTAAAATAAAGTGGTGATCCTAACTGACCTATAACAAGGAATTTTTACTAGGATTAAATGTCAGGAATTGTGAAAAACTGAGTTTAAATGTATTTGGCTAAGGTGTATGTAAACTTCCGACTTTAACTGTATACATTTATACAGTTTTTATTTATATAGTTTTGCATTGTAAAGGACTTGTTGATCCTCGAAGATTTGGTAGTGGGGAAAATTTTGTTTTTCCTTTTTCTTCTTTTTTTCGTGTACTAAAGGTGGTTAGTTGACCTACGCTCACATGATAAGTAATCTTGCCTGAGACCTGAAGACTTCTGTTTCCTCCCAGAATCGTGGCTTCAGCTCAAGATATTGCTGTCTTTAGGCGACAAGCTTGATATCCATTTGGATGTAAAGTTTGGCTTGTAGCAGGTTTGGGGAGGCCTTTTTTTTAAAAACAGTACCTCCAAAATTGTCCATAATGTTTATACATCCCATCACACACACACACACACATATATATATATATATATATATATATATATATATATATATATATATATATATATATATATATTCTTTAAGTGTGGGGTCACTTAGAAATGTCCCTGTTATTTAATGAAAAGCACATTTTTTGTCCATTAAAATAAAATAAAATAGATCAGAAATACAGTGTAGACATTTTTAACGTTGTAAATGACTATTATAGCTGGAAATGGCAGATTTTTTTATGGAATATCTACAGAGGCGTACAGAGGCCCATTATCAGAAGGACAGCATCCCGGAGTCGCCATTTCACTGTTGACATTGAGACTGGTGTTTTGCAGGTACTATTTAATGAAGCTGCCAGTTGAGGACTTCTGAGGCATCTGTTTCTCAAACTAGACACTCTAATGTACTTGTCCTCTTACTCAGTTGTGCACCGGGGCCTCCCACTCCTCTTTCTATTCTGGTTAGAGCCAGTTTGTGCTGTTCTGGGAAGGGAGTAGTACACAGCATTGTATGAAATCTTCAGTTTCTTGGCAATTTCTCACAAGGAATAGCCTTCGTTTCTCAGAACAAGAATAGACTGATGAGTTTCAGAAGAAAGTTTGTTTCTAGCAATTTTGAGCCTGTAATCGAGCCCACAAATGCTGATGCTCCAAATACTCAACTAGTCAAAGGAAGGCCAGTTTTATTGCTTCTTTAACTTCTCTGGGATATGTGGGACGCTAACGTCCCACTTGGCCAAAAGCCAGTAAAAATGCAGCACGCCAAATTCAAATAAATTACTATAAAAATCAATCTTTCATGAAATCACACATGAAAGAGACCAAATTAAAGCTACACATGTTGTGAATCTAGCCAACATGTCTTAATTCCAAAAAGGATTTACGGTGAAAGCACACCAAAAGATTATGTTAGGTCAGTACATAGCCACAGAAAAACACAGCCATTTTCCCAGCCAAAGATAGGAGTCACAAAAAGCAGAAATAGAGATAAAATGAATCACTAACCTTTGATGATCTTCATCAGATGACACTCATAGGACACCATGTTACACAATACATGTATGTTTTGTTCGATAATGTGCATATTTATATCCACAAATCTCAGTTTACATTGGTGCCATGTTCAGAAATGTCTCCAAAATATCCGGAGAAATTGCAGAGAGCCATAAATAACAGAAATACTCATCATAAACTTTGATGAAAGATACATGTTTTACATAAAATTAAAGATACACTTGTTCTTAATGCAACAGCTGTGTCAGATTTCCAAAAAGCTTTACGGAAAAAGCAAACCATGCAATAATCTGAGACGGCGCTCAGATATAAACAACATTTCTCCGCCATGTTGGAGTCAACAGAAATACGAAATTACATCATAAATATTCCCTTACCTTTGATGATCTTCATCAGAATGCACTCCCAGGAATCCTAGTTCCACAATGAATTGTTGTTTTGTTCGATAATGTCCATTATTTATGTCCAAGTAGCTACTTCTGTTAGCACATTTAGTACACATATCCAAACGTTCGCGCAGATCCAGGCGAACGTCGGTACGAAAACTTCAAAAAGTTATATAACAGGTCGAATAAACTTGTCAAACTAAGTAGAGAATCAATCTTTAGGATGTTGTTATCATAAATATTCAATAACATTCCAACCAGAGAATTCCTTTGTGTCTATAGAAGTAATGGAACGCAAGTCAATATCATGTGGAATGCGCGTGACCAGGAACTGGCACTCTGCCAGACCACTGACTCAAACACCTCCCATCCGGCCCCACGTCGTAGAGGCTTCATTCAACGTTCTACAGAATGTTGACATCTAGTCAACATTCTGGCGTAGGAAGTGCAAACAGATCCATATCTCACTGGGATTTCAATAGGCGATGAGTTGAAAATCGACCAGCCGCAAAATTCTCACTTCCTGTTTGGATTTTTTCTCAGGTTTTTGCCTGCCATATGAGTTCTGTTATACTCACAGACATCATTCAAACAGTTTTAGAAACTTCAGAGTGTTTTATATCCAATAGTAATAATAATATGCATATATTAGCATCTGGACAGAGTAGGAGGCAGTTCACTCTGGGCACGCTATTCATCCAAAGTGAAAATGCTGCCCCCTATCCTAGAGAAGTTAATCAGAACAACAGTTTTCAGCTGTGCTAACATAATTGCAAAAGGGATTTCTAATGATCAATTAGCCTTTTAAAATTATAAACTTGGATTAGCTAACACAACGTGCCATTGGAACACAGGAGTGATGGTTGCTGATAATGGGCCTCTGTACGCCTATGTAGATATTCCATAAAAAAATCTGCAGTTTCCAGCTACAATAGTCATTTACAACATTAACAATGTCTACACTGTATTTCTGATCAATTTGATGACATTTTAATAGACAAAAATGTGCTTTTCTTTCAAAAACAAGGACATTTCTAAGTGACCCCAAACTTTTGAACGGTAGTGTATATGCCGTGCATTCGGGAAGTTTTCAGACCCCTTGACTTTTTCCACATTTTGTTATGTTACAGCGTTATTCTAAAATTGATTTAAAAAATGTTTTCCTCATCAATCTACACATAATACCCAATAATGACGAAGTGAAAACAGGTTTTTAGAAATGTTTGCAAATCTATAAAAAATATACCTTATATACATTAGTATTCAGACCCTTTGCTATGAGCTTCGAAATTGAGCTCAGACGCATCCTGTTTTCATTGAGATGTTTCTACATCTTGATTGGAGTCCACCTGTGGTAAATTCAATTGATTGGACCTGATTTGGAAAGGCACACACCTGTCTATATGTGACTAGTTTCAGGAAACTAGGCGTATGTCGTGCGTCACTACTTCACAGGAGAGCCATTTGAACATCAACTTTTTTTTTTATCAATATGCGTTTTTTGGGCAAAAATGCCTTCTGGAACATGTGAATTTTCACGTCCCTTAATAACAAACTTGTATGCCATCTGTAAATATGAATACAATTGTTAAATGACATGCCTAGTTTGTTAAGCCACAGAAAAATGCAGCAACCTTCCTGCTAGCCATGATAATGATAATGAGTTGGCTGGACATGAGAGATGAGTTTGGATTGGTCTGACATGTAGCAGGCTTCTGTCTGTAACATGAGCTGGTCAGTATGTGTAGGTAATCCTTTCTAACACGGCTTTAAAAATATATATATATCATGTAGTAGAACTGCATAAGCGTTGCTCTCCCCTTTTTGAAGGACCAAGTTTTGAAATCAGTGGAATTAGAATATGATAGCTAAGGAGATGGAGAAGACCTGTCTCCAGATTACATCTTCAAACTAAGGGCAACCGTGGCATCCGTGACAGCGAGGGAGAAGCGTTCATCCATGTTTACGGGTAAGATAGTTTAGCTAGCTACATTTTCAGATATTACACGTTTCTAATTTTGTCAGAACGTTAAAGTGTACTGTTAGCTAGCTAACATTACATGTATGATCCGTGTAGTTATATTATTAGTATCTCAGAGCCATTTACATTGCTAGTTATAGCCTAATGTTAGATAGCTAACGTTGAACCTGGTTGGTTAGCTACCTACAGATTCATGCAGGGTAGTAACATTATGAGTTGGGATTATGGTTCATTGTTTAGCTAGCTAGCTGCATGTCCAAACAAAAGACCCTGTAAGTAATCATTTCAATAGAATGTTCATGATGTCACTGCGACAACTGCCGATAGACGTAGCTGGTAAATTCGCTCTGAATAACATGAAAACAGCCTAACCAGCTATGCTAGGGTAAGTAAAATGGTAGTCAGGTGTTCTCTCATTTGTCCTGGAAGCAGCTAGCAAGCTAGCCAACATTAGCCAGTTAGCTTGGGTGCTTGACTGCCATTGTGAGGTCAGAACGTTCGGATCAACCCGATTTCTCGGCCAGAGGGTCCAGTGTGCGCTCTGAACGCTCTGTATTTACGAATGGACAATCTGACAACGCTCTGATTTTAAGAATGCCCAGAGCACAATCTGGCACTCCAGATTAAATTCACAAACCCAGCCGTAGTATAAACCAGCCTTTAGTCTTGAAATCTTTGGTTGTTTAGTACATTTTGGTGTACCAAAACATTCAAGGGTTATTTTCTCAAAAGTGAGGTTACAAGTTTATCAACTTTCAAAGCAGAATTAATTTCCCATTGTTCCTCAACTGTGGATTAAAGTCTCTACTTTAATCCAATGTAAAAAACACAATTTCAAATGTTGCTACATAAGACCGAATCGAGCCAGTCGGTCACATTTAAGGTCCCACAGTTGACAGTGCATGTCAGAGCAAAAACCAAGCCTTCAGGTCGAAGGAATTGTCCATAGAGCTCCGAGACAGTGTCCCCAAGAACACAGTGGCCTCCATCATTCTTAAATGGAAGAAATTTGGAACCACCAAGACTCTTCCTAGAGCTGGCCTCACGGCCAAACTGAGCAATCGGGGGAGAATGGCTTTGGTCAAGGAGGTGACCAAGAACCTGATGGTCACTTTGACAGAGCTCCAGAGTTCCTCTGTGGAGATGGGAGAACCTTCCAGAAGGACAACCATCTCTGCAGAACTCCACCAATCAGGCCTTTATGGTAGAGTAGCCACATGGAAAGTACTCCTCAGTAAAAGGCACATGACAGCCCACTTGGATTTTTTTCAAAAGGCACCTAAAGACTCTCAGACCATGAGAAACAAGATTCTCTGGTCTGATGAAACCAAGATTGAATGAACTCTTTTTCCTGAATGCCAAGCGTCACGTCTGGAGGAAACGTGGCACCATACCTCGGGTGAAGCATGGTGGTGACAGCATCATGCTGTGGGGTTGTTTTTTAGTGGCAGGGACTGGGAGACTAGTCAGGATTGAGGGAAATATGAAAGTTCAGACTGGGGTGAAGGTTCATCTTCCAACAGGACAACAACCCTAAGCACACAGGCAAGTCAATGCAGGAGTGGCTTCGGGACAAGTCTCTGAATGTCCTTGAGTGACTTGTATCGTCATACCCAAGAAGACTCGAGGCTGTAATCTCTGCCAAAGGTACTTCAACAAAGTACAGAGTAAAGGGTCTGAATACTTATGTAAATGTGATATTTCAGTTATTTGCTAAAATTTCTATAAACCTGTTTTCTTTGTCATTGTGGGATATTGTGTGTAGATTGATGAGGAAAGAATTACATTTAATCAATTTAAAAATAAGACTGCAACTTAACAAAATGTGGAAAACGTCAAGGGATCTAAATTCTTTCCGAATGGACTGTATACACTCCGAACTCCAACGTTGCTTGTCCTAATGTTTTTATATTTCTTAATTCGTTCTTTTACTTTTAGATGTGTGTGTATTGCTGTGAATTGTTAGATATTACTGCACTGTTAGAGCTAGGAATAGAAGCATTTTGTTACTCCCGCAATAACATCTGCTAAAAATGTGTAAGCAACCAATAACATATGATTTGATTAGATTTTTCTCTCAAAAAGATAGGTTTCAAAATTATTAGCACCGCTAAAGATTCTTGTAAATAAAATTGAACAAAATTAAATATGCATTAACATTATACTTTTTAATACAGCTTAAGAAACTGTAGTGTGGCCTTTCATGGCTTGCTATTTCACTGGGGTATAAAAATGAGGTAAAACGCATATAAAATCAATTTGTCATCCATCACCATGAGAAAAGGCAAAGAGCTCACAAACCAAAAGAGACAAATGTTTGTTGACCTTCATAGATCAGGCAATGGGCACAAACAACGGCTATAAAACTAATTAAGAAGTTTAAAACTATTGGAACAGTGGTAAACTTGCCTGGTAGAGGATGCATGTGTTTCTTGTCCCAATGCACAGAGAGGCAAAGATAAGTCCAAGGGCCACAGTTGGAGAATTACAGAACTTGGTCACATATTGGGGTCACCAAATCTTTAACACTATAAAAGACTGGCCTAGATTGACCCCCCTTCGAGCCAATGACGTGTCTTTTAGATGTCAATATTATAACAGTCTAATAAACACATTTCATACATGCTATAGACAGGGTTGGGTATATACTTTCTTAATGTAATCCATTACAGTTACTAGTTACCAGTAATGTAACTTTTGGATTACCCTAATCTCATTACATTCAGTTACTTTTAGAATACTTTACCCTTAAGAGGCATTACATGAAGACAAAACTGTATGTTACCAGTTGAATGACATCTATTGCAGGATAAATCAATGTTAAGGTTTACATAGCTGGCCATATATGGAAGTACAATTTTACTGTATGAGTTGGTTATGTAGGCTTCTTCTAACCCATCCCTTTCTACTACATATAATAATACGATTAAATTATATATTTACATTAAAAACCAAAGCCGATCAGCATTCCAGTCATTCCAATACATGTTATACCCCTTGATCTTCTAGAATAGGACTTGGAAATATGGAGGTATAGATTAGCCATAATGTTTTTTCTGAACATGACCCCAAAACGAAAGACTTATTAGCCAGCCCTACTCTGTTGTTTATGATTTTGTTGTCATGATTGGCATGACTGATTGGGCTCATTGATTCGAGTTATATAAATGCTACGCTGATGGTATGGCATACTTTGAGCACTACTGAAAAGTGCTATTTACATGTGAAAAATGAATGCCAAATGCTTTTTGTTTACCTTTTTGTTGATGACACTGATATCTTGATAATATGCAGCTGTTTAAAAGGCAAATCCACAGATGAAACAATAATAAAATCGTTGCCTCGCCTCTGTTTTGGTAAAAAGCTGAGGGATGGGCCTGGAAAAATCTAATCACTCTCAGATGAATAGACAGAGCTATGGATGTAAGGACTGACCATCCATGATATAAAATGATTGTTTTAACCATGTTTACAATGTTTTCAAACATTGGAGAAAAGCAACCGTATGTTTTGGGTTCTCATGGAGTTTGACAGTTGAACTAAGCTCGTGAGGCATTTAAGAAATTATATTCTTCAAGAATCAATGGATATATATACTGTATATATACACTGCTCAAAAAAATAAAGGGAACACTTAAACAACACAATGTAACTCCAAGTCAATCACACTTCTGTGAAATCAAACTGTCCACTTAGGAAGCAACACTGATTGACAATAAATGTCACATGCTGTTGTGGAAATGGAATAGACAACAGGTGGAAATTATAGGCAATTAGCAAGACACCCCCAATAAAGGAGTGGTTCTGCAGGTGGTGACCACAGACCACATCTCAGTTCCTATGCTTCCTGGCTGATGTTTTGGTCACTTTTGAATGCTGGCGGTGCTTTCACTCTAGTGGTAGCATGAGACGTCACTATTAAGGCACCATTGCTGCCTTACCTGCAAGCATTTATTGAAGTTGAATCATCGCTGACAGCGGTCGCACCATTGGAAGACAGGATGGACTGTAGCCTACAAAAGCCTATTTCTGCTCTTTTCCCACAATCCATCAAACCGATTTTGCGTGTCATCATAGTGGTCTCTGACTTGTGGTCAGACTCACTCAAGTGGAACAAACTCAAATTTGCGCCTTTTTTCAATGCTGATTTGAATGTCATTGAGAAAACAGAGAAGTGTCAAACATCCTTTCTGAATGTAAAAGTAATCCTCGAAGTAATCATCTAGTTTAAAAAAGTATCTGTAATCTGATTACAATATTTTAGCTGGTAACGTAACAGATTACAGTTACCGTTTTTTTTATAATCCCTTACATGTAATCCGTTACTCCCCAACCCTGCCTGTAGAATTGTTTTGTTTTTGTTTGTGTCTACGAAGGTCTTACGTAACATTAGAATACGAAATAAAATGTATTTCAAAGCACACTATAGCATTTTCATTAGTTTATGTAACGGTAGACTATATGTATAAATGAAAAAAACACAAAAATACCACAATTCAAGTGTTGAAATCCATAAAATGTCTAACATAACAAAGATCATTAATTATTAATTCAATAAGGGCAGGTCTTAAGGAACAAAAGGTAAGTAAAAAAATGCATTTGAAAAGAACAGAATGGCATATTTTTTGTTTAAATATACTACTGTGTTTCAAGTGTTGCATAAGGGGAGCCCGTGGAGTTGTGGTAATTTTGCCAAAAAGTTATATTTTGAAATATACCTCAAGGGGTCATTTTTAGGAGTTGTTTGACATGGATAGCTGATTAGGAAACTGCATAATCTGTTCTTTCTGATACTATATAGACATTAAAATGTCTTACCAGCTTGTGACTGAAAAAGTAAATTCCAAGTTGCTCTGTTCATCAGATTCTTCATGTCCAATTTAACGACTGATAATATTGCCAACTTAATCTTGTCTTTATTCTAACTCTATTATTACATGTGTGAAATTTGTTTCAATATAGTTTAGGTGTAGTTTTGATGGGTCATCATCAGCTGACTGACTGCCGGTGAAGGTGAATGACTTCAAATCAAATTTTATTTGTCACATGCGCCGAATACAACTTACAAGCCCTTAACCAACAATGCAGTTTTAAGAAAATACCTTAAAAAGTAAAGATAAGAATAACAAATAATTAAAAAGCAGAAGTAAATAACAAAAGCGGGGCTATCTACAGGGGGTACCGGTACAGAGTCAATGTTGCCGAGGTAATTGAGGTAATATGTACATGTAGGTAGAGTTATTAAAGTGACTATGCATAGATAATAACAGAGAGTAGCAACAGTGTATAAGAGGAGCGGGGGGGGGCAATGCAAATAGTCTGGGTAGCCATTTGGTTAGCTGTTCAGGAGTCTTATGGCTTGGGGGTAGAAGCTGTTTAGAAGCCTCTTGGACCTAGACTTGGCGCTCCGGTACCGCTTGCTGTGCAGTAACAGAGAGAACAGTCTATGACTAGGGTGGCTGGAGTCTTTGACAATTTTAAGGGCCTTCTTCTGACACCGCCTGGTATAGAGGTCCTGGATGGCAGGAAGCTTGGCCCCGGTGATGTACTGGGCCATACGCACTACCCTCTGTAGTGCCTTGCGGTCGGAGGCCGAGCAGTTGCCATACCAGGCAGTGATGGAACCAGTCAGGATGCTCTCGATGGTGCAGCTGTAAAACCTTTTGAGGATCTGTGGACCCATGCCAAATCTTTTCAGTCTCCTGGGGGGAAAAGGTTTCATTGTGCCCTCTTCATGACTGTATTGGTGTGCTTGGACCATGTTAGTTTGTTGGTGATGAGGACACCAATGAACTTGAAGCGTGCTCTGTCTTACTTTTCCTGTAGACAACAATAATCTTCTTTGTCTTGACCATGTTGAGGGAGAGGTTGTTGTCCTTGCATCACACGGTCAGGTCTCTGACCTCCTCCCTATAGGCTGTCTCATCGTTGTCGGGGATCAGGCCTAAACACTGTTGTGTCATCGGCAAACTTAATTATGATGATGGAGTCGTGTCTGGTCATGCAGTCATGAATGAACAGAGAGTACAGGAGGAGACTAAGCACGCACTCCTGAGGGGCCCCCGTGTTGAGGATCAGCGTGACGGATGTGTTGTTACCTACCCTTACCACCTGGGGGAGTCCCGTTAGGAAGTCCAGGATCCAGTTGCAGATGGAGGTGTTAAGTCCTAGCGTCCTTAGCTTAATGATGAGCTTTGAGGGCACTATGGTGTTGAACGCTGAGCTGTAGTCAATGAAAAGCAGAAAAGTGAGAACATAGACTTGCGGTGAATGTGGGGGGGGGAAAATTACTCCCTCTTTAAACTGCTTACAACACACATTCTTTATTATTTAGGAAATGTCAAGGACGGGGGACATTACTTAAAAAATGTCAGAGTAATAAAACATATACCTTCATTTTGCGTCCACATGATGCTCTCGGCTTTTCTGGTGTTAATATACAATCAGACGCCACCTCCATGCCAATAGGCTCTTTGGAGGGGTTGGCAGAAAAAAGCCTTATTGAGAGCAACCAACAAATCTAAACGCCTCAAGCTTGCTAAAATCACATTGGCACTTGTATTGGAACCAGATGCTATGGCGATTTGAGCCGAAAATAGAGGTCTATTGCCATGCACACCAACAGAGCAGAAAAGAACCTCATACCTACTTTAATTTGAAGTGGTGGATATTTTATGTTATGGGGCTGTTTTGCTTCCACTGGTCCTGGGCCCTTGTTAACCCCATTGAAAACCTGTGGTTTGAATTGAAGAGGGCACTCCATAAGCGCAGACCAAAGGATATCAAGGATCTGGAAAGATTTTGTATGGAGGAATGGTTTAAGATCCCTCCCAATGTGTTCTCCAATCTCATAAAACATTATGGAAAAAGGATCAGTGTCGTTATCCTCGCAAGGGGAAGGTGCACAAAGTAATGAAAACGGCTGCCAATCATTTTGACAGAAGAAAATCTTCTGACTTCTATCTTTTGGAGAAGAAAAGTATTACTTGCTAACCAAAATCTTTTTCTCTGCGCTATTGTATTACTATAAAATAATATAATTGTAAAAAAAATGTAGCATACAAATTAGCTCAGTATTGGTAGTATTTATTTTATATGGTATTTTTTGCCCATCATTATCAAGGGTGCCAATAAGATTGGATTGAGCAGGGGTACATAAACCTAAAATACTACCAAAATATTATATACCAGCAAGATAACAAGGCCAGACCCCTATAGTATCAAAATGATGTGCCACTGACAGCAATCAGATGTGATCTTATTAAAAGGCACTAATGGCTTTGAGATTTGTCCCATTTCCCCGTCAGAAAGGCTGGTGAGTTTGTTAGTACTGACATCAAAGGCGGGCATGACTATGATCATCAGCGCTCTGCTCATTGACAACATCTCGCATAAATCCACTTTGAAATAGACTTAGAGCTTACACATCAAATGTGGGAGCAGAGTTTCGCTGTTAGTTGCAATTCCTTCCAGTGTGGCGGATGGGTGAATGGGTTCTTGTGATGGGAATTGCTTTAGTGTTAAATCCCAGTGTTAGAGGACACCATCTGGCATTAAATAATTCAGGACCCCACACTACCATCGAATACCAAGTCTAGTCGACACAGCATCTCTAAAAAGGGCTGGTAGCTACTTCTGATAGGGACAAACGGATATGCTGTAACATAGACAGGGACAGACACATACTGTACATAAGCATGGTGCCATGGTTCATGGATGTAAATTATTTTCACGATCACAGACCAAAGAGCATAATACAACACATTACATTTTGCACTTCTCCTCTTGAATGTATACTATTACAAGAGATGTTACTAAAGGTATCAGTGTGTTGCATCTTGAGATGGATATCACAGATGTCTATGTTTATTGGTGCCAACCTACCCCTTCCATTTGACAGCTATAGAAAAAAAGAAAAAAAGATCACAAATAAAACAACATTAAATCCATTAGGTCATCTTCCGCATGCACCTCAGACACATTCTAATGAGTTATATAAAAATGCTAATCAATTCACGAATGGAGTTTCTTTTTTTTTTGGTATACTCATTAATGCAGGGGAACAGCGATGTGCAATCTCTCTCTCCGACTATTAAAACACAATTGGGGATAGCATAAAGAGGCCTGTTAGGCACCTCAGAATAGGCAATACAGAGCAAAAGGCACTGCACATACTTTGATCTAATTACGCGTCTCACCCGGCTTCCCCATATCTCAACGGACGTTTGCGATGAGACGTGCTAGCTATAACTTATGTTAATGTGAAGCAGGGGGGAGGATATGAGAAGAGGGGTCATGACCTATAGTCTTCCTATTATGGCAGAATGCAATGGGCTCACTCGGCACAGAGAATTCCAATTGAGATGCAGTACTTGAATAGTGCATACAATATACAGTATTTGACTGCTGATTTCCTATGTGCAGGGGGATTCTTTAGTTGATATTCATCTCACACACAAACCTTTTTACGGAGAGATTCACGTTTCATATTTGAACATTTGCTTTAATCAACCCTGTTCCAATAAAATGATTGGAGTGATACTTCTACCCATTGGAGCAATACCTCTTCCCAAATTACTTTTCAGATTCTACGCAGTACACTTGTATGATGAGGAAGAACATTGTATTGAGCCATACAAATAATATCTGCTACAGATCCGAAAGATGAAACACAGGGAATTTAAGCTGTCGAAACTATCCTGAACTAAGACAGCCTGGTACCTCTCACTGGCTGTGGGAAGACCTTTCTGTTTCTCCCTTCATTCAACACACCTCACTGCCCCACAATAGTGCCAGTCTCGCTTTAACAGTAATGGAGCTCAACATGATGAATAAGATGTGTATATGCTTATTAAAAATGGCTAACGAAGCGTTGAGGTTAATTATGCGTGCACGTCGCTCGCTGTATCCCTGGCCACAGTGATTCAAAACGCAGGTTATTATTACATCCTACAGTATAAACCCAGGCAAGATAAAAACACTACATTTTAACATTGTATCAATGTTGCAGATACATTTTATGTATTAATGTCAAATTTGAATTACTCTTGAGAATGCAATTAAGAGTCCCACCACTCCCACACACAAATATGTTAACACTTAGCAGGATTATTGTATCCCAAAAACCTCATAGGGGACCTGAAAAAGAAGTAGTATGATGACAGTATGTAAAAATAGGAGTAGGAGTTGTTCAAATGTACTTAGTTGATAGCTCTAGGGGGTTAAAAGTGATAACTTGGCTGTTTGTGGGATTCCTGCAGGGTACAGGGTGTTCCCATTACATAATTTGCTTGGCATTGGCCTTATTGTAGCCAATAATCCCAGATACCCCCTCCTGCTTACATTCACAGCCCTGGGCTTAGCGTTGAGGATGTTAGCCAAATATTCCCTTCTCTAAGAACTTTTTTGTAAAAAAGTTTCAAAAGCTTCATCCTGGGATTTGTTTCTTAAATTCCCACAATACTTTTCTCAACATTTTGCCCGGTGAGCTACAGTGAGCTACAGTGCATAAAGAAAACAAGAACTGTAGTGATTTACTGTAGATCAGTGGATGCATGAAGTCCTTGTATATCCATCGTACTAAAATGAACATACCACCCCACATGCATGTTCTACATACTAAACAAACATACATTCTCATTATGCTAGATATTATGTAGGTATGCGATTCCGAACAAAGAATTAATGTTCTATAGCTCCTCAGACTCCAATTTTATAAGTGTGTGGTTAATGGTTTGTAAGCTAATTTCCCAAAGTGCTCATCGTGTGACTGGCTATATCAAATGAGCACCTAAGAGGCAAGCTAAACAAAGCACCTCATTCTCCTAGCGGTACTGACAGAAGACTAGGGAGAGAAAAAAATCGCCCTGCTTTAAATTGGCTGTGGCAGATTACATTTGACTTTTTAAAGGATGGAAATCCATTCTCTTGATGACATTCTGCAAGCGAGAGAGGAAGAGAGCGAGAGAGAGCGAGAGAGAGAATACTCCCTTCCTCAGATTCCACAACAGAACACAGAGAAGATTTAGACAGTCACTAGATGACAGTCACTGGGAAATTCAACAGTAACAGAATGATGCTGACTTCACTTCATATAGACTCTTCACTTTAAAATATACATCAAGCAAAATACAATGATTGCAAAGAAACAATTCCACATCAACAGAATGGCGCTGAAACTATTATTTTTCACTTTTCAAACCAAAACCATTGTTTGCTAAGTTAAACAGACCGTTTTTTTTTACATTTACTCGAAGAACAGTGCAGATGTAAAGTTTGGTAGAAGTTTCCAAAAACTCTGTTAATTACTTAGTCATAATTAAGTTTCAAAGATGTCTGCAGAAAGAATGGGGTGTCAGCTATGATATGACATCTTGAGTTTGAGAAGGGAAAAAAAACGATTTTGGTGAAATGGATTAACACCCAGTAACAGAATGTTGGTTATCAGAATGTTGGTAACAGAATGACATCATGGGTCCCTGATCTGTACTATACAGAAATGCATAATTATGCATGTCATTCTCTTCACGGTGATGTATGCTGGATAGGCACACAAATGTTTTTCTTTTGGGGCATTATTCTATTCACTGGCAACTGGCAATGAGCTCCACCCCCAAACAAGACCAAATTTGGTTGGTCTGGACTGGACCAAATCTGTACCAATCATACAGTTGGTACAAGTCGGAAGTTTACATTTAGGTCAGTTAGGATCACAACTTTATTTAAGAATGTGAAATGTCAGAATAATAGTAGAGAGAATGATTTATTTCAGTTTGTATTTCTTTCATCACGTTCCCAGTGGGTCAGAAGTTTACATACACTCAATTAGTATTTGGTAGCATTACCTTTAAATTGTTTAACTTGGGTCAAACGTTTTGTGTAGCCTTCCACAAGCTTCCCAAAATAAGTTGGGTGAATTTTGGCCCATTCCTCCTGACAGAGCTGGTGTAACTGAGTCAGGTTTGTAGGCCTACTTGCTCGCACACGCTTTTTCAGTTCCTACCTCATGATGCCATCTATTTTGTGAAGTGCACCAGTCCCTCCTGCAGCAAAGCACTCCCACAACATGATGCTGCCACCCCTGTGCTTCATGGTTGGGATGGTGTTCTTCGGCTTGCAAGCCCTCCCCCTTTTTCCTCCAAACATAATGATGGTCATTATGGCCAAACAGTTCTATTTTTGTTTCATCAGACCAGAGGACATTTCTCCAAAAAGTACGATCTTTGTCCCCTTGTGCAGTTGCAAACCATAGTCTGGCTTTTTTATGGCGGTTTTGGAGCAGTGGCTTCTTCCTTGCTGAGCGGCCTTTCAGGTTATGTCGATATAGGACTTGTTTTACTGTGGATATAGATCATTTTGTACCTGTTTCCTCCAGCATCTTCACAGGGTCCTTTGCTGTTGTTCTTGGATTGATTTGCACTTTTCGCACCAAAGTATGTTCATCTCTAGGAGATAGAACGCGTCTCCTTCCTGAGCGGTATGACGGCTGCGTGTTCCCATGGTGTTTATACTTGCTTCCTATTGTTTGTACAGATGAACGTGGGACCTTCACGCATTTGGAAATTGCTTCCAAGGATGAACCAGACTTGTGGAGGTCGTGGCTGATTTCTTTTGATTTTCCCATGATGTCAAGCAAAGAGGCACTGAGTTTGAAGGTAGGCCTTGAAATACATCCACAGGTACACCTCCAATTGACCTAAATTATGTCAATTAGCCTTGCAGAAGCTTCTAAAGCCCTGACATCATTTTCTGGAATTTTCCAAGCTGTTTAAAGGCACAGTCAACTTAGTGTATGTAAACTTCTGACCCACTGGAATTGTGATACAGTGAATTATAAGTGAAATAATCTGTCTGTAAACAGTTGTTAGAAAAATTACTTGTGTCATGTACTAAGTAGATGTCCTATCTGACTTGCCAAAACTATAGTTTGTTAACAAGAAATGTGTGGAGTGGTTGGGAAACGAGTTTTAATGACTCCAACCTAAGTGTATGTAAACTTACGACTTCATTTGTAGATGTCCAAGTTTGGACATCACAGTATAGCACAGTACAGTGCAACGCAGTACATTAGAGTATAGTTTAGTACAGTAAGGTAAAGTAGAGAAGAGTATGGTTCAGTACAGTACAGTACTGTACAGTACAGTACAGTACAGTACAGTACAGTACAGTACAGTACAGTACACTACAGTACAGTACAGTACAGTGCACTACAGTACAGTACAGTACTGTACACTACAATAGAGTAATTTATACTGTACTCTTCTTTAGTGTGTTCTACTGTACTGTTTAAACTGTCCAAGTACCTCTGCTCCTTTGTGGATTTGGCTTTCAGCTCGACCGCCTCCAGCCTCTGGAATGTCCTCCCTGACGACCTGAAGGCAGCACTGTACAGCACTGTGCTCTACTGTACTGTACTCTGCTGTCCAACTTGTGAAACAGACATCGATGATTAGTTTACAGTCGGTCAGTGCTCAGTGGGTTAGGGGGGGGGTTACAGTGAATTGAAAGAGAGGGGGCTCATGGGTAGGTGTCAGTAAGAGCTAGGAGAGGTGACATTAGCTGGAGAGAGAGAGAGAGAAGAAAGATAGAGGGAAGGGTTGTCCAGACTGTTTTCACATTCTTGCTTTGACCACCATGTGAGAGAAAGAGAAAGAAAACAGTTATGAGCAATGTTCCCTCACTGAGCAAATTTCAGCACAAACTTGAACGTGGTGAAAATTCTGTGAACACAGTTACAGTTTCAGACAGTGGTCAAGTAGGCTACTGTGGCTATTTGAACATAATGTAGGTCTACCAGAGTGGCCTACCATCAAAAACAAAAACAGCCAATGTGTAGTGTTCAGTGTAGGACTACTGTGCCTGTCATGAGACTTATGAAAAAAAACATGCAGGGCTTGACATTAACCTGTTTATCCACTTGTCCTTAAGACAAGGTGATTGAAAATGTTGTTGTGTTTTTTGATGCAAGAAACCACTTTACAAAATAAAATACATTATTATTCCCATACCATTATCAGACAAAAATATGCTACCCTCTGCCTATTGGCTACTTAGCTTATTCAACCCTGTCTGAAAATACAACGCTGCTCCTTTAAGACAAAAGAAAATCTCTTTACCTCACTCGCTTTTCAAAGATGTATTAAAATGTACATGTTTTGTGGTCTTGTAGGAAGCAATCACTCCCGCCATGGCTGACTACAAATTATCTATAACTGGGCTAATACTGTAACTCACTAACTAGCAAAGCATATGAACAAATGTGCACTCGAGGCTACATGCAGCTCTCACTTTGATCTAAAAAAAAGCACATCTACTCACAACCGCTCATGCTGTTAACGCAGTCCAGTTCAAAGTGGATGGCACAGATCCATATATGGCAATGGTCAATATGCATATAGGCCTACTGCAGCTCTGATTGGTTATGCCACACAGGTCTATGTAGAGTATGGGCTGAGTCCTGTGTGTCAATGCAATATAATCCTCCTCCGATTGTCACGCCCTGACTTTAGTTATATTTGCTTTCTTTATTATTTGGTTAGGTCAGGGTGTGACAAGGGTGGTTTGTTTAGTTTTTGTATTGTCTAGGGGTTTTTGTCTTGTCTAGGGTTTTTGTTATCTATGGGGATTTTGTATTGTCTAGGGGTATGTAGGTTGATGGTGGACTGGATGGGTTCCCAATCAGAGACAGCTGTTTTTCGTTGTCTCTGATTGGGGAGCCTATTTAGGTTGCCATTTTCCAAGTTGGTTTTGTGGGTAGTTGTCCTTGTTAGTTGCCTGGATGCACTACGTTGGCGTCATGTGTCGTTGTGATATTATTGTTTTGTTGGCGACATCGGTAAATAAGTATGTACGCTCAAAACGCTGCGCCTTGGTCCACTCCTTTAAACGGCCATGACACCGATGCGTTCTGTCTACAACAACATCTACTGCATAGTTAGTTTTGCATACTAAGTCTTGCATAGTTCATTTTGTTTTGGTAAATTGTATTGAAAGTGACTAATATTGCATTGATTCGATCACAATTCCCACAGTAATAGGAAACATTGATAGTGTTAACTAAGGGGGAAAACTCTAGAAAATTGAGTGAAGTTCAATCTCGTGCTTCTCTGCGGGGGCTGATATTTCTTCATGCGCAGCTTAGAGGAAACATTGGTTATGAGCTGAACATAACATAACTGCCAACTGTGGTTTGTGACTACTATGAATTCCCATTGTAGCCAATTCAGTTAGTCAATCTGTTACTGATTGTTTAGTCATTCTGTTACCGATTGGGTAACAAAATGACGCGTTTTCATCAATAAATAAATCATAAACCAAATTGTTATCAGTAAAAACCCTAGAACTAATTGGTAGGTCTACCTTACCTTGTTTCTTCTGTGAACTTTCATTATCCTCCCTCCTCTTAAAAGGAGGATAGAATAGAATACCTAGGATAGGATAAAGTAATCCTTCTAACCCCCCCCCCCCCCCTTAAAAGAGTTAGATGCACTATTGTAAAGTGGTTGTTCCACTGGATATCATAAGGTGAATGCACCAATTTGTAAGTCGCTCTGGATAAGAGCGTCTGCTAAATGACTTAAATGTAAATGTAAATGTCCTCATGAGGAAGAGACATTATAAAATATCTTAAAGATATGTGGGATTTTGGTAACAGAATGACCAGACACTAGGCAATACTTCTTACATTTATAGAAGGCAAATCATTTCTGATGAAAAACAAAATATAAATTTTGACACAAGTTGGCAGGGGTCTCTAATTTATTTCTAATACTTTTGAAGACTTTTTTGCTAGAAATCTTCTAAGACCCCATTTCAATCTGTTTGACCAGAAATCAAAGCCTTTGCTTATTCCAAATTTTGGGGATGGAAAAATGTTGAAAAATGTATATATGACTTAATTTCTAAAAATAAATACAGATTCTTAGCTGTCATTTGACACCAAACTCCTATGAACTTCACATGTTAGTGCTTATGGGGCTTTTTACATGGAAATATCCAGTTAAACGAACCATATGCGCAATAACTACTCTAATAAATGTCCAATGGAAATCGAACAAAAACACATCACAAAATGTGGTATCAGAATGACAGCACAAACAGCACAAATGTAACGCTCTGGGTGTCGGGGGGTGTGAAGTCAGACGCAGGAACAACAGAGAGTTCAATACGGTGCTTTTAATGCACAACCGGCAAACAAATGTCCATACGGACTTACTGGGTGTCACAAACAAATGTCCCAACTACGGAAGACAAAACCCAGTCCAAAATACATTTGTTAAACGGGAAAAACAAATACGTTCATCCACTCCCGAATCCAAAACTACAAATGAACAATCCCGCACAAAGAAGCGTACGGGCTGGCTGACTAATAAAGCCACACTAATTAGCAATCACCTAAACACAGGTGTAACAAATAAACACATAAGGAGGGGGAGGAAAAAGAGTCAGTGGCAGCTAGCAGGACGGTGACGACGACCACCGAGCGCCACCCGAGCGGGAAGGAGAGCCTGCCTCGGTTGAAGTCGTGACAACAAACCGTCATTCTGTTATCAAACTTTGCATCTGCACTGTTCTTCAAGTATAATCTTCAGTGAAAATTGGTGAAAGTCGTCCTCGTGCATTGAATTGTATGGTTTGCTTAACTTTGCAATCATTGGTTTTTCTTTGGCATCCATTTTGAAGTGAAAAATCTGAGTCTCAGCATAATTTTGTTACTTTGGAATTGCCTATCTACCATGTTCATTGGGTACTGACTAGACAAGAAGGTGCCATATTCAACCATAAAATAAAAGGCTTTTCCTATTAAGCTCTGGCAGTCAGGTGATTTTCCCAACAATAAGAACTGTCATAGATATATCTGCCATATAATGCACTCCCTAATAGCCATGACGTTGTGAATTTATGCAGTGCACATCTGACCTGAGGCCTGTCAAATCTGGACCTGACGGGAAAACCCACCAAATTGCCTGATTTTGGCACTTTCAGAAAAAGGACGACTGATTGTCAAACTTGTTGAATTATTGTCTCCTACCCATATAATACCCATGAAATGTGAAAAAGCAGGGGGAGCACAGGGGAATCTGTTCCTGTTGCGCTGAGCTTAACCCCTGCAAATGCGTCAAATCACAGCCAAACCCTTCTGTGTGCCTTTGGTAATGGTTCAAAATGACAAGATTTCAAGTGCTACTTCTTGCAGGGTAGACAAAAGCATTGTGTTAAATGTTTTTCATAGCATTGGTCTATCCTGGCAACTGAATTTGGCAACAGAAAGTGAGAATATGCATCAGAATATTGAACAATGTTAATCTGTAATAATAACCCGATTGTAGCTTGAGACAGTTGTTGTGGTGTCTCCAGTGTCAGGTTGGAACAAACTTGCATACCCCATAAACTTGTCATAAAAAAACATATTGAGGATCTGTGTCAGTGCAATAACAGTATATTTATAAGAATAGCATAGGGGTTCAACATAAACCAAGCAAGAATGATTTAAACATCAACATATTAATAGTCCTATCAGAGCCAAACGTCCAAAGAGCAAATCCACAATGTAAATAAAAAAAGTGATCCGACTTTTCTGGACCTTTCTTCCTGACAGCTAAAGGTCCCGAAGCTTCTGCGCATGTGCAGGATTTTCTACTTTACACATTCTCTGCCTCTACTCGTAGAGAACAGGCTACTCTGGCGAATGGTGCTCATTTAATGAAGTTAGATCAAAGCTCAATCAATGTCTGCAAGATCACATAATTATAGTATTCTACACAACATAACTGAATATAATAGAATAGTATAACGCTATATGACAAAAAACACCACCTTATTTCTTATGAGATTTTAGGATGATTGTGCGACTGGTAAAAATGTTCTCTCATTTAGCCAAAACTCAACAGCGAGCCACTAGGCAAAATATGTGCTTGACTTAAACTTACCATGGGTAGGCTATGCTAGAGTTTGTTAACACCATCTTCTAAAATATGTGTTCACTGTGCATAATTCAAAACAACACTGTGCATAACTAAGAACCCCTAAATGCATATTCCCGTGAAACTGATTGAGATCAAACGCTTGTCATGCAGATGCTGCATTGTAAAACGTGAAGAATTATCATTCACGTTTGACAGTGAGAAATGTGAAGGGAAGGTGACCACAAAAATGTATGCGTAAAGTAGAGGGAAAGAAACACATGCACAGAACGTGATACAGACTGGGGAGGTTACCTACGGTTACCTACGGATCTGGAGCCTCGCCAACAAAAAAACTTTTGTCCTACCAGAAACTCCAGTTTGGGTCTTTGAGTTTTGAAAAGAAGTTCAAGGCCAAATCTAACGAGATGGATACAGTATGTAGTGAAAGAGCACACTTTTAGAAAAAAAGTTCCAAAAGGGTTCTTCGGCTGTCCCCTTAGGAGAACCCTTTTTGTTTCCAGGTAGAACCCTTTTTGGTTCAAGGTACAACGCTTTGGGGTTCCGTGTAGAACCATCTGTGGAAACAATTCTACATTGAACCCAAAAGGGTTCTACCTGGAACCAAAAGTGTTTTACATGGAAACAAAAAGGGTTCTTCAAAAGGTTCTCCTATGGAGACAGCCGAAGAACCCTTTAGGTTCTAGATAGCACCTTTTTTCACACCCTAGAGTGAATACTTGGTGGAAATATCTTTGGCAGCCATTACAGTTATGAATCATTTTCAATAATATTCGACTAACTTTGCACAACTCTTAGGGCAACATATGTACATAGTTTTTGTCAAAATTGCTCAAGCTCATTACATTTAGATGGGAATCATTGATGGACAGCTATACTCAAACCTTGTCTCAAATTTTCAGGCAAAAAACTCAACACCTCTTCGAAAGCCATTCTGGTCCAGTATTGTGGTGGCAGCATCATGTTATGGGTATGCTTGTCACTGGAAAGGAGGAAAGCCCACATAAAAAAGAAAACCTGCCTCAGTCTTCTAAAAAGTTTTTTTTTTCCACGGGACAATTACACACATTTTTATGCCGAAGACACAGCAGAAAGGCTTTCCAATAGGTGTTAAGTGTTCCTGAATTTGTTTTTTTATAGATTTTAATTTCACCTTTATTTAACGAGTCAAGTCAGTTAATTAAGAACAAATTCTTATTCACAATAACAGCCTACCAAAAGGCAAAAGTCCTCCTGCGGGGACGGGGGCCTTGGATTAAATAAATAAATAAATACAATATAAATGTAGGACAAAACACACATCACAACAAGAGAGACAACACAACACTACATAAAGAGAGACCTAAGACATAGCAAGACAGCAACACATGACAACACAGCATGGTAGCAACACAACATAACAACAACATGATAGCAAGATAACATGGTAGCAGCACAAAACATGGTACAAACATTATTGGGCACAGTCAACAGCACAAAGGTCAAGAAGGTAGAGACAACAATACATCACGGAAAGCAGCCACAACTGTCAGTAAGAGTGTCCATAATTGAGTCTTTGAATGAAGAGATTGAGATAAAACTGTCCAGTTTGAGTGTTTGTTGCAGCTCGTTGCAGTCGCTAGCTGCAGCGAACTGAAAAGAGGAGCGACCCAGGGATGTGTACAGTATGCTTTGGGGACCTTTAACAGAATGTGACTGGCAGAACGGGTGTTGTATGTGGAGGATGAGGGCTGCAGTAGATATCTCAGATAGGAGGGAGTGAGGCCTAAGAGGGTTTTATAAATAAGCATCAACCAGTGGGTCTTGCGACGGGTATACAGAGATGACCAGTTTACAGAGGAGTATAGAATACAGTGATGTGTTCTATAAGGAGCATTGGTGGAAAATCTGATGGCCGAATGGTATAGAACGTCTAGCCGCTCGAGAGCACCCTTACCTGCCGATCTATAAATGATGTCTTCGTAATCTAGCATGGGTAGGATGGTCATCTGAATCAGGGTTAGTTTGGCAGCTGGGGTGAAAGAGGTGCGATTACGATACGAAACCAAGTCTAGATTTAACTTTAGCCTGCAGCTTTAATATGTGCTGAGAGAAGGACAGGGCACCGTCTAGCAAGACTCCCAAAATTATTGTATGAGGTGACGACCTCAAACTCTAAACCCTAAGAGGCAGTAATACCACCTGTGGGAAGAGGGGCATTCTTCTTACCAAACCACATTACCTTTGTTTTGGAGGTGTTCAGAACTAGGTTCAGGGTAGACAAAGCTTGTTGGACAGTAAGAAAGCTTTGTTGTAGAGAATTTAACACAAAATTCGGGGAGGTGCCAGCTGAGTATAAGATTGTATCATCTGCATATAAATGTATGAGAGAGCTTCCTACTGCCTGAGCTACAGTGGGGCAAAAAAGTATTTAGTCAGCCACCAATTGTGCAAGTTCTCCCACTTAAAAAGATGAGAGAGGCCTGTAATTTTCATCATAGGTACACTTCAACTATGACAGACAAAATGAGAAGAAAAAAAATCCAGAAAATCACATTGTAGGATTTTTTATGAATTTATTTGCAAATTATGGTGGAAAATAGGTATTTGGTCACCTACAAACAAGCAAGATTTCTGGCTCTCACAGACCTGTAGAGAGGCTCCTCTGTCCTCCACTTCTTTAAGAGGCTCCTCTGTCCTCCACTCGTTACCTGTATTAATGGCACCTGTTTGAACTTGTTATCAGTATAAAAGACACCTGTCCACAACCTCAAACAGTCACACTTCAAACTCCACTATGGCCAAGACCAAAGAGCTGTCAAAGGACACCAGAAACAAAATTGTAGACCTGCACCAGGCTGGGAAGACTGAATCTGCAATAGGTAAGCAGCTTGGTTTGAAGAAATCAACTGTGGGAGCAATTATTAGGAAATGGAAGACATACAAGACCACTGATAATCTCCCTCGATCTGGGGCTCCACGCAAGATGGGGCATACCCGAGAGAATACTATAGATATCAAGAAAGCCAGTCAGTTGATTATTGACAAGTTTTTCCAAAACTTTTGATAAACAGGGCAAAATAGAAATAGGCCTATAACAGTTAGGATCAGCTTGATCTCCCCCTTTAAATACTGTGGCTGCCTTCTGTGGCTGCCTTCTGTGGCTGCCTTCCAAGCAATGGCAACCTCCCCAGAAAGGAGAGACAGGTTAAAAAGGTTGGAGATAGGCTTGGCGATGATAGGGGCAGTAACCTTAAAGAAGAAAGGGTCTAAACCATCTGACCCAGGTGGTTTTTGGGGGTCAAGTTTAAGGAGCTCCTTTAGCACCTCAGACTCAGTGACTGCCTGCAGGGAGAAACTTTGTAGCGGGGCAGGGGAAAAAGAGGAAGAAGCATCAGGGATAGTCACATTAGAATGGGTGGGAGATAAGGAAATGTTGGATGGGAAAGGAGGCATGGCTGAGTCAAATATGACTCCATCCTTAAATTATGACTTAAATCTTAAATCTGCTTTAACAAATCTGAGACAAGGTTTGAAAAGTGCTGTCCATCAATGATTCCCAACTAAATGTACTTAACTTAAGGAATTTTGGCAAAAACAATGGATATATGTTGCCCTAAGAATTGTGCAAGGTTGGTAAAATCTTATTCAAAATGATTCACAGCTGTAATGCCTGACAAAGGTGCTTCACCAAGTACACTACATGACCATCGCACTGATGTTGGGTAATAGGGCCTGGCTCGCAGTCGGCGTTCCAATTCATCCCAAAGGTGTTCGATGGGGTTAAGGTCAGGGCTCTGTGCAAGCCAGTCAAGTTTCTCCACACCGATCTCGACAAACCATTCTGTACGGACCTCGCTTTATGCAAGGGGGCATTGTCATGCTGAAACAGGAAAGGGCCTTCCCCAAACTGTTGCCACAAAGTCGGAAGCGCAGAATCGTCTAGAATGTCAGTGTATGCTGTAGTTTTAAGATTTCCCTTCAGTGGAACTAAGGGGCCTAGCCTGAACCATGAAAAATAGCCCAAGACCATTATTCCTCCTCCAACAAACTTTATAGTTGGCACTATGCATTTGGGCTGGTAGCTTTCTCCTGGCATCCGCCAAACCCAGGTTCGTCCGTCATACTCCCAGAAGTTGAAGCATGACTCATCCCTCCAGAGGACGCTTTCCACTGCTTCAGAGTCCAATAGCGGCGAGCTTTACACCACTCCAGCCGCCGCTTGGCATTGCTTATGGTGATCTTAGGCTTGTGTGCAGCTGCTTGACCATGGAAACCAATTTCCTGAAGCTCCCAACGAACAGCCTTTGTTGCTCCTAGATGTTTCCTCTACATAATAACAGCACTTACAGTTGACCAGGGCAGCTGGAAAGGAAAGGTTGGAAAGGTGACATTGTTGGAAAGGTGACATTGTATGACGGTGCCACGTTGAAAGTCACTGAGCTCTTCAGTAAGGCCATTCTACTGCCAATGTTTGTCTATTGAGATTGCATGGCTGTGTGCTTTATTTTATACACCTGTCAGAAATAGGTGTGGCTAAAATAGTCAGAATACAGTAATTCAAAGGGGGGTCCACATACTTTTGTATATGTAGTGTATTAATTCTGGGGTGTGAAGATATACGCAGTCAACACATCCTCATGATTCTCTTGACATTTTGAAACATTTCTAGAATTGTTCTTTCACTTTGAAAACATGGAATAGGTTGTGTAGATTAATAGGAATAAAATCCTATTTAATCTCTTTTCATATGTATCAAATCAAATGTTATTTGTCGCATGCGCCGAATACAACAGGTGTAGACCTTACAGTGACATGCTTACTTACAAGCCCTTAACCAGCAACGCTTTAAGAAGTTTTAAGAAAAAATAAGTGTTAAGTAAAAAAATAGATAAGTAAAAAATTGAAAATAAAAATAACAAATAATTAAACAGCAGCAGTAAAATAACAATAGCGAGGCTATGTACAGGGGGTACGGGTACAGAGTCAATGTGCGGGGGCACCGGTTAGTCGAGGTGATTGAGGTAATATCCACATGTAGGTAGAGTTAAAGTGATTATGCATAGATAATAAACAGAGACTAGCAGCAGCGTAAAAGAGGGGTCTGGGTAGCCCATTGATTAGCTGTTCAGGAGTCTTATGTCTTGGGAGTAGAAGCTGTTTAGAAGCCTCTTGGACCTAGACCTCTGCTCCGGTACCGCTTGCCGTGCGGAAGCAGAGAGAACAGACTATGACTCGGGTGTCTGGAGTCTTTGACAATTTGTAGAGCCTTCCTCTGACACTGCATGATATAGAGGTCCTGGATGGCAGGAAGCTTGGCTCCAGTGATGTACTGGGCCATACGCACTACCCTCTATAGTGCCTTGTGGTCGGAGGCCGAGCAGTTGCCATACCAGGTAGTGATGCAACCAGTCAAGATGCTCTTGACGGTGCAGCTGTAGAACCTTCTGAGGATCAGAGGACCCATGCCAAATCTTTTCAGTCTCCTGAGGGGGAATAGGCTTTGCCGTGCCCTCTTCACGACTGTCTTGGTGTGTTTGGACAATGATAGTTTGTTGGTGATGTGAACACCAAGGAACTTGAAGCTCTCAACCTGCTCCACTACAGCACCGTCGATGAGAATGGGGGCGTGCTCGGTCCTCCTTTTCCTGTAGTCCACAATCAGCTCCTTTGTCTTGGTCATGTTGAGGGAGAGGTTGTTGTCCTGGCACCACATGGCCAGGTCTCTGACCTCCTCCCTATAGGCTGGCTCATCGTTGTCGGGGGTCAGGCCTACCACTGTTGTGTCATCTGCAAACTTGATGATGGTGTTGGAGTCGTGTCTGTCCATGCAGTCATGAATGAACAGTGAGCACAGGAGGGGACTGAGCACGTACCCCTGAGGGGCCCCCCTGTTGACGATCAGCGTGGCGAATGTGTTGTTACCTAACCCTACCACCTGGGGGAGGCCCTTCAGTAAGTCCAGGATCTAGTTGCAGCGGGAGGTGTTAAGTCCCAGGGTCCTTAGCTTAGTGATGAGCTTTGAGGGCACTATGGTGTTGAACTCTGAGCTGTAGTCAATGAATAGCATTCTCACATAGGTGTTCCTTTTGTCCAGGTGGGAAAGGGCAGTGTTAAGTGCAATAGAGATTGCATCATCTGTGGATCTGTTGGGGTGGTATGCAAATTGGAGGGGGTCTAGGGTTTCTGGGATAATGGTGTTGATGTGAGCCATGACCAGCCTTTCAAAGCACTTCATGGCTACAGATGTGAATGCTACAGGTTGGTAGTCATTTAGGCAGGTTACTTTAGAGTTCTTGGGCACAGGGACTATGGTGGTCTCCTTGAAACATGTTGGTATTACAGACTCAGTAAGGGACAGGCTGAAAATGTCTGTGAAGACACTTGCCAGTTGGTCAGCACATGCTCTGAGTTTTAAGGCAGAAAAATGTGAAGACTGTGCAAAGGGTGTGTAGACTTTCACTAGCAACTGTATATGGTCCATTCACGTGCTTGTCAGAGCTTCCTATTTCCTAGTTTTTGTTTCATTCATGTGCTTTTTGGTTGGAACAATTCTTCAATCAGTAAGATTTCAGCTAGCTTGATAAGCTAGCTAATGTTGCTTATAATAAAGTTAGCTAGCTTGCTTGAAGATATTCTCCATTACTTTTGTACACTTTTTATCCAGTAGTTCTAAAAGTAGCTCTCACAAGCCATAAGTGGTCCTTTCATTGCTCTCTCTCTCTCGCTCTCTGCTGTGTGTGCACCTTGCTAGAGCTGTCATTCAAATGGTGAGGGGCTGAGGCTCATGGCTAGAACTAGGGGGCTGACCCACGTGGGGGAAAATGTTGGGAAAATGGAGCAGAGCAGCTTCCAGAAAAACAGTTGCTGTTTAACGAGGGCTTTCATGGCTAATTGACGTAAAATGTAGTTATGCTCACAGATTATGCATGTACAGATTTTGTTACGTTACAGCCTTATTCTAAAATGTTTCCTCATCAGTCTACAGAAAATACCCAATAATGACAAAGCAAAAACAGGTTTTAGAAATGTTTGCTAATTTATATATTTTTTTTAACTGAAATATCACATTTACATAAGTATTCAGACCCTTTACTCGGTACTTTGTTGTAGCACCTTTGGCAGCGTTTACAGCATCAAGTATTCTATGGTATAATGCTACAAGTTTAGCACAGTTGTACTTGGGTAGGTTTTCCCATTCTTCTATGCAGATCCTCTCAAGCTCTGTCAGGTTGGATGGGGAGCGTTGCACAGCTATTTTGAGGTCTCTCCAAAGATGTTTGATTGGGTTCAAGTCCGGGCTCTGGCTGGGCCACTCAAGGAATTTCAGAGACTTGTCCCGAAACAACTCCTGCCTTGTCTTGGCTGTGTGCTTTGGGTCGTTGTCATGTTTGAAGGTGAACATTCATCCCAGTCTGAGGTCCTGAGCGCTCTGGAGCAGGTTTTCTTCAAGGAGCTCTCTGTACTTTGCTCCGTTCACCTTTGCCTCGATCCTGACTAGTCTCCAAATCCCTGCCGCTGAAAAACATTCACACAGCTTGATGCTGCCACCACCATGCTTCACCGTAGGGATGGTGCAAGGTTTCCTCCAGACGTGACGCTTGGCATTCAGGCCAAAGAGTTCAATCTTGGTTTCATCAGACCAGAGAATCTTGTTTCTCATGGTCTGACAGTCTTTAGGTGCCTTTTGGCTTCCGTCTGGCTCTTGCATAAAGATCTGATTGGTGGAGTGCTGCAGAGATGGTTGTCCTTCTAGAATGTTCTCCTATCTCAACAGAGGAACTCTAGAGCTCTGTCAGAGTGACCATTGGGTTCTTGTTCACCTCCCTGACCAAGGCCCTTCTCCCCCGATTGCTCAGTTTGGCCCGGGTGGAAAAAGTCAAGGGGTCCGAAGGCACAGTATGAACCACACACTGACAAATCTAGCAAGAGTTTAAAAAAAGTAGTTAGTAGTCTCCAAGGTTATGGAGCATGTCTTTAACATTGACAATATGGTCAAGCTAGCTACATAGTTGTCATAAACGGATTCGTTGACATCTAATGGTTGAAAATGTAAATGGTCAGTGGTGAAACGTCACAACTCGGCAACTTAGTCAGCAAAATTGTCTGAGTTTCCTACTTGTAATTCCAACTTGGAGAGTCGTTCAAGTGAAAATTCCCTGTCGGAACTTCCGATAACTCCGATAGCACCAACGGAAAAAATACAAAAAAGATAATCCCATATTCAATTATTATTTTTCACCAAAGCAGAGTGGTTATGGGAAAAATTATGACAAACAAAAAAGTACAAACAAGTAGCAAACAAAGCAAGGCTTCCCAAACAATGGGCCTGCAGCCTAAAGTCAAGATAGTACCTGTGGGTTGGACCTACCTCCAACCACACCCATACCTGCAGCCTTAATAGGCAATTATCAATACAATACAGTGTATTGACATAGTCTTGGCCAAGTACATACATCAACAATTTTTTCCCCTAGTTTAATCAATTACTTTATTTTAGAGGAAATGTTACATTCATTTTCACTTCATGATTTCATGGGAATGCATGTTGGAAGGTAAAATTACATGAAAGTGCAGTGGAAAGTTTTAAGTTCCCCGGCGTACACATCACAGACAAACTGAAATGGTCCACCCACACAGACAGTGTGGTGAAGAAGGAGCAACAGTGCCTCTTCAACCTTAGGAGGCTGAAGAAATTTGGCTTGTCACCTAAAACCCTGACTTTTACAGATGCACAATTGAGAGCATCTTGTCGGGTTGTATCAACGCCTGGTACGGCAACTGCACCGCCCTCAACCGCAAGGTTCTCCAGAAGGTGGTGCGGTCTGCACAACGCATCACTGGGGGCGAACTATCTGCCCTCCAGGACACCAAAAAGATCATCAAGGACAACAACCACCGAGCCACTGCCTGTTCACACCGCTACCATCCAGAATGCGAAGTCAGTACAGGTGCATCAAAGCTGGGACCGAGAGACTGAAAAACAGCTTCTATCTCAAGGCCATTAGACTGCTAAACAGCAATCACTAACTCAGAGAGGCTGCTGCCTACATTGAGACCCAATCACTGGCCACTTCAATTAATGGATCACTAGTCACTTAAAAAAATGCCACTTAATATAATGTTTACATATCTTACGTTACTCATATCATATGTATATACTGTATTTTATAGCATCTATTGCACCTTGCCTATGCCACTCGGCCATTGCTCATCCATATATTTATATGTACATATTCTCATTCACCCCATTAGATTTGTGTGTATTAGGTAGTTGTTGGGAAATTGTTAGATTACTTGTTACATATTACTGCACTGTCGGAACTAGAAGCACAAGCACTTCACTACACTCGCATTAACATCTGCTAACCATGTGCATGTGACCAATACAATTTGATTTGATTTATTGGCAAGACGTATCCAATAAACGGAATGACAGGCCCACAAATTACCCCACATTTCACCGTCGCTTAACTGAAGTGTTTCTGAGCAATGGTATTGAGATGCCTCCATTCTTTTGACTCCACCCCCCCTTTGGGACTTATAGTATATTCCCTACGGGCGAGCACCATTTTGATGGACAGTGTCCATTGAGCTCCACTGTGTCCATTGAGCAACACATGTGAAGATAAGGAGGCTCTCTCAAAACTAATCACGAGGTTCCAGGCATTAGAGAAGTCCACTTATGAGGAGAGAAGAAAGCATCTCCTGTCAAAAAAGGATCCATGTGGCCATTGAGGGATACGTACGTTTGAGTGGCAGCTTCCCGGGGGACGCAGTAGGAGGAAAACCCCAATGTGGTTGAATCGGGGAAAAAATACTCCTTTTAAGTCTCAATGGACTCTCAATGAGACGTTGAGTGCCACCTCCTCCTCTCTGAGACAGAAAGAAGTTCCACACTCCCAAGAAGAGGTCTTCACCCATCCCTGCCCTGGAGAGAGAGAGAGAGAGAGAGAGAGAGAGAGAGAGAGAGAGAGAGAGAGAGAGAGAGAGAGAGAGAGAGAGAGAGAGAGAGAGAGAGAGAGAGAGAGAGAGAGAGAGAGAGAGAGAGAGAGAGAGAGAGAGAGAGAGAGAGAGAGAGAGAGAGAGAGAGAGAGAGAGAGAGAGAGAGAGAGAGAGAGAGAGAGAGAGAGAGAGAGAGAGAGAGAGAGAGAGAGAGAGAGAGAATAACATGTTCTCCATCATCAAATATGAACAACAGGACCTCCGAGACACATTGAGTTCCAAGAGAGCAAGCCATCTCCAAATCCTGTCTACAAATCCCAGTGGACTAAACAGAAATTTCCCTCAAAATGACATGGGTGCATGGGCAACAGAAAAAAAAACTCTGTTGGTGGCATTTTGGTCCCCTTGGAGCTGTGCCTGTCAGAAAGAAAAGAGCTACAACATTTGAGATGACAAATTTTGCCACTCCCCCCCGCTCATCTAGGCTGCCAGAGCTAGTGAGGTACCTAACGTGCTCCGAGGCATTCATATATCTATGGCTGCTTCAGCAATAATGGACTCCTAGGAAATAATCTCTGTATTTCCACAACCTTTTCTATTTTTGTCTATACACAATCAAGGACATAAAATGAAGCCTAGTTCAGTTTTCAACTGGGAACTGGTCTTTCACCTATACATTTCCTTATTAAATCCAGAGATAAGTCTGTGTGTGTGTTTGTGCATGTGCGTCCTTGTTTGCCTGCAAGTGTGTGCATGCAAAGAAAAAGCCATTAAGCAACACAGTATGTTCCTTTTGCCTAATTAGAGGCCCTCGGATCTATAATTCCACACATTTCAATCCACATTGGATTTTTGTGCAAAAATCAATACCCTCATCGCATTGGTTTGTGATTACCCATCATGCAGAGTGAATTGATCCTTTAATAAAATAGTGTGCTTCGATCCACACTAGCCAGCTATAGAGGCAATTGTTCTTCCACATTCTCTCTCCCTCTTTCCCAACATACCTGTGCAGTGCTAATATATATATGTTTTACCTTTATTTAAGGCAAGTCAGTTAAGAACAAATCCTTATTTTCAACGACAGCCTAGGAACAGTGGGTTAACTGCCTTGTTCAGGGGCATAACGACATATTTCTTACCTTGTCAGCTCGGGGATTCAATCTTGCAACCTTTTGGTTACTCGTCCAATGCTCTAACCACAAGGCTATCTGCCGCCCCGAACATAATGCAATCACAATGCCTACAGCTGATTTCAGTATCCAAATTTAACATACCACAAAACAGATGCAGTGAGGCATTTGGGACTATCTTCTATTCTTGTTGAGGGTGAAATTAGTATTGTTTTGAACCAGATGTGGTTTCTATTCACAGCAGTAGTCTGACATGGCAGTGGCCCCTATGGTATAAAAAAGGAACTACACTTTCAAATAGACGTTAAAATGTATAGTGGGCCAGGAGCTTTTCCTGACCTTGTCACTGTAGCTTGAGAAGGTACTCTCGACCTCTCGGTGCTGGAGGAAATAACGACCAGTCAGGTATTTCATCAGCTCATAGGGCAATATATCACTCTACTTCATAATGCATTATGCAACCTTCCAAGAAGGCTTTATGGATATAGTTTTACTAGGTGTTTATGGGCAGTTATAATATGTTTTTGCATTATAATACATAGCTCATAAATCATTATGAATATATGCTTGTAATGCATTAAGAGGATGTATTCACAGGCAGTGTTACCCTATTCTGTCAAATGAAACACATTTTTCTTTCACCACATCCCTTGCCTCCACACTTGGTCAGACCAAAGGTCTAAAATGGAAATCATATGTGGGAGGTCTCTTTTACCCTGTGGCAGAAAAGTTGCTTCCTCCAAATCTATTACGCACAAAGCCCTCTTAAGACCTTTGGTCTCCATGGAGGTCCAGCTTCCCTGTGTCCTTCTGGAGTAGGAACACTTCACATTCTACAGATCCTGCCTGAAGATTAAAGGACAGCACTTTTGGGATTTTTTTTTTTATGGAGCCAGCACTATTCTCCTCCTCCACTATTAGGAAAGACAGCCATTAAAGGAGACGGTCGTCATACCCTACAGTACTCATCTCATATGTATATACTGTACTCGATACCATCTACTGCATCTTGCCTATGCCGTTCTGTACCATCACTCATTCATATATCTTTATGTACATATTCTTTATCCCTTTACACTTGTGTGTGTATAAGGTAGTAGTTGTGGAATTGTTCGGTTAGATTACTCGTTGGTTATTACTGCATTGTCGGAACTAGAAGCACACGCATTTCGCTACCCTCGCATTAACATCTGCTAACCATGTGTATGTGACAAATAAAATGTGATTTGATTTGATTTGTTCTTGCAGTTGCATGATGTAATGTAGGATGACTCAGAAATGAAGGTGAAGTACAATTCATTCAATTGCAGATAAAGGGGAAGCGAGCTGCTGGTTCACTCAGAATGTTTACTCTGTATCGGAGGCGTTAACTGCATTAAAACCGCCACAACTTGCAAGCTGTTCCTCTCAGTGGACATTATCTTTAGATATTAATACCAAACCATACCTATCCTTAAAATCCCCCATTATAACATTATCTGCAAATTACTGAATTGGGTTCAAACAAAAGTCCTTGCACCCAAGACTATAATAAATTGTTCCAAGTAGATGTTTGGTGCAAATTCCAAAAATATATAACTTTGATATCTTGCGTGTGCTTTTCCCCATGGATATATTTTTACTCCCCTGTCTGTCTTTATTTTACACCTCTCTCTAAAATGACATGCAAGGTTTGCTCTGACAGAACTATGGTTATTGTATCCAGTTTAGTGTTTTGAAAACGTGTTTAATAAGTTAATCAGTTGACTTCCCAATCCGTCCTCTTTGTGCCATAGAGGACTGCCTTCCTCCCACGCTTGTACAGTAAGCTGAATTGTCAAGCTGAATTGTACATATTTGGACCAAGCTCAGCACAGATGTGAATAGATGTCCTACACACACAGGCAGGCTTCCTTAAAAAAAAAAAGTATAATAATTGTGCTGTCTGGTTTGCTTAATATAAGGAATTTGAAATTATTTATAGCATTTACTTTTGATACTAAGTCAATTTGAGCAATTACATTTGCTTTTGATACTTAAGTTAAGTATATTTCAAACCAAATACATTTAGACTTTTACTCAAGTAGTATTTTACTGGGTGACTTTTACTTTTACTTGAGTCATTTCCTATTAAAGTATCTTTACTTTTACTCAAGTAAGACAATTGGGTACTTTTTCCACCACTTAAATCTATTTATGAAATCATCTTTAACCAATCCCCTGTCCCTTCTTCTCCTCCTCCTCCAGCGAAAAAGAAGAGAGGTCCTCATTCGCTGTCCTCTTCGTCATCATGAGTGGCTTGAGAAAAAAGGGACCCTTGATGGCCTCTCGAGGGAACAGAGAGTTCTATTTCTGGTGCACGGAATGGCCTGCCGCCTCCCTCCCTCGTTGCCTCCCACCATTGCTGTCTATTCATTATTGTGAAGGACTGCTGCTGTGATCAGATATGAACCAAACAGACGTCCAGTGTTCTTCTGACCTTGCTTCTGCTTCCTACTTCATCCTTAATGTTTCAGTGCTGTAAGGAGCACAATTCCATACAGTCCATGAAATTGTTGCATTAATTGATAGACTAATAGCCAAAGATTTGAGGAAATGTGGTAATGGGATAACACAGCAATGTAGGTGAAAGTTGTGGGGTTTTAGACAAAGGTGACATGTGAATAGGAGTGCGGTGGTGCTGGAGTTGGAGGAGGGGTGGGGGAGGAGGAGAAGAAGACGCTTAGCAGAGGCGTGCATCTGTGTGCAGGCATAAATATTGAACAGGTGGCTTGTGCGGTTGACGGAACGGCATGGCGCTACGATGATGGAGCCGTCTCTCATGAGCGACGACACCTCTCCTCGCTCCGAGGGGTAATTCTATTTCTCCAGACGTCAGTCAGACTTAATGAATGCTAATTCCCAATGCTAGTCCCTCACTGCTTCAAATTCACCCTTGATATTCTATGGCGCTTTATCTCCGGTGTTTTTGTCCAATGGTTGATCTTGGGTGTCCATTTCTCTTATGTAACATCATATGATTGTGTAGCAAATCTCATTCCAGCAGGACAGGTTCGCCATCTCCACGAATAGGTTTTCCTTGGAATTCCTTTGATTTTATAACAAGCCATATGCATAGACCTAGATGCGCTCAACTCCTTTGATAGATCTGTTCCCTGCGTAGATGTTGTTGCACACAACAAGGTTCTAGATGGTGGACAATATTTTCATTACTATCTGTATACATTGAGAAGTAGCCTAACATCACAGATCACTTGAATGTACAACGCCTTTTTAAGGCGCACTTTCTGCATACATGCACAAGTGTTACAGTATTAGCTAAATGTCTATTGACACTCCTTTGGAAAACTTGCCTGAAAAAGCTCTTGAGATGGTACACAATGAAATCATACCCATCGTGATATGAGAAGACCCTGCCATTCTACAAATAGCTTGGAGCCTGATCTCCCCCAAACACTCTCTCCTACTTTCTTTAGGGCTAAAACTTTCCCAGCGTCTGTAGCTTCATAGAACTTCCTGCACTGCGACGGGGTGTGTGAGTATAAAGGCAAGGCCTTTGCTTCAGGAGCCTGGGGGCACCGCCAACAGAACACGGCTCTTTGAGAGTACGATTTATAATGAGAGCCTCCAGCTTCGATAACACAGAGAGCAGCCATCACCTCATTGAGAAAAAGAGAGCAAAAGAGGGGGTGAAGGGGGTGAAGAGAGAGGTTAGAGGATGGCACAGGGTTGATGGTTAGGATGTTTACATTGAGTGGTAGAGAATTGTGTACACAGGGGCTACTCTCAAAGTAATAATCATAAACCGTTCCAGAGAACCGAAAGCGTTTACTGTAACAGTACAGTACTTCATTTATCCCAGGAAAAGGATGCTTTCAATGTAATTCAGTAAAGCTAGCTCTATTGTCTGAACTGTTCTCTCCTTTCATTTATCTCCTTGCCAGCTCCCACAATCCTTTGAGGGAGACAAGGTTTTCAGGTGCAGGGCTTCGATTGTCTCTGGTCTGCCGTTTGTCTTCATTTTCCTCACCTTCACTTTTCCATGGTGGAGGATAGGGAATTGAGTTTTGAGGCAAGGTGTTCTCTTAACAGACTGAGTAACACACACACTCACACAATTTAATTTCATAATGTTTTTTTTAGTGGAAGCTGGTCCTCAAAATTCCTTCCAGCTACGAGATTTGCTGGGGTACAGTATTTTGTCTGACTTGCCAAACATTAATACATAGTTAATAGCGACTTATTCCACAAAAATGTATAAAATAGATGTTTTTTCTCACAACTCTACACACAATAACCCATAATGACAAAGTGAAAACATATTTTTTGAAATGTTTGCACATTTATTGAAAATGAAATACAGAAATATCTAATTTACATAAGTATTCACACCCCTGAGTCAATACTTTGTAGAAGCACCATTGGCAGCGATTACAGCTGTGAGTCTTTCTGGGTACATCTCTAAGAGCTTCCCACACCTGCATTGTTTGCCCATTACTCTTTTCAAAATTCTTCAAACTGTCAAATTGGTTGGTTATTTTGCTAGACAACCATGTTCAGGTCTTGCCACAGATTTTCAAACAGATTTAAGTCAAAACTGTAACTCCGCCACTCCGGAACATTCAGTGTCTTCTTGTTAACCTCTACGGGATCGGTGTCCCCCCGCGGGATGTTTGAGCTAACGTAGGCTAATGTGATTATCATGAGGTTGTAAGTAACAAAAAAATTCCCAGGACATTGACATATCTGATATGGGCAGAAAGCTTAAATTCTTGTTAATCTAACTGCACTGTCCAATTTACAGTAGCTATTACAGTGAAAGAATACCATGCTATTGTTTGAGGAGAGTCCCCATTATGAACTTAAACATGTATTAATAAACCAATTAGGCACATTTGGGCAGTCTTGAACAACATTTTGAACAGATACTGTATGCAATGGTTCAATGGATCAGTCTGGAACTTTGCACATACACTTCTGCCATCTAGTGGACAAAATCTAAATTGCACCTGGGCTGGAATAATACATTATGGCTTTTGTTTTGCATTTCAAAAATGCACGTTTTTTCTTGGTATTATCTTTTACCAGATATAATGTGTTATATTCTCCTACATTAATTTCACATTTCCACAAACTTCAAAGTGTTTCCTTTCAAATGGTACCAAGAATATGCATATACTTGCTTCAGGACCTGAGCTACAGGCAGTTCGATTTGGGAATGTCATTTTAGGCAAAAATTGAAAAAAAGTGTCAGATCCTTAAGAGGTTGATAAGCAACTCCAGTGTTGATTTGGCCTTGTGTTTTAGGTCATTGTCCTGCTGAAAGGTGAATGAATCTCCCAGTGTCTGGTGAAAAGCTGATGAAACCAGGTTTTCGTCTAGGATTTGCCTTTGCTTAACGCCATTACGTTTCTATTTTATCCTGAAAAATTCCACAGTCCTTCACGATTACAAGCATACCCATAACATAATGCAGCCACCATTATTCTTGAAAATATGGAGAGTGGTACGAAGTAATGTGTTGTATTGGATTTGCCCCAAACATAACACTATATATTCAGGACCAAATATGTATTGCTTTGCCACATTATTTGCAGTATTACTTCAGTGCCTTGTTGCAAACAGGATGGATATTTTGAAATATGTTTATTATCTACAGGGTTCCCTTTTTTCACTCTGTCATTTAGGTTATTATTGTGGAGTAACTACAATGTTGTTGATCCATCCTCAGTTTTCTCCTATCACGGCCATTAAACTCTGGAACTGTTTTAAAGTCACCATTCTCGGTTTCTTTCCTTAGGAAGGACGCCTGTATCTTTGTAGTGACTGGGTGTATTGATACACCATCTAAAGTGTAATTAATAACTTCACCATGCTCGAAGGGATATTCAATGTCTGCTTTATGTATTTACAAATAGGTGCCCTTCTTTGAGAGGCATTGGAAAACCTTCCTGGTCTTTGTGGTTGAATCTGTGTTTGCAATTCACTGCTCGGCTGAGGGACCTTACAGATGCAAACAGTCAATAATGTGTGGGGTACAAAGATGAGGTAGTCATTTAAAAATGATGTTAAACACTATTATTGCACACAAAGTCCAGGCAGCTTATTATGTGATTTGTTAACCACATTTTTACTCTTTAACTTATTTAGGCATGCCATAACAAAAAGGTGTAATACTTATTGACTCAAGACTTTTCAGCTTCTCATTAATTTGTAAAAATGTCGAAAAACCTAATTCCACTTTGACATTATGGGGTATTGTGTGTAGGCCTGCGACAAAACATCTCAATTGAATCCATTAAAAATGCAGGCTGTAACACAAAATGTGGAAAAAGTCAAGGGTGTGAATACCTTCTGAACACAAAATGTTCATATGCTGGAATTCTCATAGAATGCAACGGAGTGATACTGCCACCTGCTGGAGATTTCATCACCCATGCATTTTTATTTTATTTTTATTTCACCTTTATTTAACCAGGTAGGCTAGTTGAGAACAAGTTCTCATTTGCAACTGCGACCTGGCCAAGATAAAGCATAGCAATTCGACACATACAACAACACAGAGTTACACATAGAATAAACAAAACATAGTCAATAATACAGTAGAACAAAAAGAAAACAAAAAATCTATATACAGTGAGTGCAAATGAGGTAAGATAAGGGAGTTAAGGCAAGAAATAGGCCATGGTGGCAAAGTAATTACAATATAGCAATTAAAACACTGGAATGGTAGATGTGCAGAAGATGAATGTGCAAGTAGAGATACTGGGGTGCAAAGGAGCAAGATAAATAAATAAATACAGTATGGGGATGAGGTAGGTAGATAGGCTGTTTACAGATGGGCTATGTACAGGTGCAGTGATCTGCTCTGACAGCTGGTGCTTAAAGCTAGTGAGGGAAATATGAGTCTCCAGCTTCAGAGATTTTTGCAGTTCGTTCCAGTCATTGGCAGCAGAGAACTGGAAGGAAAGAGGACCAAAGGAGGAATTGGCTTTGGGGGTGACCAGTGAGATATACCTGCTGGAGCGTGTGCTACGAGTGGGTGCTGCTATGGTGACCAGTGAGCTGAGATAAAGTGGGGCTTTACCTAGCAGAGACTTGTAGATAACCTGTAGCAGGTGGGTTTGTCGATGAGTGGGCCAACCAATGAGAGCGTACAGGTTGCAATGGTGGGTAGTGTATGGGGCTTTGGTGACAAAACGGATTGCACTGTGATAGACTGCATCCAGTTTGTTGAGTAAAGTGTTGGAGGCTATTTTATAGATGACATCACCGAAGTCGAGGATCGGTAGGATGGTCAGTTTTACGAGCGTATGTTTGGCAGCATGGGTGAAGGATGCTATGTTGCGATATAGGAAGCCAATTCTAGATTTAATTTTGGATTGGAGATGCTTAATGTGAGTCTGGAAGGAGAGTTTACAGTCTAACCAGACACCAAGGTATTTGTAGTTGTCCACGTATTCTAAGTCAGAGCCGTCCAGAGTAGTGATGCTGGACGGACGAGCAGGTGCGGGCAGTGATCGGTTGAATAGCATGCATTTAGTTATACTTGCATTTAAGAGCAATTGGAGGCCACGGAAGGAGAGTTGTATGGCATTGAAGCTCGTCTGGAGGTTAGTTAACACAGTGTCCAAAGAGGGGCCAGAAGTATACAGAATGGTGTCGTCTGCGTAGAGGTGTATCAGAGAATCACCAGCAGCAAGAGCAACATCATTGATGTATACAGAGAAGAGAGTCGGCCCGAGGATTGAACCCTGTGGCACCCCCATAGAGACTACCAGAGGTCCGGACAACAGGCCCTCCGATTTTACACACTGAATTCTATCAGAGAAGTAGTTGGTAAACCAGGCGAGGCAATCATTTGAGAAACCAAGGCTGTCGAGTCTGCCAATAAGAATGTGGTGATTGACAGAGTCGAAAGCCTTGGGCAGGACGATGAATACGGCTGCACAGTAATGTCTCTTATCGATGGCGGTTATGATGTCGTTTAGGACCTTGAGCGTGGCTGAGGTGCACCCATGACCAGCTCTGAAACCAGATTGCATAGCGGAGAAGGTACGGTGGGATTCGAAATGGTCGGTAATCTGTTTGTTAACTTGGCTTTCGAAGACCTTAGAAAGACAGGGTAGGAGAGATATAGGTCTGTAGCAGTTTGGGTCTAGAGTGTCACCCCCTTTGAAGAGGGAGATGACCGCGGCAGCTTTCCAATCTTTGGGAATCTCATACGATACGAAAGAGAGGTTGAACAGGCTATTAATAGGGGTTGCAACAATTTCGGCAGATCATTTTAGAAAGAGAGGGTCCAGATTGTCTAGCCCGGCTGATTTGTAGGGGTTCAGATTTTGCAGCTCTTTCAGAACATCAGCTATCTGGATTTGGGTAAAGGAGAAATGGTGGGGGCTTTGGCGGGTTGCTGTGGAGGGTGCCGGGCAGTTGACCGGGGTAGGGGTAGCCAGGTGGAAAGCATGGCCAGCCGTAGAGAAATTCTTATTGAAATTCTCAATTATAGTGGATTTATCAGTGGTGACAGTGTTTCTTTGATTTGATCTGCATTACATTGCATCAGCAAGGGATATTTAGATAATTAGATGAAAGACAAACATATAAATGCAACATGCAACAATTTCTAAGATTTTACTGAGTTACAGTTCATATACATTCATTAGGCCCTAATCTATGGATTTCACATGACTGGGATTACAGATATGCAAAAGTCAGTATCTTGTGTCACCACCATTTGCCCTTATGCAGCGTGACAATTCTCCTTCGTATAGAGTTGCTCAGGCTGTTGATAGTCGCCTGTAGAATGTTGTCCCATTCCTCTTCAATAGCTGTGCGAAGTTGCTGGATATTGTCGTGAAATGGAACACGCTGTCGTACACGTTGATCCAGAGCAGCCCAAACATGCTCACTGGGTTACATGTAGGGTGAGTATGCAGGCCATGGAAGAACTGGGACATTTTCAGCTTCCAGGAATTGGTGTACAGATCCTTGCGACATGGGGCCGCTAAAACATGGTGATGCTGGCGGATGAATGACACAATGGGCCTCAGGATAAATTCACAGTATCTCTAGGCATTCAAGTCTGAAGTCGGATACGACGCCAAACTGCAGTCAGGTCAAGACCCTGTCGAGGACGACGAGCACACAGATGAGCTTCCCTGAGATGGTCTCTCACCGTTTGTACAGAAATTCTTCGGTTGTGCAAACCCAGTTTCATCAGCTGTCCGGTGGCTGGTCTCAGACAATCCCACAGGTGAAGAAGCCGGATGTGGAGGTCTTGGGCTGGCATTGTTGCACGTGGTCTGCGGTTGTGAGGCCAGTTAGACGTTCTGCCAAATTCTCTAAAACGACGAAGGCAGCTTATGGTAGAAAAATGATGCTTAAATTATCTGGCAACAGCCCTGGTGGACATTCCTGCATTCAGCATGCCAATTGTGCGCTCCCTCAAAACTTGAGACATCTGTGGCAGTGAGTGGTGTGACAAAACTGCACATTTTAGAGTGGCCTTTTATTGTCCACAACACAAGTTGCACCTGTGTAATGATCATGCTGTTTAATCAACTTCTTGATATGCCACACCTGCCAAGTGGATGGATTATCTTTGAAAAGGAGAAATTCTCACTAACAGGGATGTAAACACATTTCTGCACATTTTGGGAGAAATAAGCTTTTTGACCGTATGACCGTTTCAGCTCATGAAATAACACTTTACATGTTGCGTTTATATTTTTGTTCAGTTTATTAGACACACAAACTACACTGTTTATATATCATTCTGTATTAAGCCATTTGACAACTCAAATGATCACAGATTAAAAGAAGTTTGTAGCTTTTATTTTAGTTGCACACAAACTCTAAATACTGTTATACAGTATTAACAGAACGGTACAGGTGTTGATACATTCTGTTTGCAATAGAATTCAAATCATTAGGGATCATGACTATGGGTGTAATCCAAACCTGGGAATCATGTGTGAAAGTCAGACCTCATCAAATCCCATATCGATATCAATGAGAGTTTTGCATCCAATTCCGAGTTTAGACATGCTTGGATCTCAAATTAGGATTCAGGTCCTATATCAGTAGATTCAAAGAAAAAGTTAAGTTGTCACACCACATCCGGTACCATTTCCCAGTAAACGTAACCAAATAAAACTGTCCCACTTCTGAAATTCCTTTACATTATTCTCAGTAACAAATAAAAACACTTCTAAAATCAGTGGAATGATATGAATAAAACACACAGAGGTTCAATCCATCCTTGTGATTGCACCCGTAATGTACTGTGTCCAACCCGTTAACACCATGCCAATTCTTGCCAAACCATTTTATTTGTTTGTCCAACATTTTAGAGGTTAACAGTGTTGGACAGTGCTGTTAGAAAACAAACCCAGTCATTGTTTGGACACACCGGTTTCAGTAAGTCAAACAGTGCATAGATAAAACTGCAATACAATCTCTCCCATCATTACAGTCTGTACACTTTATGTGGACAATATATTCAAAATTGAGTTATGATGCCAGCCAAATAGAGGGATGTCTGAAAAAGTTGGGCCAATTGTGCAGCTGTGGTAATTCTTCACCACAATCATGATTACACTTTAATTGCTAAAGGCAAATGGCTTTTGTTTCGAGGATGGTAAAGCTATAGACAGTGCAAATAATAAAATAAAAGTTCAATTCACTTTCAATACGGTGAAACAACAAACGGCACCACATTCGATTCCCCAGGTAGTGGGGCACTATGGGGGGAAAAAAATCGCTGTTCACTCAAATATCACAACAATTGACAAAAAACAAGGCGAGATGCAGTGCTCCGCACAATAAAGCTAGTCTCCAAAGTAGGCACATCAGCAAATCCACATTGAAAGGATGCGCTGAGAGGGACTCCTTTTGCTGTGCGGGAAGACAAAAACCCATTTGCTAGGGCCCACAAAGAAATGATAGCTACACACATTGGTCCATCTCTAGAAGCCTCCTAAACCTGGAGTATACTGTAGTCTCCAAACCATTCATATCCTCATTATTCCTTAGCCCAGTGTCTTTACGGCAACCACTTCACTAAAGTAACACATATACATGACCAAGTCCAGTGAGCAGGGTTACATTCTTTTCTTGAAAAATGTCTAACGATTGTGCTAAAACAGAGGTAAAAGCGAGATCGAAGAGTTGGAGTCCAAGGTGTACCGCCATACTTATTGGCAGTGCCATTTAGTCAATAGATGCAGGTTTATCCATGTGCTCTTGTAATCAGTTGGTCTTAAGTGTAAAATGAACAATTCACAACTTCTGCATGGAGTCCCTCACTATGACATATTGCTCCTAAATATTGAAAACAAAAGATAAGAAAAGTCACATGCTGCGGGGTTTAGGTTTGTACACAGGGGAGTAAGGAACTATAAAAATTTGGAGGTAGCAAACCTTCGATATATATATATAAAACTACACAAATAAGAATGTTTGTCGCACAAGTCTGTTCATACCTTGAGCTGCATTTGACTGACAAACAACGTTTTGATTCAAATAAATTAAATAAGTGGAGTAGTGCGTGTCCATGATGACACACTTGTTAGTTGGAAATGAGAAAAGAGAACATAGCAGTGACAGCACTTGCATTTCTTCAATACAAGCACAATGCATGTACACTCTGTACAGACAAGTTGCTACATGATATGATATACTCCACTCAAGAGTTTCTATACATGTTTCATACCAGGGAACTGGCAAGGTATGATCCTTGGAGAACCACTTTGATTAAAATACGCACTTGCTAACGGACAGTCTTTGTCAGCTAACTACTAGATAAACTGGTCAACAATTTATTTGCCATTTTATTTTCTAGTGATTGAGGCACTGATAGAAGTAGTGATAGTTGTTGCTTTGATCATATTTGTTCCTATATGCTTTCGGTTCATTTTAACTGTGGAGACACTGTAGCCCTCTCACAAATACAAATCACTCACACCAACTTGATTTGCAAATTGCACTTGTGTCAAACATGCACTGGGTTACGTGATTCCAAGAAAATGTTGTAAGTCCAACTAAGGCTATATCATTAACATACAAGAGAAGATTGTCAAATCAAAAAACTTGGCCTACCAGTCAATGAGGACAAACGAACACATACCGTTGATGAGGTTAGGTGTAGCATCAAACATTCCCAAAGAACAAATATTTAACACAGCGGGTGGGTCCGAGAAAATCTGGCATGTCCACAGCTTTATCTGATCTGTATGTACATAGCCTCTTTGACAGACATGCCCAGGTTAATGACACAAACATTCAGAGCAAGCAGACACAGAAGTCTTGAGAAGTAGTAAATCAATTTCCCTTTTGGGTGAGGCAATGGGCTGGTGGACTAACGCTAGGATTTGACTCTGGTACCCCTGGCGATGGGGACTATCTCTCCTCAGTATCCGGTGCGGTGATATCTAGCGGTGGTGTTTCCTCAGATGGGGTGTCCATATCCATGATGGGGTTGACAAAGCACTCGTATTCAGAATCCTCTGCGTTCTCCTCAGCATTTTCCTCGGCGTGCGTGCTCACAAAGTCGTTCTCCCACTCCAGGGCGTTGGAGTCCTCCGAAGCGGAGGCCGGACCACTGGTCGCCTGCTTATCGCCCGGCCGGAGTGCCGCTCGGAGTATGTCCTCCTCCGTTTTAGACCTCTCCCACGCTGTGACCGTCCGGTTCATCCCTGAAGACAAGGACAACGTGATACACCAAACTGCACAGTACAAGCAGTACAACAAGTTCAGGGAATGTAGTGCAAATTCATGGAACGCCACCAACAAAACATCCCAAAGGGGACAATAAGTAAAATAATTAGACAAGCCCCCACCTTCCTCGTCCTCCCACTCCAGGTCCAGTGAGGTTCCGTCATCATTGGTGGAGCGGGTCTTGGTGTTGAAGTCCCAGCTGCTCTCCGTGTTGGGAGTGATCACGTTAGTCTCAGAGGACAGCCCTGATGACACAAAGAAATTACAGGTGGTGTTAAAGAGCAAGAGGTCTCATAATACGCCAGAAGAGGACTGGCCACCCCTCATAGCCCGATTCCTCTCTAGGTTTCTTCCTAGGTTTTTGCCTTTCTAGGGAGTTTTTCCTAGCCACCGTGCTTCTACAGCTGCATTGCTTGCTGTTTGGGGTTTTAGGCTGGGTTTCTGTACAGCACTTTGAGATATCAGCTGATCTAAGAAGAGCTATATAAATAAATTTGATTTGATGATAATGATGCATGAGGATGACCTTTCAAAGATACAGAAAGTCATTTATCTTAAAATATAATTTTTGTATGCACCATTTTTTAAGAGTTTTATCAAATATATAGGCTACAGAAAAGAGTTGTGCTAAAATAGCGGACTCACTGCTGCTCCTGAAGGCTTCCGACGTGGCCTTCACATTCTGTAGGTAGACATCAAAGTCTTCACCGGAGCCATGCCTAGAACAGAATCCAACCAGTGAAGGAGAAACTGTAAACTTGACTCAATTTGACACACAGACCATGAGGTGGTAGACATTTCCGCTTTGTTGATATACTCACTTTTTCAGATGGGCTGCGCCACCTTTGACTTCCGTCTTGCCTTTTGTCCGTTGTGCAAGCTTAGGCTTTGAAAAATAGGAATACCTCAGAAAAACTCTTGATCGAAATGGTAAACAATCATCTCTTGAAAATGTGTTAGTGAAATGCAGCCAATCAACTGTTAAATTGATTAAGGTGGGAGCTGGACAAACACATATGAAACAGCAATGAATTAAAAGGACAAGTTAACATTTTGTGAACAAAATCTAAATTGTTTATGTAAATGTCATGCTATTGTAAATGTCATGTTATAGAAGTGTCAAGACACTAGCAATTTCACTTGGTTTTCGAGAAGCTTGCCCCGCCAGCAAAATAAATCCTCATGCTCGTTTTGCAGTTGCAGGGGCACAGATAAACCAATAACAAAGGCTCCAAAAACACACAAATACATCCTTTTCGAAGGGAATACGCTCTCAGTATAGTATTGCAAGTCTTTAGATGTTGTACACATGAAAGTGTATCATTATAAACTTTGTCCACAACGTTATATTCCATTTTGTTGGACTCAAGCAATACTTTTCCGTGTGTGAATATGCGTAGGCTTTTAAATCACCACAATGGGAACGAAAAAGCAAGTGCATCCTCGCACAAGGAGATGTGTCGCTCGAGTCCAACAAAATGAAATATATGACACAATTAAGTTAGGAATCAAACAATTTCATGTGTACAACATCTAAAGACCTGCATTACTACAGTACACTGAGCGCTTTGCCGTTTCCAAAAGGACGTATATGGGTGCTTTTGGAGCCTTTGTTCATGTTATCAAAAATGTTGATTTTTGTTTTATTTGTATTGTCCTTTAACCAAGAGGAAAGCTGTGGAATGACAAATACAAAAAGAATCACAGCATGGACAAACAAAGGAATGGAAGTAAATGGTTATATCATTTGAGGATAAGAAATGGAGTGTGGACAAATGCCTCAGTTAATTCAGGTAAAAAAGGGAAAGGCAAACCCAATACCGAGTCTGTTTTTTACAGTTCAGATAGTTTGACTTTAAAAAGGACACTTGCCTAGGGGTACGATTTACAAATTCATATAGAGATACATACCATAGGCTACATTACTTTAGATTGACCACCAGTTTATGTGGTATCATGTACTCGAAGGTGTTATCAAGAGAAGTAGTGGTAGAGCCAAGGAAAAGCTGAGCGAGGCGTAAAAAGGTAGTGAAGGGACGACAGGCTCACTTCAATAATGGCCGCCTCACCTCCTTTATCTTTCGATCACGTGCCAGCCTGGCAGCCTCACGCTGGGCAGCATTTCTAGCCTCCTCTTCTAGCCTTAACTTCTCCTCTTGTGCCAATAACTGAGCAGAAACGATGGAACATAAAGAACACAAAATTGAGAACAGAAAACTAAAATTGCAAAACAATTATGCAAAGCAAATAATGGAGAATTAAGATCGGACCAAATTAAAATATAAGCCTGTTATGAGCACTTAGGCTAAGCATCAACTTATCTTAACTATCTAGCAACATGAAAGGCACTGCAAAGCTTATAAACGAGAATTTGGGAGGTGTAATGATTCTGTTGAATTAAACATTCAATTATCAGTAAGCAACAAAAAAAACAAGGTTCTATGTAAAACTACATCTGCATGTATCCATCCCTTTCAGAGGCTCTGGTCTATATACCTTACATAGACGGAGAAGAAACTAGTTGCTTGTGTAAGCCTACCTCTGCTTGCAGCTTCTCGTCTATCAAGGTCTGCTGATTGGAAATTGCAGCATAGCGATGCTCTTTGAGGTGGAGGATCTCATCTTCGCTGATAGGCCTGGTATCAAAATGAAACAAAGATTACCTCAAGCTCACCTTGACTCACCAAGCCCTGATTAACATTATTCTTCTGAAATGCATTTGCCAGTCCCCTGAAACAAATTTTCTAAAACATACCTGGGACAGCTTTGTGGGCTCTCTTCCTGAAATTAGAATAAGACAACTTCAAACCAAAAGTGGGCAAAGAATAATGTGCAATACGACAACACTCATTGTGTCTTCTGTGCATCTTCAGACAATATCACCCTTTGGGATTGTTTCGATCGAACAAATATGGTCTAGATGTTCACACTTACCTCATCACTCTCAACAAGGTTTTCAAACTGTGGAGACAAAATTGCACTGTAAGTATTAGCTAGTTACATCACCTTTCTTCAAACCAAGTGATGAATGATAAAACATGTCATCTTCCAGAAAAATATATGTACCATACCTCTATTGTGTAATGTTCCCCAGCAGTACTACTTCTAAAGTATTTTGACCTGCATGGACAGAAATATGAAAATACTGTCATCCATTTAGGCTGCTTTTGGTCACTGTGACTTTACATGATTGTCATAGCTAGTTCTTTCAACAGAATATATATCAACAACATCAAGCCTACAGTTTAAATCTGTGTACGCGACTAATACACCTTGATTTGTCAACTCAGAATGTGACTTCCCTCTATGGAAGCATGTAATGAGTCTACTGCCTACAAAATGTTTTAGATTTGTTTAAATTAGAATTCAATAAAGCATAATCAAATATTAAAAGGAAATGCATCATGCACTCCCAAAAATGATGCGTGTCGGTATGCCAAGACCCATATGATTTTTTATTTAACCTTTATTTAACTAGGCAAGTCAGTTAAGAACAAATTCTTATTTACAATGACGGCCTAGGAACAGTGGGTTAACTGCCTTGTTCCGGGGCAGAACGACAGATGTATACCTTGTCAGCTCGGGGATTCGATATTGCAACCTTTCTGTTACTGGCCCAACGCTCTAACCACTAGGCAGGGTGAGGAACGCTTCAGTATTGACAATAGAGTCACAAATTGAACAATGAGACAGATATTTCACCGGATGTACTGTAAACTTTACTCTTGACAAAGTTTCCACATTTTTTTAGGAGTGTAAGGGCGAATTTATTTATTGCACACGCGCACTTCACAGGCGTTCCCTAACGGAAATATGCAAATACATGGTATAATGCGCCAATAGGATCTCGCTAGCTCGTGCTTGACTCTGCCCCACTTCATGCTTGTTCTGCCCACTATGACTCATTTGTTCACATTGGAAACGACGGGCTGTAATCGATCTTGGGTTAGTTATAAACATCTTCGGTACAGTATAGTTTCTTAACCTAGTACCTATGATTGCTGAAAAACCTATGATTGCTGAAAAACCTATGATTGCTGAAAAACCTAACTACCTAGTAGAGAAAGGTATTTGACAAGCAACTGTGGCACGTATAAACCCTTGGGCACCGTGGAGGTTATGACGCTGCATTGTAACGTTATTGTATGACAGCCAACCCACTGAATACTTGTGTCTAGCTAGCTAACCTAGGCTGGTCAACGCTAGTTTAAAGGGCGTATCACTTACCCGCCTCCTCGTTTTATCCTGTTCGCTTCTCTTCTGAAGATCCCAGAACAATAAGCCCAACAGTTCCCCATCGCATTCTGTCAAAAATACAACTTCGTTGGGTGATAACTTCCTGGATATTCTGAGAAATTAGATGGATAGCTAGCACAGGCGTTTCATTCCTAAAATCTTCGACCCGTCGCCGCGGACATTAGCTAGCGCTTAAAATTAAAGGGTAACATGACACTCAATGCACAACAGCTCATCGTGATAAGTCTATATTTTTATATACAGAAGCCTGTTGAACATCAAGATTAATCAGAAAAAATGTGGCTAGCAACAGCCGTGGTTTTTTGAAGTCTCATTCAATACTTCCTTTTCCTCGTTCTAGACACGTGACCTATGTTTAGCTACGGAATCTAACCTGGCTCAAACGAAATGTGCGCGCTTCAGATCCAAAAACACAATTGAGACAACAAGAAACTACTAGGCCCACCATTATTTTTGTAAGATCAACAACTTTTGGGTGGCTTTTTCCCCATCCTCTGTAGTTCTTACATAGGACTGGTATAAATGAAAACATAGACAGCATATTATATGTTTTACAACATTACAGTAGCCCACATATATTTTAAAACATTATTTTCTCCATTGACACATTGTTTTCTTGGCGAAATTTGGTAGATTATAATTTCAACACTCAATGATAAACATATGTACAGCGGTAAGCATAAAAAATGGACATCTTTAAAAGTATAGATTGATAGTGGACTTTGAAGTTGCCGCTCAAGGAGATTTTGGGGGGTAAGCCTACCGGTGACCTTCCAAATCTAGTACATGAGAAGCCTGGGCTTCTAAGTTTAGTGCATATACTGCATTCAGAGCCAAGTGAAGGGATGGTGGTAATACCAGTTGTGAAGTTGTAAATAATGTTTTGTTGTTATTGTGGTAATTCCCTTAGTAGGTGACATCAGAGGTCAACATTTGGGAACTCTGGGATGTAGGGCTAATGGTGCTTTTAAGAGAACTGGGCAGTGTTGTAGTACTCAAGTCCGGTTTCGAGACCACATTGAGTGTCTCGGTCTTGGATAAATGTTTACACCGTCTCAGACAACGAGGACTCTTAATTCTTTCCTCGAGACCAGGAGAATAAAAAAACTCATAATTATCATCTCCCATTCAGTCAGAAGATAAAACCGCTTCGCCAGTCCAAATATCCGCACTCCTTTCATGTCACCTTAATTAATATCTTATCACCTATTGAAACCTGGGCTTACTACTTTACTCGTAACATTACTGTCCTTTGCTTTTGTTGAAAAATATCCTCAAACTTTGTTAGAATTTCCTTCATTCGCTGGTAGGGAAGAGTGGGGGGAATTGTTTGAAAGTTGCACGCTCACTATTAGTAAGGGGAGACCGAGGAAAGTTGTAACATATAGCGAGGAAATTTGTAACATATCTTGTCTTATCTAATATAGACCTGTTTGGGTTAGAGCTAATTTGTAGAGTGCAGTGGTGGAAAAAGTACCCAATTGTCGTACTTGAGTAAAAGTAAAGATACTTTAATAGAAAATGACTCAAGTGAAAGTCACCCAGTAAAATACTACTTGAGTAAAAGTCTAAAAGTATTTGCTTTAAAATATACTTAAGTATCAAAGTAAATGTAACTGATAAAATATACTTAAGTATTAAAAGTCAAACTATACATAATTTCTAATTCCTTATATTAAGCAAGCCAGAATGCACCTTTTTCATGTTTTCTTTAATTTATGGATAGCCAGGGACACACTCCAACACTCAGACATAATTTACAAATGAAGCATGTGTATTTAGTGAGTCCGCCAGATCAGGGATGACCAGGGATATTCTCTTAATAAGGGTGTGAATTTGACCATTTTCCTGTCTATATTTTCTAAGCATTTCAAAATGTAACTAATACTTTTGGGTGTCAGGAAAAATGTATGCAGTAAAAAGTACATTATTTTATTTAGGAATGTAGTAAAGTAAAAGTACAGATACCCCAAAAAAACTACTGAAGTAGTACTTTCAAATATTTTTTACTTAAGTACTTTACACCATTGGAAAAGTGGCTCTCTATTTGCCATCATAATGCATTTTTTTCACCATTATGAATCTCTAAAGAATCTTCTTCTTCTGTGGAGTTTAACGGAGGTTGGCATCCAATATGTTGCATTACCGCCCCCAACTGAACGTTAGTATAAATCCATTACACTTTGTGATACAAAATGGTAAAAGGGGAAACAGGAAGAATATTTGTAATTACCCTACCTCATTAGAAACCAACTCCCCCATTCCACTACTTTGACCCTACTTGCTTCTGCACCAATGGCCTGGGAGGTTGGGATACCACCACTAAATACACCCTGTAACACTTCTGAAGTCAAATATCATATACCCAAATACTTCCCTGCAGCTGCCACCACAACATCTATTTTCTGTGACTTACGTTCTATTTCTGCGATAGAGTCGATAACCATTACTATGAACGCTAAGAAGCCAACCTTACTGAAGCATATATCAATCGTTGGCCTATCCCTCTGTGCTGGCACAGATCTACTACTCTCAGGATCCCTCAATCTTAACCCATCCTTCTCTACTTTCTTCTCTGCCTCATCATACAACACCTTTTGCACTACTCTGACTCTAGCCACCTCAATCTGCCTCGTACCGGACACTTCCGGTCCCCCCCAGCAACATGGGCACCCCTACAGTTGACACACACAACTTTATCCACGAAACTACATAATGCTCTATCCCATGCCCTCCTGCACACTTCCCACATCTTGGAATCTCCCTCCTACAAACTGCTGTGACATGGCCATAAACATTGAACGCAGTGCAAAGCTCTAACAGTTTTCTAGTATGACTTTGTCGGGTAAAGACTCAAAACTCAAAAGGACTGACAGTGACTCCTCTGTTTCACCAAGCTCACCACCAGGTCTGCTTTGCAGTAATTGGCGGGCATCACAAACACCAGGAATCTTCAATTGCGCCACCTCCACACTTAACGCTACCCCAGAAATTACTTATTTTAATGGTGTCCTGTTCCTAAGATTAAAGCAAGAAACAGATCTTGACACAAGTTGCGTGACACGGAGCGCCCACTCCCTCTGGTCAGAAGAAACACAAACAAATATCTCAAGTTCACAACAGGTTACCTTCACTGATTCAACTGCACCCAACTCCTTTCCCACCCACCCTGAAACCACAAATGGATCTGCCAAAAGGCAAGGATCCACTTTCTCCCAAAATATCACTCCTACTGGACCAGATTCTTCTTTATCATGTCCATTGATTACAGGCTCGGGTTCTGAGCTCTTCACCACACCTTCTATCTCATTCACTTCCATATCCACTCCAGAACTCAGTCTGGCGCATGGCTCACTCTGTTTGTACTTGACACCAATCTTCTTCAACACCCCATCTTCGTTTTTATCGCCATCTTCCTCAAATTCAACCTCTACTTTTCGCATTGTCTATTTTTTCCCCTCCATTCCTCTTCAGAAATCCAACTTTCTGCGTCCCTGTCCCAATATTCCTCTTCTCCCGACTTTGCTTGCAACCCGGTGGCTTCCCGACGTAGCTCCATCTCATAATCGTCCTGCTCACCTCGGAAACGTGTCTTCTCCGAGGGCCAACATTCTGAGAGCATGATTAGTGGCCACACACAGAAAAACGACCCCCAAACTCAACTTTGTTCTCTTCGTTCAACTGCATGGCCTTCTCTCTTCCACCTTCCCACTTGGTCATGAAAGCAGCAGAAGTGCTCCAGTAATTAGGTCATAATAAAGATTGTCCATGTACCACACCTGTGTTAGTTTATACACAGCCAATCAGCAGAGAACAAACGCGCACATTAAGTTATCAACTCCAATAAATACTTTGGCCTGCAACCATTTGCATAATATTACCATATTACAAAGAATGTATTGCATATTTTACTGTGGTTTCAGGTTTAGTCAGGCTACTTTGATTCTGGTATTGTGTAACAGTGTTGCTTCCGTCCCTCTCCTTGCCCCAACCTCGGCTACAATTTCGCCAGGTGGGACTAGGGGTACAACTAACATTGTACACCTAGTTTCTTTCTGTGACCATGAAACAGTGAAACATTATTAGGCCAAATAGTCACAGAATGGGGTCAGTAATTTCTACATGATGTCATTCATAAAGATTATGATGCATCTTCAATCACCATAAGAGACTGATAAACCCCTGCCTTCATTGAGCAGAAAGAGGATTCTCCTATCAACTTTCATAATAACCAGTTCTCCTTATTAAAACCATCACTCAGTGAGCCTTTCTTCCCATCACCATGTTTGACAGCAAATTAATGTCCTTACTGGCACGGTTATCGATTAAAATCTGATAATCAACGTTTTTATTTTTACGGCTATTTTAATTCCCAACGCAACGCAGAACATTGTATCAAATCCCATGTACATCCTCAAGCATCCACCTACTTACTGCCACAGCATCCCTTGTTCCTCTCACAATAGCGTCTGGCATCATCCTGGAAAACGTGAAGCAGAGCCAAGCCGGATTTTCCATGATGCTAGTGAGTTAACAGAAGAAATATCACTGCTGTCCCATTTTTATAGACTGTATATTGCAGAGGAGGTACTGCCAATGAGTGCTTCTCCATTCAAATAAGTCAAATAAAGTGAACATAGCATGATAATTGGCTATGGTGATTATACAGCACGTCTCACATCATTCTAGGTTAACTAAATATGGAAAATAGTGAAAATAGTGAATATGGTCAAATAAATCTGCTGTTTGTATGCCATCTTGTCAGTAATAGCACACACACACACACACACACACACACACACACACACACACACACACACACACACACACACACACACACACTCTACAGGAAGTGACTTTACACCACAAATAGTAGTGGTAATTGACATCTAATGGATGCTCCTGTTCTTCAACATGTCTCTAAAGTACTTTGCTCATTTCCCATTTCTTCACAATGATGTTGGAGTCACCTCAACCATATGCGTGTAGGAGCCTGCAGGTCTTTATAGTGTCTGAAATAAATTGTTCTGTCTGCTGCCCAGAGGAGTGACATTGTCAAATATCCTTAGAAATAGTCCCGTTTATATTGGATAAATGTGCATTCATATAACAATGGAATAGGTTTGCAAAATTCTGGTACATTTTTTAAAATTCCAACTTTTTGCAGAAATTCCAGTTGGAAGATTCCCAGAATATGTAGGGAATAAACAGGAAATCCAGAATCCTGCAACCAGGAATTTAAGGCAAGTTACTGGAATTTTACAGGACAACAATGGATTGAGGCAAGTCATCCACCTCGAGTGAGGGAAAAGGCAGATGGATTCTCCATTCATTCATGAATGATATGTGAGGTAGTCGTTCATTCATCACGCCCATCTCAATGGATATCCCAGTGTGTGTGGTTCGTGACAGACACACAGTATCACCACTCAGTACATTGCAAAGACATTCCACAAACATTCCCAAGAGAGACTCATATCAATGGAAACCATCTCGTTGGTTTTTAAACGACTACACATTGTAGTAATTTAAAAAAAGACAACTACTACACAGACTGTACAGTGTATACAGAATTCATGAAGGAATAAATTCTCTTTCCCTCTTTCTCAATGGGAAACTGTAGGGGAAAACGTGGCTTTAGTGTCCTATGTTGAGTTTATTAATAGATGTTATATATCTCAGAACTTCGAGCAATGAAAAGCCTAGACAACTACAATGGTAACTTCACATCTGCCATCAAAGAGAGCCTCCTGGTCTCCCTATAAAACACATTAAAATACATACTCTTCCACCACTACTGTAACTCCCTCTGGCAGGTAAAAAAAATGTATTTGATGACTTCTGACAAAGAAATTCCCAGAAGCTTCGCAGACAATCTTTTGCTTTCCTTACAGCAAAATCGACCTCTATCAAAATCTATAAAAGTAATTATGTTTGGGCAATTCCAAGGTAACAGAGTGATGCTGAGACTCAGATCTTTCACTTTAAAATGTAAGTAAAAAAAAAAAAAAAAAGATTGCTAAGTTAAACAAACCATTACAACTCTATTCACAAGGACTACTTTTAACAATTTCCACAGAAATGGTTACAAAAACACATTTACTTAAGGAACCGTGCAGATGCATATTTTGGTAACAGAATGGTGACACAAACAGCACAAACTATAATTCTGCTACCAAACTTTGCATCTGCACTGTTCTTCAAGTAAATGTATTTCTGTACAATTATCTGTGAAAATTGTTAAAAGTCATCCTTGTTGCTGTATGTTTTTAAAAAACTTAACTCATTGGTTTGTGTTTGACATACATTTTAAAGTTTAAAAAATATGAGTTTCCGCATCACTCTGTTACTGTGGATTTACCCATTTATAATTTAATTTATATTGATCAAAATACATCAAAGCCAGTGAAGTATCCTTCATCAAAGAGAGAGTAAGGAATCAACAGCATAGATCAGAGGTCACATTTTCTCCAGTCTCCTGTCATTTTATTTCCACACAAATTGAGTTTTATGAAAAATAAATACAATGGAAGTGTTAAAAAATAAAACATAGCCATGAAAGACAATCAAATTAGGACTAATTCAAGCCGGCACTGACCTTTCATAGACTACACCTGGGTGTTTCTTTTCATTTCTTTCTTTCTTTAAATTTTTTACCCTTTTTTCTCCCCAATTTTGTGGTATCCAATTGGTAGTTACAGTCTTGTCTCATTGCTGCAACTCCCGTACGGACTCAGGAGAGGTGAAAGTCGAGAGCCGTGCGTCCTCTGAAACACAACCCAACCAAGCCGCACTGCTTCTTGACACAATGACCTCTTAACCCGGAAGCCAGCCGCACCAATGTGTCGGAGGAAACACATACACCTGGCGACCGTGTCAACATGCACTGTGCCTGGCCCGCCACAGGGGTCGCTAGTGCGTGATGGGACAAGGACTTCCCTGCCAGCCAAACCCTCCCCTAACTCGGAAGAAGTTGGGCCAATTGTGTGTCGCGCCATGGGTCTCCCGGTCATGGCCAGCTGTGACAGAGCTTGGACTCAAACCCAGAATCTCTAGTGGCACAGCCAGTACTGCGATGCAAATAAAATAAAATGTTATTTGTCACATACACATGGTTAGCAGATGTTAATGCGAGTGTAGCGAAATGCTTGTGCTTATAGTTCCGACAATGCAGTAATAACCAACGGGTAATCTAACCTAACAATTCCACAACTACTACCTTATACACACAAGTGTAAAGGGATAAAGAATATGTACATAAAGATATATGAATGAGTGATGGTACAGAACGGCATAGGCAAGATGCAGTAGATGGTATCGAGTACAGTATATACATATGAGATGAGTAATGTAGGGTATGTAAACATAAAAGTGCATAGTTTAAAGTGGCTAGTGATACATGTATTACATAAAGATGGCAAGATGCAGTAGATGATATAGAGTACAGTATATACATATACAATATACTGTATTAAGTGGCATTGTTTAAAGTGGCTAGTGATACGTTTTTGATCAATTTCCATCAATTTCCATTATTAAATGGAGCTGGAGTTGAGTCAGTATGTTGGCAGCAGCCACTCGATGTTAGTGGTGGCTGTTTAACAGTCTGATGGCCTTGAGATAGAAGCTTTTTTTCAGTCTCTCGGTCCCTGCTTTGATGCACCTGTACTGACCTCGCCTTCTGGATGATAGCGGGGTAAACAGGCAGTGGCTCGGGTGGTTGTTGTCCTTGATGATCTTTATGGCCTTCCTGTGACATCGGGTGGTGTAGGTGTCCTGGAGGGCAGGTAGTTTGCCCCCAGTGATGCGTTGTGCAGACCTCACTACCCTCTGGTGAGCCTTACGGTTGTGGGCGGAGCAGTTGCCGTACCAGGTGGTGATACAGCCCGACAGGATGCTCTCGATTGTGCATCTGTAGAAGTTTGTGAGTGCTTTTGGTGACAAGCCGAATTTCTTCACCTTCTGAGGTTGAAGAGGCGCTGCTGCGCCTTCTTCACAACGCTGTCTGTGTGGATGGACCAATTCAGTTTGTCCGTGATGTGTACGCCGAGGAACTTAAAACTTACTACCCTCTCCACTACTGTCCCGTCGATGTGGATAGGGGGGTGCTCCCTCTGCTGTTTCCTGAAGTCCACAATCATCTCCTTTGTTTTGTTGACGTTGAGTGTGAGGTTATTTCCTGACACCACACTCCGAGGGCCCTCACCTCCTCCCTGTAGGCCGTCTCGTCGTTGTTGGTAATCAAGCCTACCACTGTAGTGTCATCCGCAAACTTGATGATTGAGTTGGAGGCGTGGATCAGCGGAGTGGAGATGTTGTTACCTACCCTCACCACCTGGGGGCGGCCCGTCAGGAAGTCCAGTACCCAGTTGCACAGGGCGGGGTCGAGACCCAGGGTCTCGAGCTTGATGACGAGTTTGGAGGGTACTATGGTGTTAAATACTGAGCTGTAGTCGATGAACAGCATTCTCACATAGGTATTCTTCTTGTCCAGATGGGTTATGGCAGTGTGCAGTGTGCAGTGTGGTTGCGATTGCGTCGTCTGTGGACCTATTGGGGCGGTAAGCAAATTGGAGTGGGTCTAGGGTGTCAGGTAGGGTGGAGGTGATATGGTGCCTTAGACCACTGCGCCACTCGGGAGGCCCTGGCACCTGGGTGTTTATAGAAATTCTTTGAATTCCAGCCTTACTCTGAAAGGCCCAGTGCAGTCAAAATCATGATTTTCTGTGTTTTATCAATATTTCCACACTATGAGGTTGGAATAATACTGTGAAATTGTGCAAATGATGATAATGCCCTTTTAGCGTAAGAGCTGTTTGAAAGGACTGCCTGAAATTTCAGCCTGTTTTGGTGGGATGGCATTTTGGCCTGCATAGTGACATCACCAGGTGGTAAATTAGTTAATAGACCAATAAGAAAGAGAATCAGTTTGTTTTCCCCTCCTCACTGAGACCACTCCCAGACAGTCCTCGCAAAACTCGTGCTTGAGAAACTGCTCGTTGTGCTAAGAAGCTACTTTTATTTATTTTTGACGATTTTAATTTGAAACAATCAAAGTATGGTACTTCATTGTTACCCAGAAATGATTTGATATTGAGATAAAAACAGCTGCATTGGATCTTTAAATTACTTCGACCGGGGGCTACATCACCTCTATTCAGTAGATCTGAAACAGCAGTACAGTAGCGATGTAAGTAGAATCTGTTTGTCATCGTTAAATGTCTAATCTACACTGGACTGGTGCTGGTGGGTTTTCTGGTGGCAGGCCCAAATGAAGCGATTTGCCTAAGCCGTCTGTTGAGGGGATGGAGTGTGAGTGACCCCCTGTGGAACCGTGTTCAATTTCAGCACTGCCTGTAAGCCCCAGTCCACTAAGGCGATAAAGACAGACACCGCTCCTTCTGAATATAGGTCATTCAGCAGCGTTTCCTATGCAGGGCAGACTCCTATGTAGCTCCATGGGGAGCGATGAGTGTAAATTGCTTCATCTTCACTTTCAATACTCTCTATAATAGCTATGTACAGTGTGGCTCATGTGGCTTCATTGATCCAACATCTGTTTTGAGATCACGCAAGGTTAACACTTTGACATTCACTGTAACGTACTACAGTAGTGTGGCATTAGCCAATCCCTGATCAGAGATTCTCTCTACTGCTTAGTGCCCTCCAGTAATAGGTTAATTGGGCTACACAGGAAAGTCCTATTTAAATTCCGAGGACATGTATATAGAAGTGGAAAGACCCTGGTTTCCCTACTTTCTGGAAGTGTGCTGGGTGCAAACAAGTTTCCTGCTACTAGGACATGCGCTCTCTCTCTGTTTGTGAGGGGAGGGGGGTGTCATTAATCAAAACCATGTGATCTAATGTCATGTATACTGTGTGTATTCTATTCCCAAGTGTAAACTTTGGACGGATGCATGGTTCCTAAAGAAGAAAGTAGAGCCGGCCATCATCAAATGTGACCCAATTCAGTAAGCTAGGTGTATGTCATTTTCCCCCATGTGGGCCAGGCTCCTATCAATTTGAGTTCTAGCCAATGAGCTTCAGCCCCTCGCCATTTGAGTGACAGCTAGCAAGATGCACACACAGCAAACATTTAGCAGAATCTCTTATCTAGAGCAACTTACAACAGTGAGTGCATACATTTTTGGTACTTTTTCATACTGGTCCCCCATGGGAAATGAACCCACAACCTTGACGTTGCAAGCACCGCACTCTACCAATTGAGCCACATGGGACCAATTAATATTGCGTCAGCATTTTGTATATGGATACCTCCTCAACGTTTGCTCTGTTTTCGTTCTATCTAGATCCTGAAATCTGGGTCCCAGAAATGTGGTACTTCAACCCAGATCAGCAATGTCTCACAGCCAGAGTCACATCCATAGTGATCCACTAGATGGCGTAGATAAGGGTCTGTCTGAATGTAATCACCCTACCTCTGCTCAGCACATTTCTGTTAAGTCAGTATCCCTCTACAGTGGTTCCCAAACTTTTTATAGTCCCGTACCCCTTCAAACATTCAACCTCCAGCTGCATACCCCCTCTAGCATCAGGGTCAGCGCACTCTCAAATGTTGTTTTTTGCCATCATTGTAAGCCTGCCACACACACACACACACACACTATTCGATACATTTATTAAACATAAGAATGATTGTGAGTTGTCATCACAACCCGGCTCGTGGGTAGTGACAAAGACCTCTTATAGGACCAGGGCACAAATAATAAAATCATAATAATCAATACATTTGCTCTTTATTTAGCCATCTTACATATAAAACCTTATTTGTTCAAAATTGTGAATAACTCACAACAGGTTAATGAGAAGGGTGTGCTTGAAAGGATGCATATAACTCTGCAATGTTGGGTTGTATTGGAGAGAGTCTCAGTCTTAACTCATTTTCCACCCAAAGTCTGTGCCTGTATTTAGTTTTCATGCTAGTGAGTGCCGAGAATTCACTCTCAAATAGATACATGGTTGCAAAGGGCATCAGTGTCTTAATTAACAGCGCGATTTGCCAAGGCAAGAAACACTGAGCGCAGCCCTATCCAGAAATTATCTGGCAGTGGCTTCTGATTAAATACATTTTTCACAGAACCGCTTGTTGCAATTCCGATGAGGCTGTCTTCTTCAGATATCGGTAAGTGGACTGGAGACAGAGCATGAAGGGATAATGAATCCTGTTGTTTGTGTCGTCCGTTTCGGGAAAGTACCTGCGTAATTGTGCAACCAGCTCACTCAGGTGCTTCGCTATATCACATTTGACATTGTCCGTAAACTTGAGTTCATTTGCACACAAAAAATCATACAACGATGGAAAGACCTATGTGTTGTCCTTGTTAATGCAGACAGAAAAGAGCTCCAACTTCTTAATCATAGACTCAATTTTGTCCCGCACGTTGAATATACAGTTGAAGTCCAAAGTTTACATACACTTAGGTTGGAGTCATTAAAACTCGTTTTTCAACCACTCCACAAATGTCTTGTTAACAAACTATAATTTTGGCATGTCGGTTAGGACATCTACTTCGTGCATGACACAAGTAATTTTACCAACAATTGTTTACAGACAGATTATTTCACTTATAATTCACTGTATCACAATTCCAGTGGGTCAGAAGTTTACATTACACTAAGTTGACTGTGCCTTTAAACAGCTTGAACAATTCCAGAAAATGATGTCATGGTTTTAGAAGCTTCTGATAGGTTAATTGGTATCATTTGAGTTAATTGGAGGTGTACCTGTGGATGTACTTCAAGGCATACCTTCAGACTCAGTGCCTCTTCGCTTGACATCATGGGGAAATCAAAAGAAATCAGTCAAGACCTCAGAAAAACAATTGTAGACCTCCACAAGTCTGGATCATCCTTCGGAGCAATTTCCAAACGCCTGAAGGTACCACGCTCATCTGTACAAACAATAGTATGCAAGTATAAACACCATGGGACCACACAGCCGTCATACCGCTCAGGAAGGAGATGCGTTCTGTCTCCTAGAGATAAATGTACTTTGGTGCGAAAAGTGCAAATCAATCCCAGAACAACAGTAAAGGACCTTGTGAAGATGCTGGAGGAAACAGGTACAAAAGTATCTATATCCACAGTAAAATGAGTCCTATATCGACCCAACCTGAAAGGCCGCTCAGGAAGGAAAAAGCCACTGGTCAAAAACCGCAATCACAAAGCCAAACTGTGGTTTGCAACTGCACATGTGGACAAAGATTGCACTTTTTGGAGAAATGTCCTCTGGTCTGATGTAACAAAAATAGAACTGTTTGGCCATAATGACCATTGTTATGTTTGGAGGAAAAAGGTGGACGCTTGCAAGCCGAAGAACACCATTCCAACCTGAAGCACGAGAGTGGCAGCATCATGTTGTGGGGGTGCTTTGCTGCAGGAGGGACTGGTGCACTTTACAAAATAATACATTTTGTGGATATATTGAAGCAACATCTCAAGACGTCAGTCAGGAAGTTAAAGCTTGGTCGCAAATGGGTCTTCCAAATGGACAATGGCCCGAAACATGCTTCCAAAGTTATGGCAAAATGGCATAAGGACAACAAAGTCAAGGTATTGGAGTGGCCATCACAAAGCCCTGACCTCAATCCTATAGAAAATGTGTGGGCTGAACTGAAAAAGCGTTCGCAAGCAAGGAGGCCTACAAACCTGACTCAGTTACACCAGCTCTGTCAGGAGGAATGGGCCAAAATTCACCCAACTTATTGTGGGAAGGCTACCCAAAACATTTGACCCAAGTTAAACAATTGAAAGGCAATGCTACCAAATACTAATTGAGTGTATGTAAACTTCTGACCCACTGGGAATGTGATGAAAGAAATAAAAGCTGAAAGAAATAATTTGCTCTGCTGTTATTCTGATATTTCACATTCTTAAGATAAAGTGGTGATCCTAACTCACCTAAGACAGGGAATTTTTACTGGGATTAAATGTCAGGAATTGTAAAAGACGAAGTTTAAATGTAGTTGGCTAAGGTGTATGTAAACTTCCGACTTCAACTGCAGTTGCGGAGAGTCCCTGTAACCCTAGATTCAAATCATTTAGGCGAGGAAAAACCATCACCCAGAAAGGCCAGTTGTGTGAGAAACTCATCATCATGCAAGCGGTCAGACAAGTAAAAATTATGGTCAGTAAAGTAAACTTGAAGCTCGTCTCTCAATTTAAAAAAACGTGTCAATACTTTGCTCCTTGATAACCAGCGCACCTCCGCATGTTGTAAAAGCGTTACATGGTCGCTGTCCATATCGTTTCATAGTGCAGAAAATACCCGAGAGTTCAGGGGCCTTGCTTCAACAAAAGTAACCATTTTCACTGTAGTGTCCAAAACGTCTTTCAAGCTGTCAGGCATTTCCTTGGCAGCAAGAGCCTCTTGGTGGATGCTACAGTGTACCCAAGTGGCATCGGGAGCAACTGCTTGCACACGCGTTACCGCTCCACTATTTCGCCATCAGTACAGATACCAACATAAGCAGCAGCTACGTTTGGCTACATATGGACCCTTTGTGGAATTCCCGCGAGAGAATAACTGTCACGTTCCTGACCTGTTTTCTGTTGTTTTGTATGTGTGTGATGGTCAGGGCGTGAGTTTTGGGTGGGCAGTCTATGTTTGCTGTTTCTATGTTGGTTTTGGGTTGCCTGGTATGGCTCTTAATTAGAGGCAGGTGTTTTGCGTTTTCCTCTAATTGAGAGTCATATTAAGGTAGGTTGTTCTCACTGTTTGTTTGTGGGTGATTGTCGCTGTGTCTGTGTTTGTTGCACCACACGGTACTGTCTCGTCTTGTTCATTCGGTCGTTCCTGTTCATGTGTTCTTCGTTTCATGTAAGTTCGTAGTTTAGGTCTGTCTAGTTCGTTTTGTTATTTTGTTTATTTAGTCAAGTGTATTTCGTGTCTGTCTTCGTCTTAAAATAAAGTCATTATGTATTCATCACCCGCTGCGCCTTGGTCTACTCACTCACCGAAAGAGAGCCGTTACAGAATCACCCACCAAACCCAGATCAAGCAGCGGGTTAACGGACAGCCACGACAGCAGCAGTGGGAAAAGGAGGATTGGACATGGGAAGAGATCCTGGACGGTAAAGGACCCTGGGCAGAGCCAGTGGAGTGTCGCCGCCCCAAAGCGGAGCTGGAGGCAGCGAAAGCGGAGAGGCGACGTTATGAGGAGGCAGCACGGAAGCAAGGCTGGAAGCCCGCAAGTACTACCCTAAAATTTCTTGGGGGGAGGATAAGAGGTAGTGGGCCGAGGGCAGGTAGGAGACCTGCGCCCACTTCCCAGGCTAACCGTGGAGAGCGGGAGTACGGGCAGACGCCGTGTTACGCAGTAGAGCGCACGGTGTCTCCTGTACGGGTGCATAGCCCAGTGCGGGTTATTCCACCTCCCCGCACTGGTAGGGCTAGATTGAGCATTGAGCCAAGTGCCATGAGGCCGGCTCTACATATCTGGCCACCAGTACGTCTCCTTGGGCCGGCTTACATGGCACCAGCCTTACGCATGGTGTCCCCGGTTCGCCTACATAGCCCGGTGCGGGTTATTCCACCTCCCCGCACTGGTCGGGCGACGGGGAGCATTCAGCCAGGTAAGGTTGGGCAGGCTCGGTGCTCAAGGGAGCCAGTACGCCTACACGGTCCGGTATTTCCGGCGCTACCTCCTCGCCCCAGCTCAGTACCACCAGTTCCGGCACCACGCACTAAGCCACCTGTGCGTCTCCAGAGCCCTGTTCCTCCTCCACGCACTCTCCCTATGGTGCGTGTCTCCAGCCCAGTGCCTCCAGTTCCGGCACCACGCACTAAGCCATCTGTGCGTCTCCAGAGCCCTGTACGCACTGTTCCTTCTCCCCGCACTCGCCCTGAGGTGCGTGCCCTCAGCCCGGTACCTCCAGTTCCGGTACCACGCACCAGGCCTATAGTGCGCTTCGAGAGGTCAGTGTGCCCTGTCCCTGCTCCCCGCACTAGCCTTCAAGTGCGTGCCGTCATCCCGGTACCTCCAGTTCCGGCACCACGCACCAGGCCTACTGTGCACCTCAGCAGGGCAGAGTCGGCCGTCTGCCCAACGCCTTCTGCACTGCCTGTCTGCCCAGCTCCGTCTGAGCCATCTGTCTGCCCAGCGCCGTCGGAGCCATCTGTCTGCCCAGCGCCGTCTGAGCCATCTGTCTGTCCAGCTCCGTCTGAGCCATCTGTCTGCCCAGCGCCGTCTGAGCCATCTGTCTGCCCAGCGCCGTCTGAGCCATCTGTCTGCCCAGCGCCGTCTGAGCCATCTGTCTGCCCAGCGCCGTCTGAGCCATCTGTCTGCCCAGCGCCGTCTGAGCCATCTGTCTGCCCAGCGCCGTCTGAGCCATCTGTCTGCCCAGCGCCGTCTGAGCCATCTGTCTGCCCAGCGCCGTCTGAGCCATCTGTCTGCCCAGCGCCGTCTGAGCCATCTGTCTGCCCAGCGCCTTCTGAGCCATCCGTCTGTCCAGCGCCTTCTGAGCCATCCGTCTGCCCAGCGCCTTCTGAGCCATCCGTCTGCCCAGCGCCTTCTGAGCCATCCGTCTGCCCAGCGCCTTCTGAGCCATCCGTCTGCCACGAGCCATTAGAGCCGCCCGTCTGTCCCGAGCCATTAGAGCCGTCCGTCAGTCAGGAGCCGCTAGAGCCGTCCGTCAGTCAGGAACCGCCAGAGCCGCCAGCCAGTCAGGAGCTGCCAGAGCCGCCAGCCAGTCAGGAGCTGCCAGAGCCGCCAGCCAGTCAGGAGCTGCCCTACAGTCATGAGCTGCCCTACAGTCATGAGCTGCCCTACAGTCATGAGCTGCCTTACAGTCATGAGCTGCCCTACAGTCATGAGCTGCCCTACAGTCATGAGCTGCCCTACAGTCATGAGCTGCCCTACAGTCCGGACCTGCCAGAGTCCCTCAGCCCGGACCTGCCAGAGTCCCTCAGCCCGGACCTGCCATGAGTCCCTCAGCCCGGACCAGTCATGAGCTGCCCTACAGCCCGGACCTGCCAGAGTCCCTCAGCCCGGACCTGCCAGAGTCCCTCAGCCCGGACCTGCCAGAGTCCCTCAGCCAGGACCTGCCAGAGTTCCTCAGCCAGGACCTGCTGCCCCTTATCCCGGTGCTGCCCCTTATCCCGGTGCTGCCCCTTATCCCGGTGCTGCCCCTTATCCCGGTGCTGCCCATTCATTTAGGTGGTTTTAGTTGGAGGGTGGTCATTGGGAGGGGGATACAGAAGCGGGGAGTGACTATGGTGGTGTGGGGACAGCGTCCGGAGCCTGAGCCACCACCGTGGTCAGATGCCCACCCAGACCCTCCCCTGGACTTTGTGCTGGTGCGCCCGGCGTTCGCACCTTGAGGGGGGGGTTCTGTCACGTTCCTGACCTGTTTTCTGTTGTTTTGTATGTGTGTGATGGTCAGGGCGTGAGTTTTGGGTGGGCAGTCTATGTTTGCTGTTTCTATGTTGGTTTTGGGTTGCCTGGTATGGCTCTTAATTAGAGGCAGGTGTTTTGCGTTTTCCTCTAATTGAGAGTCATATTAAGGTAGGTTGTTCTCACTGTTTGTTTGTGGGTGATTGTCGCTGTGTCTGTGTTTGTTGCACCACACGGTACTGTCTCGTCTCGTTCATTCGGTCGTTCCTGTTCATGTGTTCTTCGTTTCATGTAAGTTCGTAGTTTAGGTCTGTCTAGTTCGTTTTGTTATTTTGTTTATTTAGTCAAGTGTATTTCGTGTCTGTCTTCGTCTTAAAATAAAGTCATTATGTATTCATCACCCGCTGCGCCTTGGTCTACTCACTCACCGAAAGAGAGCCGTTACAATAACGGTTAATGTGATTGGATGTTAATTATTTGACTAGGCTACCTGTATTTGTTGTTATTTCTCTCAACACTAGATGGTTTAATTTTATTTTTGGCAGTGAAAATGCTACTCAGGCGAGTTGGAAAATGTAAATGGACTATTTGAAAATGTTAAATACTAAAAAAATGTTAATCACATTTTTATTTGGCGTTCCCTCGACGGCATTGCGGCGGCAGGTAGCCTAGTGGTCGTTGGACTTGTATCCGAAAGGTTGCAAGATCGACTCCCTGAGCTGACAAGATAAAAATCTGTCGTTCTGCCCCTGAACAAGGCAGGTAACCCACTGTTCCTAGGCCATCATTGTGTAGTTAAATAAAATAAAAAGTAAATTACACATACCTGCTGTACAAATAACACAATAACATTCAGTAGTCCTACCATAAAAGGTGGAATAGGGTCTTTAGGAACACACAGGAAACATTTTGTATTGGCTGGTATTTTATAGATCAAATTTGCTTTTGTTTGTATGTGTACAAATGCAACGATAACAAACAGTGATTAGGTCTAAATTGATTGGAATCGCCCACTCTCTTGCATTTTGTGTAAGGCTGAAAATGCTCATAACCATGTATCGGCTCCCACCCATCCACATATGACCCTGCACATCTTAAATCGGCAAGGCAGCCCACGCTCTCTCTTGGAAGAGATCCCAATATAAACAGGTCAAAGAGCCTCCGTGTAACGCACATCATACATACAGTAGGGTAGTGTTAATTCTCACTGCAGGAAAATGGAAGGCTGGCAGGATAAGGAGAGACAAGTTGAAACTCGTGTTCTAAAATAAGTTGCCATGTTTAGTTCGAAAAAGAGGGAAGGACTGAAAACTGTTGATTCAGTACATTAAATATTGGCCTTGGCCTGCACCTTGAAAACATAGATAACACTACTGTAGCGTCTCTACATTGGTGTCAGAATCAGAATCACCTTAATTTGCCAAAAACATTTGCATGTACAGGATTTTGACTCTGTGAAATGGTGCTGCCACAATAAACAGACAGACAGACAGACAATAAACAGTATATATGGAAAAAATATATGGACTAAGAATTTACACAATCCACATACACTGATGCTAAGAACTGCAGACTACACTGTAAACACTACAAGCTACATTATAATCATGCATGTAGAGATGTATGAATAACTATAGGATGGTGCCATTCCACTTCTGATATAATGTTAATCACAATTTGCGTTATCAACTCTGTTGATGAGCAAGTCAAGTCACTCCATGATAGACATGGTTGTTCCATACAACCCAGGCAAGATGTTCCACTCCCAAGGCATGTTAACAATACCAAGGTTTATAGAAACGAGACTGGGGGCAGAACATTCTCAATCAGAGCTCCACAGTTATGGAACAGCTTGCCAAGTCAGGTGACAGGGTTAGTGGGGCACATGCCAGATGCCAGATGCCTGTAGGGAAATTTTCAACACTTTACTGGTATCATCATCCCCATGCACTGCTTCTAAAATGGTCCCCATTTCTTCTAGTACAGGGGTACGCGCAAAGCAGTCGGGGGTACGCGCAAAGCAGTCGGGGGTACGCCAAATAAACATTTCATTAAAAAATAAAAACAATATAATTTTATTTTTTCTTCTTTTTTCTTCACATTTTCAAACAGTACATTTATATTTTCCAACGGGGCTATACATTTGGGTGAGTTTTTTTTATATACTCTCGCCTGAGTATAGCCTCGTTTCACTGCCAAAAATAACATTAAACCTAGTGTTCAGCGAAATAACAACACAATGTATTTCTATTTTTTATTAACCTTTATTTAACTAGGCAAGTCAGTTAAGATCAAATTCTTATTTACAATGACAGCCTACCCCGGCCAAACCTGGACGACGCTGGGCCAATTGTGCGCCACCCTATGGGACTCCCAATCACGTCCAGATGTGATGCAGCCTGGATTCAAACCAGGGAGTACACTGACACCTCTTAAACTGAAATGAAGTGCCTTAGACCGCTGCGCCACTCGGGAGCCCAAAAATGCAAATGCAGGTAGCCTAGTCAAATAATTAACATCCAATCACATTAACCATTACTCTCTTGCGGGGAAACTTGCGCAGACATTTAGAAACGAAACATGACAATTTGAAAAATAAGCCACAGGAGTTATTTGAGCGAGAATAAACACACATGTTGAGTAGTAAGACATGTATAAAAGCAACAGATAAGATAACAGATAGTAAGATAATAATAAGATAACAGATAATAAGAAGGGGCTAGAAGCATCTTATATGGTGAGCTTCAGAGTTACTAGGACAGGAAAGCTCCATACTATTGTGGAGGACTTAATTCTTCCTGCTGCCGCGGATATGGCTGGGACAATGCTGGGGGAAAAGGCCAGAAAAACTATACAGATAATGCCTTCATCAAACAACACTGTTTCACGACGCATCAGTGACATGGCAGAGATGTTTTGAAACAATTACTGCTTCGCATACAAGCCAGTGAATTATATGCGTTACAGCTGGATGAGTCAACAGACGTGGCAGGCCTGGCACAGCCCCTGGTATAAGTCCGTTACGTTTATGGGGGGTCAATTAAGGAAGACATGCTCTTCTGCAAACCACTGGAAACCAAAACAACATGAGAGGATATTTTTTAAGTACTGGACAGCTTTGTGACATCCAATGGACTTTGGTGGTCAAGATGTGTTGGTATCTGTACTGATGGAGCAAAAGCCATGACAGGGAGACATAGTGGAGTGGTAAAACGTCTGCAAGCAGTTGCTCCCGACACCACTTGGGTACACTGCAGCATCCACCGAGAGGCTCTTGCTGCCAAGGGAATGCCTGACAGCTTGATAGACGTTTTGGACACAACAGTGAAAATTGTTAACTTTGTTAAAGCAAGGCCCCTGAACACTCATGTATTTTCTGCACTATGCAAAGATTTGGGCAGCGAACATGTAACGCTTTTACAACACAGTGTGCTGGTTATCAAGGGGCAAAGTATTGACACGTTTTTTTTTTTAATTGAGAGACGGGCTTAAAGTTTTCTTTACCGACCACAATTTTCACTTGTCTGACAGCTTGCATGATGAGGAGTTTCTCATACGACTGGCCTATCTGGGTGATGGTTTTTTCTCGCCTGAATGATCTGAATCTAGGATTACAGGGACTCTCCGCAACTATATTAAACGTGCGGGACAAAATTGAGTCTATGATTAAAAAGTTGGAGCTCTTTTCTGTCTGCATTAATAACAAGGACAACACACAGGTCTTTCCATCATTGTATGATTTTTTGTGTGCAAATTAACTCAAGCTTACGGTCAAATGTGATATAGCAAAGCACCTGAGTGAGCTGGTTGCGCAATTATGCAGGTACTTTCACGAAACGGACGACACAAACAACTGGTTTCATTATCCCTTTCATGCCCTGCCTCCAGTCCACTTACCAATATCTGAACAAGAGAGCCTCATCGAAATTACAACAAGCGGTTCTGTGAAAATGTAATTTAATCAGAAGCCACTGCCAGATAATTTCTGGATAGGGCTGCGCTCAGAGTTTCTTGCCTTGGCAAATCGCGCTGTTAAGACACTGATGCCCTTTGCAACCATGTACCTATGTGAGAGTGGATTCTCGGCCCTCACTAGCATGAAAACTAAATACAGGCACAGACTTTGGGTGGAAAATGATTTAAGACTGAAACTCTAAGATGGCTAATTAAAGAGCAAAATTATTGATTATTATTGTATTATTATTTGTGCCCTGGTCCTATAAGAGCTCTTTGTCACTTCCCACGAGCCGGGTTGTGACAAACTCACACTCATTCTTATGTTTAATAAATTTATCGTATAATGTGTGTGTGGCAGGCTTACAATGATGGCAAAAAACAACCTTTGAGAGTGCACTGACCCTGGTGCTAGAGGGGGTATGAATGTTTGAAGCGGTACGGGACTATAACCCTGTTCTAGTAGATTTGGTCCCACTGTCACAGTCAGAGCATTAACATACAGTGCATTTGGAAATTGTATCGGTCTGTGCAGATGGACAATTCAGCATTGTTCATGTGCATTTTATAGACTACGCCACCTAGTATCATATAAAGTGACTATACAGTGATGTATAGAAAGAAAAAAAGAAAAAAAATCCTTATTTACATAAGTATTCAGACCCTTTGCTATGAGACTCGAAATTGAGCTCAGATGCATCCTGTTTCCATTGATCATCCTTGAGATGTTTCTACAACTTGATTGGACTCCACCTGTGGTAAATTCAATTGATTGGACATGATTTGGAAAGGCACACACCTATCTATATATGGTTCCACAGTTGACAGTGCATGTCAGAGCTAAAACCAAGCCATGAAGTTGAAGGAATTGTCCGTAGAGCAGTGGTGTAAAGAGTACTCAATTGTCATACTTCAGTAAAAGTAAAGATACCTTAGTAGAAAATGACTCAAGTAAAAGTGAAATTCACCCAGTAAAGTACTACTTGGGTAAAGTCTAAAAGTATTTGTTTTTAAATATACTTAAGTATCAAAAGTAAATGGAATTACTAAAATGTACTTAAGCATCAAAAGTTAAAGTATAAATAATTTCAAGTTCCTTATATTAAGCAATCCAGACGGCACATTTGATTTTTTATTGATGGATAGCCAGGGGCACACTCCAACACACAGACATAATTTAAAAACAAAGCATTTGTGTTTAGTGAGTCCGCCAGATCAGAGGCAGTAGGGATGATCAGGGAAGTTATCTTGATTAGTGTGTGAATTGGACCATTTTCCTGTCAAAATGTTAGAATTTTGGGTGTCAGAGAAAATGTTTGGAGTAAAAAGTACATTATATTCTATAGAAATGTAGTGAAGTAAAAGTTGGCAAAAATATGAATAGTGAAGTAAAGTACAGATACCCCAAAAAACTACTTAAGTAGTAATTGAAAGTATTTTTACTAAAGTACTTTACACCACTGCGGTAGAGCCCCCGAGACAGGATTGTCGAAGCACAGATCTGGGGAAGGGTACCAAGAAATGTCTGCAGCATTGAAGGCCCCTAAGAACACAGTGGCCTCCATCATTCTTAAATGGAAGAAGTTTGGAACCACCAAGACTCATCCTAGAGCTGGCAAAACAAGGTCAATCCAAGATGGAGTAGCAGTCAGACGTCTTTGTCTTGTCTCGTCCCATGTCTATATCTTTTTACATATTTTTCTTCGTATTCTTTTTAATATTTTTCCTAAACCTCAACTTCAAAATACTCACCTGCAACCCGCCTCACCCAATGTGGTATGGATCTGTTTTTTTCTAAAGTATTTCTATTTACCTCCGAACTAGAATCTCTCAACTGAAGCTAACTAGCTAACTAGCTACCAGCAATCAGTCAGCTAACTACTGCTACCGGTCATCAGCTAACCTTCTACCCTGCCTTTCTAAGGTCTTTGAAAGCCAAGTTAACAAACAGATTACCGACCATTTTGAATCTCACCGTACCTTCTCCGCTATGCAATCTGGTTTCAGAGCTGGTCATGGGTGCACCTCAGCCACGCTCAAGGTCCTAAACGATATCATAACCGCCATCGATAAGATACATTACTGTGCAGCCGTATTCATCGACCTGGCTAAGGCTTTCGACTCTGTCAATCACAACATTCTGATTGGCAGACTCAACAGCCTTGGTTTCTCAAATGACTGCCTCGCTTGGTTCACCAACTACTTCTTCGATAGAGTTCAGTATGTCAAATCGGAGGGCCTGTTGTCCGGATCGCTGGCAGTCTCTATTGGGGTGCCACAGGGTTCAATTCTCAGGCCGACTCTCTTCTCTGTATACATCAATGATGTCGCTCTCGCTGCCAGAGATTCTTCGGTCCACCTCTACGCAGACGACACCATTCTGTATACCTCTGACCCTTCTTTGGACACTGTGTTAACTAACCTCTAGATGAGCTTCAATGCCATACAACTCTCCTTCCGTGGCCTCCAATTGCTCTTAAATGCAAGTAAAACTAAATGCATGCTCTTCAACCAATCGCTGCCCACACCTGCCCGCCCGTCCAGCATCACTACTCTGGACGGTTCTGACTTAGAATATGTGGACAACTATAAATACCTAGGTGTCTGGTTAGACTGTAAACTCTCCTTCCAGACTCACATTAAACATCTCCAATCCAAAATTAAATCTAGAATTTATTTCGCAATAAAGCATCCTTCACTCATGCTGCCAAACAATGCCTCGTAAAACTGACCATCCTACCGATCCTCGACTTCGGCGATGTCATTTACAAAATTGCCTCCAACACTCTACTCAACAAATTGGATGCAGTCTATCACAGTGCCATCCGTTTTGTCACCAAAGCCCCATATACTACCCACCACTGCGACCTGTATGCTCTCGTTGACTGGCCCTCGCTTCATACTCGTCACCAAACCCACTGGCTCCAGGTCAACTACAAGTCTCTGCTAGGTAAAGCCCCGCCTTATCTCAGCTCACTGGTCACCATAGCAGCACCCACCCGAAGCACGTGCTCCAGCAGGTACTGTATATCTCGCTGGTCACCCCCAAAGCCAATTCTTCCTTTGGCCGCCTCTCCTTCCAGTTCTCTGCTGCCAATGACTGGAACGAACTACAAAAATCTCTGAAGCTGGAGACTCTTACCTCCCTCACTAGCTTTAAGCACCAGCTGTCAGAGCAGCTCACAGATCACTGCACCTGTACATAGCTCATCTGTAAATAGCGCATCCAATCTACCTCATCCCCATACTGTATTTATTTATTTATCTTGCTCCTTTGCACCCCAGTATCTCTACTTGCACATTAATATTTTGCACATCCTACCATTCCAGTGTTTAATTGCTATATTGTAATTACTTTGCCACCATGGCCTATTTATTGCTTTACCTCTCTTATCCTACCTCATTTGCACATGCTGTATATTTTTCTACTGTATTATTGATTGTATGTTTGTTTATTCCATGTGTAACTCTGTGTTGTTATATGTGTCGAACTGCTTTGCTTTATCTTGGCCAGGTCGCAGTTGCAAATGAGAACTTGTTCTCAACTAGCCTACCTGATTAAAAAAAGGTGAAATAAAAAAAACTGAGCAATCTGGGGAGAAAAGCTTTGGTCAGAGTGGTGACCAAGAACCCGATGGTCACTCTGAAAGAGCTCCAGAGTTCCTCTATGGACATGGGAGAACCTTCCAGAAGGACAACCATCTATGCAGCACTCCACCAATCGGGCCTTTATGGTAGAGTGGCCAGACGGAAGCCACTCCTCAGTAAAAGGCACATGACAGCCCGCTTGGTGGTTTGCAAAAAGGCACCTAAAGACTCTCAGATCATGAGAAACAAGATTATCTGGTCTGATGAAACCAAGATTGAACTCTTTGGCCTGAATACCAAGTGTCACGCCTGGAGGAAACCTGGCACCATCCCTACTGTGAAGCATGGTGGTGGCAGCATCATGCTGTGGGGATGTTTTTCAGCGGCAGGGACTGGGAGACTGGTCAGGATCGAGGCAAAGATGAATGGAGCAAAGTACAGAGAGATCCTTGATCAAAACCTGCTCCAGAGCACTCAGGACCTCAGACTGGGGTGAAGGTTCACCTTCCAACAGGACACTGACCTTAAGCACACAGCCAAGACAACGCAGGAGTGGCTTCGGGACAAGTCTCTGAATGTCCTTTAGTGGCCCAGCCAGAGCCCGGACTTGAACCCGTTCAAACATCTCTGGAGAGACCTGTAAATAGTTGTGCAGCGACACTCCCCGTCCAACCTGACAGAACTTGAGAGCATCTTCAGAGAAGAATGGGAGAACCTCCCCAAATACAGGTGTGCCAAGCTTGTAGCGTCATACCGAAGAAGACTCAAGGCTGTAATCACTGCCAAAGGTACTTCAACAAAGTACTGAGTAAAGGGTCTGAATACTTATGTAAATGTTTCTTATTTTTAATACATTTGCTAAAATTCCTACAAACCTTTTTTTGCTTTGTCATTATGGGATATTGTGTGTAGATTGATGGGGAAAAAACAATTTAATACATTTTAGAATAAGGCTTTAACATAACAAAATGTAAAAATAATTCAAGGGGTCTGAATACTTTCATAATGCACTGTATGGCTAAATTAGTATTCAGAGACTGTAATTGAAAGGTACCTCCCATTACACCAACAGTATACTGTATATTTCTATGCAATCTGCTTTGTTGAAATAATTGGAGTAAAGTGAGGCTTCTTTTAGAAAGGCTAAATATAGCCTAGTCGGAACCATGGCTATTGCAAGTTAACAGGGAATGATTATTGCATTTGCTGTGAGTGACAGAATCCAAGGCTTGCCACAAAGCACATCATTCCCTAAATTTGCCCCAATGTTTCAGCAGTATAGTATGTTGAATGTATAGTTCTTCTTATTGATTGAAGTTATACAACAGCCATATTTTAAGTAGTCGAGTACCAGTATGTGGATACTATATACAGTATGTAATTGTTGGATTTTGCTGTGTTCTTGTCTGGACAATGCTTTCTAAATGTAAGGTTTTAATCCTCATACAGTCTCTAAAATAACGAAATGTGAAGCGTAGAGAACAGGTTTAAAATAAATAAACTATTAATACACTGTGCCGCTGCTAAATGAATTGCCAGTGAGACTTACTGTGAGTACTGCTCAATCCACCATTCTGACAGAAATGACTAAGGATGTTGTACCTTTTCACCTTGACCTCAAAAAAACATATTAAGGGTTTTAAGGTTTAATTTATCCAAGGACAAACTCAATTATTTATTTTTCCCAATGATCAAAAGCCCAGTACATGATTTTAATGTCTCTACACGTTATTGCCATTTTCTTTACATTGAAGTTGTCGCTAAGGTTACTTTTGTAATATATTGACCATGTATCATTCTTTATGATAGATAATAATACTTGTGGGTGCTTATATCTGTCCTATTTCACACATGTACAAGTGTGTTAAATATGAATGTGTGAATTGGACATGTGTTTCTCGCGTATCCCAAATCACCCTGAGACACCCTCAGAGAGTGGGGTCACTGCCAGGGCCTGCCAACAGCAACCCTGGAGCAATTGGTGTTAAGTGCCATGCTCAAGGTCACATCGGCCAATTCTTCACCTGGTCGGCTCGGGGATTCAAACTAGTGTCCTTTCGGGCCCAATGATTTAACCACTAGGCTCCCTGTCGACCTAGAGGGGTGATAGCCTGGCAATCATTCAAGACCCCCCCATCAATGAGAAATCTATATGCTTGACCCAAACACTTACTTTATCGTCACCTGCTTTGAAGCAGTGACAGATTCGTGGTTTGGCTTTTGCATTGGTTTGGAGTTGAAAAGTCCTCCAGCTCTATTTAAAAGAGGACTATTCACAAAGATTGTTTCATCAATGTGGTAAAAATAGATTGGGATTTCATCAGAGGACAATTGCATGCAAATCAGTCTGCCTTGAAGGGTTGATCTACCCAGGGGACAGAAGTGAGGGAGATTTAGGTTGGATCTACTCAGCAGTCATTTTAGTCAACTGGGATTCCTTGATTTTTATTCACCCAAACATAAAGCCATTGTGCTAATGTTAGCTATGAGTCACAATTAAGTAAGTACAGCATCAGGGCACGTTATTTATATATTGGAGTTATTGTAGATACTGGTAATGTACTCTACTCAATATGTCTGTTTTGGGGGTGGAGGGTTGAAGCAGTTGGTCCTGAGGAGTCTGGCTTAGGTAAGTTATTGCAGTAGCACTTTACATGCAAATGTCATGAGGTGAGCTGGACTATTCAGCTTTAACCCCCTTGTCCACGGTTGACACTACTCCCACTGGGCACAAGCTGCCCATTTCCCATGAGACAATGTTGTAGCCATGTGGAAAACATCATGAATTTGTAAGTCATCAACGTACACGCATTTAGAGAACTTTCTTTTTTTTTTTCACCCAACCTTCAACAAAGAATTTCAAATGACTTTGATTGACAGCTTCATGAAATAGTGACACAATCTAGGCACACAAGTGATGTCAGTGCCCAGTCAGTGGGTTCTTGCTTTCCAGAAAGATTGGGCCAATTGCAACCACTGACGGCAACCAGATTATCGCCAGTTGATCTCTCGTTAAAACATCAATACGCTCTAAAAATCAATCGCACAGATGATCTCAATTGCAACCATCACTGAATTACCGTTCCATAACACAGATGTCGGGGTTATCTTTAGTTCTGATCGCAACCAATCATTTTCAAGACAATTTCGCCCTCTGGTGAGTATTATCATCGGAACATTTTATATTCTTGCTTATTGAGCAGACAAAGGGCAATTTATCTATTTGACAACCATTCCATACAACTGAAATAAAGTATCTTATAACAATTTATTAATTGATTTATTGCACACGTGTACTTCACAGAAAAGTTGTTCCCTGACGGAAATATGCAAAAACATTCCAGAATCTCTGCCCACCACCTTGCTTGTTCTGCCCACTATGCTTAATTTGCTCCCATAGAAAACAACACAGATAAACTATCTTGGGTCAGTTATAAACTATATTTGGTAACAGCATCAGATCAGTTGGTGTGCTAGTTTTTATTCCACAGGTTTTTAGCTTTGAGCGCTATGTAATCTTCTGTTAGTAATGCGTTTAGAAATCCAGAGGTAACCTGCAGGTTCCGAGTCTTCATTGCAATTCTGACAAAGGTTCTGCTTCCCTCCATCCGGCTGGCAATTATCACAAGTCATTGCTCATCAGGTCCTGCTGTTATGGTCAGCTGAATGGTCAGTCCACAGGAGGGATGTTTTACATTATGCTTGACCCAGGTTCCTGCCGCTTCGGTCCACTATCACAGGCCGAAAGATATGAATTACACCCCGATGGCTTTAAACTACTAACAATGAAGTCAACAATGCTTTATAAGGGGCACACGTATTGCATGCCACTGACCTGTCACAGCAGATGAAGGACACCACTGACAGACATTGTGCTTCTCATGCCTTGGCCCCCAGTTCAGCAGTATCAAATTAGGTCAATATTCACCATCCCAGAGTGTCGACCGCTCTCATTCTGTTTGCGTACACATCCGCTGCAGGGGCAGCAGTGATGTGGAAAACCTTCACACTTCACATGCAAAAAAACAACATCACTTCCAATCATTTCTCATTAAGTCATGTGTGCCCTGCTCAATTGCATGCGCCGAACTACTGTGTGTGTGAGCGAAGACAATAATGACAGCAGACAAAAGTTGCTTGATTTGAGTCTTTGGAGGTTATCGCCGGGAGTCGTGTGGTCATTACGAATTAGGACGAAGAAGTAAGACTGCAGCTTATGTCTGCGATGAAAGTGGGAAAATAAATATTCATTAGCACCTTTGGGCTGCTGAGACCATGGAATACTTGAGGGAGAACGTTAAACATGTCTGTCAATGGTTCTCTTCATTTAATGCTCAACATAATCACATAAACAATACTCAGGACAGGAAAGATAGAGGGAAATATGCCTGTTAGCTGGAAGAGTCGCATTGAACAACAAGTGGACGAGAGTAAATGTCACGCACACCCAGACATACTTGTAGCTAACCTTTTGGTTTGCAGTTGGCAAACCTTTTGGTTTGCAGTTATGCATAATAATGCATAATTTGGCTATTTGTGTAACCATCTTAAACCTGTCTAGAATAAATTACCCTTCATTCCAGATCCTCTACATAGGGTACACGTGATTCAAAAGAGGGTGTCTCAATTTCTGAAAGACACCCACTTCAAATATGCTACCAAAATAACACAACTTCATAAACTATAAAAGTGGGAGGCAGGTAACTTAGTGGTTACCCGAGCCGACAAGGTGAAAAATATGTTGATGTGCCCTTGAGCAAGGCACTTAACCCTAATTTGCTCCAGGGGTGATGCACTACTATGGCTGACCCTGTAAAACAACTCATTTCACTGCACCTACGTATCTGGTATATGTTGACAACAAAACCATGTTTTTTTGTTTTTTTTAAAGGGTTCCACAAAACATCCCTTTTGAATATCTTACAGTTACAGTAAGCCCTATAGCTCTATGTTGAGAGTAGCAGTTGGGTATCTGGCCATGGGTTCAGCCATCTCCTGAGAGCCTCCTATGAGAACCCAGGGCTATTTCCAGTGTGCTAGGCTATTTATAGAGTGCTGCTTGTCTCAATAGAGAGGCAAAATGAGCCGGATCTTCCAAGCAATCAGGCCAGTAATCTGACCGACTAAGGGCTTTGTTGAATCAAAACTGTAGCTTGCTTGAGTATTATGGGTGTTATGGGTGAGTATTATGGGTGTTCAGGTCCGTTTAAATCCTCAGACTTATGAGGTCATGATCACCTCAATAAAGTAGGTAAGTGTATCGCAATAGGAGGTGTGTTTCATACCTAAACACCTTTTCTAGAGGAAGTGATTGAGTTCATTAGCCTTTTGCTGTGCGTCTGTGCGTGCCTGGCGTGCATAGCCATTTTTGGTGTAAAGTCCCCAACTGTGCCGGATGTGTTTGCAGCAGCTTCAGGGTACAGATTCTAATGAGGTGGAGTCCTCCATGGTTCTTGAATGTAATGCACACAAATTCACAAACAACATTAATGTAGAGGCATTAAGGAAGAGGCATTAAGGAAGACACTAAAATAAACTTCCAGAATGAAAACTTAACCTAAAGTCACATGGGCAACTTTTTTCTTTTTTTCTTGGACCATTAGACTGTATTATGACATCCAAAGTTAAGACGTACCAAACATGCAATGAAACGCATTAAAAGTCTTCAAGCTTGTTATTGGAGGCATTTAAGCAGCTGGTGACCTCTCTTTCTCCCTTGTACTCTCTCTCATTACCTGGTCTAATGGACATTGATGAGCCTCGTTGATCCATGCTTTGTTTTCTGAACACACAAGCTAACTTACAGTGTCGTGCTACACTGGCACTTGTAGGCGACAGGTATTTATGTCTTTATCAAGGGCGGAAATGAGGAACTCACACGTCTCTGGGGTACGTGGCCGGTGGGAGATGAAAGGAGAGGCGTTAAAATAAAGTTAGTGGGAAAACGTTTGCCCTGGAGCTAATGGTGTGTGCAAGTGTAGTTCTCTCTCCTCTCTCTCCACTTTCTGTGAATGCATTACTCCTCCAGCGCATCAACTGTGCGCTTTATGAAGCACCCCCTCTCCAATCGATTGGTGTACATAACTCTAGTAAGACTGGAAACTGATGATTGTTGCAAGGCAGTCTTGTCTTCCTCTCTCTTTCTCCATCCAAACGCAGTCAAATAAAGCAAGCCAAAATTCTGTCCTCCTGTGAATATTGGATCATATAGAATGGTCTTTTTCCAGAGCTGTTTGAATTTCAGATAATGTAGAATGTAATCTATGGATACATTTATAATGCCCCACTGGTGACTCTTGAATGGTCTACTTGCTTAATTACTTGTTCCTTGTCATCATATTTCTTTTAATTGAATCGTTAACTTTTATAATGAAAGCCAATGTGAAAGACAAAAGCATAAAATGGTCTGATTAGATTTCAGCTTTCTCCTTTCCCCAGCAATTCACAAATCCCCTGGCGGCTACTGTTCATCTATAACAATTAATGATGAAGAGTATATTACTGCTTAACTACCCCAAATTGGTATTTTGGGCTTTCAAGATGCATTCCCCAGCACCTTTCTCCATTTAAGTTGACAAGAAATGCACTGCTTGAACAGTTTTTTTGTTATGATGCGCCGGAGGGTAGGGCTGCCGTCTTATCGGCTCTCTTATTGGCTATTTTTATTTATTTTTTTCGCTTTGTTCGTAACTTGTTTTGTACATAATGTCGCTGCTACCGTCTCTTATGACCGAAAAGACCCGCCGGACATCAGAACTGGGATTATTCACCTCAAATTGGACGAAGGAGTTCTTCTTCAATGAGTCGGACGCGAGGGACATACTGCAGACACCCGACCAGGCCCTGATCCCCGTGATTCGCTGGAGAAGGAAACAGAGATTTCGCGGCAAAAGATCAGGGTGCCTTGCGAGGATCAGGCGACGAATAGCTAATCTGCCCTTGCCTTCCGTTCTGCTAGCTAATGTTCCATCACTGGAAAATAAATGGGACGAACTGAAAGCACGTATATCCTACCAAAATAACATTAAAAACTGTAATATCTTATGTTTCACCAAGTTGTGGCTGAACGACAACATTAAGAACATACAGCTGGCTGGTTATACACTCTATCGGCAAGACAGAACAGCAGCCTCTGATAAGACACGGGGCGGGGGCCTATGCATTTATGTAAACAACAGCTGGTGCACAATATCTAAGGAAGTCTCAAAGTTTGGCTCGCCTGAGGTAGAGTATCTCATGATAAGCTGTAGACCAAACTATCCACCTAGAGAGTTTATCAGTATTTTTCGTAGCTGTCTACATACCACCACAGAGCGAGGATGGCACAAAAACCACACTCAATGTGCCATAAGCAAACAGGAAAACGCTCATCCAGAGGCGGCGGTCCTAAAGGCCGGTGACTTTAATGCAGGGAAACTTAAACCAGTTTTACAGAATTTCTATCAGCATGTTAAATGTGCAACCAGAGGGAAAAAAATTCTAGACCACCTTTACTCCACACACGGAGATGCGTACAAAACTCTCCCTCGCCCTCCATTTGGCAAATCTGATCATAACTCCACCCTCCTGATTCCTGCTTACAAGCAAAAATTAAAGCAGGAAGCACCAGTGACTCGGTCTATAAAAAAGTGGTCAGATGAAAGAGATGCTAAACTACAGGCTTGTTTTGCTAGCACAGACTGGAGTATGTTCTGGGATTCTTCCGATGGCATTGAGGAGTACACCACATCCGTCACTGGCTATATCAATAAGTGCATCGAGGACATCGACCCCACAGTGACTGTACATACATACTCCAACCAGAAGAAATGGATTACAGGCAACATTCGCACTGAGCTAAAGGGTAGAGCTGCCGCTTTCAAGGAGTGTGACTCTAACCCGGAAGCTTATAAGAAATCCTGCTGTGCCCTCCGAGGAACCATCAAACAGGCAAAGTGTCAATACAGGACTAAGATTGGATCATAGTACACCGGCCCCGACGCGCGTCGGATGTGGCAGGGCTTGCAAACTATTACAGACTACAAAGGGAAGCACAGCCGAGAGCTGCCCAGTGACACGAGCCTACCAGGCGAGCTAAACTACTTCTATGCTCACTTCGAGGCAAGTAACACTGAAACATGCATGAGAGCATCAGCTTTTCCGGATGACTCTGTGATCACGCTCTCTGCAGCCGATGTGAGTATGACTTTCAAACAGGTCAACAATCACAAGGCCGCTGGGCCAGACGGATTACCAGGACGTGTACTCCGAGCATGCGCTGACCAACTGGCAAGTGTCTTCACTGACATTTTTAACCTCTCCTGTCTGAGTCTGTAAGTTAGCTGATGACACAACAGTGGTAGGCCTGATCACCCACAACGACGAGACAGCCTATAGGGAGGAGGTCAGAGACCTGACCGTGTGGTGCAAGGACAACAACCTCTCCCTCAACGTGATCAAGACAAAGGAGATGATTGTGGACTACAGGAAAAGGAGTACCGAGCACGCCCCCACCGATGGAGAGGGAAAAAGGAAACCTATTCCCCCTCAGGAGACTGAGAAGATTTGGCATGGGTCCTCAGATCCTCAAAAGATTTTACAGCTGCACCATCGAGAGCATCCTGACGGGTTGCATCACTGCCTGGTATGGGAACTGCTCGGCCTCCGATCACAAGGCACTACAGAGGATAGTGCGTACGGCCCAGTACATCACCGGGCCCATCCAGGACATCTATACCAGGCGGTGTCAGAGGAAGGCTCTAAAAATTGTCAAAGACTCCAGCCACCCTAGTCATAGACTGTTCCCTCTGCTACCGCACGGCAAGCGGTACCGGAACGCCAAGTCTAGGTCCAAGAGGCTTCTAAACAGCTTCTACCCCCAAGCCATAAGACTCCTGAACAGCTAATCAAATGGCTACCCAGACTATTTGCATCCCCCCCTACGTTGCTGCTACTCTCTGTTATCATCTATGCGTGTAGCCACTTTAATTACCCTACCTGCATGTACATCATTACCTCAACTACCTCGACCCCGGTTCCCCCGCACATTGACAAATTGACTCTGCACCAGTACCCCCTGTATATAGCCCCGCTATTGTTATTTACTGCTGCTCTTTAATTCTTTGTTTTTCTTATCCCTTACTTTTGTTATTATTATATATTTTTTTAATGTATTTTCTTAAAACTGCATTTTTGGTTAGGCGCTTGTAAGTAAGCATTTCACTGTAAGGAAAATGTGTTTTGATTTGTTTGGCCTGAGTTTGACAGACTACCTCACGGCTTCTGCAATGCACCTTGCACCTTCATGAGAAGCATGACAACCTTCAGTGATTAAAACTACACCATCCCAACGACCTTCAGATGAGATTGCTCTAGATAGACTGGAGAGATTTCAGCTACCTGTAGACCAATGGCTTCAAACTTGTTGCAAAGAATTGTCTCCTTCTGAGACGTGAGCACGTTTTCCTACGATACATGTCAATACTTATGTGTGAGAGTAACTCTAAACACACACATCCCTAGTGCACATTTTAAAGTCATTTCCTGATAAATTCATATTTACCTACATGTCTCTATCTGGTTCGTACAATCGTCACCTTTATTCCCAAATCTCTTTATTCCCAAATGATTTATTTGGAATAAGAAACCACCCCAGATTTATAAAAGCCTCTTACAGAGACAAAATAATTTGGGTCGCATGGGTTTGTCAAATTTCTCATTTTATGACTTGACATTGGCAGTATACTTGTACTGTGTGGGTGTCTATGGAAGTGTTTCCATCAAGGCTTTCTCTTTGAGGGCATTGCTCTGCGTTCCTGTTTCAGTTTGGGCTCAATGTAGGAAATATTTTTGATAGGGAGCAACTCTGTTTAAACTGATCTGTGACCCGCTAGCACCCCGCCTGGTCAGGGGGGGATGAGGCAACCTCACAGAGTAACACACAGGGACACTTTATTGACATACAACAGACATGGAATTTGAATGGGAACGGTTGTGGTTCTGTAATGGACAGAAAGCAAGGGTAATGAATACACGGTACCTACAATAGCCCCAGAGCAACAATAACATTAAGAAGAAGGGGGCTGTGAGATGGTACTTACAGTCACCGTCAGGGAATTCCTACAAATGTTGGTCTTTAACATCCATCATCTCTTTCTTCCCTCTTTTTAAGACAGGGCGCTTGGTGCCAAGGATGGACAGGATCTTTCCTTTATCAGTTGTCTTTGAGAGGCGTGACCTTCCCAGGGCACAATTTGTTATTTTGATATCTCTATCGGTGCTTTGTTTCTAAGTCACTTTGCGTTGGATCTTACGAGTAAAGTAAAAGTCTGGCAGCCAAAAAACAACAACTACACAACACATTGTGTAGTTTTATCAGACTGCTTTGTGGCGCTGAAAGCTGCTCTTTTGCCTCTTTGTACTCGTCTCCTTGCCTCCTCATGAGGGTATCATGGAAACATGGTCACAGTGTGCATCCTGCATCACTTCCTCATCCGTTTCCACGGCAGCACCCGCCCCCCCCACCAGTAGCAGCAGATGTATGCACAACACTTGTGCTGGGGCTTCTTGCTGAGCCACAGCAAATGGGATGGAAACCAAGTGACATCATCATAAACTTGAGTTAGATAGAACATTGACGCACCACACCAAACTCTGCGTGTTACAATAACTGTGCCATCGTTTTAGTTCCTGAAGCACCACGACATGCTGCAGCATGTGGAGCCTTGTTTTGCTTGTCATCAGATCTAATGTGCACATTAAGGTTAGCCACATGAGACTGTAATTTCCTGCCATTGTAAATCTATTCGAAAGAGTTTAAATTAATTAAAATGCACTAGTCCACAACAGGATTTCCTAAACTCGGTCCTGAGGTCCTTGGGTGCACACTTTGGTTTTTGCCATAGCACTTCACAGCTGATTGGGGGGAGGAGGGGCAGGACCGGGTTTGAGAAACGCTGGTCTACAAGATGCCCCACAATTCAGAGAAATTCCTAAATGTAATAACATTACATGATGTGGCTCTAGTGAGTTTTCAAAGCTCATGCTAGGTTTGGTGATTTATCTTTGACACTTTGTTTGAAATGTCGGGCCATTATCAAATGAATAGAAAGCTTCATAAATATATAAATAGAATGGTTTTAACTGTTGGAGATCTCTTTTAATGATGATGGTGGTGGTGATGAATTGGATGATCACGACGATCACCCGGTCAATAACATAGTCATTCTTCCAGCGGAGTGTTTTAGAGCGGAAACATACTATCTTTCCACTTTCTCTCTTTGCCTATACGTGTTGTGCCTCTGTTCAGCGAACATGTCAGTCTTTGGCTGGGGTGTGATCACTAGACAGCTTGATTCACAGTTCTAACTCATTAGCTTCGTGTGCCAACGCCGCCATGTAGCCTCATCAATCGCACCCCCCAGTGCAAAGTGGCTGCTTTCTTTCTCTACCTGCCCATTACGTTCAATGTGCTCAATGCAATTACCTAAACAAATGACACACAATGACATAGAAAATACACAGCTACAATGGCATTTGTGTTGCTTCATTTTCTGCTTAAAACACCAAAAACTTGAAGATTGACTGTAAATCTATAATCGGGGGAAAATGACTGGGGTTTGCACTTTGCACACAAAAATATATATATTTTCTCTCTGGCATTTAGGTTTTAAGCAAGCATATTTTTAGCATGGATGTACACACAAACACAGGCTTATAGCCACACACACCTACACGCACGCCTGCACACATGCTCAAAAACAACCACACATGTATTCGCACGCACATCACACACACACACATGCACATGCATACACAGGATGGAAGGAACACACACACTTTGGTGAGAAACTAGGTTATCATAGCAGTCATTATTGCTGCAGGGTATATAGCTTACAGGGCAAGGGAACATGTTTCAAGGAGTCCTGGGACGTGGACTACCAAAAACACACACACACACGGTATTCATAGACTAAAATATGTTGATTTCTGTCATCACCATCCTAACCTCACAAGTTATTGTCTCAAGGCTAAAACAACATCCCTTGTTTTTTGGCTAGAAAATGCACAGTACAATGCATTTTGTTCTCTCTAAGACAGGTCAGGACATACTTTGAAAGGTCAAGATAGCATAAAAACCTTGCATGCATTTTAACCAAAACACTCCTGTCACAATATGACATTTTACGACATTCCATTGCACACATTTATGAATATTAATACATATTTGTCCAATTCTGTTCATGCCCAGAGTCCTCAAGTGAAACATACACGTTTTAACATTTGTATGTTTTAGCAGGAGGTACTACGGTTAAGTGCCGTTGCTCAAGGGCACATTGACAAATGTTTCACCAAGTCAGCTCTGGAATTAGAACCAGTGACCTTTCGGTTACTGGCCCAACCACTAGGCTACCTTCCGAATGGAATAACAACAATATAAAGTGTTGTAGTTGGAACAAAGCCCCACAAAGAGCATGCGCATTACTCATCCCCCACAATGAAAGAAGCGATGCTTCAGTGTATTGTGGGTGGACCATGGTGGGTGGACCATATTTAGTGGCAGGGTTGTGTGTAGAAGTTAGGGAACTGCTCTGTTACCACATGATTCTATGTCTCCATCCAAATGGGATCCTATTCCCTATATAGTGCACTACTTTTCCTTGTAGTGTGCACTCCTTTTGATCGGAGTCCTATGGGCACTGGCCAAAAGTAATACACTATAGGGAATAGGGCAGGGTTCCCCAACTGGCGGCCCCTCAAGTTTTCTGAGCAAAACAAAATAATATATATATATTTTTATTACATTTTCATTGTTGGACATAAAAGACTGTAAAAACACCAGGGAATGTGTTCCAAGTGATTTCACTTTCAGAAATCTGTTCCCAAGTATTCCCACACATAATAGAGAGACACGTGATCGTATACAAATGTAAGTAAGGTTTGAAATGACTGTGTCTTAGTCAAACATGATATCCGTTTGGGCTTCACACAGTCAATATGTAATCAATAAATGATTTGTAATTCTGTTTCGGCCCCCAGACCATCCACTCGAGAACAAAACGGTCCAGCAGTTGAATCTAGTTGATGATCCCTGGAATAAGGAATCATATCAGGTTCACTCTGATTGTTCACTCTATGCACATTTCTAGCTCCAAAACAACCTCCTGAGTTGCCAACACGTTGTTCAGCCTTTCAACCATCGAGTCCTAATTAGCGTCTCCTCCGTTAAAGGCAGTACTGTGTAAGAGTCTAGACAGTTATGTCCTGTCTGGTTGCAGAGCAGCTGCACTTTAAAAGCCAAGTGGCATAACCAGGATTCGTGGAAACCAGACATCTTGTCTGTCCCTTAACATTTCACCCACACCAAACCTTCAGGGGCATAGACTCAGAGGGGCACACACAGACCCGGCATGTCAAGGAATGAGATGAGACAGATTGATAGAATAAGTGGGTGGTCGGGGCAGTGAGTTCGCAAATCAGACAGGTTGATGGGATTGGCTGTTGTTTCCGTTTAAAACCTTGTGTTATGCGTGGTTCTTGTCGGGGAACTGAGCGGAAAATGCCTCTTCGGCAGCTTGCCTAACCTTTTGCAAAAACAATTGTCGGGAGGGGTACTATCCCCTATGCAAGTTCAAAAATCTTGTCTGTCTGTATTTTTCTGTGATTGCATTTTGTTAGTGTCTACGGGGTAAGAATTCTTAACGGCAAATTCAAAAGAGGAAGTTAGCAGCTGCGGACAACAAGCTGGGGTTGTGAAGCTGTAATCCGAAAGGCGATCAGTGGACCAAGAGAGGTATTGGTACAACGTGCATCTGGGAGCTTATAGGGCCACCCAGTAAGGGACGTAATTCTTGGTGTGTCCCTTATACTAGGTTTCTCTCTGAACCATTTTGCCAAACCACTGAAAGCCACCATTGTGGCAGGTTGCCCTGTGGGCTCTCTTTCTCGTTCCCAGTGCCGGAGCGGCAGTATCGGTGACTTCGCCAGGCAGAGTCCCAGACCGGGCGTGTTCCAGACCAGGAGCTGTGCGGCCTTCGGCAGATCGCCAGACAGACATTTATTAAAGATTTTTGTGGGTATCAGGTTTCTCAGGCCCCAGAAACCGAGAACCTATCCCCACCCTCTCGACTACATGTTGTCCTGTCTCTTTCAGAGGGGTGGGGAGAATAGAGCAAGCACTAATGAGATTTGCAGTGCCTTTCACCATATTGTTTGCAGTGCCTTCCATTATAATAAAGGTATTGTTTGCAATGCCCTAACAGAATAATTCAGTGTGTAGTGTCTTGTAGTATGTCACTTTTGCGGGTCATACTACTTATCCTGGGAGTAACCTACCTGAGGGGAGGCTCTGCTGTGCTGACAGTCTGGGGAATAGTACACTCTGCTGTGGGAGGTAGGAAAGGGGGGTCCAGTATGTTAACCTATGAATTGGGAATAAAACTTGCCTTCGAGCATACTTACGTGTCCTGGTCGTCTGTGTTGGGGTTGTGTGCTGGAGAACTTTAAATAATGTGTTGTGTGGAGTTAGGGGTTCACTATAAACTGTGACAGGCACAAACACTTTTTTCCAAAGCCCTCCTTATCTGTAAAGATATGACACACGCACTCTGAAGTTCCTCTCTCAGGTGCAGAGAAATCTGTGAAGCGGCATGTGGCTTTTGGCCAGTTCCTCTACACTACTGTGTGTGTATTCCTGATTGCGTATTGCGACAAGACTGACCCATTTGAATTTAGGCTGTAGATTAATAAATTGTTCACTCTTATACAGACTCAGGACTCCTTACTTCTCATCAATTGCTTTAGGTGAGGTGAAGTGACGGACAAACACAAATTTAGTTTACAATCTAAAACGGAGTATTTGGCATTTTCTCCCCAAACAATAGTTTGCCTAATATGGCTGAGCATATGGCCCACTCTAAACGAAAAAGTGTAACAGCACTATTGTGATCATGGCTTTGACAACATCATATGTGTTTCATTGAGCTCTGGGGGGGTTGGTGGGGGAGTAACTAACTACAAGCAGCCAGATCTTGAATCGAAAGCTGGTTGTTGCGCCCTTATTCTCTCGCTGTTGGTCTCACCACTGGATTTATTGCGCGGTAGACGGACAACCCAATTTTTCCATAAAACCTTGCGTTTCAACGCAGCACAGTTCACGTCTATTCTCATCTCTCAAGTCAAACCGTGGTGTGAAACAGAGGATACCTACTGGACTTGGGGTGGATGCCAACAACTGAGAGAAGAATGTTTTTGGTTTAGTCATCGGGCGACAGCAGGAAAGGTGCACGCGTTCAGATGCTCAGCTGGCACGGGCTTTTTTTACCCTGGCGATAGCGGGAGATGCTGCTGGAGTTGCTTTGGCGCCATTGTCTCTCTGGCTTTAATCTTTCCATGTTGGGACAATACATTTGGCGAATGGAGATGTGAAGAGGCTTAAAGTATGGCATGCAAAGATGGTTTCTGCCAAGAAGGAGATGGTAACTGCGATGTACCCCAGTTACATTTCGACTCTCTTCTACTTTTTCTGCTTGATTGCTTGGTGAGTTCCGAGGATACATGATCTGGGGGGAATATTTTTTCCTGTCAGATTGGCGCTGCGCTGGTGTCACTGCCCATGGTTCTGAAGACTCTAGGTGCTGAAATCTGAAAGTGCTGTAATTGTGATAAGATCGACTCCTAATGTTAATTTTGTCATCCATAGCTTGGGTATCGGAGAGGCTACTGTATTTCACGATGACAAATCATTTTGGTTATTTGTGTCGTTTTTCAGTGTAAAGAGAATCTCTGGAACGATAAAAAAGGATGACAGAATATATCCCGAGAATTTCACACGCATTTTAGACAGACTCCTGGACGGGTATGACAACAGACTGCGACCTGGATTTGGGGGTAGGTACATACCTGAAACGGTGACAGTTTTCGGCTGTCCAATTAGTTTGTGTGCTACAGTGGCTCAAAGAGATGAGCAACTATGATTTCCACTATTGTACCAATGCCTCAGAGCCTGGTTCCTCTCTAGGGTTATTCCTAGGTTCCTGCCTTTCTAGTGAGTTTGTCCAAGCCACCAAGCTTCTGCATTGCTTGCTGTTTGGGGTTTTAGGCTGAGTTTCTGTATTGCACTTTGTGACATCTGCTGATGTAAAAAAAAAAGGGCTTTAAATCAATTTTATTGATTGAGTTGTTTAAATAGGCTATGAGGTTGACAGATCAAAATCACACTGTATTTTTCAACCAGAGGGCATGAGCTTTTCCGTAGCCTACTGTTTCAAATGAAACATGTTCTTCCACTGAGCCACGACCACTGCCTCCCACAGATGTGAAACGACATTCCTTGTTTCAAAAGCTAGTCGTTCATGACCCGAATTAACACTTTCTTATAATCAATGCTTTGACTCTTGTGTGCGACTGAAAACGGTAGGCTACCTTCAAATGTTTAAGCGAGTTTAGATATGTAGTCTAATCGCTGTGGGGAAAGCCGCTTATTGCACTATTTAAATAGAAAGAGTGCAGTGTGGTTTTCTTGTGTCAAATTCTCCACGAGCACCAAGTACCAGACACACACATGTTTAAAGACTGTATGTTTGAATGTGAATTAATAACGAAAAAGTAACCTATTTTTCGTTCATTATAGACTTGACGGTGTGTTTGAAAATAGCCTACCTTAGGATACGTCCTTCAACTCCAAAAGATTCTACCTTAGTGCGCGTAAACTTCAAAACTCACAAAGTGTGCATAGGTTAGATACTGATCAGCTTACTCCCAGAAATGTATGATTTAAACCTATTTATCTCAGGTTCACTCCATTATATAAAAGTTTAGAACCTGGTGCGGGTTATTCGGTAAGCATAAGTTGCAGGCTATTGCATATACTGTAGGGTTTTGGCACACATCTCCACAGCACCATCAACCCCAACCTTTGGCCAATGTTAGGCTGTTACTGAGGTTTTATGTTTGACATATTATTCCATGACAGGCCTACATGTGAATAATACAAGTTCTACTTAAATTCAATTGAGGATTGGTTCATAAAGGGTAGCCTAATAAACCAGAACTAGAGTGCCTATAGAAAGTACACAGACCCCTTGGATTTCTTCACATTTTATTGTTACAAAGTGGGACTAAAATGGATTTGTCATTTTTTTGTCATCGATCTTCACAAAATACTCTGTAATATCAAAGTGCAAGAACAATTCTAACATTTTTGAAAGATTAATATAAAATAAAACACGAACATACTTTGATTAGATAAGTATTCACCCCCCTGAGTCAGTACAAGTTAGAAACACCTTTGGCAGTGATTACAACTGTGAGACTTCTTGGGTAAGTCTCATAAGAGCTTTGCACACCTGAATTGTGCAATACTGGCCCATTATTCTTTTCAAAATGCATCACATTCTGTCAAGGTGTTGGGGATCATGGCTAGACAGCAAATTTGAAGTCTTGCCATAGATTTTCAAGCAGATTCAAGTAAAAACTGGCCACTCAGGATCATTCACTGTCTTCTTGGTAAGGAACTCCAATGTATTTGGCTTTGTGTTGTAGGTTATTGTCCTGCTGACAGGTGAATTCGTTTCACAGTGTCTGGTGTAAAGCACACTGAATCAGGTCTTCTAGAATTTTGCCTGTGCTTAGCTTCATCCCATTTATTTATTTGCTGATGTTAAACGTACCTATAGCATGATGCAGCCAAAACCATGCTTGAAAATGAGGCAGTGATATGTATGGGCAAAATCCAACACAACACAAGACTTTGCATTTAGGCCAAAAAGTATATTCCTTTGCTGTTATTTTTATTATTATTTTTGCATTACTTTAGTGCCTTGTTGCAAAAATGCATTTTTCATTTCTTTTTAAAACTTTGACGTTATGGAGTATTTTGTGTAAATAAAATGACATCTATTTTAATCCCACTTTGTAATGCAACGAAATGTGAAAAAAGTTCCAAGGCACTGTACGGTCACTTCAAATCAATCAGTTAATCACATTCATTTTATAAAGCCCTTTTTACATCAGCTGTTGTCACAAAGTGCATTTCAGATACCCAGCCTAAAACCCCAATGAGCAAGCAATGGAGATGCAGAAGCACAGTTTCTTGGGGCTATGATGTGATATGCTTAGGATATTCTAGATATCGTGAAACTGATTTGAATTTCTCTCTCAATAGGTCCGGTGACAGAGGTGAAAACAGACATTTATGTCACAAGTTTCGGGCCTGTCTCTGATGTTGAAATGGTATGTATCGAATCAACAACTTGAAACAGATGAATAGCCTAAAAAAAACAGTTTGAATTCGTGTAGACAATACACTTAACGTTTCAGAGAAGAAGAAAAATACAACCTTAACTGTTTAGATGTTGGTTTCTGCTTCCTCAGGAGTACACCATGGACGTGTTCTTCAGACAGACATGGGTCGACAGGAGGCTGAGGTATGAGGGTCCTATTGAGATCCTCCGACTCAACAACATGATGGTCGCCAATGTGTGGACTCCTGACACCTTCTTCAGGAATGGCAAGAAGTCTGTGGCACACAACATGACTGCCCCCAACAGGTTGTTCCGCATCATGAAGAACGGCACGATTCTTTACACCATGAGGTACTACATATACCAACATGCTTTACACCATGATGCATGCATTACCCAGCATGCCAGTTTTTCACCACGCTAACATCCTGTCCAAACAATCAGCGTTGGGTGTGTGAGCGTTGCAAAATAAATGTACACATACATCCAAACTGCTCGCGGGCGTCTGCGAAGCCAGGTGCAAGTCCTGCCTCTCCCAACTACTCATTGGTTTTTAGACACCTACTGAGAGTTTAAGCCACACTCCAGTACAGTTGATGGCGGAAATGGCGGTTGGCATACGCCAACCGCTGTATAAAATCCACAGGAGAAGAAGGAGAAGCAGAAGCAGAAGAAGGGGGAGAAGAAGGAGAATGAACAAGGATAAATGAATCAAAGAAAAACGAACTAAAAACTAAGTTTCCCCTTTTATCTGTGGATCAATTGTAAGAGTAGAGAACATACGATTTTGTGTGACTCAAAATTCTAAAAAGATCCAGCAAAAAAAAAGGAACATATGTGACCCACCGCCTCGATTCAGTCTTATGTAGAAAAATGTGAAAAATTGTTTTTCACATTGGATAAAAGTAGAGATGCAGAGCTACAAAATGCTATATCATACAGAGGAATAATCAAGTTTATTTTATAAAGCCCTTCGTACATCAGCTAATATCTCGAAGTGCTGTACAGAAACCCAGCCTAAAACCCCAAACAGCAAGCAATGCAGGTGTAGAAGCACGGTGGCTAGGAAAAACTCCCTAGAAAGGCCAAAACCTAGGAAGAAACCTAGAGAGGAACCAGGCTATGAGGGGTGGCCAGTCCTCTTCTGGCTGTGCCGGGTGGAGATTATAACAGAACATGGCCAAGATGTTCAAAATGTTCATAAATGACAAGCATGGTCAAATAATAATCAGGAATAAATGTCAGTTGGCTTTTCATAGCCGATAATTAAGAGTTGAAAACAGCAGGTCTGGGACAGGTAGGGGTTCCATAACCGCAGGCAGAACAGTTGAAACTGGGACAGCAGCAAGGCCAGGTGGACTGGGGACAGCAAGGAGTCATCATGCCGGTAGTCCTGACGTATGGTCCTAGGGCTCAGTTCCTCCGAGAGAGAGAAAGAAAGAGAGAAGGAGAGAATTAGAGAGAGCCAAGATGTTCAAAATGTTCATAAATGACAAGCATGGTCAAATAATAATCAGGAATAAATGTCAGTTGGCTTTTCATAGCCGATCATTAAGAGTTGAAAACAGCAGGTCTGGGACAGGTAGGGGTTCCATAACCGCAGGCAGAACAGTTGAAACTGGGACAGCAGCAAGGCCAGGTGGACTGGGGACAGCAAGGAGTCATCATGCCCAGTAGTCCTGACGTATGGTCCTAGGGCTCAGGTCCTCCGAGAGAGAGAAAGAAAGAGAGAAGGAGAGAATTAGAGAGAGCATACTTAAATTCACACAGGACACTGGATAAGACAGTAGAAGTACTCCAGATATAACCAACTGGCCCTAGCCCCCCGACACAAACTACTGCAGCATAAATACTGGAGGCTGAGACAGGAGGGGTCAGGAGACACTGTGGCCCCATCCGATGATACCTCCGGACAGGGCCAAACAGGAAGGATATAACCCCACCCACTTTGCCAAAGCACAGCCCCCGCACCACTAGAGGGATATCTTCAACCACCAACTTACAATCCTGAGACGAGGCCGAGTATAGCCCCCAAAGATCTCCACCACAGCACAAACCAAGGGGGGGCGCCAACCCAGACAGGAAGATCACGTCAGTAACTCAACCCACTCAAGTGACGCACCCCTCCTAGGGACGGCATGAAAGAGCACCAGTAAGCCAGTGACTCAGCCCCTGTAATAGGGTTAGAGGTAGAGAATCCCAGTGGAGGGGAACCGGCCAGGCAGAGACAGCAAAGGCGGTTCGTTGCTCCAGAGCCTTTCCGGGAACGTAATTCTGCTTTGAAAGTTGATTGTAACCCCACTTTTGAGAAAATGGCCCTCGAATGTTTTGGTACACCCACTGAAGAGCTGCTCTTTGTCTACAACTATTCAACGTTGTTCACAACCTCTTAAGCCTTAGCACCACCCATCTCTTTACAATAAAGAAAAACTCCAGGTAAACATACACTTTATCTAGTCTTTGGCCTATATCCTAATCTGACTTTGAAAGTATCTAGATAAACCTATTGTACATATTTTATCATTATTAGATGATACTTACCCAGACATTGATAAGTCATGTGAAAGAAATGCTATAACCACCCCACAGCCTCATCTAGCTAAGTGGCTGGGTCACTATTGTCTAGATAAGTACACATGTTCATGAAATAAACCCCCCAGACACACCTGGCTAACTTAATGGGTGATGTAATCATTCTCTTATGAAGTGGAGTCTTTCGTTTAGACATGTAGCTAGCTATGACAATCCGTTTGTACTGTACCTATGGGTTCAGGTTATAGTTAATTGTTTAGCTAGCTAGCTAGCTAAACAATTAATCATAATCCAAACCCATAGCTACAGTACAAACGGATTGTCATTATCTAGCCACTATGCATGAAATGCTGTAGTATGGATCTGCAGGTTGCAAAAGTTAACCAACTAGGTTCAATGTTAGCTACCTAGCTAAAATTAGGCTATAACTAGCAATGCAAATTGATTTCTGAGATGCGAATAATATTATTACACAGATTATAATGGTAGCGTTAGCTAGCGAGCCAGCATGTCCAGCTCATCCATTAACTCAGCCAATCATGGCTAGCGGGAAGGCTCTTGGCTTTTTCCATGGATAAACCAACTAGGCTTGTAATTTAACCATTTTATTCATATTTGCAGATGGCATACAAGTTTATTATTAAGTCACATGAAAGTTCACATGTTCCAGAAGGCATTTCTGCCCAAAAAGCATTTTGATAAAAAAATTGATATAAAAAAAAAACGTTCAAATGCCTCTCCTATGAAATAGTGACGTTCGACATACGTCTACGTTCTTGAAATGGGTCACATGCATTCCAGGTAAAAAAGAACAACCCAGTGTTTATCTCCAAAGACAAATTAGCTAGCAACAACAAGCTGGTGGGGATAGACAAAATCAACATGCGCATGATGGAGCTAGTTTGGTCAGCATGTGCTACTCAGCCGACCTACGGTATCCATCCTAAAGGTAGTTCTCCACTTCATGGATATGACACGTTTGTCTTCTGTTTGGAGGGGTCCCTACTCTCTCCAACTCCCATTCGTTTCAATATGTCTAGATGTATGTGTCCCCATAGGTTGACTATCAGTGCAGAGTGTCCCATGAAGCTTGTGGACTTCCCCATGGATGGACATGCATGCCCTCTCAAGTTTGGAAGCTGTAAGTATGATATGATATACTTGAAGTCTATTCTAATAGAAGTGACTTGAGAAGTGACCTTAAAAAGCGGTTCTTCATTCTTCTCATGAGACAAATAAATTGTTTGACATGCATACTTCGGAACACTGTACGTATTGAAATACACCCCAACGCAAATCCGACTATACCGTTTCTTAGCAGATATTAAACCTGACACTGTTTATGTGTTTACATTCTCTAACAGTTCTTTGTCCTGATTGATTTAGTTTGCAATGTTTAAAAAATGCATATTTTCATACACAGATCACACCAATTTACCAGCCGGCTTCTTTTCCCCTGCTTTTTGGTATATCTGAAAGGGGTAGGGATTTTTAAAAAACATGACAAATTTAAACCAACCTATACACCTTTCACACAATATGTTTTTCTGCCAACTTTAGCATCCTGACAACTTTTTGCAGATTTTTCTTTATATGTTGCTTAACACCTCCATAATGTTAAATGCAAACAGCCCCCATGGTTTAATAACACCCCCAAACCACCAATTCACCAGTTACCCAGTGATATGTTTAAAAGGGGTATACCAGCAAAAGAAGTGATAAATAAGGGTCTGTTTTAAAGGTGGTCCTATAAACACTGCCTTGTATTTGTTACAGATAATATACCACATCTTCTGTCTGAAATGTGTAGATGTACTCAATATATCCCAGTATGTCAAAAAAAAAATGTACTAGTTTGTTTTGAGAAAAATACTACCATTACCGTTACTATATGCAGTGTCAAGCTTGTGGTATTCTTCCTGTTTTGTCATATTTTGGAATTTCATACATATTCCTCAAGTTAGAAGTAATTAGCTTTTTTCTGACATTGACGCTAATAATACATGACATTCATTTTGTACCAAAAACAGAACAAAGAAACCCAAATTCAGCACTATTGTTCATAATGAGCGTAACGGTCAGCAAAACAGTGACTTATCTCCAATGGAAGAAGTTTTCAAATGAGGGTTCTGTCTTATCAGAAAACAGTAGAGATTTAAAGATAGCATCTACTGAGGGAAAAGCAAAAGAAAGGAGGAGGATCGGAGGATGGTTTCCCCATGCACTTCCCAACCCTCCCCCAATCTATTATCAGCAATTGTGACATTGTGGAGGCAGAGGACAAAATAGATTCCTCAGTTATCATTCAGTTACATTATTCTTGGTTTCACATAGTACCTCCCCCCACCTTCCCCAAATCCCATCCTCCCATCCTGGCCCAGAGTCAGGGAAGCAGACGCTGCATCCGATGGGGCCTGTAGCTCGGGAAAGGTCAGAATTCCTCTTCCCGCCCCAGGTTAGCTCAGACCTATTCTGGATCTCTCCAGAGCTGGTGTGAGTCGGCGCCCCGGCAGCAGTCCACTCCACAACGCCCCAGCCGGCCCATTTTCCCTGCGCAGTTGGTGTCATGCCGACTTTGAGTCCCCTGTGGGAAACGACAAATGGGAACAACAGACCCCGACATGAACCCAAGCATTTGTTGTTGTTTTTTCTGTCAGCCCTCTTGTATGAACCCTCGTGTCACATTTCAAAGTTTTTGCACCATTTTTTGCAACGTTGGATATGCAAAAACTTTTACATGTAAGAGAGAGCTTGTGAGACCTGGCAGTTTGTTTAAAAGCCGACTCATTGAGCACACAGAAGTCTACACTTTGAGCACACAGTAGACACCCACGCCCTTTATTACCATGCTACTGTACTACTCATTTTCAATCAAATTATGAGGAAAAGGCCTCTAAAAATCCAGAGTGCACTATTTCAGGTCATCTTCAATGTCTGTATGTATTAAGCCAGTGAGGGATGTACAGATAAAGTGGGGAAACCATGCGTAACTGGACTGCACACCATCACATCACACATCATTGTGTCTTACAAATGCATTGTGATCCACTGACTAGATGAGGGCGATAGAAACATTTCTCATGTTCACAAAGCTTAGAGTTATGAAGAGGATATCACTTGCATACAGTAGTCATACTCTCATAGACTACCATTTTAACATTTCCACTTAATGACGCTCTCTCTCTCACAATAAAGGCCCTATTATCTCTCTCTCTCTCTGCTCAATACCTCCATTGTACATGTTTTTTCATTTCAGCTACAATTTTGAATTTGCCTTAACCCCCCACTTGAGAGTTGAATACATCTATTTTCCTTCTCTCCCCTCAGATGCATACCCTAAAACAGAGGTGATCTATACCTGGACCAAAGGACCACAGTATTCAGTGGAGGTTCCCCCAGAATCCTCCAGCCTAGTGCAGTATGATCTCATTGGCCACACTGTCAGCAGTGAGGAGGTCAAGTCAATCACAGGTATGGTAGGCCATTGGTAAGATACAGTAGATATCCCCAACTCTGATGATAGTGATGCCATTCTTTGTTAATAAACATTGTAATTTCTTCTTCACTTCTTAATTCAGTTTGGAATGTTTTCTGTACAGTAGCTTTGTCCAAAATAACTAGTCTAGTTATATATTTTAATTTTATCATGATTCACTTTTACGCTACTGTCTCCAAAGGCACTCTATGGCGTCAGTAAAAATGAATGATTTTGTTTGACGCTGTATCCCTCAGAGAACAGTGAAGACACAATACAAACTAGCAGGAGTCCATCATTTTCTGTGCTTGTGCTCATTGTCTCATGTCAGTCTGTTATTTTATGGAACGAATCAACCGTCACATCTATGGCTATCCTCCAGGTGAATACGTGGTGATGACAGTGCACTTCCACTTGAAGCGGAAAATGGGCTACTTCATGATTCAGACGTATATCCCCTGCATCATGACAGTAATCCTCTCCCAAGTGTCCTTCTGGATAAATAAAGAATCGGTCCCGGCTCGAACAGTCTTCGGTACGTATTGCACACAAATCCCGCCATTCTGTAAAATACTTATTTTGAGAGGCAGAGAAGATGCACATGTGAAGTGTGTGAAGAGTGAAGTGCCTCATCTGTGTGTCTTTGTCTCCATCTTCATTTTGTGACTACGTGCTGCTGAGCAATGGACTTTGCTGTCTTTAGCCTCTTATATAACAATTAAGGGCTACGATTTATTAAATGTGTGTTATACTTCCATTGTTGTTATCCATCAAGTGGCAGTTGCATTTGCCAATACCTGCACATTTGTTTACAAACAGAAATGGCAGGGCCCCACTGTGGGTGGAGTCAAAGATTAAAGGAGTACACCTTTTTAAGCCAGGAACTATACACTCCAGCACAGTGGTTCCCAAACTGTGGGGCCTCAGGGGTGCACCCCACAGTTTGGGAACCACTGTACTAGAGTGTATAGTACAAGTCTATAGGAGACCAAGCAAACAGAGGATATTTACTTAACATCAGGTAAGGTAGCCTTAAAAGGTACTCTAATTCCATGCAAGGTGCACAAGGTTCCCGGCTTAAAGGTGCACTCCTCAATCTCTGACTCCACCCACATTTTTGTTTGTTAACAAATGGGCTTCCATCTTACTCTTGAAGGTTGTCATAGAATGTACAAGGTGCAATTTTCAAATTGGGCAGTGCATCATCAGTTTTCTCCTTGTCATGTCAGTCATTGCATACCTTAAAGAGTTATTTATAACTTGTCAGAAATGTCCTGTTCAACTAACCCATGTCAGCTAACGTTTTTTTTGCCAGGTTTTTTAGCCCATAGATTTTTTTGTAATGAATACACATTAGACATGGCAAAATGTACAGAACTGCAAGAACTTCTCAATTCCACAGCACATTTCCATTACTTTCATTAACCTGGGTTTTACAAGTACTCCATGTAAATCAGCCTTTCTTATGTGTTACCCCTGAGCTTGGGAAGTCTCATACTGTATTACATAATTGACCCTTCGCTAAGCCCCACCCCAGAATTTTTGGCAACCAATTGCAGCGTTCAAATATATAGCAATTGATTGGTTTGGGTTAAAATCGGAAGACACATTTCGGTTGAATGCAGGGTTCTGAATACTTTCCGAAGGCACTGTGTGTGTGTGTGTGTGTGTGTGTGTGTTGAAGTCGGAAGTTTACATACACTTAGGTTGGAGTCATTAAAACTCGTTTTTTAACCACTCCACAAATATCTTGTTAACAAAATATAGTTTTGGCAAGTCGGTTAGGACATCTATTTTGTGCATGACACAAGTCATTTTTCCAACAATTGTTTACAGACAGATTATTTCACTTATAATTCACTGCATCACAATTACAGTGGGTCAGAAGCTTACATACACTAAGTTGACTGTGCCTTTAAACAGCTTGGAAAATTCCAGAAAATGATGTCATGGCTTTGGAAGCTTCTGATGGGCTAATTGACATCATTTGAAGCAATTGGAAGTGTAGCTGTGGATGTATTTCAAGGCCTACTTTCAAACTCAGTGCCTCTTTGCTTGACATCATGGGAAAATCAAAAGAAATCAGCCAAGACCTCAGAAAGAAAATTGTAGACCTCCACAAGTCTGGTTCATCCTTGGGAGCAATTTCCAAACGCCTGAAGGAACCACGTTCATCTGTACAAACAATAGTACGCAAGTATAAACACCATGGGACCACGCAGCCGTCATACCGCCCAGGAAGGAGACGTGTTCTGTCTCCTAGAGATGAACGTACTTTGGTACGAATTGTGCTAATCAATCCCAGAACAACAGCAAAGGACCTTGTGAAGATGCTGGAGGAAACAGGTACAAAAGTATCTATATCCACAGTAAAATGAGTCCTATATCGACATAACCTGAAAGGCCGCTTAGCAAGGAAGAACAAGGAAGAACAAGGAAGAACAAGGAAGAACAGCAAGACAAAGATCGTACATTTTGGAGAAATGTCACTGGTCTGATGAAACAAAAATAGAACTGTTTGGCCATAATGACCATTGTTATGTTTGGAGGAAAAAGGGGGAGGCTAGTGTTGTGTCTTTGACTATGCCAGATTGATTGCTATGACATGCTATTCTATAAAATGATTTCTCCGTAATTAATATTACCTGATTGAACTAATCATGTAAATATTAATTAACTAGAGAGGGACACCACGAAATAATATTTATAGAGCTGTTATCTTTCGAATAAACTCTTAAAGATTTTGTAATATTTTACTAAATAGCCGTCACATTAATCGTCATTATATTCAGTCTCATCTGAAAGTTGTAAGTCCTTGATTATCTGCAAGAATCCTGGCTAACAAGTTGAATCAGCAATACAAAATTGGGTTTAATTATTTATTTACTAAATACCTAACTAATCACACAGAATCCCACATATACAATTAAATCATAACTTGATCACAAATTACGTCATACAGAAAACGTCCCTAGCGGGCGGAATAGATATGACAGCTTGTTACACAAAGGGAAGGGGCGGGATTTTAGTGAAAGAGCGGGAGATTCGGAACAGGGCAAAAGCTGTGCTCTCGTAAATATAGTTTCTTATGCATTCTAAATTACTGCCCATTTGAGAAAGAAAATGCAATACATATTTACTCTGAGCTGCGCTTCAGTAAGTTGGTGGTAGATGGAAGACCGTATCGCCAACCCGAGTCCTCTGTCCTTTGGAGAATGTCTCTGGTTGTCACGGGATACTTTGTAGTAACGTTGTGTGTGGAAGACGGGATACTCGGACTGTCCTTCCTAACCTGCGTTTGTAGCAGCTGTTGCCAACTCAACGGCTAGGAGATATCACTTCTGTAGTGAACACGAGTTCAAAGTTCATACCATTCACAATCAAAGTCCATGCTGATGTTGGCCTAGTTCTGTAGTTATTGTCTGAACCATCTTGACATCGGATCGTCATCCAAAATGTACCCGGAACAGGAAGTTACATTTTTGTCACTGGCTTTATATAGTGGAGGTAGAGGGGTGTGTCTGAAAAGTTTATAACCCATGCCTCTTCACAGGGGCGGGCCACTGTGAGCAGAGGAAAACTTATGAAAGCACAGATCTCTCATTTGGAAGCTAAAATTACATTTCACCTCTTCACAAATAATGTCATATTCAAACATTTCAATTAAACAACAATTCCATGTGAATCCGATACCTCTGACGTTTAGACTTTTCACAGTAGAGTTTGTCATTCTATCATTGATGAGAATGTGTCAGAGGGCAACCGAACTGACATAATATACCTTAAGTACCACCGCATATGTTCAGTTGGTTGGATTGCCAGAATATAGTTCATTTCCCCCCAACTTCTGATGTTACCCAGAATCTCTATGTTAACCCATGGGTTTCCTTATGTCACATCAGTTATAGTGGGGAGAGAGAAAAATGGGGAAAGAGGTATTTATGACTGTCGTAAACCTACCCCCAACCCAACGTCATGACACTAGCAAGCCGAAGAACACCATCCCAACCGTGAAGCATGGGGCTGGCAGCATCATGTTGTGGGGGTGCTTTAAAAAATATATATATATATTTATTACAAAAAACATAAGGAAGGGGTAACATTAAAGTATTAGAACATGAAGGACAAACAATACAGCATCAAGACACTATCAAACATGTATCAGTCTTTCCGCAACAGAGCCATCCTTATGTGTGAGGGTGCGTGTGCATGATGGTCATATAAAATATATGTCATAGTTTCCTTTTCCATGATCACAATCTTGTGAAACCCGCACCCTCCAAGATATCCCCACAGTTCCCCAATAGCTGTCCCTCAACCATTCGAGACCCCTCCCACTGCCCCCGCCCCGGAAGAAATAAAAAATACAGTGAATTCCATTCCCCACCCCCAAGAACCCCCCAATGCACCAACAACCAAGAGAATGAACTAAAGAGAAAAAAGGAAAAGACAGAAGGAAACAGCAAACAACAATGCCATTTTTTAAAAACAAAATAATACATTTACAACAAAGGACATGGGGGACAACTGAAATCATAACAGCAATGCCAACTGTATATGTTGGTGTTCATGTCTGGCACTATTACATGTGTGTGTGTGTGTGTTCTTGTATGTTTTTATTTGAATGAGAGTGTATACAGTATGCATGTGTACAAACACCTACACGGCATCAGCCTCAGGCAAACCGGCATTAGTTGTAAAAACACTGCCACTTAGTGTCATTCAAATGTACTTTTATTTTGTTTTATTTAGACATTTTTTTCTCCTTTATCTTTTGACCATCATTCTCTCTCTCACAGCAACTCCACTCCCACTTGTCTCCAATTCCACATACCAACCCTCAGCTTCCCTCAGCCCATCCCATCTTTCTCTGCTGGCCAACCACTTTGTGTTTCTACGCAACACATATCTTTCAGCTATGCTATGATGTTTAACGTACAATTTCAATCTATCTAATCGAATAGAATCTACAGATTGCGTATTGAAGATAAATATTTTTACTAAGAGTATTAGTATTAGTATATTAGTAATTGACTGACCCGGTCTCTCCAGATCTCCCAGATCTCCTAGCAGTACTATTTATGGGGTCAATTTTAGATCAATGCTATGCATTTTCAGCCATTGCTGAACCTGAGACCAGAAACAGGCTAACTGAGGGCAATACCAAAATAAATGGTCTATTAATTCTGTATCCTCACAACAAAATCTGTAGAGCTTCGATGATTTTATGGCCCAAATATTCAACATTTTGTTGGTGGCAAGAATTCTATATAATAATTTTAGCTGAAAAGCACGAAGTCTTGAATCTTGCATTGTTTTATTATCAACTCATACACCCTGTACCATGGAATCGGTACATCAACAATCTCTTCCCAACTATTTTTCAATCTGTATGGCACAGTTGTCAACATCCTTTTCCTCAAATGAAACTGGTATACTTTCCTATTTATGTTTTTTTTATTCCTCCGCCAGTTTTGATCCTTTATATTGGGCAGACAGACCAGTTCCCTACCTCCTCCTGCTGCCACCAGCCTCTTCCATTTTTGGGGCAATGCTGTAATCAATTGGTTGTACTCTTGGATTGAGCAGACCTTCCCGTACAATTCTGATAACTCCATGATGGACATAACTCTACCATTACAATTTACAATATCATTTAAGAACAAAATACCCTTTTCAAACTTCTTTCCCATAAATACAGGTATTTTACCAACCAGCACATTTGAGTTCAGTCATAATATTTGTTGTAATATTTGTTCTATCTTTTCAGTGGATACAGCAAATATTTTTTGCTCATGTGATTTGAATAACGAATCATCAGGAGTAGGCAGCGCCATAAGTAAGTGAGTAAACTGAGATATGACTAAGGAGTTAATCAGGGCAATTTTTCCATAAATAGACAGGTATTTACCTCTCCATGGTTGCAGGATCTTGTCTATTTTTACAAGTTTTCTCTTGAAATTCATTGTGGAGAGCTTATTTATATATTTTGGGATATGAATACAGAGTATGTCTACTTCACCATCAGCACATTTTATAGGTAAGCTGCAGGGTAATGTAAAAGTTGTATTTTTTAAGGATCCAATACGTAATATTGTACACTTATCATAATTAGGTTTTAGTCCAGAGAGTACAGAAAAGTTATATAGATATTTATTGAGACATTGCAGGATATAGCTTGCGGACTTAACATAAAATTTGAGTCATCGGCATATATGGACACCTTTGTTTTTAAGCCTTGGATTTTTAATCCTCTAATGTTGTTATTGGATCTGATTTTAATAGCTAGCATTTCGATGGCCATAACGAATAGATATGTTGACAGCGGACACCCTTGTTTAACTCCTCTTGACAATTCAAAACTCTCTGAGAAGTAGCCGTTATTTACTATTTTACACCTGGGGTTGCTATACATAATTTTCTCCATTTTATAAGAGAATTACTGAAATTGAAAAAATCCAGGCATTTATAAATAAAATCCAGTCTTACTTTATCAAAGCCTTTTCAAAATCCGCTATAAATACCATTCCTAGCTTCTTATATGTTTCATGATGTTCTATTATTTCTAGTAGTTGTCGTATATTATCTCCAATGTATCGTCCATGTAGAAAACCTGTCTGTTCAGGATAAACAATACCTGGTAAAACCCTTTTAATTCTGAGTGCTATGCATTTTGCTAGTATTTTTGCATCACAACATTGAAGTGTAAGGGGCTTCCAGGTTTTTAGATAGACTGGGTCTTTATATTTGCCATCTGCGTCTTATATTAATAATAGAGAAATCAGACCTTCCTGCTGAGTACCTGACAGACTACCATTTCTATAGGAGTAGTTAAAACAATCTGACAATGGAGCTTTTAGAATATCAAAAAATACTTGATATACCTCTACCGGTATGCCATCAAGCCCTGGGGTTTTTCCAGACTGAAAGGATTTAATAGCCTCAAAAAGTTCTTCCTCTGTAATTTGGCCTTCGCACTGATCTTTCTGTACATTTGTTAATATTCCATTTTTTATATTATTTGGAAAGAATTCATTACCGTAATCTTCATTCAGTGGGAGAGGATGAGACGGAAAAGAGAACATCTGCCTAAAATAATTAGCTTCCTCTTTTGAAATATCATTCGGAAAATCATAGATGGCTCCGTCTTCAGTAACGAGTTTCTGCAAATTATTTTTGTTAGCGTTCCTGTATTGGAGATTCAGAAAGAATTTTGTGCATATCTCTCCATATTCCATCCAGTATGCTTAATTTTTTTAATAGATTACATTAGATCGTTCTTGAATAAGTTCCTCCAGTTCTTTTTGTTTTTTCTCTAACTTATTTTGCATCTCTGTAGTATCATTTATATTGCTATCTACCTGTACTATTAGTTCATGCATTTCCCTTGTTAGTCTTGTATCTTTAGCCAGAAACTGCTTTTTTATTATTGATGAATATTGAATTGAATGATCTCTGAAGGTACATTTAAAGGTGTCCCAAACAATAAGGGGATTTGCTGAACCTATATTATACTGGAAAAATTCAGTTATCAATTATTTTGTCTTAGTTAAAAATAAGTTGTCCTCCAGTAAACTTTGATTCAATTTCCAATATCCCCGTCCATGTGGAAAATCTATAAGAGTTATGGGAATGCCAATTAGATGATGATCCGATGGCATTCTGTCTCCTATTAAAACTGTTTTAACCTTTGATGCAAGAGAGAAAGAGACAAGAAAGTAGTCAAGACGACTAGCTTGATTAAGTCTCCTCCATGTATATCTCACTAGGTCGGGGTTTTTTACTCTCCAAATATCCACTAGTTTGTAGAGTGATTACCTTTACGGTCCATTGAGATACTTAATTAACACTGTGTTATAGTCTCATACCATAATGATTAGATCATTTGTTGCCTGTAAGTTCAATAAATTGGTATAAATGTTTTCGAAGAAGTGTGGATCATCTTGATTTGGACCATATAGATTAATGAGCCAGATCTCTTTTTCGTCCACTTTCATATTCAAAAGAATCCACCTTCCTTGCGAATCATTCCTGATTATTTTCACATTCAGATCGAAATTTTTGTTAATTAATATCATCACACCCTTTGAGTTCCTTTGTCAATGACAGAAAATTATTTCACCACCCCATTCCCTTTTCCACGCAACTTAATTTAAGGATGTAGAGTGAGTTTCCTGTAAACAGTATATGTTATATTCCTTTTCTTTTAGCCATGTAAAGACTGATCTTCTTTTTTTATAATCTACCAAACCGTTACAATTATAACTAGCTATATTTATTTCACAGTACAAATGTATTCCGTACAATGTTATTATTCCCCAATGCCCCTATTCTGATATCTTCCCCTTGCTTGTTGTAAACATATATAAACTTGTAGACAAATACATAAAAAAGATAGACAAACAATAAACACATTAAATTATAAACAGTTCTCAACAATAGAGAGAGAGGAAGAGAAGAGAAAGAGAGAGTGAGAGAAGAGAGCGAGGTCAGGTGTGTGTGTGTGTGTGTATAAGTCCGTATGTGTAAGCAAGCATGTAGTTGAGTATGTGTGTGTTCATATCCACTTCATAATGTTCAGATATTTTAATCAGTTCCCATACCTTATTTTTTTTCGTAATCCTGAAGTCCCTGTAGAATTTATGTTGTGGAGGTGCTTTGCTGCAGGAGGGTCTGGTGCACTTCACAAAATTGATGGCTTCATGAAGAAGGAAAATTATGTGGATATATTGAAGCAACATCTCAAGACATCATTCAGGAAGATAAAACTTGGTCGCAAATGGGTCTACCAAATGGACAATGACCCCAAGCATACTTCCAAAGTTGTGGCAAAATGGTTTAAGGACAACAAAGTCAAGGTATTGGAGTTGCCATCACAAAGCCCTGACCTCAATCCCATAGAAAAGTTGTGGGCAGAACTGAAAAAGTGTGTGCGAGCAAGGAGGCCTACAAACCTGACTCAGTTACACCAGCTCTGTCAGGAGGAATGGGCCAACATTCACCCAACTTATTGTGGGAAGCTTGTGGAAGGCTACCCGAAACGTTTGACCCAAGTTAAACAATTGAAAGGCAATGCTACCAAATACTAATTGAGTGTATGTAAACTTCTGACCCACTGGGAATGTGATGAAAGAAATGAAAGCTGAAATAAATCATTCTCTCTCCTATTATTCTGACATTTCACATTCTTAAAATAAAGTGGTGATCCTAACTGACCTAAGACAGGGAATTGTTACTGGGATTACATGTCAGGAATTGTGAAAAACTGAGTTTAAATGTATTTGGCTAAGGTGTATGTAAACTTCTGACTTCAACTACACATACAGCTCTGGAAAAAATTAAGAGATCACTACAAAATTATCAGTTTCTCTGGTTTTACTATTTATAGGTATGTGTTTGGGTAAAATGAACATTTTTGTTTCATTCTATAAACTAGTGACATTCCAAATTTTGCTGTGGGTGCTAGACCTGGAGAGGCTTACAAGCCACAGAGTCTTGCACCCAATGTGAAATTTGGTGGATGATCTGGGGGTGCTTCAGCAAGGCTGGAATCACGCAGATTTGTCTTTATAAAGGACGCATGAATCAAGCCGCGTACAAGGTTGTCCTGGAAGAAATCTTGCTCCCTTCTGCTCCAACAATGTTCCAACTCTGAGGATTGGTTTTTCTAGCCGGACAATGCTCCATGCCACACAGCCAGGTCAATCAAGGTGTGGATGGAGGACCACCAGATCAAGTCCCTGTCATGGCCAGCCCAATCTCCAGACCTGAACCCCATTGAAAACCTCTGGAATGTGATCAAGAGGAAGATGGATGGTCACAAGCCATCAAACAAAGCCGAGCTGCTTGAATTTTTGCGCCAGGAGTGGCATAAAGTCACCCAACATCAATGTGAAAGACTGGTGGAGAGCATGCCAAGACGCATGAAAGCTGTGATTGAAAATCAGGGTTATTCTACCAAATTTTGATTTCTGAACTCTTCCTAAGTTAAAACGTTAGTATTGTGTTGTTTAAAAAATAATATGAACTTATTGTCTTTGCATTATTCAAGGTCTGACAACACTGCATCTTTTTTGTTCTTTTCACCAGTCATCATTTTCTGCAAAAAAATGCTCTAAATGACAATTTAGGATTTTGAGAGAAATGTTGTCAGTAGTTTATAGTATAAAACAAAAATCTTAATTTTACCCAAACACATACCTATAAATAGTAAAACCAGAGAAACTGATCATTTTGCAGTGGTCTCTTAATTTCTTCCAGAGCTGTATATATGTGTACTGTATGTATACTGTATGTATGTATGTGTGTGTGTGTGTCTGTGTCTGTGTGTGTGTGTGTGTGTGTGTGTGTGTGTGTGTGTGTGTGTGTGTGTGTGTGTGTGTGTGTGTGTGTGTGTGTGTGTGTGTGTGTGTGTGTGTGTGTGTGTGTGTGTGTGTGTGTGTACAATGCATTTGGAAAGTATTCAGACACTTGACTTTTTATTAAATTGTTTTTTTCCCTCATCAATCTACACACAATACCCCATAATGACAAAGCAAAAACATTTATTAAACATAAAAAACTGAAATGTTACATTTACATACGTTTTCAGATCCTTTACTCAGTACTTTGTTGAAGCACCTTTCGCAACGATTACAGCCTCGAGTCTTCTTGGGTATGACGCTACAAGCTTGGCACACCTGTATATGGGGAGTTTCTCCCATTCTCTGCAGATCCAATCAAGCTCTGTCAGATTGGATGGGGAGCGTTGCTGCACAGCTATTTTCAGGTCTCTCCAGAGATGTTTGATCGGGTTCAAGTCCGGGCTCTGGCTGGGCCATTCAAGGACATTCAGAGACTTGTCCCGAAGCCTCTCCTGCCTTGTCTTGGCTGTGTGCTTAGGGTAGTTGTCCTGTTGGAAGGTGAACCTTCGGCGCAGTCTGAGGTTCTGAGCTCTCGAGCAGGTTTTCATCAAGGATCTCTCTGTACTTCTCCGTTCATCTTTTCCTCGATCCTGACTAGTCTCCCAGTCCTTGCCGCTGAAAAACATCCCCACAGCATGATGCTGCCACCACCGCGCTTCACCGTAGGGATGGTGCCAGGTTTCATCCAGACGTGACGCTTGGCATTCAGGCCAAAGAGTTCATTCAATCTTGGTTTCATCAGGCCAGAGAATCTTGTTTCTCATGGTCTGAGGACATTAGGTGCCTTTTGGCAAACTCCAAGCGGGCTGTCATGTGCCTTTTAATGAGGAGTGGCTTCCGTCTGGCCACTTTACCATAAAGGCCTGATTGGTGGAGTGCTGCAGAGATGGTGTCCTTCTAGAAGGTTCTCCCATCTCCACAGAGGAACTACGTAGCTCTGTCAGAGTGACCATTGGCCCCGGCTTGCTCAGTTTGACCCGGCAGCCAGCCCTGGGAAGAGTCTTGGTGGATCCAAACTTCTTCCATTTAAGAATGATGGAGGCCACTGTGTTCTTGGGGACCTTCAATGGTGCAGACATTTTTTGGTACCCTTCCCCAGATCTTTGCCCCGACACAACCCTGTCTCAGAGCTCTGCGTACAATTCCTTCGACCTCATGGCTTGGTTTTTGCTCTGACATGCACTGTCAACTGTGGGAAATTATACAGTGGGGGAAAAAAGTATTTGATCCCCTGCTGATTTTGTACGTTTGCCCACTGACAAAGAAATGATCAGTCTATAATTTTAATGGTAGGTTTATTTGAACAGTGAGAGACAGAATATCAACAAAAAAATCCAGAAAAACGCATGTCAAAAATGTTATGAATTGATTTGCATTTTAATGAGAGAAATAAGTATTTGACCCCTCTGCAAAACATGACTTAGTACTTGGTGGCAAAATCCTTGTTGGCAATCACAGAGGTCAGACGTTTCTTGTAGTTGGCCACCAGGTTTGCACACATCTCAGGAGGGATTTTGTCCCACTCCTCTTTGCAGATCTTCTTCAAGTCATTAAGGTTTCGAGGCTGACGTTTGGCAACTCGAACCTTCAGCTCCCTCCACAGATTTTCTATGGGATTAAGGTCTGGAGACTGGCTAGGCCACTCCAGGACCTTAATGTGCTTCTTCTTGAGCCACTCCTTTGTTGCCTTGGCCGTGTGTTTTGGGTCATTGTCATGCTGGAATACCCATCCACGACCCATTTTCAATACCCTGGCTGAGGGAAGGAGGTTTTCACCCAAGATTTGACGGTACATGGCCCCGTCCATCGTCCCTTTGATGCGGTGAAGTTGTCCTGTCCCTTTAGCAGAAAAACACCCCCAAAGCATAATGTTTCCACCTCCATGTTTGACGGTGGGGATGGTTTCTTGGGGTCATAGGCAGCATTCCTCCTCCTCCAAACACGGCAAGTTGGGTTGATGCCAAAGAACTCCATGTTGGTCTCATCTGACCACAACACGTTCACCCAGTTGTCCTCTGAATCATTCAGATGTTCATTGGCAAACTTCAGACGGGCATGTATATGTGCTTTCTTGAGCAGGGGGACCTTGCGGGCGCTGCAGGATTTCAGTCCTTCACGGCATAGTGTGTTACCAATTGTTTTCTTGATGACTATGGTCCCAGCTGCCTTGAGATCATTGACAAGATCCTCCTGTGTAGTTCTGGGCTGATTCCTCACCGTTCTCATGATCATTGCAACTCCACGAGGTGAGATCTTGCATGGAGCCCCAGGCTGAGGGAGATTGACAGTTCTTTTGTGTTTCTTCCATTTGCGAATAATCACAGAAACTGTTGTCACCTTCTCACCAAGCTGCTTGGCGATGGTCTTGTAGCCCATTCCAGCCTTGTGTAGGTCTACAATCTTGTCCCTGACATCCTTGGAGAGCTCTTTGGTCTTGGCCATGGTGGAGAGTTTGGAATCTGATTGATTGATTGCTTCTGTGGACAGGTATCTTTTATACAGGTAAGAAACTGAGATTAGGAGCACTCCCTTTAAGAGTGTGCTCCTAATCTCCGTTCGTTACCTGTATGAAAGACACCTGGGAGCCAGAAATCTTTTTGATTGAGAAGGGGTCAAATACTTATTTCCCTCATTAAAATGCAAATCAATTTATAACATTTTTGACATGCATTTTTCTGGATATTTTTGTTGTTATTCTGTCTCTCACTGTTCAAATAAACCTACCATTAAAATTATAGACCGATAATTTCTTTGTCAGTGGGCAAACGTACAAAATCAGCAGGGGATCAAATACTTTTTTCCCTCACTGTATGGACAGGTGTGTGTCCAATTAATTGAATTTACCATAGATGGACTCCAAGTTGTAGAAACATCTCAAGGATGATCAATGGAAACAGGAAGCACCTGAGCTCAATTTCGAATCTCATAGCAAAGGGTCTGAATACTCATGTAAATGAGATATCTGTTTTTTATTTCTAATAAATTTGCAAACATTTCTAAAAACCTGTTGTTTTCACTTTGTCATTATTGTCTATTGTGTGTAGATTGATGAGAAATTATTACTTTATCCATTTTAGAATAAGGCTGCAACATAACAAAAGGTTTGGACACACCTACACATTCAATTGTTTTTTTTGTTTTTTACTATTTTCTACATTGAAGAATAATAGTGAAGACATCAAAACTATGAAATAATACTTTAACCAAAAAAGTGTTAAACAAATCAGCTTTGCACACTCTTGGCATTCTCTCAACCAGCTTCACCTGGAATGCTTTTCCAACAGTCTTGAAGGAGTTTCCACATATGCTGAGCACTTGTTGGCTGCTTTTCCTTCACTCTGCGGTCCAACTCATCCAAACCATCTCAATTGGGTTGAGGTTGGGTAAATGTGGAGGCCAGGTCATCTGATGCAGCACTCCATCACTCTCCTTCTTGGTCAAATAGCCCTTACACAGCCTGGAGGTGGGTTGCGTCATTGTCCTGTTTGCTCCCACTAAGAGAAAACCAGATGGGATGGTGTATCGCTGCAAAATGCTGTGGTAGCCATGCTGGTTAAGTCTGCCTTGAAATCTAAATAAATCACAGACAGTGTCACCAGCAAAGCACCATCACACCTCCTCCTCCATGCTTCACGGTGGGAACCACACATGCGGAGATCATCCGTTCACCTACTCTGCATCTCACAAAGACACGTTGGTTGGAACCAAAAATCTCAAATTTGGACTCATCAGACCAAAAGGACAGATATCCACCGGTCTAATGTCCATTGCTCATGTTTCTGGGTCCAAGCAAGTCTCTTGTTATTATTGGTGTCCTTTAGTAGTGGTTTCTTTGCAGCAATTCAGCCATGAAGGACTGATTCACACAGTCTTCTCTGAACAGTTGATGTTGAGATGTGTCTGTTACTTGAACTCTGTGAAGCATTTATTTGGGCTGGTAATTCTTATGAACTTATCCTCTGCAGCAGTGGTAACTCTGGGTCTTCCTTTCCTGTGGCGGTCCTCGTGAGCCAGTTTCATCATAGTGCTTGATGGTTTTTGCGACTGCACTTGGAACTTTCAAAGTTCTTAAAATTTTTCGGATTGACTGACCTTCATGTCTTAAAGTAATGATGGACTGTCGTTTTTCTTTGTTTATTTGAGCTGATCTTGCCATAATATGGACTGGTCTTTTACCAAATAAGGCTATTTTCTGTATACCACCCCTACCTTGACACAACACAACTGATTCGCTCAAAAGCATTAAAAAGGAAAGAAATTACACAAATTAACTTTTAACAAGGCACACCTGTTCATTGAAATTCATTCCAGGTGACTACCTCATGAAGCTGGTTGAGAGAATGCCAAGAGTGTGTAAAACTGTCATGAAGGCAAAGGGTGGCTACTTTGAAGAATCTCAAATATGAAATATATTTGGATTTGTTTAAAACTTGTTTGCTTGCTACATGATTACATATGTTATTTAATGGTTTTGATGTCTTCACTATTATTCTACAATGTAGAAAATAGTAAAAAATTAAGAAAAACCTTGGAATGAGTAGGTGTGTCCAAACTTTTGACTGGTACTGTATATACTATATATATGATGGTGTTTATAGACATTATGGACAGTATATGAATAGAAAAGGTCTGTACAGCAGTAGATATACAGGATGAGCCCTGACTAGAGTACAGTGTATATACTGTACATATGAAGTGGGTAAAACAGTATGCAAACATTATTAAAGTGACCAGTTGTCAATGACTATGTACAGCAATCTCTAAGGTGCAGGGTAGAGTGCCAGGTTGTAGCCGGCTAGTAACAGTAACTGAACTTCAGGACAGGTTACTGGGCGGAGGTCGTCTAGTGGTGACTCTTTAACAGTCTGATAGTCTGGAGATAGAAGCTGTTTATCAGTGTGATGGTCTGGAGATAGAAGCTGTTTATCAGTCTGATGGTCTGGAGATAGAAGCTGTTTATCAGTCTGATGGTCTGGAGATAGAAGCTGTTTATCAGTCTGATGGTCTGGAGATAGAAGCTGTTTATCAGTCTGATGGTCTGGAGATAGAAGCTGTTTCAGTCTGATGGTCTGGAGATAGAAGCTGTTTATCAGTCTAATGGTCTGGAGATAGAAGCTGTTTATCAGTCTGATGGTCTGGAGATAGAAGCTGTTTATCAGTCTAATGGTCTGGAGATAGAAGCTGTTTATCAGTCTCTCGGTCACAGCTTTGATGCACCTGTATTGTCTTAGCCTTCTAGATGGTTGGGGTTGAACAGCCCTGTAGTTGCCGTACCAGGTGGTGATGAAGCCCGAATGGAAGTTTTAGAGGCACTGTTGCTTCTTCTTCACCACACTGTGTGAATGGACCATTTCAGGTTGTTAGTGATATCCACTGCGGCCCCGTTGTCGTTGTGGATGAGGAGCGTGATCCCTCTGCTGTCTCCTGAAGTCCACGATCAGGTCCCTTTTGTTGACATTGAGGGAGAGGTTATTTTCCTGGCACCACTTCGCCAGGGCCCTCTCCCCCTCCCTGTAGGCTGTGTCGTCGTACTTGGTAATCAGACCTACTACTGTTGTGTCCTCTGCAAACTTGATGATTGAGTTGGAGACGTGCGTGGCACCCTTGTCGGCCCCCCGTGTTGAGGATCAGCAGGAAGTCCCATCAGGAAGTCCAGGACCCAGTTGCAGAGGGCGGATTTCAGACCCAGCGCCCCTAGCTTAGAGTTGAGCTTGGAGGGTACTATGGTGTTGAAGACTGAGCTGTAGTCGATGAAGAGCATTATTTTTCTTCTTTTCTTTTTTTTCTTTAACTAGGCAAGTCAGCTAAGAACACATTCTTATTTACAATGACGGCCTACACCGGCCAAACCCTAACCGGCCAATTGTGTGCCGCCCTATGGGACTCCCAATCACGGCCGGTTGTGATTCAGCCCGGGATCGAACCAGGCTCTGTACTGATGCTTCTAGCACTGACCTGCAGTGCCTTAGACAGCTGCGTCACTCGGGAGCCGAGGAGGGGGTACAGCATTCTTACATAGGTATTCCTCTTGTCCTGATGGGATAGGGCAGTGTGCAGTGGAGATTGTGTCATCTGTGGATCTGTTGGGGCTGTATGCAAATTGTAGTAGGTCTAGGGTAAGGTGGAGGTGATATGATCCTTAATTAGCCTCTCAATGCACTTCATGTTGACAGAAGTGAGTGTTACGGGGCGATAGTCATTCAGTTCAGTTACCGTTGCTTTCTTGGGTACAGGAACAATGGTGGACATCTTGAAGCAAGTGGGGACAACAGACTGGGATAAGGGGGGTTGAATATGTCTGTCAACACTCCAGCCACCTGGTCTGCACATGCTCTGAGGACACAGCTAGGGATGTATGTTAGCTAGCTAAGTTAGCCATGTTATGTCGACCTCAGGATACGATTTGAGAGCACTAGTTAATGGTTAGCTAGTAACTTGGCTGCATGCTAACAGTAAATTCAGTGGCTACCAGCGGCTAGCCACACTAGAAAAACTCAGAAAAAACGAACAGTAATAAGGTCCTCAATCAGCTTTCTGAATTGCCCTAGAGGCACCAAAACATAACATTTTGAAGAACATTTTGAAGACTGTTCCACAAATAAGGTGCAAGAAAACTAAAAGCTGATTTACCTAACTGCGACCAAAGGAATTTCTAAAGTTAGCCATCCCTGAGACTGGGTGTGGTAACTCATACGTCTAAAGTTTACTAAAGATGTTAGGTACAGCGGTAGTTTTTGTAAAAGGGTTTTACACATGCAAACATAGCAATGTAAACCTACACGACATCAAAGAGGGCCAACCAACTTTCTGGTAGAGAATGCCGTGATGAGAACTTAAACTGTTACCCGTAATAAAGCGCAGTGCGCTATGATAAACTGCATCTAACGGCTTTAAATGAAGTGGCAGCTACGTTTATATAGATAGGAACGTCTACTGGAGAATCTGCTTTCCATTGTTTAGCGAGAAGCAGGATCTATTTCTATAGAAGAACACCATTTTTATTCTCAGCTTCTTGACTAACTCATCAATATGGTTTTTAAAAAGACAGCTTTTCATCTATCCAGATGCCCTGATATTTGTAAGCAGGGACACCATCCAAAGTACATATGTTTAAATTATCAGACTTATTTTGATGCAAGCTAGAGAACAACATATACTTAGTTTTATCATCATTCAGTACTAATTTCAGGTCAATAAAGATTTTCTGTATTACAATGAAGGCAGACTGTAGTTCAGATAGAGAATGGTCAACGGTGTGGCAATAGCATACACAGCAGTATCATCGACATACAAGTGCAGGTTACCTGATTTAACACTGTAGATACACATTGGGGCAGTTTTACTGACACAAAATATGCCTAATCCTAGACTAAAAATTGCACTTTTAAACTAGACTAACTGAAATGGCATTTCTCAGACATGGTTTGAAATAGTCTGACTTGCCCAAGTCTGGATTTAAAAAGTCTGATTTCCAGAAGGACGATTAGAATTAATCTAGATCCAAGTGAAAGCTTAAATGAAACCTGTCCAGAGGAATAAAGGGGGCAGAGAGCTGCAGCAAAAATGTATCAAGCATATCACCCTGGCAAATTTTTTTTCATCTATCTTAAGCAAGGCATCTAGCACGTCACAGGTAGTAAATTGTTGAAATGAAAACAAAAAGCTAGAGGCTGGCAGAGGTAAGAACAGTCGATTGACTGACCAGAGTCAATTTAAACCACCGTTACTCTCAAATAAAAAGCCTGCAGAGATAAAATTATGATTAAAATAATCACTTATCCCATTCTTCTCAGTTATGATGCCAGAGTCAGACAGAACTTGCTTAGGCAGCGAAGAAGGGGAATTTGTATGCTTCAGTGCATTTACTGTTTTCCAATGAGCTTTGCCCTTTCATGTGTTGATGAAAAGATATATGAGCACCCACTTTTGGCACTGTTTTGCATGCTACCCCACATGTGTGTATCTGCATCTGTTGCATCTATGAGCCTTTTTGTTTTGCCTGCTGACTTCCTTAAAAAGACAAACATATGATCGCTGAGTCAATGGGTTCTACTCATATCCTAGCAGCTGTAGAAGCTAGTGCGTGTTATTTCACAGCCACACTGATTCACACAACGCCCCAGTGCGTCCCCTCCCACCTCCTGTCCCAGCGGCAAGCTAATGAAACTGTCCAATATGTGACAGGAGGGTGTTGTGGGAACATACATATTGTTGCATTGGCCAAACCCCCAGGCTATGGAGCTGTTACAGTACTCTCTCGTGTGTGTGTGTGTGTGTGTGTGTGTGTGTGTGTGTGTGTGTGTGTGTGTGTGTGTGTGTGTGTGTGTGTGTGTGTGTGTGTGTGTGTGTGTGTGTGTGTGTGTGTGTGTGTGTGTGTGTGTGTGTGTGTGTGTGTGTGTGTGTGTGTGTGTGTGTGTGTGTGTGTGTGTGTGTGTGAGAAAGGAGGGAAAGGAGGGAAAGAAAGGAATTGACTTGAGGGATGATTATGAAGCTCCCCCTGTTGGCTCAAAATGTTATTGTCTAGTGAAATGTATGACATATACAGCTGAAGTCGGGAGTTTACATACACCTTAGCCAAACGCATTTAAACATTTAATCCTAGTAAAAATGTCCTGTCTAGGTCAGTTAGGATCACCACTTTATTTTAGGAATGTGAAATGTCAGAATAATAGCAGAGAGAATTATTTATTTCAGCTTTTATTTCTTTCATGACATTCCCAGTGGGTCAGAAGTTTACATACACTCAATTAGTATTTGATAGCATTGCCTTTTAAATAGTTTAACTTTGGTTAAACATTTCGGGTAGCCTTTCACAAGCTTCCCACAATAAGTTGGGTGAATTTTGACCCATTCCTCCTGACAGAGCTGGTGTAACTGAGTCAGCTTTGTAGGCCTCCTTGCTCGCACACGAGCAAGGAGGCCAGTTCTGCCCATAAATGTTCTATGGGATTGAGGTCAGGGCTTTGTGATAGCCACTCCAATACCTTGACTTTGTTGTCCTGAAGCAATTTTGTCACAACTTTGGAAGTATGCTTCGGGTCATTGTCCATTTGGAAGACCCATTTGCGACCAAGCTTTCACTTCCTGACGGATGTCTTGAGATGTTGCTTCAATATATCCACATAATTGTCCTCCCTCATGATGTCATCAATTTTGTGAAGTACACCAGTCCCTCCTGCAGCAAAGCACCCCCACAAAATGATGCTGCCACCCCTGTGCTTCACGGTTGGGATGGTGTTCTTCAGCTTGCAAGGCTCCCCCTTTTTCCTCCAAACATAACGATGGTAATTATGGCCAAACAGTTCTATTTTTGTTTCATCAGACCAGAGAACATTTCTCCAAAAAGTACGATCTTTGTACCCATGTGCAGTTGCAAACCGTAGTCTGCCTTTTTTATAGCGGTTTTGGAGCAGTGGCTTCTTCCTTGCTGAGTGGCCTTTCAAGTTATGTTGATATTGGACTCTTTTACTGTGGATATAGGTACTTTTGTACCGGTTTCCTCCAGCATCTTCACAAGGTCCTTTGCTGCTGTTCTGGTATTGATCTTCACTTTTCGCAGCAAAGTATGTTCATCTCTGGGAGACAGAATGCATCTCCTTCCTGAGCGGTATGACGGCTGCGTGGTCCCATGGTGTTTATACTTGCGTACTATTGTTTGTACAGATGAACGTGGTACCTTCAGGCATTTGAAAATTGCTCCCAAGGATGAACAAGACTTGTGGAGGTCTACAATTTTTTTCTGAGGTCTTGGCTGATTTCTTTTGATTTTCCCATGATGTCAAGCAAAGAGGCATTGAGTTTGAAGGTAGGCCATGAAATACATTCACAGCTAAACCTCCAATTGACTCAAATTATGCCAATTAGCCTATCAGAAGCTTCCAAAGCCATGACATAATTTTCTGTAATTTTCCAAGCTGTTTAAAGTCAACTTAGTGTATATATATATATACACTGCTCAAAAAAATAAAGGGAACACTTAAACAACACAATGTAACTCCAATTCAATCACACTTCTGTGAAATCAAACTGTCCACTTAGGAAGCAACACTGATTGACAATAAATTTCACATGCTGTTGTGCAAATGGAATAGACAAAAGGTGGAAATTATAGGCAATTAGCAAGACACCCCCAATAAAGGAGTGATTCTGCAGGTGGTGACCACAGACCACTTCTCAGTTCCTATGCTTCCTGGCTGATGTTTTGGTCACTTTTGAATGCTGGCGGTGCTCTCACTCTAGTGGTAGCATGAGACGGAGTCTACAACCCACACAAGTGGCTCAGGTAGTGCAGCTCATCCAGGATGGCACATCAATGCGAGCTGTGGCAAGAAGGTTTGCTGTGTCTGTCAGCGTAGTGTCCAGAGCATGGAGGCGCTACCAGGAGACAGGCCAGTACATCAGGAGACGTGGAGGAGGCCGTAGGAGGGCAACAACCCAGCAGCAGGACCGCTACCTCCGCCTTTGAGCAGGAGGAGCACTGCCAGAGCCCTGCAAAATGACCTCCAGCAGGTGTATATAGCGGCAGACCAGGGGGTTGGGTCAAAACGTTGACACAGATCAGACACGGACAGAGTAGGATTAGCTCAGTTTCATAGGTGTTTATTAAAATAATAGTTCAAAAGAAAAGAATAGGTCTCCCCCATGAGACCCTCTCCGGGAGCCCGTCTTCTGGGCTCCGGGTCTTGCTGTATCCTGTGGGGATCAAAAACTGAACACACTCCTGTTACCTCTACAACCGTCCCCAACTATACGGGAGTCCTTTCTTCCCCCACTCTCTCCCCTGTGTGCTGCCCTTCTGGCAGCTTCATGGGACTTGTACAGCTGGTGAGCAATCAGCACTTGATTACTCACCAACTCCCTATCAGCCCCAATTAGTCCTGGCCGGAGAGCCCGTCGAGGCCTGGCACGTCCAGCAGATGGAGCCATCGCCTCGTGATGTATACTCCGTCTGTCGCCAGGCCTTGACGAGTCTCCCCCTGGTGGCTGACCTGCTGTACACCACACACACCCCTTAGCTCTGTCGGGGACGTACAGTGGGGCAAAAAAGTATTTAGTCAGCCACCAATTGTGCAAGTTCTCCCACTTAAAAAGATGAGAGAGGCCTGTAATTTTCATCATAGGTACACTTCAACTATGACAGACAAAATGAGAAAAGAAAATCCAGAAAATCACATTGTAGGATTTTTAATGAATTTATTTGCAAATTATGGTGGAAAATAAGTATTTGGTCAATAACAAAAGTTTATCTCAATACTTTGTTATATACCCGTTGGCAATGACAGAGGTCAAACGTTTTCTGTAGGTCTTCACAAGGTTTTCACACACTGTTGCTGGTATTTTGGCCCATTCCTCCATGCAGATCTCCTCTAGAGCAGTGATGTTTTGGGGCTGTTGCTGGGCAACACGGACTTTCAACACCCTCCAAAGATTTTCTATAGGGTTGAGATCTGGAGACTGGCTAGGCCACTCCAGGACCTTGAAATGCTTCTTACGAAGCCACTTCTTCATTGCCCGGGCGGTGTGTTTGGGATCATTGTCATGCTGAAAGACCCAGCCACGTTTCATCTTCAATGCCCTTGCTGATGGAAGGAGGTTTTCACTCAAAATCTCATGATACATGGCCCCATTCATTCTTTCCTTTACACGGATCAGTCGTCCTGGTCCCTTTGCAGAAAAACAGCCCCAAAGCATGATGTTTCCACCCCCATGCTTCACAGTAGGTATGGTGTTCTTTGGATGCAACTCAGCATTCTTTGTCCTCCAAACACGACGAGTTGAGTTTTTACCAAAAAGTTCTATTTTGGTTTCATCTGACCATATGACATTCTCCCTATCTTCTTCTGGATCATCCAAATGCTCTCTAGCAAACTTCAGACGGGCCTGGACATGTACTGGCTTAAGCAGGGGGACACGTCTGGCACTGCAGGATTTGAGTCCCTGGCGGCGTAGTGTGTTACTGATGGTAGGCTTTGTTACTTTGGTCCCAGCTCTCTGCAGGTCATTCACTAGGTCCCCCCGTGTGGTTCTGGGATTTTTACTCACAGTTCTTGTGATCAATTTGACCCCACGGGGTGAGATCTTGCGTGGAGCCCCAGATCGAGGGAGATTATCAGTGGTCTTGTATGTCTTCCATTTCCTAATAATTGCTCCCACAGTTGATTTCTTCAAACCAAGCTGCTTACCTATTGTAGATTCAGTCTTCCCAGCCTGGTGCAGGTCTACAATTTTGTTTCTGGTGTCCTTTGACAGCTCTTTGGTCTTGGCCATAGTGGAGTTTGGAGTGTGACTGTTTGAGCTTGTGGACAGGTGTCTTTTATACTGATAACAAGTTCAAACAGGTGCCATTAATACAGGTAACGAGTGGAGGACAGAGGAGCCTCTTAAAGAAGAAGTTACAGGTCTGTGAGAGCCAGAAATCTTGCTTGTTTGTAGGTGACCAAATACTTACTTTCCACCATAATTTGCAAATAAATTCATTAAAAATCCTACAATGTGATTTTCTGGATTTTGTTTTGTCATTTTGTCTGTCATAGTTGAAGTGTACCTATGATGAAAATTACAGGCCTCTCTCATCTTTTTAAGTGGGAGAACTTGCACAATTGGTGGCTGACTAAATACTTTTTTGCCCCACTGTATGTCTCCCTTCTCGATAGGGCATCTGCGTTTCCATGCTTTGCCCCTGATCTGTGCACAACAGAAAAAGAGAAGCGTTGAAGGGACAAGAACCACCTGGTGACCCGATCGTTTGTGTCCCTTCCCCTGGCCATCCAGACCAGGGGAGCATGGTCCGTGACCAGGGTGAGTGGGTACCTAACAGGTAATACTTGAGAGTGTCTAGCGCCCACCTCACCGCTAGACACTTGCTTTTCTCTCTGGGTATCAGCTTTCGGCTGATGTACATGATGGGGTGCTCCTCCCCATCGTGTACCTGGAACAGTACGGCCCCTAGTCCCGTGTCATATGCATCCATCTGGACCAACATCGGCACTTGGAAATCGGGCGTTACGAGAATCGGATGGGAGCACTGCGCTTCCTTCAGGTGCCTGAACGCTGCTTCTGTCTCGTCCGTCTATTTCACTGTTTTCGGGAGGCGGGCCCTGGTTAGATCGGTGAGGGGGGAAGCTATAGCCACACAGTTGGGGATAAACCGGCTATATTATCCTGCCAGTCTCAGGAAGGACTTGACCTGTGTCTTGGTGCGTGGAACGGGCCAGTCACGTACCGTGTGAACCTTCCTCTCCTCGGGCTTGACGTTCCCCGTCCGATCAAATACCCCAGGTATTCCACCTCCTCGAACACTAGTTTGCATTTCTTGGGGTTTGCGTCCAGCACCGCCTGGAGGTGCGTCAGGTGCTCTTCCCAACCTTGGCTGTGGATGATGATATCATCCAAATAGGCCGCTGCATGCTGCTGGTGGGATCGAAGTACTTTGTTCATCAGTCGCCGGAATGTGGGCGGGGCTCTGTGGAGACCGAACGGGAGCACCCGGTACTGATACAATCCATCTGGTGTCGAAAACGCCGTCTTCTCCCGGGAGGAGGCTGCCAACGGTACCTGCCGATATCCTTTGGTCAGGTCAAGGGTGCTGATGTACCGGGCCTTTCCCAATCGGCCGATGAGCTCGTCCACCCTCAGCATGGGATAGGTGTCGAACAAGCTTATGTCGTTCACACCCCGGAAATCATTACAGAAGCGGAGGCTACCGTCCGGTTTGGGCACCAACACGATGGGGCTGCACCATGCACTGTGGGACTCTTCAACAACCCCCATCCTCAGCATAGCCTCCACTTCCTGTTTCACGGCCTTCCTTCAGGCCTCCGGAATCCAATATGGCTTTATCACTTGGGCTGTGGCGGCTTTCAAGTTGGGATCCTCCCACTGGGCCGTGCCGAATTGTCCCCTCAGTTGGCCCCCAGCCAGCGGGTGTCTCGACTTGCCCCTTGAAATCGAGGAGGGGGAGGCTGGGCTCTTCCGCCAGTGGTTCCCCGGGGGGGGGGGGGGGGGGGGTCGGGTTCCGGCACCCCCTCCGACTCCGACACCGGACCCGTAGATACAGGTTGGTCAACCGTTTGCTTCCGGGCCGCACAGGCGATGGGTCGTCCTCGCTCTCGTCTTCGGCCGGCTCGTACCTTCTTCCTCAGCTCGTGCCCCCACAGGGCCGCGAACAGCGGACAATCTCGTCCCACTAGGAGAGGTATCGGCAACTCTGGCACTGCACCCAACCTTCATCTGGCAGCTCCCTTGTGGCGTCACGATGTTGGTCCATACGGTTGGATGCCGCTTTGTGTCCCCGTGAACACAGGAAATGGACATCTCCCTACCACGTTCAGTCTCCTGGTTCAGCAGGCTCGTGATTACAAGGGTAACCATACTTCCGGAGTCTAATAGAGCGTCCGTGTCGTGTCCGTCAACCTTCACCGGGACCATGGGTGTAGTTAATTTGTGGTGTGCCCAACAGGAGGTGACGTAGTTCACTGCGTGACCCACCTTGCCTCCAGGGCTTGCTGATGGCATCGACTCCTCTCGAGCCGGGCAATCCCAGGCAATGTGCCCCCGGGCGTCACACTCAAAACCGCTCCTTTGGTCTCCGTCTACCTTGGGTCGTTGGTGGCGGGTCGGCCCTACCCCAGCCGTCTCTCCAGGAGTTTGCTGTCCTTTGGCGCATAGACTCGCTGCCCTCTTCATGTCGTGGGGTAGTGCCTGTAGGAAGCGATCCAGGACCACTTTGTCTAGGATGAAGAGGGTGGATACGTCGGTTAGGAGCCATCCCCTGGTGACACGCAGTAGGTCGCTCATCTGGGCTCGGGGGGGATGAGTCGGCTACGAACCTCCAGTTGTGGAAGAGTTGAGCCCGATGGACCAAGCTGTACACGTAGCGGCTGAGTATCTCCCATTTGAGTCCGTCGTAGTTAGCCACCTGTTCATCGTTCAGGTCCCATTACGCCTTTTGGGCATTCCCAGAGAGGAACGGGGCCAGTAGACTGGCCCACCTTGGTTTTGTCCATCCTTCCCGTAGTGCTGTCCGTTCAAACGTACAGAGGTAGGTTTCGATGTCATCATCTTCTGTTAGCTTGATTAAAAACTGGTTTGGATGTGATTCAGTAGACGCTCCTCCTTGTAGCTTCCTGATTTCCTCAATGAGGCAGTCGTTTTGTAGCCGCTGTTCCTCCAGCGTTCGTTCCTGAACCGCCTGTTGGGCCCGGATGAACTGAGCTATCAACTCGTCCATGCTGATGCTGCATAAACGTCAACCCTGATCTGACCACGTTATCAGAATGCCTGCATTCTCCACCACTTGCGGCAGACCAGCGGGGTGGGTCAAAACGTTGACACAGATCAGACACGGACAGAGTAGGATTAGCTCAGTTTCAAAGGTGTTTATTAAAATAATAGTTTAAAAGAAAAGAATAGGTCTCCCCCATGAGACCCTCTCCGGGATACCGTCTTATTGGCTCCGGGTCTTGCTGTATCCTGTGGGGATCAAAAACTGAAATCACTCCTGTAACTGTCCCCAACTATACAGGAGTCCTTTCTTCCCCCACTCTCTCCCCTGTGTGCTGCCCTTCTGGCAGCTTCATGGGACTTGTACAGCTGGTGAGCAATCAGCCGTTGATTACTCACCAACTCCCAATCAGCCCCAATTAGTCCTGGCCGGAGAGCCCGTCGAGACCTGGCACGTCCAGCAGATGGAGCCATTGCCTTGTGATGTATACTCCGTCTGTCACCAGGCCTCGACGAGTCTCCCCCTGGTGGCTGACCTGCTGTACACCACAATATATATATAGAACTGTCAATACAAGGTGAACACTTATGTGGCGCTGGAGAAGAAGGCTGACGTTTTACGTATCCCCAACCAATTGTGTTTGCAACTTACTTTTTTACCGATTTTGTACATAATGTTGCCGCTACCGTCTCTTATGACCAAAAATAACTTCTGGACATCAGGACTGCGATTACTCACCACAGACTGGCAGAATCGTTTTTTTCCTTTTACGAGTCTGACGAGCCCAACGTGAATGATATACTGCTCTCGCGGGAACAAGCCCAGATCCTCGTGATTTGCGTGAAGAGAAGGCGGAGAAAAAGGCGCCAAAGGGCGGGTTGCCTTCTGAGAATTCGTAGGCGACACCCACTTCCTTCCATTCTGCTAGCAAACGTGCGATCTTTGGAAAATAAAATGGATGACCTACACGGAAGACTAAACTACCAACGGGACATTCAAAACTGTAATATCTTATGCTTCACGGAGTCGTGGCTGAAAGATGACACTATCAACATACAGCTGGCTGGTTATACACTGTGCCGGCAGGATAGAACAGCGACATCTGGTAAGACAAGGGGCAGCGGACTATGTATTTTTGTAAATAACAGCTGGTGCACGATATCTAAGGAAGTCTCAAGCTATTGCTCGCCTGAGGTATAGTATCTCATGATAAGCTGTAGACTACACAATCTACCTAGAGAGTTTTGATCTGTATTATTCATAGCTGTTTACATACCACCACAGACTGAGGCTGGCACTAAGACCGCATTAAATGAGCTGTATTCCGCCATAAGCAAACAAGAAAACGCTCACCCAGAGGCGGTGCTCCTAGTAGCCGGGGACTTTAATGCAGGGAAACTTAAATCCGTTTTACAAAATTTATAACAGCATGCTAAATGTGCAACCAGAGGGGGGAAAAACTCCACCTTTACTCCACACACAGACACACATACAAAGCTCTCCCTCGCCCTCCATTTGGCAAATCTGACCATAATTATATCCTCCTGATTACTGCTTACAAGCAAAAGTTAAAACAGGAAGCACCAGTGACTCAATCAATAAAAAAGTGGTCAGATGAAGCAGATGCTAAGCTACAGGACTGTTTTGCTAGCACACACTGGAATAATTTCCGGGATTCCTCCGATGGCATTGAGGAGTACACCACATCAGTCATTGGCTTCATCAGTAAGTGCATCGATGACGTTGTCCCCACAGTGACCATACGTGAATACCCCAACCAGAAACCATGGATTACAGACAACATCCTACCATCGTACTACTGGCTCTGACGCTCATCGGATGTGGCAGGGCTTGCAAACCATTACAGACTACAAAGGGAAGCACAGCCGAGAGATGCCCAGTGACACAAGCCTACCAGACGAGCTAAACTACTTCTATGCTCGCTTCAAGGCAAATAACACTGAAACATGCATGAGAGCACCAGCTGTTCCGGAAGACTGTGTGATCACGCTCTCCACAACCGATGTGAGTAAGACCTTTAAACAGGTCAACATTCACAATGGATTACCAGGGCCAGACGGATTACCAGGATGTGTACTGCGAGCATGTGCTGACCAACTGTCAAGTGTCTTCACTGCCATTTTCAAACTCTCCCTGTCCGAGTCTGTAATACCATGTTTCAAGCAGACCATCATAGTCCCTGTTCCCAAGAACACTAAGGTAACAACAACGACAACGACGAGACAGTCAGAGACCTGGCTGTGTGGTGCCAGGACAACAATCTCTCCCTCAACGTGATCAAGACAAAGGAGATGATTGTGGACTATGGGAAAAAGAGGACCAAGCACGCCCCCATTTTCATCGACGGGGCTGTAGTGGAGCAGGTTGAGAGCTTCAAGTGTCCTTGGTGTCCACATCACCAACAAACTAACATGGTCCAAGCACACCAAGACAGTCGTGAAGAGGGCACGACAAAACCCCCCTCAGGAGACTGAATAGATTTGGCATGGGTCCTCTGATCCTCAAAGGGTTCTACAGCTGCACCATCGAGAGCATCCTAACTGTTTGCATCACTGCCTGGTATGGCATCTGCTCATTCTCTAACCGCAAGGCACTACAGAGGGTAGTGCGAATGGTCCAGTACATCACTGGGGCCAAGCTTCCTGCCACCTAGGACCTCTATACCAGGCAGTCAGAGGAAGGCCCTAAAAATTGTCAAAGACTCCAGCCAACTTAGTCAGACTGTTCTCTCTGCTACTGCACGGCAAGCGGTACCGAAGCGCCAAGTCTAGGTCCAAGAGGCTTCTAAACAGCTTCTACCCCCAAGCCATAAGACTCCTGAACACCAAATCAAATGGCTACCCATACTATTTGCATTGCCCCCCCCCCCCCGTCTCTTTTTCACCGCTGCTGCTCTCTGTTGTTATCATCTATGCATAGTCACTTTAATAAACTCTACCTACATGTACATATTACCTCAACTGGTGCCCCGCACATTGACTCTTCACCGGTACCCCCCTGTATATAGTCTTGCTATTGTTATGTTACTGCTGCTCTTTAATTACTTTTATTTCTTATTCTTATCTGTATTTTTTTTAAACTGCATTGTTGGTTAAGGGCTCGTAAGTAAGTATTTCACTGTAAGGTCTACCTACACCTGTTGTATTCGTAGCATGTGACTAATATAATTTGATTTGATTTTTAATTGAAGTTACAGAACAGAGTAGTGGTGTTCTATAGTACACTGTATTACTTCTACAACTAATATAAGGACAGGACATGAGATGGGAGTAGAAACTAACGTGGGCATTGTTTAATGCATTTCGCAGAACAATACATTCCAATGTACGTAAGCAGGGGGGCGTTACAAGTGTAGAATAGAACTTATTTTCTACTCCCAATATAATGTAAGCAAGCCCCATTTTGTCCTAATCCAAGCTACTCCAAAGCAATATGTTCTAATCTAAACACTGTGTCACAAGATGAGGAATGAAGACTGTACTCCAACAGAAGCAATCATTGCTATTACTCCTTAATTTGATTATTATAGCTCATCTGATTAAATCAGTCACACCTCATTAATCTGTACCAGGAACGATTGTGCATCTGATCTTGCCAATTAATCCAAGGAAAGACACATTTTATTCAAGCTAATATCTACTGTACCTTTGGAAGTCCTCTGCCTCATAAATGTACATATTCATGCTGTGGTAGGCAGAGTTTTGGAGATGGAAGATGAAGTTATGTTTCTGTATCTCTAACATAAAGGGGATTTCCTCTGAATCACATTACAGCTATTTGCTAATAATCCCAAGGACAAGTGGCCTGCAAGCTTACTATAACTCCCCAGTTATTGTAAAGGTATACTCCTCAGCGTGGAGACGATTTGGTTATTGTCTTTAAAGGAATTGGAGGTGAGGGAAAGTAGGTATGCTATGTGAGGTGGTCGATTGGGCAACCTCATTAGGATGGAAAACACAGGAAGCAAAGGTCAATAGGTCATCGACTGGATGTTTACAGGTCATTCTAGTGTCAGAAACTGTTCAGTTTCCTGTTTTTCATGTTAAATATTAAGACCGGCATTCATTGATTAGTGTGTTGGATTTTCACAAATTATTTTCAGACATTTTTATATGTAGTTGTATCCCTGAACTAGCACACCTGATTCAATTAGTCAAGGGATTGATGATTAGTTGAGAATCAGGTGTGCTAGCCCTGGAATAGATGAAATACAATGAACAGCCAGGGGGGTCCCCCAGGAATGGTTTGAGTAATGCTAATATAATAGGACGGTTAGGCCGACTGTTTTAGTACTGTATGTATTATTTGAGTGTGTTGACATAACTATTATTTTGGTTACGATTTACAGCCAAGGTTACAAACTTTTTCAAATTTTCAGGCATCACCACGGTCCTGACCATGACCACGTTAAGCATCAGCGCACGCCACTCCCTCCCCAAAGTCTCCTACGCCACCGCCATGGACTGGTTCATTGCCGTGTGCTTCGCCTTTGTCTTCTCCGCTCTCATAGAGTTCGCTGCCGTCAACTACTTCACCAATGCAGAGATGGAGAGACTGAAAAGGAAGCCGGCAAAATGCCCGCCGGCGCCCCAAACAACCCCAGTGAAAGTGAAGGATATGGAGGAAGTTCTGCAGGTGTGTTAAGACCTATCCTCATTCCCTATACCCTTTTCCACTTCAGAGACTGAAGTGTGTACACTTGTTCATTCCCCTTCGTTAATTTGTATGCTGATCATCAAATGGAGATTCATTGCAAGTCTAAAAATCGGATAAATGGACTTACTAAAATGTCCTGTTTTTTTTGTCAGATAATACAGTAACTGAAGGTTACTTTAGCATTGATAATTTATTAAGTTTGGAGGGTCTCTTTTCCTGGCTCTCTCCCTCTCTCTTAGTACCTCTCTTTTTCTTTGTGCCTCTCTTTCTTTCTCTTTGTACCTCTTTCTGCCAGCCTTCTCGCCCTTCTCTCCCACTCTCTCCATGGTATCATGAGCTAGAAACATTCACTTCCTGAAGGCCAAATAGGAATAGTAAATGGTGAATACATGTTAAGTTTGTCCCATTTAGAGTACAGCTGCACAGCTGTCTGCTTAGATCAATGCACGCCATTTGTAATCCAGCGCAGAGGCTTAGCAATATTATCTCAAAAGAATTCTAAATATGCTCTGAATGTCCTACATTTGCTTGCTTTCTCACAATTAAAAAAAAAATCTTCAGCATTGAAGATAAGTGTGTTATGAAGACCTGTGTTTAGAATATTCTTATCATTTTCATTTGTTACCTGCATTTACAATGTGATGCAAGCATGTTTGCAAGAGCCATTTAGGTATTACAAAAAAAATGAACGGCTCCTACAAAGTTCTTGGTTTTGCTCGTCATACTGCGTACAGCATGTTCTCATGAAAGGGTATTTGTACAGAATCGCGTGTAATGGGGGTTGACCAAACATGTTTATATTGAATTCATTACTCCATGCACTTGCCTTCTACTGTAGTAAGAACACAATCCTTCATTTAAGGGGAAATTACATGCTAACTATCTCATGTCACAGTCCAACTGTTGATTGATGGCTGATAAGGACCGGAAAACAACCATACATTCCCCCTGTATGGCCCGATGACTGCTTAAAGTGTGCCCTGTGGATCTCAAATCTTTGTGCGGCGTAATCGTGCCTGAATGCAGTTTTAGTGACAACGGCACATCAATGGATTAGCAGGTTGCCACAGCAACACTGCTGGGGCACATCTGTACAAGTTTCAGAAGCCCTGGCGCTGGGAGATAACTCTGTTCCTATAGAGCTGTGGCTCCTGCCCCGCACGGCTAACAATGGGCAAATCTGCTCGGCATTAGGGCCCACGGTGTCTATTGATGTGGCTCAGATTTATCTAAAACCTTTTACCTCCCAGCCATAGTGATGTCAAACCTAGCCTAGTGTCCACAGCACTGCGCCTCACATCTCTCAGACAGTAAGCAATACGCTTAGCCAGTTAGCACATTCCAATAGGGGAATTATCACCGGTGAGGCTATAGTGCAGCACCTCCCTCTTCTGGGGCTGAAACCTATGCTAGCTCTCAGGAGATAAGCTCTTTTGATGTTTTACTCTACTGCCATGCCGCCCCATGGAACAGTACATTGTGACATAAGCTTGTGTGAAATGAGTGAACCTACACCAATAACGTCTGGGAGCTGGGCTATTCTACCACGCAGTGCAGTATGTATGCAGACTAAAGAGTGTCGGCGGTATAAAGTAGGCCAGTCATATTCAGGCCCATAGGCAAGGGTTAGAATCAGAGGTTCCTGACTGTTAACATGGCAAAGCTCTGCATAGTTGATATTTATCAGCTCAGTACAATTGTCATATTGTACCTTATCACAAAGAATCAAAGAAAATAGTCACATTTAATTCAGATTGCTCCACTTCAAGGGGTTTGCTTGTTGTTGCACATGAGTGAACTATGTGCACAATTCATTCACATCACTGCAGTTTTGGGTTGATGGTTATTTTTCCCTCTCCACAGCATAACCCTGACACCAATGGTAACCTGCGGAAACGGATGAACTATATGTCCCAGCAAGATGGCCAGAAAGCAGAGTCCAACAGCACAGCAGCGGCAAGAGGGGTAACCAGGAAACAACCCCAGTCTGGCCAATCATCTTCATCCAAGGGGGCAACTGGCGGCGCCATCATCCTACCACACTCCAGCCCCGGCCCCGCCAGCCAACCCAACATTTCCTCTTTGACCCTGTCTGCCATGAACATGCCCCTGGCTCCACCCACAACTGAGAAAGCAATGACAATACCAGCCAACCAGAGCCAGCCCATCGCTGACTCCTCGCTCCAGGACCTTCTAGGACCTAGACTGGAGCACATTCAGCTGATGGGCAAAAATGAGCCCAAGCAGTCGCCATGCTCCCAGCCGACCACCGCCAGTATGGGCGGGACCAGTAAAATCGACAAGTATGCCCGCATCCTGTTCCCAGTGTCCTTTGGCGCATTCAACATGGTGTACTGGGTGGTTTACTTGTCGAAAGATACCATGGAGGCCAAATTTAGAGGCCAAATCTAGTTTCTAGCTCCTCTTGGGGTCATTTTGGGAATCATTTTCTACAAAATGTAAAATGACAGGAGAAAAAGAGCTTTGGAGACATGGGAGATTAAATCATTTTTTCAACTAACAAGGAAACCAAATATGCTGGACAAGAGCCTCAAAAGATTACACCCGGGAATACTAATCTCAGCACATCTGTTTGTTTCATTTCCGAGAGGTCTTCTGAGAATGAGCATGGTAACAAAACCATAAAACCATTTTTTTTTTAAATGTCTGATTCAAACAAATATCACAACTATACTCTGGGTGGCCATATCCAATATGCAATACAGTAATGGTTTGATGGACTGGTTAGTAGTTTTAATGTTAGTGAGTACAGTAACACCTGATCTTAGCGTAAACGGCTAATGGTCCCTCTAGTCTTAGCAGGCATTGCTCCAATGACAAAGGATAAGGACAATATCACTGAAGATGAGCTGGACACACAAGTCGCAAGGTGTCGAGCATATGAAGACAAGAAGATTTTGAGTGTATTTTCTCCCTTACTGATGACCAGAAGTAAATGACTGGGTATGTTGTCATTTGTTCTGGTATCAAAAGTAGATACATTTTTGTCCACACAAGTCTAATAGGGATACCAAATACCATAGGTGCTGGCCTATTTACTTCACTCAGTACCCTACAAACAACATTTCCAGGGGGTAATGTTCCTCTAAGCCCCATTAGTTCCCTCCAAAAACATTATAGGAAGTCTTTGTTTGAATGTTCAATGATGAAACGATGAGTGTTTTTCTTTAACATTGTCAGTTTCTGGAACATTGTGTACCAATGTATTCAATCAATATTATTCTTTCATGTTAACTTACAAAGGAACATTGTAGGAACCCTTCGGTTTGGGAACGTTTCCTCTGAGTTCGGGAGTGTTTATTTGTTAGCAAATGTGGGGCCTGATTCATACGGTTTTGTGCGCTACTTGTTATTGTGCATCATCCTACTATTAATGTAGAATGCCATGCACTACCATGAGTCCATCGGGACACGCCCAGTAGTTCTGTTGGTTACCATCTGGGCGCACTACGTCATTTCAACATGGAAATGTTGGTAGTATTTGGTTGAGACGTTGATCAATAAGATTACAACCTTTATTCACCCACTCAAAAAGAAAGCCATGAGTTTGTTGAATTCCCAATGTGTTATCACTATGCTTTTAACCATCTAAAAGCACAACCAAATTCCAATGGGAAAAACAATGTCTGATTTTTGATTTAGTTGTCATCTAAATGTGTTATTAGTGCACTTTGAGCCATTTAAAAAGCAGAACAAAGTTCAAATGGAAATACAATGTTAGATGTTGTATTTATACAAGAACTTCATGTGTTATCACTGTGCTTCATCTAATAGCAAAACCAAATGACCTGGGTTGCAGTTGAGATGACATTAAAAGTACGTGATGCTGGTCGAGATTCTGCACAGATTATTATAGCAATTGTAAAGATCTCCACATACCAGCGACCTTTGCATGCTGTCTTGAACATGCACGCTTTCTATGATTACATAAGAAGACATTTAGTAACAGTAACCTCAATGTGGCCATGGATGTGTTACTCATATTAGGTTAAATAAATACTGTTACATTAGTTTGTAAGATAGCCTTAACTTCATGCTATTTACTGTATTACAAAAGTAATATTGAACTGTGTTTGTGTCACCAAATATCATCATTTAAAGGAGAAGTTCTGTATCTAATGATTTGAAAGTTTCATCTGAGCCACGGGCTTAATCCGATTCTTTAAAATGTTGAGTTTTGGTTGAGATGGAGGCATATAAATGATTAATTTGTAGACGAACTAGAATTAATGCCAGTCTGTCAGTGGCAGAAAACTATCCAAGCAGAAAACACATCTCCTTCAAATGTTAATATTTGGTTGTGTTGACAACCAAACACAACTCAATATCCAGCTTGTCTAAAAATGAATAATTTGATATGTTGGATTCACGTCTCCATCTCAACCAAATATCCAAGTTAAAGAATAGGACTAAATAAAATCAAAAGGTAAATGCACTTTATTCAAAGTTTGATTTAGTACTATTCTTTAACTTAGATTTTTGGTTGAGATGAGGACGTGTATCCAACATAATAATTATTCACTTTAAATCTTTAAAATCAACCAAAGCTTGAAACCCTAAACCTATATGTATTTTTAGTTGAACCCTGGGTTGAATTGAAACAGTAGCTGTTGAGGACTTCGCACATACAGTCGTGGCCAAAAGTTTTGAGAATGACACAAATATTAATTTTCACGAAGTCTGCTGCCTCAGTTTGTATGATACTATGCAATTTATATGTATATGCAATTTGCATACACTCCAGAATGTTATGAAGAGTGATCAGATGAATTGCAATGAATTGCAAAGTCCCTATTTGCCATGCAAATGAACTGAATCCCCCAAAAAACATTTCCACTGCATTTCAGCCCTGCCACAAAAGGACCAGCTGACATCATGTCAGTGATTCTCTCGTTAACACAGGTGTGAGTGTTGACGAGGACAAGGCTGGAGATCACTGTCATGCTGATGGAGTAACGAATAACAGACTGGAAGCTTCAAAAGGAGGGTGGTGCTTGGAATCATTGTTCTTCCTCTGTCAACCATGGTTAACTGCAAGGAAACACGTGCCGTCATCATTGCTTTGCACAAAAAGGGCTTCACAGGCAAGGATATTGCTGCCAGTAAGATTGCACCTAAATCAACCATTTATCGGATCATCAAGAACTTCAAGGAAAGCAGTTCAATTGTTGTGAGGAAGGCTTCAGGGCGCCCAAAAAACTCCAGCGAGTTTGATATTTTGGGTCCATGGCCAGGAAACTCCCCAGACCTTAATCCCATTGAGAACTTGTGGTCAATCCTCAAGAGGCGGGTGGACAAACAAAAACCCACAAATTCTGACAAACTCCAAGCATTGATTATGCAAAAATGGGCTGCCATCAGTCAGGATGTGGCCCAGAAGTTAATTGACAGCCTGCCAGGGCGGATTGCAGAGGTCTTAAAAAAGAAGGGTTAACACTGCAAATATTGACTCTTTGCATCAACTTCATGTAATTGTCAATAAAAGCCTTTGACACTTATGAAATGCTTGTAATTATACTTCAGTATTCCATAGTAACATCTGACAATTTCTAAAGACACTGAAGCAGCAAACTTTGGAAATTAATATTTGTGTCATTCTCAAAACTTTTGGCCACGACTGTAGACCTGAACAGTATCATTGATGATATGACTTATAAAGTATGTTTACATTTCATTTGCTTTGTTAATTGTGATCAGTGTCCCTTCCACGGTACGGTTGAGCTAACGTAGGCTAATGCGATTAGCATGAGGTTGTAAGTAACAAGAACTTTTCCCAGGACAAAGACATATCTGATTTTGGCAGAAAGCTTAAATTCTTGTTAATCAAACTGCACTGCCGATTTACAATTGCTATTACAGTGAAATAATACCATGCTATTGTTTGAGGAGAGTGCACAATTCTGAACAAGAAAAGTTATTTATAAACAAAATAGGCACATTTGGGCAGTCTTGATACTACATTTTGAACAGAAATGCAATGGTTCGTTGGATCAGTCTAAAACGTTGCACATACACTGCTGCCATCTAGTGGCCAAACTCTAAATTGCACCTGGGCTGGAATAATACATTATGGCCTTTCTCTTGCATTTCAAAGAAGATGGTACAAAAAAAATACAAAATAATGTTTTTTTCGTTTCTGATTATATTTTACCTGATCTATTGTGTTCTCCTACATTTCTTTCACATTTCCACAAACTTAAGTGTTTCCTTTCAAATTGTACCAAGAATATGCATATCCTTGCTACAGGCAGTTAGATTTGGGTATGTCATTTTAGGCGAAATGTTTTTAAAAAAGGGGCGGATCCTTATTAAACCTACCCTTTGGAAGGACTTCTATAGCAACAGAGAATCTATTTAGTTATTAAGAGATGAATTGTCATTCTCACCATAGCACATTGGTCGTAGTCAGTGACATATCGAAGCTGGGCTTGGTTAAAACCCTGGATGTGAGACCAAAGGGATAGATCATGTCTCCAGTAGGAGGTGCTGCCTAGCCTATTTTTTTCCTGATAGTGAATTTAACATTGAAGATCTGATATTGTTTCAAAGGTAGAAATTCAACATATTTTATACAAGGTTCGTCTATGTTGAAAATTGGTTTCCATGATGACAAATCTTGTGGTTTAAATATCACCCTCAAAAAAACTGTTTACGTTGTACTTTTTACAAATCCATTGTATTTTCCATGTAGATTCCACATCCCCATACATTGACAAATTAAATTGAAACAACGTTGGTTCACTTTGTGCCCAGTGGGTAGGGACTTGGTGAGGAAGTGGGAAAGTGTGCTATGTAATTCTCTCTGGTCGTTAGGTATCGAGGGTCTTTATAGGGTCTCTATGCCAACTTTGGACAGATTTCTACTGATAAGTTACAGAAGTCTACATTGTCAATTCTTACACTTGTGCCATGTCCATAGCATCCTCTTACGGTGAAAGTGTACTTCTGTCTAATCTTTCCCTGACGGCAACTCTCCTCTCGCCTTGCCAGCTGAGGTGATGTCACCTGCAGAGGCGTGGTCGGTGATCATCCTGATGCTTGGTTTCCTGCAATGCTAATGGCTATTATCACCCAGATAGGTCACACATCGTTGGCCCCTCAGTCACTGTTGACCTAATGGTGCATTACTTCCATTTCCTGAAGGTGGGACTCGAAACAGAGGCTGATGGACAGATCAAGATGTCTGCCTCAGCTTCATGTCTCCTCAATGCACTCGTGTGAAATTGATTCTGCCCCACCCCTTAACAAAACACACATCCCACGTACAACAACACTCTTTAAGGACCTTGTTAGCAGCAGGTGAGATGGGGTTTTCATGCATTTCTGTGTGTTCTATTTCCCAGCTGTCCCCATTGTTTTCTGTCTCAATAACACACCTTGCCTAGGGATTGATGTGGGTGTCATCGGTGGGTCGCCTTGCTTGTTTAAACAATCCTAGGCTAGACGGCGGCCGGCTAATGAAAGTTAGGTCTTACGTAAGGAGCTCCTGGATGCTGTTTGGGAGCGGCAGAACAGAGAAGTGTAGTGAGTCTAGTGGAAATAGCCAGAGTGCTCTTGCAGAGGATGTGGTTGACTGGTTACATCTGATACTTAAGCATCTCCCTGGGTGGTTAGCGTCACCATAGCAGAGGGAGATATAGAGGTATTGCCCAGGCCCAATGAGGAAACACATCAACATCCCAGATTTTTTCGTACATTTCTTTATTTTTATGTCCTGAATATCTAAAGGAGGCTGCTTAGAAGAAGCAGATCTGGGAAAAAATGTGTTAACACACCGCAAACCTGGACATAAACTGTCCACCACTGTTACGCCCAAGTTTTTTTTTTAATTGCTCACTAAAGATGTTCTCAGAGACATGGTCCTGAAGGTCAATAGTTCAATTTATGGGACATACGTTGGTTTTCATAACCCCCTGTCCATTGTCGCATATTCATCAGAAACACAACTCCTTCAAAGGTCCTTTTTATCATACGTATTTTTGGTTCAATAATATGTGGGGTACACATTTCACTGTAATTGTGTCTTACACAAAAGTCTTGTGAGGTTTGTGTTCTTATGCCCTTAACTATAATTTCAGCTTGGAGATCACGTTAAGCTTTCCTCCACCCGTTTGTATGGTTTTAACGATTACTGTCATATTGGACTCAGGTACAGAGCTTTGTCTTTGTTTTCTGTTTTAGGGATGAAGCTTATTCCTCGATCTACTGCCATTGGAAGATAATCATATTTGGTAAATGACTTAGCAATGGAAGTCTTTGTCTCTGAGAAACACCAGAGATTGAAAATGATTTATTGTGCAATTAATTATGTGCGCAGATATCCATAATTGTCTTTGGACTGCCTCCAGAGACCAGAACCAAGCCCAGGAGAGAAATATAACAACAATAAGAATTGGGATGGCATACACATGCGTGGAATTTTTTTAAAGTATATATTTTGACTTCTTTCCAAAAGGTCAACCCTTACAACAAATTGTGAACTCCTCCTGACTGTACATACAATAACCGAATGTCTTTGTACATAATACTGACGTTTTTGTAGTCGAGAGAATATTTATCATTGCCCTATGCAAGAATAACACTATAGAATTGTTACATAGTTGCCCATTCTGGGTTCTTTGGTGAGGAAGTGACATCAACATCAGCCAAATAAACAGAGTGCATATGTTACAGCATTTGGTAGTTCTGTTTTCTCCATCTTCTCTTCCCGAAGAATTCAGCAGGTTTTGTGTTACTATATGTTGTGGTCAGCCATTAGGCTATATAGTCAAAGTTCCAGCCATGTGTCTTCTTCAGCACCCTATCTGGTAAAAGGCTTGTATTGTGATACGTTTTAACAAACATAAAAATAAAAAATAAATAGGTGAATCTGTTTGCATAACAAAATGTTTACGTCCATATTAGGACATCAGTCATCCTCCTCAAACCCCAAACACAGGTCAAACATCAACCCTCCAGTTTTGTCCAGTTCTCTCTTTTTTTGTACTTCCTAACCCTTAGGGCTAAAGTGTTACAAACTGCAGAGTGCAAAGTAACTGCAGTGACAGCCCCGGCGTGAAAATAATAATAATAATAATAGCTTGGCTGTAAATAACATTAACAATTTGTCGGTGCTTGACTCGGCAATTTCACAAAGCAATTAAAGCATAATTAAGAAATATTACTTCATAGACGGTTGGCTGAGCGGATGTCACTGACAAGTGCTAGGCAAAGGGCTGAGGGCTGTGACTCATGCTTGTTGTGTCCTGCTGCTGCTATCCCAATTGTACACAGACACATCTCACTGGTTAGCATCTGCATGTCACAGCAGTCAATGATGTGTGAGCAACTCGACAACAACCCCAAACTGGAGTGAAATAAGGAGGAAATGTCTCAATTAGTAGAGTATTGTGTCTGAGTACAGTATTGGTGGTGACATAATATATGCATGTACTGTACTATGTGGGGTTTTTCTCTCTTTACCCATAACAGTTTTGTCTGCTCATGTAGCCATTTGCTTCTTTGGTTATAGTAAGGAAAGACAGTTTAACTAATCTCATTTTCATAATCGGGTTATATTTCATTATTCAAAATGATTGGAATCCTACCTTGTTTCTTACCTTTGCCAAAATCAACTCACATCCTCTTCACGCCCATAAAAGGTATACCGTTTAGAACTTTAGGTCAACACACTAGTCTGTCCTGCTTTAAATATGTTTACTATACTGCCCCCTGCTGACATGTTACGATATTACACAATAAACTGAAAATACTGTGGCAGCAATAACTATAAAGTCTTACTGTTTTTTAGTGTATGTTGTCAGAATTTGCCTATTGATAATGAGTCTTGCAGCCTAACCAAAGGGGACAGAACTATACGAATGTAAACGTCTAAGCTACCAACCTTTTACTGAACGAGACAATATTAACCCAGAGATATTTAGATTAGGGCATATTTATAGATTTAGTCATGTGTTATAAGGTTGTTTGTTGGATTCTTTTTTATACTGCCCACAAAACTATGCTTTTCAAGATGCTCGGTCCTGACTTTGTGTGGTGTGATAATGAAAGTTGTGGGTGGGTGTATTACATTTTCTTACATAATATTTCGTTTTCCTAATATCTTGTACCCTACCAAGAACAATAGGGCTCCAGCATCTGTGGTGCTTGGACCCTTGACAAGTTCAGAAACGCATTCACATACAAATGTACACACATTAATCTATACTCAGTGGTGGAAAAAGTACCCAATTGTCACAACGGTAAAGATAACTTAATAGAAAATGACTCTAGTAAAAGTGAAATTCACTCAGTGAAATACTACTTGAGTAAAATTCAAAATATTTGGCTTTATACAGACTTAAGTATAAAAAGTAAAGTAAAATTATAATTTCTTTCAAATTCCTTATATTTAAGCAAACTAGAAGGCACCATTTTCTTGTTTTTTTTATTTATTTATGGATAGTCCAACACTCCAAGACATAATTTACAAACGAAGCATGTGTGTTTAGTAATAACTTCGTCAGATCAGAGGCAGTAGGGATGACCAGCGATGTTCTCTTGATAATTGGGTGAATTGGACCATTTTCCTGTCCTGTTAATAAGCATTCAAGTACTTTTGGAGTGTCAGGGAAAATGTATGTTCATTAGGAACGTAGTGAAGTAATAGTAAAAGTTGCCAAAAATATAAATAGCAAAGTACAAATACCCCCTCAAAAACTATTCAAGTACTACTCTAAAGTAGGCCTACAGCCTATACTTATTTAGGCTAAGCGTTTGTTTTGCACCTTTTGTGCATTTCCTATTTCTTATGGTTAAATAAAAAAACGTATCTCCCACAGAAAGAATTCCCTTCCATTGCTTGGCGTTCTTCTCCTTGAGCATATTCATGTTTGTCTCGTTAATGTTGTTCTCAGAGAAATGTACTGAAGAGAATAGGACACAACGAACTGCAAAAAATAGAGACGGCGGTAGAATTCCATTTGGTTTGTTTCCTTGGTAACCTGAAGTAAATTAGAAACGAAATGCAGAGAGATTAACTCCTGGGAATTACATTGCCAAGGTCACAAGGTTGGCATCTTAATTCACATACATGTGTGTATGATTCATTAATCTCTCCTCCACATAAGAGAAGAGCTAAAAATAGTTGTTTTTTTATTGTTATGTATGGCCTTCATTGCATTAATAATTTCATCTTTCATAATTTTTTCACTGTTTAGTCTTTTTTTCTTCAGTTTGGTGCATTTACTCTAAATAAAAGTGGGGTTAAATCTGAAAGTTTGGGAGTGCCATTTTCAGTTGCCCATGTTCCCTAATTGCATCTAGAAATGAAAAGACATTAAAAATATATATTTTGTACATACCTCATAATTCAGTTGTTTCTATTGTTTCATAACAGGGAAGCATTTTGGGTTGCCATTACCTTTGAGTAAAGGAAAAGCAAAGCAACACAAAAGCTAAATCTCCATTATTGGCATGACATGTTTCACAATATAAACATAATCATTTCAGCGAGACCCATCCATGTAGGTGTGTAACCTATTTCATTAATGAATGTATTAATTAATGCTTTTATTCCTCCTAGTGTGCATATTTAGAGTCAATATCCAACACGTGTAACAGAGGAAAAGCTAAGTATTTGTGAAGCATGACTGAGTTATTGTTGCCATCTGTCAGAGCACAGTAATCATGTGCAATATTTTGAAATGCATAAATGTTTTACAGATTCGTGAACAACACCAGAATAACAAGGTATGTCAAGTCTCATCATATTATTTCACCTTTTTGTCACCTTTTCATTCTAGAGAGACAAGGGTTCTACATTAGGGTTGAATAGCGGGAACCGAGATTTACCAATATTTCCAGCCCAAACCCGCTCCCTTTTCCTGGGATGACTAACTGCAAGAAACCGGTCAATTCTAATAAACTATTTATATGAATGTGAAATGGTACTGTTCAATGATATGCAATGCCTAAATCTGACTTCTCTATGGCCTTCTCTCTTCTATCTACATGATCAATGCTTAGGGTGGGGGAAAGACGGCGCATCTCATCATGTAGTGCAGTTCACAATGCATGTATCATCTCATCGTGTAGTGCAGTTCACAATGCATGTATCATCTCATCGTGTAGTGCAGTTCACAATGCATGTATCATCTCATCGTGTAGTGCAGTTCACAATGCATGTATCATCTCATCGTGTAGTGCAGTTCACAATGCATGTATCATCTCATCGTGTAGTGCAGTTCACAATGCATGTATCATCTCATCGTGTAGTGCAGTTCACAATGCATGTATCATCTCATCATGTAGTGCAGTTCACAATGCATGTATCATCTCATCGTGTAGTGCAGTTCACAATGCATGTATCATCTCATCGTGTAGTGCAGTTCACAATGCATGTATCATCTCATCGTGTAGTGCAGTTCACAATGCATGTATCATCTCATCGTGTAGTGCAGTTCACAATGCATGTATCATCTCATCGTGTAGTGCAGTTCACAATGCATGTATCATCTCATCGTGTAGTGCAGTTCACAATGCATGTATCATCGCATCGTGTAGTGCAGTTCACAATGCATGTATCATCTCACCGTGTAGTGCAGTTCACAATGCATGTATCATCTCATCGTGTAGTGCAGTTCACAATGCATGTATCATCTCATCGTGTAGTGCAGTTCACAATGCATGTATCATCTCATCGTGTAGTGCAGTTCACAATGCATGTATCATCTCACCGTGTAGTGCAGTTCACAATGCATGTATCATCTCATCGTGTAGTGCAGTTCACAATGCATGTATCATCTCATCATGGTAAAAAAAATTGTTGTGACAGGTAGGCCTACAATTGCTGCAGCATAATATGCTACAGTAAAATAAGGACTGAATGCGCTTCTAATTTACACATCTCCATCTGGCTTTCGGCGGTCAATTTTTTTTCTTGTAAAAATATGTATTTTTTGCAGCTGCAGAGTTTTAAAACGTATCACTTGAATATCATTGCTTCAAATCAGTGCACGCGAGCTCTCTCTGTCTTTCTCTTTCCATCAATACCATATATACACTATGTATACAAAAGTATGTGGACACCCTTCAAGTTAGTGGATTCAGCTATTTCAGCCACACCCGTTGCTGACAGGTGTATAAAATCGAGCACACAGCCATGCAATCTTCATAGACAAACATCGGCAGTAGAATGGCCTTATTGGAGAGCTCAGTGACTTTCAACGTGGCACCGTCATAGGATGTCACCTTTCCAACAAGTCAGTTAGGCAAATGTCTGCCCTGCTAGAGCTGCCCCGGTCAACTGTAAGTGCTGCTATTGTGAAGTGGAAACGTCTAGGTGCAACAACGGCTCAGCCATGAAGTGGTAGACCACACAAACTCGCAGAACGGGACCGCCGAGTGCTGAAGCGCGTAAAAATCATCTGTCCTCAGTTGCAACACTCACAACTGAGTTCCAAGCTGCCTTTGGAAGCAACGTCAGCACAAGAACTGTTCGGGTTTCCATGGCCGAGCAGCCGGACACAAGCCTAAAATCACAATGTGCAATGCCAAGCGGCAGCTGGAGTTGTGTAAAGCTCGCCGACTTTGGAGCAGTGGAAACACGTTCTCTGGAGTGAGGAATCATGCTTCCCCATCTGGCACTCTGACAGACAAATCTGGTTTTGGCGGATGCCAGGAGAACGCTACCTGCCCCAATGCATAGTGCCAACTGTAACGTTTGGTGGAGGAGAAATAATGGTCGGGGGCTGTTTATCATGGTTCGGGCTAGGCCCCTTAGTTCCAGTGAAGGGAAATATTAACGCTACAGCATACAATAACCTTCTAGACGATTCTGTGCTTCCAACTTTGTGGCAACAGTTTCCTGTTTCAACATGACAATCCCCCGTGCACAAAGCGAGGTTCATATAGAAATGGTTTATCGAGATCGGTGTGGAAGGACTGGTCTGCACAGAGCCCTGACCTCAACCCCATCGAACACCTTTGGGATGAATTGGCACGCCGACTGTGAGCCAGGCCTAGCCACCCAACATCAGTGCCAGACCTCACTAATGGTCTTGTGATTGAATGGAAGCAAGTCCCCGCAGCAATGTTCAAACATCTAGTGGAAAGCCTTCCCAGAAGAGTGGAGGCTATTATTACAGCACAGGGGGGGACCAACTTCATATTAATGGCCATCATTTTGGAATTAGATGTTTGATAAACAGGTGTCCACATACTTCTGGTGATGTAGTGTACACAGATAGATACACTACCAGTCAAAAGTTTTAGAACACCTACTCATTCAAGGGTTTGTCTATATTTTTACAGAAGATAGCCCTATTTGGTAAAAGACCAAGCACATATTATGGCGAGAACAGCTCAAATAAGCAAAGAGAAACGACAGTCCATTACTTTAAGACATGAAGGTCAGTCAATATGGAACATTTCATGAACTTTTAAAGTTTCTTCAAGTGCAGTCGCAAAAAACCATCAAGCGCTATGATGAAAATGGCTCTCATGAGGACCGCCACAGGAAAGGAAGACCCATAGTTACCTCTGCTGCAGAGGATAAGTTCATTAGAGAGTTACCAGCCTCAGAAATTGCAGCCCAAATAAATGCTTCACAGAGTTCAAGTAACAGACATATCTCAACATCAACTGTTCAGAGGAGACTGTGTGAATCAGGCCATCATGGTCGAATTGCTGCATAGAAACCACTACTAAAGGACACCAATAATAAGAAGAGACTTGCTTGGGCCAAGAAACACGAGCAATGGACATTAAACCAGTGGAAATTTGGTCTGGAGTATAAATTTTAGATTTTTGGTTCCAACCGCCGTGTGTTTGTGAGATGCTGTGTGGGTGAATGGATGATCTCCGCATGTGTGGTTCCCAACGTAAAGCATGGAGGAGGTGGTGTTATGGTGTGATGGTGCTTTGCTGGTGACACTGATTTATTTAGAATTCAAGGCACACTTAACCAGCATGGTTATTCTACAATGTGGAAAATAGTAAAAATAAAGAAAAATCCTTGAATGAGTAGGTGTTCTAAAACTTTTGACCGGTAGTGTAGATACCTTTTCTTCTCTTCACGAAGAAATCTGTCTGCATCTTATTCTAGTCCTATATTATTCAGCATGTCATTACAATGATGAAGATCAGCACAACAAAACATTTCATTTAACTGCTGAAAGAAAGGAAGGAATGAAACAACAATGAAGATAGAAAGAGGTAGGCTAATACGCACCTTGCAACGCATTAGGGGAAATGTTATGAAAGGTGAGCTACACAGTGCCTACAGAAAGCATTCATACCCCTTGACTTATTCACATTTTGTCTTACCCATCTACACACAATACCCCATAATGACAAAGTGAAAACATGTTTTTAGATAGTTTAGCAAATGTATTGAAATACAGAAATATCTATAATAATATAAGTATTCACACACAGGTACATCAAATTTCCTTTGATCATCCTTGTGATGTCGCTACAACTTGGAGTCCACCTGAGGCTAATTCAATTGTTTGGACATGATTTAGAAAGAAACACGCCCGTCTATATACAGTAAGGTCCCACAGTTGACAGTTCATGTCAGAGCAGAAGCTATATCATGAAGTCCAAGGAACTGTCAGTAGATCTCTGAGATTTGTGATGAGGCATATATCTGGGGATGGGTATAAAACAATTTCTAGATTGTTGAAAGTTTCCAAGAGCACAGTGGTCTCTATCATTGAGAAATTGAAAAATTTCCCATCTAATTTAACAGATCTTGAGAAAATCTGCAAGGAATAATTGGAGAAAATCCCTGAATCCAGATGTGCAAAGCTGATACAGACCTACCTAAAGATGAACCAAAGCTGTAATCGCAAAGTATTGACTGAGGGGTGTGAATACTTATGTAAATTAGATCTTTCTGTATTTCATTTTCAATAAATTTGCAAAAATATCTAAAAACATGTTTTCACTTTGTCCCTGTGGGCTATTGTCTGTAGATGGGTGAGGAAAATATTTCATCCATTTTGAATTCAGACTGTAACACAAAATGTGGATTAAGTCAAGGGGTATGAATACTTTCTGAAGGCACTGTATACATTGAGTGTACAAAATATCAGACACCTTCCAAATATCGAGTTGCAGTCATGGAAAAAGCTGGTGTTCCTAAAGTTTTGTAGACTCAGGTTATATATTTTATTTTTATTTCACCTTTATTTAACCAGGTAGGCTAGTTGAGAACAAGTTCTCATTTGCAACTGTGACCTGGCCAAGATAAAGCATAGCAATTCGACACATACAACAACACAGAGTTACACATGGAATAAACAAAACATACAGTCAATAATACAGTAGAACAAAGAAAACAAAAAGTCTAAAAACAGTGAGTGCAAATCAAATCAAATGTATTTATATAGCCCTTCTTACATCAGCTGATATCTCAAAGTGCTGTACAGAAACCCAGCCTAAAACCCCAAACAGCAAGCAATGCAGGTGTAGAAGCACGGTGGCTAGGAAAAACTCCCTAGAAAGGCCAAAACCTAGGAAGAAACCTAAAGAGGAACCAGGCTATGAGGGGTGGCCAGTCCTCTTCTGGCTGTGCCGGGTGGAGATTATAACAGAACATGACCAAGATGTTCAAATGTTCCTAAATGACCAGCATGGTCAAATAATAATAATCATAGTAGTTGTCGAGGGTGCAACAAGTCAGCACCTCAGGAGTAAATGTCAGTTGGCTTTTCATAGCCGATCATTAAGAGTATCTCTACCGCTCCTGCTGTCTCTAGAGAGTTGAAAACAGCAGGTCTGGGACAGGTAGCACGACCGGTGAACAGGTCAGGTTTCAATAGCCGCAGGCAGAACAGTTGAAACTGGAGCAGCAGCACGGCCAGGTGGACTGGGGACAGCAAGGAGTCATCATGCCAGGTAGTCCTGAGGCATGGTCCTAGGGCTCAGGTCCTCCGAGAGAGAGAGAGAAAGAAAGAAAGAGAGAATTAGAGAGAGCATACGTTTAATTCACACAGGACACCGGATAAGACAGGAGAAGTACTCCAGATGAGTTAAGATAAGGGAGTTAAGGCAATAAATAGGCCGTGGTGGTGAAGTAATTACAATATAGCAATTAAACACTGGAATGGCAGATGTGCAGAAGATGAATGTGCAAGTAGAGATACTGGGGTGCAAAGGAGCAAGATAAATAAATAAATACAGTATGGGGACGAGGTAGATAGATGGGCTGTTTACAGATGGGCTATGTACAGGTGCAGTGATCTGTGAGCTGCTCTGACAGCTGGTGCTTAAAGCTAGTGAGGGAGATATGAGTCTCCAGCTTCAGTGATTTTTGCAGTTCGTTCCAGTCATTGGCAGCAGAGAACTGGAAGGAAATGTGGCCAAACAAGAATTTGGCTTTGGGGGTGAACAGTGAGATATATCTGCTGGAGCAAGTGCTACGAGTGGGTGCTGCTATGGTGACCAGTGAGCTGAGATAAGGCGGGGCTTTACCTAGCAGAGACTTGTAGATAACCTGTAGCCAGTGGGTTTGGCGACGAGTATGAAGCGAGGGCCAACCAACGAGAGCGTACAGGTCGCAGTGGTGGGTAGTGTATGGGGCTTTGGTGACAAAACAGATGGCACTGTGATAGACAGCATCCAATTTGTTGAGTAGAGTGTCTCTGAAGTCGAGGATCGGTAGGATGGTCAGTTTACGAGGGTATGTTAGGAAGCCGATTCTAGATTTAATTTTGGATTGGAGATGCTTAATGTGAGTCTGGAAGGAGAGTTTACAGTCTAACCAGACACCTAGGTATTTGTAGTCGTCCACGTATTCTAAGTCAGAGCCGTCCAGAGTAGTGATGCTGGACGGGCGGGCAGGTGCGGGCAGTGATCGATTGAAAAGCATGCATTTAGTTTTACTTGCATTTAAGAGCAGTTGGAGGCCACGGAAGGAGAGTTGTATGGCATTGAAGCTCGTTTGGAGGTTAGTTAACACAGTGGCCAGAGGGGCCAGAAATATACAGAATGGTGTCGGCTAAGGCTATATATGCATCAGCCTACTAATTATAAAAATGTAAAATAGGGCCTATTATATTTAAAAACAAGGCAACAGTAAACATGTCATCCCCCACAAACGATGCAGCCCCATGGAGCTTGTTTAATTTACTTACCCAAGAGAGCATAGCTACATCTATGGGCTTTTATATTTTCCTGTCGTGCATAAGGTGCATTAGCCTATATATCATAGTCTATGTATTGGATAACAGCACAATCATTTGGGATTTTTTTGGGCTAGGACCCATAAAATGTCTTTAATGTATGGCTCATCAGGCTCAGGTACTGTAGTATCAGCTTTGAATTGTTATGCCATACAAAGCTCTCATCGAATTCAGAAATATTTACTGTACATGCTTTATGCTCTAGAATGACACTTCCGGTTTTGGCTGGAAATACCGGGATACCCGGTAGAAAAGTGATTTATTCTCAGGATGGAACATTTGTAAAATACCGGAAAACATATTCAAAAAACATGTTGGGTGAACAGGTTCTACCTGGAAAGGGTTCTACGGTGACAAGCCATAGACAGGTGGAACCTTTTTCCAAGAGTGGGGACATCATTACTGCCTTCATGACCTCCTACACTCTTAGAAAAAAGGTACTATCTAGAATCTTAAGGGTTTTTTCAGATATCCATTTAGGAGAACCCTTTGGTTAACCTATTTGGTTCCAGGTAGAGCCTTTTTGGGTTCCATGAAGATTCTGGAACCAAAAAGGGTTCTACATGGAACCAAAGAGGTTTCTCCTATGGAGACAGCCGAATTATCCTTTTAGCAGTGGTGGGGAAAGTAGTCAGTTGGCATACTTCAGTAAAAGTAAAGATACCTTGATAGAAAATGACTCAAGTAAAAGTGAAAGTCACCCAGTAAAATACTACTCGAGTAAAAGTCTAAAAGTATTTGGTTTTAAATGTACTTAAGTATCAAAAGTAAGTGTAATTGCTAAAATGTACTTAAGTATCAAAAGTAAAAGTATAAATAATTTCAAGATCCGTATATTAAGCACACCAGACGGCACAATTTTTTATTTTTTATTGACGGATAGCCAGGGGCACACTCCAACACTCAGTCATAATTTTTTAAATTATGAGATCAGAGGCAGTAGGGATGACCAGGGACGTTCTTTTGATGAGTGTGTGAATGTGACCATTTTCCTGTCAAAATGTAACAATTACTTTTGAGTGACAGGGAAAATGTATTAAGTGAAAAGTACATTATTTTCTTTAGGAATGTAGTGAAGTAAAAGTAAAAGTGGCCAAAAATATAAATAGTAAAGTAAAGTACAGATACCCACAAAAACTACTTAAGTAGTACTTTAATGTATTTTTACTTAAGTACTTTACATTACTGCTTTTTAGAACCGTTTTTTCTAAGAGTTTAGAGCAAATCCTTGTGACAGACCGGGACAGGGATTACAGGTCTAACTAATGGCATAAAAATGGCCAAACTGTTCTTAATTACCTTGACAGGCACATTTATCTAATGGGCATTTCTGAGACTGTTCTCAGACAACCTTCATTAGAGAATGACTTACTTTGGTTCTCTTCAAATTTACACTGGACAAATTGAGGACAGTGGATTCTTATGAGACGTACTGCTGTAAAACAGGCAACAGCGACTGGGATGGAAGGTGCACTTGTGATCATTTCCACCATTATGACAATAAGACCCTCCAGAACCCAGGAGAGAGGATTATGAGTGGCTGTTCCAATTACTCTACAGTGATGCTATTCCACACACCAAAGGATGGGCCAGTGGTCAACTTTTTCTCTTATTTTTAGATATTTTAAGACTAGTGTAGAGTCTGACAAGGAGAAAAGAAAGAGCGAGAAACTAATGTATGACATTAGAGAACATCCTGTAACATTATCATAATAATATACAAAGTACATTGAATTAATAAGCCAATTCTGTTACAAATTAAACAATTATACATACTTCATTGAACCCATTAGACTTGCAACCTCTTCATATCTCTATTTCTCTCTCTCTCACTCACATATACACACTCACAGACATACTCTCTCTGTCTCACACACACACACAAACAAAGACACACACTCTCTGTCTCACAAACACACACAAAAACACACACACACACACACACACACACACACACACAGTCTCACAAACACACACACACTCTCTCTTTCACACACACTCACAAACACACACTCTCTCTCTCACGCACACAAACACACACACACTCAGTCTTTCACTCACACGCACACAAAATTTCGCCTCCTGAGTCCTTGCTACCTGTGAAGATGTAACATGGCTTGTCTTTTCTCATGAAGCAGTGGGATCTTTATCAGTGTCACAGACCCTCGACAGCCTCTTCATCTGTATTCTGCACAGCTTGTTGCCGAGGCAACTGGCGAGAGACAGATCCGGCAGTTCCAGCAACATGTGTAGGATCAGCTGACCAAAATTATGATAATGTGCGGCTGATTTAAGTGTGTGATTTGTGTGTTCTCATAAATCACTGCTTGCTGTTAATTGCCCTTGTTATACGTTTTTCTAAAATAATTCCAGCATGTCTAGTTTAAATGCACAATTACCGTAGTATCTTATCTTGCCATTTTATAATAACGTAAAACACATGAATGCCCTATATCACCTCAGTAAGCAGATTAGAATATGTAATAACATGTACATTTTGGATACACATTGAAATCGTGTCAATGTCTTGACTGTTAATTTTGCCATCTTCCCCTCACAGATGATATGGCTATACTGTGAGGATCAATAGATGATAAATGTGAGTAAAATAATTTTATGAGTTTTAGATGGTAAAATTAGATGTTTCTTTATAAAGATGGGAAGTGATATGTTGAGAGTTACAGTAATATTTTTCTCCAACAGAGGATGCTGTCATCCCCATTACTGGTTGTTGTTGGTATTGGCAGCAAGTGAAAAATCATTCAGGGGCGGGAGTGCACATTTGGGCAAGTATTCCTCAACCCTGCAAATCACACCTTCAGTTCCTATCCAGATTCCTTCTGCTACATTAATCATCTTGCCGTGTCACTTAGTCATCTTTTCCAAAGATGAACCCATGAGTCCTGTAAGCTTAATGTGATGCAACACCTAGCAATACAAATGATGTGCCATAATAACTTGTGGTTTTCTCATTATCTTTTTCTGGCTGCTATAAAGTGTTCTTTGCCAATGGCACAGAAATGTAGATAAAATATTTTTGTGCGGCAAATTCCTGTGAATTCTAAGATTTGCTTGACCTCATTGAACTGTATTCTTCCTTCCAGACTGGTCTCCCTTTCAGCCATGGGGTTTAGTGTACCCTGTTCATTCCAGGTTTGACTTGACAGTGGGTATAGACCCCTTAAAGGACACTGAGAGTGAAAGTGCCATTGATATGACCGGTCACAGACTCCCAGGTATGTCCACTAATGGGATCAATGTAACCGTCCCCTGGCATGGAATGACAGCCTCCTCAGGCTGATTAGCTGCGGTAATAGCGCAATGCTTGTGGGAAATTGTGTTGTAATGAAAGGGTGGGTCGGAGTTGTAAGTTTGACGGTTATAAATCAGTTATTGTAATATCGTAGTCTCACGCAGTACCAGTACTACAAGAATGTGCTTTAACCTAGTCTTGGAACTAAGAACCAAATTTCACATGCTCCTCGGTCATTTAACGGTCCATCAAACTAGCTGGAACCAACCTATAGCTTTAATAAATTTGTAAATACATTTCTCCAAATAATCAATATTAGGTCTGAAGGATTGGTCCCCTTGATGGCTGGTTTGTTTCCCTACGTTTTTTCCTCAGCTGCCCGCAACCTTGGCCTGTCAACTACCAAGGTGTCTGACACCATGCTGGCCTGGACGTGAGAGGACACAGAGAACAAAGAGAGGGCAAAAAGAAGGGTGGAATTAGCGGCATCAAGGAAAAAAGAGTGGAGAACGATTCAGCAGATGGGAGGGAGAAATGACGGAGGAGGGGAAAGAGGTGGGAGAGTGTGTGCACAGATTGCGTTGGGTGGTGACATCCGGGTAGCAGTATGGCCACACAGATACATTTGAACATGTGAAAATCGGAGAAATCTAAAGTCATTGCATGTGCTGGTTAATATGAATGTAAATGTAGTGACAGTGTTGTTATTATGTATTTACATGTCGGTTATTGATTGACAGGTGGTGTGTTTATTCCTTACACTTTTAGGCAGCCATTTATTTCCCTGTTAAAACAAGAAGTTTTGGGTCTGTCTCTCGGCTAAGGAGTTATGAACGGTTAAATCTTGCTCTTATCTTGACACTGTAACCGTGTTTATGTTGGTCTTCATGCGGACAGTATTCCTTCCTCGCCATTCAAATGATTTCACCCATCCACTCACAAGCCACCTACATCACTGTGCCACACATGATTTCGTTTTCAATAATAAACTGGAGACATAATCAATGTATCTGATAGTTAGGATGTGCAAAAAATAGTATTATACTGTAGACTAGGCCTATATAGACGGAATGAGGCAGTTTATGCGTTTCCATTAGCAAATATGTAGAGTAAGCCTACAGATGGGTGTGGTCTCCAAAACATGTTAATTTGTCTTCTTCTTCTTCTTGGAAGTATCAACATTCCTCTCTACTTTAAAAGATGGATCTGCTATGTCTAAACTGCAATTAGAGTAAGATCAAAATTGCAACTCCTTGCTTTCACTAGAGTGCAATTTTTCTTTCAGAAATAAGGTTTTTCTCCTATGTGTTTTGCTCTTGGAGTGGTTACAGCTGGTTACAGCTGGCCTACAACTGTGCTGTAATTTTTCTTAGAGCTCTAAAGAATGAACAAAATGCCATGCAGTGTATACAATAACCCGGTACTATTACAGATAACGCAGTATTATGCCATTAGATGAAGATCACGGTAATGTTCATTTTAAATGTATAAGCAAATATTCCTCAACTTTAGCCGACTAATTACATGTGTTCATTGCAAAATTGTGACATCTGTTTAAAACATTGAGTGGATACGAAATAACTCTCTTTAGGACCCGTTATTTCCGTCTTTAACCATGTAGTTTAGTGTGTGTGTGTGTGTGTGTGTGTGCGTGTGTGTGTGTGTGTGTGCGTGCGTGTGCGTGTGCGAGAGAGAGCGCGAGATTGTCGCGGCTCGGAGCGTGTGTTCTTCCCTTTCACCAGCTAAACTGAAATGGAAACAGAATGGGAAAATGTTAGACGCTGAACGTCAGTGATATCAAGGAAAGGATAAAGACATTAAGTGCATAATTGGCCACAACTGTAATTATTGGTGCTTTGAATTTATAAGGCTTGCTCTTGTTATACGCGTGCGCGCTTATTCCTTCTTGACAGTACACCGTAGTGGTTCCACTGGGTTCAACTTTCACATCTGGCTCAATTTCTGTGCTGATAATTGCTTCAATTAGGCTACACCCTGCATTCCAGGTGAGTCTCCTCGCTGATGAAAAGTCGTTTTGTGATGAGAATGATTTGATACAGTTCCTGTCTGTCTCCGCCGATAAGTAGCCAGGAGTAGCCTAGCCTAGATATCATGTAGAGTTTATCTCAGTGGGGATATCCCTCAAGCATTTCTGCACAGAAGCAAGGGGTTTCAGATATGTGGTTCAACTCGTTCACTGCGCTTTTGAACTCGTTCACCACTACACGCTAAATGTTCTGTTAGGCAGTGGAAATTAATTATCATTCAACGCGGGCATGTTATGTGTCAATCAATACTAATTGCAGTCCCCCTAGAAAACATTCTGTAAATATTATTCCTCTGCGGGTCCAAATGATGTATTTCCAGTAATACTCTAGGCCTTTCTGAGTATTTATTCTCTGAGTCCATTCTGTGTAGGCTATTTGAATATATTCCCGTACAAATAGACCTAGAAAAAGAACGTAATATCGCCAGCTTGATCCATTATGGTTCCATTCATTATTGTCTTCCCTGCTGTGTAGGTGTAGGCTACATGCAGCTATGAGGAATAGAGACTACATTTTTCAATGTCTGTTCATCTGCCTCTCGTTGACGGTCGTCTGGCAAACGAGGTAAGTCGTTACCTTGAATAATAAAAATTAATCAAGTATGTTTTGTCACATTACAAAGTAAAACTGAACGTATAGCGTACCACTATATCGAGAGTTTGTAATTTAATTCGTATTTTCTCCTAATCGTATTCCTTTAGTTTTGTAGACTACAATAACACAATGTTGTGGATTCTACGTGCTTTAGTAGCCTATCTTATTAGGTATAGCCTATGTATTTAGGATAGTGAACATCAGGCTTTGTCGACTTGGGGGTCTTTTTGAAATCAATGAAGTGGGGTAATTATCGGATTAGGTTCCTATGGGTGGCGATGAAGTACAGCCACTGTTTTCAGGCAGAAAAAGCTGTGCTCACATCATGATGCCATGGAGAAGTGCCCATCACCTTAGCCACACTCTGTAAGATATGTAAATCATCAGAGCATGGGTCACGAATATGCAAATAGCACTTCATTTCAATGCTCAAGGAATGACATTCCATGTGATCACTCAGTTGTCAATTGTACCGATGTAACTACATATTGGGACACTTTGTAAAGTGGGACCTTGTACTGTATGACCATTGTACAGTATCAGTAGCCTACAGCCTATACAGTTTCTCTACAAATAAACATGCTTGTAATCTACACGTATTGGGGCATGCTCTTCATTTTGTGACGGCATATCGTAGTCACGTGGTGTAATTCTCAAATGGACTAGGAAGTCTCATGGCTGCAACATTTGTGACACGTTGCGCTTGACTCACTGTGTCAACAGCGTTCACGAATATAGCTTGTAGACTGATATTAGCACACAAATCAATCAAGAAACCAATGTCAGTCAATGGATTAACCGATACATTATCAATATCAAACACGTGCATTAAATTCAATTACGCCTCTTCCGATTTATTGGATTCATGAATCCGATGACATTTGTGACCCACCACCTCAATTCGGTCTTATGTACAGTAGGAACATTTTAAATGTTTTTTGTTTACATTGGATAAAAGTAGAGACTCAGAACTACAAAATGGTATATCAGACACTACAGTTGAGAAACAATGGGAAACTAATTCTGCTTTGAAAGCTGATAAACTTGTAAACTCACTTTTGAGAAAATGTGCCTTGAATGTTTTGGTACATCTAATGGAGAGCTCTTGTTTGTCTACACCTATTCAGCATCGTCTTAGTGAGGCCATGTGCTAAACAGAGTGAGTAAGGTAGTGTATTAAACAGCCAAAGATATCAAGACTACAAGTGGTGAAAGTAGTAGCAAAAAGTAGTTGTAAAAATACCCTTTAACTAGTCCTTGGCCTATATCCTAATCTGACTTTGGTGCAGGTCATGTTGTTTTTCACATTAGGGTCTCTGGTAAACACAAAGTATATCAAATAAAATGATTTTTATTTGTCACATGCACATGATACAGAAGGTGTAAACAGTACAGTGAAATGGTTACGTGCATATTTGCATAGTAAAAATATTTGAAAAAATAGAACGTGTGCAGATAAAAAATATCGTATAATTGCTAGATGATGCTTACCCAGACACACTTGTCTAAATTGATGGGTCATGTGAAATAAACTCTATAACCACCCCCAGACACACTTGTCTAAATTGATGGGTCATGTGAAAGAAATGCTCTAATCACCCCCCAGCCACATCTAGCTAAGTGGATGAGTCACTATTGTCTAGACATGTACACATGTTCATGAAATACAATAGATGGCCGTAATCACCCCTGGACACACCTGGCTAACTAGGTGGGTCATCTAATCATCTGGCGAAGTGGATATTTTTTTTTTTGACATGTAATCAATTAGCCATAATCCCAACCCATAGCTACAGTACAAACATATTGCCATAGCTAGCCACCTTGCATGAAACGCTGTAGTATGAATCTGCAGGTAGCTAAAGCTAACCAACTAGGTTCAATGTTAGCTAGCTAGCTAACATTAGGCTATAACTAGAAATGCAAATCAATTTCTGAGATACAAATAATATTACTACACTGAACATACACATAACATTAGCTAGCGAGACAGCAAGCTAACATTCACTAGCTAGGTAACAGTATGCTTTAACTTGCAATGAAACAACTTTCAGAACAAATGTGAAACTTGTAATGTCTGAAAATGTAGCTAGACTCTTACCTGTACACATGTATGAACGCTTGTTTCGTTGTGTCAAGTTACTCCGGTTCACACCGTGTGCAGAAAGTCGTAACTTTTTCCCACTGATCTTTGTCAATAGTGCCTGCAAAATGTAGGGCAGCATTGTTGTTGAGAGCAGTAGCAACACTTTTGCAGCTTTCCATGGTTAACGTTATATCTTTTACAAAAAAGCCTTGGTAGCGAGGATTTTCTACACACACTGAGTAGCTCATGTTATAAACAGAAGCCAGCTACATGGCAGACCAATCCGAACTCATCTCTGGGCATGTCCAGCCCATCCATTATCTCAGCCAATCATGGCTAGCGGGAAGGTTCCTGACATTTTTACGTGGCTAAACCAACTAGGCTCGTAATTTTACAATTTTATTAATATTTACAGATGGTGTACAAGTTTGTTATTAATATACATGAAAGCTCACATGTTCCAGAAGACGTTTAAAAAATAATTTTAAAAATCGAAATGCGTTTTTTTTTGGCAAAGTATTACCTACAAAAGCCTCTCCTGTAAATTACTGACGTGCGTCATACGCCTGGCTTCCGGAAATGGGTCACATTTGTATATTAAATTGTGTTTTTGCTCCAAGATCAGATGGCACACAAATGTTCAGCATTGAAATGGGTCATCTGGGAGAATGCTTGGGAAAGGGGGAGATGTGTGTGTGTCTTCTCTCTTTCATTCCCTCTGGAATAACTGTGCAAAGGCCTTGTCAACCTGACACTCTTGTCTGTCTCCAAGGCCAGTCATTGCTGATCCTACAACAGATGCCTTCAAGAACAACATCACTCTCTTCACACGGATCCTCGACAGACTTCTAGATGGCTATGATAATCGCCTTCGACCCGGCCTTGGGGGTAAGGAATCTCTCTTGGCTTCATTTTCCATGACAAAACAAGCTTAGGCCTGTATTCATAAAGGGTCTCAGAGTATGAGTGCTGATCTAGGATCAGTTTTATATTTGACATAATAATGAACAGATTATATGGACAGGGGTGACCTGATCCTAGATCAGCACTCCTCCTCTGAAACACTTTATGAATACGATTCCAGTTTGTGGACAAACGTTTTAGAAACACATGGTATAAATTCACATACAGATTGTGATGACTTTAACTTTGTTGGCTTCATTTGATTCATTTTCCTGTCAGGTTTAGTGAATCTTAGTGGAAGTATTCCTCACAGTATTTCATATTCCTCACAGTCAGCATGCAGAACAAATACTGCCGGCGATGCTTCTGCTTGTGTCTTGTAATGTGAAAGATAGTGCAACCATAAATCGTGTAGAGTGCAGCTTAAATTTGTGTGGAGCAGCGAAACGCAGTTCAGGCAATATTTTCTCGTGACATTTAATGGTGCTGCACATGAAACCACATGAACATATCGGTCATCAGTGAGCTTGTTATTCCAAATCCTCAGTATAAAGCTGTGTCCCAAATGGCATCCTATTCTCTGCACAGTGCACCACTTTTGACCAGAGCCCTATAGGCCCTGGTCAAAAGTAGTGTACAGTAAATTGAATAGGGTGTCATTTGGGACGCAGTCCTGTTTGGTAAAGGTAGTGTTGTCTAGTCAGCAGGAGACAACGTTTCAATAGCTTTTCCCCAGAGGCAACAGCACGTGAATACTGTAATTGTTGCCGTACACGATAACACTATTACACGGTAGTTCAGCTACAGACCACTACCACCACCCTACAGAGAAAAGGTTCCCTTAACACTTTATTAGGAAACTGCCCTGTTTATATTACAGCTGTTCTCAATCCACAGTATCAAGATATTGGCTGGCGCCTTATCAAGTGGGCTATTTGCTGCACTAGCACATAGTCCACCTGGGAAAACAAGTGACGCTCTGTGGTGTGGCATGCTGGTCTATTTAGGAACCTTCAGTAGACACAAAGACACGCTTTAAAAATAAGAGATCAGTGCAGTCCACTCCATCAATCTGTGTTTACCCTTACGCCTGGAAATAGGAGAATATATCCAATCAGAAATGAATGGGCGTTGATTTAATGATGGTAGATAGGTTCCTTATCCTACAAAGTTATATTGGTCGGCATCCAAAGCTCCTGAATTCAGAATCAAACCCTCACTCCTTGACGTCAGCGCCACGCTCGACCCGGTTAAGACATTCTATATTTATCTACACACCCAGCAACCATCAACTAAAATCTGTAAATGTGACGACAGATCATAAACTATATTTTAGTACTAGGTGTAGATCAAGGATATTATCCAATAAACTAAATGGCAATCACTGGGGCATTTTAAGATGGTGTGGAAATTGTATTGCACAGAATGACAAGTAGTTTTGCGTTGGTGTAGCAAGCCGAATTTATAAATGGGTGGTACAGTAAACCTACACAGAATGTGCTATCATCAAATATACTTTGTTTGACCATTAGCTGTAATAACAATTAAAAGCTAATGAGAAATGAGGAGAGTATTTTGATTTATGATATATAATCTGCCCTTGGGTCCTTAACAGATACATTTCTGTCTGCCTGAGGTGGACATACAGTCTGTACAGTATAGCATTCTCATTATGTGTTTGTCAATTCTGTTCTCCTGCGCAAACAGGGCAAATCACCTGCTCGTCGTTTTGGCCCATTATGTCTTAACCCTTGATTTCTAGTTGTATCTGTTGGAATAACCTTGGTTGCTTTCAGTCCTCCTCCTCAGTAAACTTTGACCTGTGCACTTTGACCCCGACCCAGCACACATCCATCATCAATACCAGACGTCATCGTCTGCTCTGGCCTGGACTGGGGATGTGTGAACCTCGTTATTCTCTCGATCTCGTTAGCTTTCACTGCAATGATATCTGAATGGTGATTGTAGTTTCTTTAGACAATCGAAAATAGACAACTTAACATTTCACAGACATGGATCCACTAAACTAGACATGACATCGCCTGGGACATAATGCCCAACATAAATAAAAAAAGATGAATCAAGACACAAAACACCAACTCCGACGTACATGAATTTCAACAAACATTTATGACATACTTGTTTGATTGAGGTGGTTTTAGTAATGCATTTAGGACACTCAGACTCACCAGACGTTTGAAGGCTCTCTCTTTAGAGGTACGACAACATGTAATGTCCACATTGCTAATGTCAACTGAGATACCAGTAACCTGCTACCATGCTCCTGAATACTTGTGGTGATACTGCTACATCCATGTTTTGTATAATTTGTGCATGAAATCACAAATGGTTAATGTTTCATAGCTATCTATCCATCTAACCACAGTAACTAAATTGGTTGAACATGCCGCTCCTTCCGTTTTTGATAACCAATTGAGGTGTATTTTCACAGTTTAGTGCCAAAATCTCACTCTGCCAATCTGAGATCTGTAGGGGGTATGCGTTCTGACGGGGAAGCGTTATGTGATGGAACACCGGCCCTCTGGCATCATCATGGATATTGGTTGATCTACAGTGTCAGACATCTCATTGCTGACCACCACCACCACTGGTTCTTTCCATGTACCAGCAAAGAACTCCGTGTAGGGCTAGTGGCTAGCTAGACACTGGAGTTATCTTTCACCGCCTTGACACTTTACCCTGTGTGTGTGTGTGCATGCGTGCGTGTGGGTCAATGTGTGTGTGTGTGTTCTAGCCTTTAACAAGCTCATAAAGGATAAACACTTGGTCAGCATAAACCTCCGCCTAATGATTACGTTGCCCTCTAGAGGAAAGTATTGATTGAGCTGAAGGTGAATGTGAATGTGTGCCTAAACTCAACTCCACGATATAGCTGATTGGCGCCTAGTGCGGGCGGACTTGAGCTCTGACGTCTCCTAAAATGACGTTTTTTTAAATCAAAAAACGACTGATTTCAGCACTCAAGAATAGCCCGCAATTACATAGAACAATGGGTGTAATTATGGGCTATTCTGTTGGCACTGATGTTTATTTTATGTGACATCGGAGCTCTAGTTCGCCCACACTAGTCGCCACTCAACTCCATTGTAAATTCCTGGAGTATAGTTGAATTGGCTAGTCTAGGTCCAGTAACAGAAGGTATTACTGACATAATGGTGTGGTGATGATAAACAGCACAGCGCATGAATCAATGGTGGAGGAGGATGGGATGGATTAGCAGCAACTGACCTGGAGAAAGAAAATATTTTAATTTTTACGATCAAATGTGTTATTTAGAAGCACTGAGAAGAAGTGGTATGATAGTGCCGAATAGTCCTCGCTTGAAGTGTAGTGTCTTTGTGAGATCGTACTACTACGATTCATACAATTATTCGTCGAAGCGTCTTCATTGTATGGCTATGAAAGAATCACCTTCCATCATGAGAAGATGCCTCTTCCTCCCTCCACCATCCACCCACCTCTCCACCTCTCCCTCCATTGCTCCATCCTGTCTCATTTCCAGGTGGCCCCAGAGCCCGGGCCTCCCACAGAATCTGGTGCCATTTTACATTTAAGTTGAGATTCAGGGGGCCATCAGCTCAAAACTAGCATCTGCCATATGGGTGATAGTCTTTGTTTTTGGCTTGGGGAAAAGCTGGGAAGGGTTGCCTGGATGGCAGTATGGTATAGAAGCACTGACATACTTTCTCTATGGAGAAAAAAACAATTCTCCATGCCTAGAGGTACTGAATCATCCGCAGACTTCTGCAACCCAAAATTGAGTGGCTTATGAAGAAAGTACTATTTGATGCTGCATTTGTTTTGCCATCTGTTCGACAAATGTTAGATGCCAGAGACGCATTTGACTTCCGATGAATAACAGAATATTTTTGTGTTGCATATTAATAGTGTCGGTCTTCACTTTTGTTTTTAGAAAGTGCATTGCATTTTCCCCCTAGAGTTTCCCCCAAGAGTTCTCTTTGCTTTGTGTCCAGGTTTCCTTTCAAATGTACCATACCCCCTAGCCAAAACAACTTCATTACCAATCGTTGAAACAGAAACTGCATGTGTGTTCTGTTGTAGTCTTTATTTGAGAACTACACAACCCAGCAGCAGAAGCAGCAGCGGCAGAATAACCTGCAAACCTGCACCTTTAATCCTCTGTGTTTCCAGTCTGATTGTTTAACCAGGCGTAGCTGCTGACTGGTCCATACGAGGGTCAGAAACGCACACAACCCCAACACCTCACATGTGCACCTAGGGAAACTGTTGATTTCTTGACGCTCCTAACTAATGCACGTTTTCTTCCTTTTCAGTACAGTATTGAGAGACTATTCATGTCATTTAGAGCAGCTACAGTATATTAGGTATTGGAGGATATGTAAGTTTGCCTGGCAGGCAGGTCATATACATGCTTCCTTGTAAATGTTGTTGTGCGTCATATAAAAAGGGGAGACCAGGTGTGATTGTCACCCCTTTTATCTGTGCTGTATTTCTTGACCTCTCTGTCTCATACAGCCGTGTTCCACGTTAATTGAAGGAACAATATCTCACTTTATAGATACGTTTTTTGTATTGAACTATAAATAGTGCACTCATATTGTCATGTTGTCTTTGATCATGTCTTGTCCCTGTGCTTCCCTCTGCTGGTCTTATTAGGTTCTTTCTCTTTCTCTCTCTCTATCGTTCCGTTCATGCTCCCAGCTGTTTCTCATTCTCCCTACGACCTCATTTACTCTTTCACACCTGTCCCCTATTTTGCCATCTGATTAGAGTCCCTATTTCTCCCTCTGTTTTCCGCTCCTGTCCTTGTCGGATTCTTGTTTGATGTTTGCAGTTTCTGTGTCCTTGTTCCGCCCTGTCGTGTTCTTTTGCCTTCTTCAGATGCTGCGTGTGAGCAGGTGTCTATGTCAGCTACGGTCTGTGCCTTCCTGAAGCGACCTGCAGTCTGTGGTCGCGTCTCCAGTCGTTCCTCTCTATTGACGAGAGGATTTCAGTTTCCTGTTTTGGATTACCATTGATTTATATCCAGGAGAATCATTATTTGTTTTATACTGGAATAAAGACTCTGTTACTATTACGTCGCTTTTGGGTCCTCATTCATCTGCATAACAGAAGAATCCGACCAAGATGGACCCAGCGACTACGGATTCTCTCAACACTGCCGTCAAGTTCCAGGGAGCAATGCTCGGCAGACACGAGCAGGAATTGTCTGCTGCTCGTCATGCCGTTGAGACCCTGGCCACTCAGGTCTCCGACCTGTCAGGACAGTTTCAGAGTCTTCGTCTCGTGCCACCAGCTACTTCCTGGTCTTCCGAGTCTCCGGAACCTAGGGTTAATAACCCACCATGTTACTCTGGGCAGCCCACTGAGTGTCGCTCCTTTCTCACCCAGTGTGATATTGTGTTCTCTCTCCAGCCCAACACATACTCAAGAGAGAGAGCTCGGATCGCTTACGTCATATCACTCCTTACTGGTCGGGCTCGGGAGTGGGGCACAGCTATCTGGGAGGCTAGGGCTGAGTGTTCTAACGTTTATCAGAACTTTAGAGAGGAGATGATACGGGTTTTTGATCGTTCAGTTTTTGGGAAGGAGGCTTCCAGGGCCCTGGCTTCCCTATGTCAAGGTGATCGATCCATAACGGATTACTCTATAGAGTTTCGCACTCTGGCTGCATCCAGTGACTGGAACGAGCCGGCGTTGCTCGCTCGTTTTCTGGAGGGACTCCACGCTGAGGTTAAGGATGAGATTCTCTCCCGGGAGGTTCCTTCCAGCGTGGACTCTTTGATTGCACTCGCCATCCGCATAGAACGACGGGTAGATCTTCGTCACCGAGCTCGTGAAAGAGAGCTCGCGTTAACGGTGTTTCCCCTCTCCGCATCTCAACCATCTCCTCCCACCGGCTCAGAGACTGAGCCCATGCAGCTGGGAGGTATTCGCATCTCGACTAAGGAGAGGGAACGGAGAATCACCAACCGCCTTTGCCTCTATTGCGGTTCTGCTGGACATTTTGTCATGTCATGTCCAGTAAAAGCCAGAGCTCATCAGTAAGCGGAGGGCTACTGGTGAGCGCTACTACTCAGGTCTCTCCATCAAGATCCTGTACTACCTTGTCGGTCCATCTACGCTGGACCGGTTCGGCTGCTTCCTGCAGTGCCTTGATAGACTCAGGGGCTGAGGGTTGTTTTATGGACGAAGCATGGGCTCGGAAACATGACATTCCCCTCAGACAGTTAGGGAAGCCCACGCCCATGTTCGCCTTAGATGGTAGTCTTCTCCCCAGTATCAGATGTGAGACACTACCTTTAACCCTCACAGTATCTGGTAACCACAGTGAGACCATTTCCTTTTTGATTTTTCGTTCACCTTTTACACCTGTTGTTTTGGGTCATCCCTGGCTAGTATGTCATAATCCTTCTATTAATTGGTCTAGTAATTCTATTCTATCCTGGAACGTTTCTTGTCATGTGAAGTGTTTAATGTCTGCTATCCCTCCTGTGTCTTCTGTCCCCTCTACTCAGGAGGAACCTGGTGATTTGACAGGAGTGCCGGAGGAATATCATGATCTGCGCACGGTCTTCAGTCGGTCCAGAGCCAGCTCCCTTCCTCCTCACCGGTCGTATGATTGTTGTATTGATCTCCTTCCGGGGACCACTCCCCCTCGGGGTAGACTATACTCTCTGTCGGCTCCCGAACGTAAGGCTCTCGAGGATTATCTGTCTGTTTCTCTCGACGCCGGTACCGTGGTGCCTTCTTCCTCTCCCGCCGGAGCGGGATTTTTCTTTGTTAAGAAGAAGGACGGTACTCTGCGCCCCTGCGTGGATTATCGAGGGCTGAATGACATAACGGTTAAGAATCGTTATCCGCTTCCCCTTATGTCGTCAGCCTTCGAGATTTTGCAGGGAGCCAGGTGCTTTACTAAGTTGGACCTTCGTAACGCTTACCATCTCGTACGCATCAGAGAGGGGGACGAGTGGAAAACGGCGTTTAACACTCCGTTAGGGCATTTTGAATACCGGGTTCTGCCGTTCGGTCTCGCTAATGCTCCAGCTGTCTTTCAGGCATTAGTTAATGATGTACTGAGAGACATGCTGAACATTTTTGTTTTCGTTTACCTTGACGATATCCTGATTTTTTCACCGTCACTCGAGATTCATGTTCAGCACGTTCGACGTGTACTCCAGCGCCTTTTAGAGAATTGTCTCTACGTGAAGGCTGAGAAGTGCGCCTTTCATGTCTCCTCTGTCACTTTTCTCGGTTCTGTTATTTCCGCTGAAGGCATTCAGATGGATCCCGCTAAGGTCCAGGCTGTCAGCGATTGGCCCGTCCCTAAGTCACGTGTCGAGTTGCAGCGTTTTCTCGGTTTCGCTAATTTCTATCGGCGTTTCATTCGTAATTTCGGTCAAGTGGCTGCCCCTCTCACCGCTCTGACTTCTGTCAAGACTTGCTTTAAGTGGTCCGGTTCCGCCCAGGGAGCTTTTGATCTCCTCAAGAAGCGTTTTACATCCGCTCCTATCCTTGTTACTCCTGACGTCACTAAACAATTCATTGTCGAGGTTGACGCTTCAGAGGTGGGCGTGGGAGCCATTCTGTCTCAGCGCTTCCAGTCTGACGATAAGGTCCACCCTTGCGCTTACTTTTCTCATCGCCTGTCGCCATCGGAACGCAACTATGATGTGGGTAACCGCGAACTGCTCGCCATCCGCTTAGCCATAGGCGAATGGCGACAGTGGTTGGAGGGGGCGACCGTCCCTTTTGTCGTTTGGACTGACCATAAGAACCTTGAGTACATCCGTTCGGCCAAACGACTTAATGCACGTCAAGCTCGTTGGTCGTTGTTTTTCGCTCGTTTCGAGTTCGTGATTTCCTATCGTCCGGGAAATAAGAACACCAAGCCTGATGCCTTATCCCGTCTCTTTAGTTCTTCTGTGGCTTCTACCGACCCCGAGGGGATTCTCCCTGAAGGGCGTGTTGTCGGGTTGACTGTCTGGGGAATTGAGAGACAGGTAAAGCAAGCACTCACTCACACTGCGTCGCCGCGCGCTTGTCCTAGTAACCTTCTGTTCGTTCCTGTCTCTACTCGTCTGGCTGTTCTTCAGTGGGCTCACTCTGCCAAGTTAGCTGGCCACCCCGGCGTTCGGGGTACGCTTGCTTCTATTCGCCAGCGGTTTTGGTGGCCTACTCAGGAGCGGGACACGCGTCGTTTCGTGGCTGCTTGTTCGGACTGCGCGCAGACTAAGTCAGGTAACTCTCCTCCTGCCGGTCGTCTCAGACCGCTTCCCATTCCTTCTCGACCATGGTCTCACATCGCCTTAGACTTTATTACCGGTCTGCCTTCGTCTGCGGGGAAGACTGTGATTCTTACGGTTATCGATAGGTTCTCTAAGGCGGCACATTTCATTCCCCTCGCTAAGCTTCCTTCCGCTAAGGAGACGGCACAAATCATCATTGAGAATGTGTTCAGAATTCATGGCCTCCCGTTAGACGCCGTTTCAGACAGAGGTCCGCAATTCACGTCACAGTTTTGGAGGGAGTTCTGTCGTTTGATTGGTGCTTCCGTCAGTCTCTCTTCCGGGTTTCATCCCCAGTCTAACGGTCAAGCAGAAAGGGCCAATCAGTCGATTGGTCGCATTTTACGCAGCCTTTCGTTTCGAAACCCTGCGTCTTGGGCAGAACAGCTCCCCTGGGCTGAGTACGCTCACAACTCGCTTCCTTCGTCTGCTACCGGGCTGTCCCCGTTTCAGAGTAGTCTTGGCTACCAGCCTCCTCTGTTCTCGTCCCAGCTCGCCGAGTCCAGCGTTCCCTCCGCTCAGGCTTTTGTCCAACGTTGTGAGCGCACCTGGAGGAGGGTCAGGTCTGCACTTTGCCGTTACAGGGCGCAGACTGTGAGAGCCGCCAATAAACGTAGGATTAAGAGTCCTAGGTATTGTCGCGGTCAGAGAGTGTGGCTTTCCACTCGTAACCTTCCTCTTACGACAGCTTCTCGCAAGTTGACTCCGCGGTTCATTGGTCCGTTCCGTGTCTCTCAGGTCGTCAATCCTGTCGCTGTGCGACTGCTTCTTCCGCGACATCTTCGTCGCGTCCACCCTGTCTTCCATGTCTCTTGTGTCAAGCCTTTTCTTCGCGCCCCCGTTCGTCTTCCCTCCCCCCCCCCCGTCCTTGTCGAGGGCGCTCCTATTTACAAGGTACGGAAGATCATGGACATGCGTTCTCGGGGACGTGGTCACCAGTACTTAGTGGATTGGGAGGGTTACGGTCCTGAGGAGAGGAGTTGGGTTCCATCTCGGGACGTGCTGGACCGTTCGTTGATCGATGATTTCCTTCGTTGCCGCCAGGGTTCCTCCTCGAGTGCGCCAGGAGGCGCTCGGTGAGTGGGGGGGTACTGTCATGTTGTCTTTGATCATGTCTTGTCCCTGTGCTTCCCTCTGCTGGTCTTATTAGGTTCTTTCTCTTTCTCTCTCTCTATCGTTCCGTTCATGCTCCCAGCTGTTTCTCATTCTCCCTACGACCTCATTTACTCTTTCACACCTGTCCCCTATTTTGCCATCTGATTAGAGTCCCTATTTCTCCCTCTGTTTTCCGCTCCTGTCCTTGTCGGATTCTTGTTTGATGTTTGCAGTTTCTGTGTCCTTGTTCCGCCCTGTCGTGTTCTTTTGCCTTCTTCAGATGCTGCGTGTGAGCAGGTGTCTATGTCAGCTACGGTCTGTGCCTTCCTGAAGCGACCTGCAGTCTGTGGTCGCGTCTCCAGTCGTTCCTCTCTATTGACGAGAGGATTTCAGTTTCCTGTTTTGGATTACCATTGATTTATATCCAGGAGAATCATTATTTGTTTTATACTGGAATAAAGACTCTGTTACTATTACGTCGCTTTTGGGTCCTCATTCATCTGCATAACACATATATTCAGTTTGCTTGTTTACTATAGTTTAGTTAGACATTTGATAGCTTGGTCGGAAGTCTAAACACATATAAATGACAAGCTAAGGGAACTTGACTAGACCACTCGCTTTGGTATGTCTGAGCTGAAGAAGTGAACCTACATTACTTGATACTATAAATAAAGTGGCCTCACATCCTCAGGCTTCAAATGCACTCTGGTTTCTTTTCTAAATAATAAAACAAGCGATTTATCCCCAAGAGCCACTTCTTTGTGCTAAGTATGCATCATTTGTACGTAACTCAGTACATTTTTTTTCTGGATTCTTTTCTAAATAATAAATAAGTGATTTGTCCTCAAGGGCCTCCACTCCTTTGTATGAAGTATGCATTATTTGTACGTAACAGTACATTTTTTTTCATGATTTGGTTTACTTTTCCATTGAATAAGAACATGCTGCTGCTATTTATTTTGATGATTTAGTTCTATGGTGTTATTGACTGTAGGCTTGACCATAGAATCATAGAGCAGTGTATTATAGGATCTCTATCCACAGGTTAAAACAGGGTATTACTGTATTGTAAAGGTCTCACATTAAAACGGGCTACATCAGGGTCACCGTCAGTGGAGTCATATTTCAGATTTCTACATATCTAGTGTATTTATTCATCTAGTGTGAGTCTGCACACAGCAAGGTGTTTTCATCCACACATATGCATTCAGAAAGTATTCGAACCCTTTGACTTTTTCCACATTTTGTTACGTTACAACCGTATTCTAAACTTGATTACATAAAAAAACTCCTCAGCAATTTAAACACAATACCCCATAATGACAAAGTGAAAACAATTTTTTTGAATTTTTTCAAATTTATAAAAAATGTAAAACAGATATACCTTATTTACATAAGTATTCAGACCCTTTGCTATGAGACTCGTGCATCCTTTTTTCATTGATCATCCTTGATGTTTCTACAACTTGTTTGGAATCCACCTGTGGTAAATTCAATTGATTGGACACGATTTGGAAAGGCACGCCTGTCCATATAAGGTCCCACAGTTGACAGTGCATGTCAGAGTAAAAACCAGGCCGTGAGGTTGAATGAATTGTCCGTAGAGCTCCGAGACAGGATTGTGTAGAGGCACAGATCTGGGGAAGGGTACCAGAACATTTCTGCAGCATTTAAGGTCCCCAAGAACACAGTGGCCTCCATCATTCTTAAATGGAAGAAGTTTAGAACCACCAAGACACTTCCTAGAGCTGGCCGGCCGGCCAAACTGAGCAATCGGGTGAGAAGGGCCTTGGTCAGGGAGGTGACCAAGAACCGATAGTCACTCTGATAGAGCTCTAGAGTTCCTATGTGGAGATGGAAGAACCTTCCATAAGGACAACCATCTCTGCAGAACTCCACCAATCAGGCCTTTGTGGTAGAGTGGCAAGACCGAAGCCACTCCTCATTAAAAGGCACATGACAGCCTGCTTGGAGTTTGCCAAAAGGCACCTAAAGACTCTCAGACCATGAGAAACAAGATTCTCTGGTCTGATGAAACCAATATTGAACTCTTTGGCCTGAATGCCAAGCGACACATCTGGAGGAAACCTGGCACCCGAGTGGCGTAGCGTTCTAAGGCACTGCATCTCTGTGTGCTAGAAGCATCACTACATACTCTGGTTAGATCCCGGGCTGTATCACAACCGGCCGTGATCGGGGGTCCCATAGAGCGGCGCACAATTGCCCCAGTGTCGTCCGGGTTAGGGGTGGGTTTGGCTGGGGCAGGCTGTCATTGTAAAATAAGAATTTGTTCTTAAGACTTGCCTTGTTAAATAAAGGTTAAATAAAAAAAATACCTATGGTGAAGCATGGTGGTGGCAAAATCATGCTGTGGAGATGTTTATCAGCGGCAGGGACCAGAAGACTAGTCAGGATCGAGGCAAAGGTGAACGGAGCAAAGTACAGAGAGCTCCTTGAAGAAAACCTGCTCCAGAACTCTCATGACCTCAGACTGGGGCGAAGGTTCACCTTCCAACAGGACAACGACCCTAAGTACACAGCCAAGACAACGCAGTAGTGGCTTTAGGACAAATCTCTGAATGTCCTTGAGTGGCCCAGCCAGAGCCCGGACTTAAACCTGATCCAACGTCACTGGTTAGACCTGAAAATAGCTGTGCAGCAATGCTCCCCATCCAAACAGACAGAACTTGACAGGATCTGCAGAGAAGAATGGGAGAAACTCCCTAAAAACAGGTGTGTCACGCTTGTAGCGTCATACCCAAGAAGACTTGAAGCTGTAATTGCTGCCAAAGGTGCTTCAACAAAGTACTGTGTAAAGGGTCTGAATCCTTATGTAAACGTGATATTTCCGTTTTTTTTTAAATATATATTAGCAAACATTTCTAAAAAACTGTTTTTGCTTTGTCATTATGGGGTATTGTGTGTAGACTGATGATGGGGTAAAACATTTTTTAAATCAATTTTAGAATAAGGCTGTAGCGTAACAAAATGTAGATAAAGTCAAGGGGTCTGAATACTTTCCGAAGGCACTGCATCTCCACCCCAACATAACCATCACAAGACATGGAAGCCCCAGTTTAGATACCCAGTCCTGCCCGTGGTCTTAAATACAGTGGATAACCATCCATAATAATGTGTGGTTTACACACTTAAAGGGCCAGTGCAGTCAAAAATGTGATTTTCCTGTATATATATATATTTCCACGCTATGAGGTTGGAAAAATACTGTGAAATTGTGAACATGATTATAGTGCCTTTTTAGTGTAAGAGCTGTTTGAAAAGACTAGGGCTGTCCCCGACATAAAATGGTTTTCTGTTCTTTCGACCAATTGATTCATCTATATTTTTAAACGTGTATTTTTCCATATATAGACAAATCCTATGTGTTTTAATCAAATCAACTTCAATATATGCACGGAGTTTGTCTGATGCTTTAAGCGAACTGTTTGATTAAATAATTAAGACACACAAATGACTAGAGGGAGTCCGACCGCAATTGATTTGATTGTGCCGAGCCTGGCTCAGACTTGCTGTGCTGTGTTAAAAAAAAAAGACAGCGAGTGACTGTGTGACTAGCACTCTTTGTCTCTCTCTCATCCCTGCTGCAGAGACAACCACAGAACATCAACAGGGTGTATCACGCGCTCTGTGTTGCTAAAGCTGCAACATAATTACAGACATTTCTGACTGAAAAGTTCCCGAAATCCATAATAAAAAATTAAAAGACATTCCCATAATCGCATCAATAAATTGGTTATAACAAACTCTGAACACTAACACGTGACAGGAAAATGGATGCAGAGGACGTGACAAATAAATTTGAAACGGGGGAATGTTTACTGGTTGCTCAGGAGGTAAAGGGGAAGTCAGATGTGTGGAATAAATTTGACTAGTTGTGGAAAATGCTGGAGATCAAGAAAAAGAAGGTAAGGAGCAGGCACTGAGTGCATATTATGTGTGCCAAACAGTTGCTGTTTGATTACAATATAACTGTTTGAAACAATGTAAATATCAATAAATATATTATAAGCGTACCGGAGTGTCTGTTGTAACGTATTTTTGTAAAGCCTTTATTACAGCAAAGACCAAAAAAAGTCGCATTCATTTGTGAAATGTAATGGTTTAGGCCTATTTATTGTTTACGCTAATTATTCAACGGTCGCTTTGTTATCTTATTTGAAAACAAAAACGCTTGATTGCATTTAAAATCATGAATGACCCCTATACTGTGTGATGACATGAACTAATAAATGATTGATTGATACAGTAGCCTATATACTGTAAGTATTGAAATATAGTAAGTTACGGTATTAAGACTAAACAGGATGCGTTCTTAGGCCTACAGCTCGATGGTGGTTATACAAGGATACTACACTAAGCCTATTAATTCTAATTATATTACTTTTTATTATAATGATGATCATAATAATAACAATAAGAAGGAGATAAAGGGAGGATTATTATTATTTATTTTTTAATTCAGACAATTTGGAATAGTGTAAACAACATTTCAATTAGAATATAAATAATACCAGAGAGGCTGGTCTAACACACAAAAAATGTAAAGCTGTTATTACAGCATAGCAAAGATTATAAACAGCCACATTTGTGAAGTTCTTTATCCGATATGTGGTTGCGTGAGGCTTGGTGCCCACGGAATCAGTAGGCTATTAAAACAAACACTCAAACAGGCAACAGAAGCAGGATCTGTCTTATTTCTATAGATACAGTTGAAGTTGACGTTTACATACACTTAGAATGGAGTCATTAAAACTTGTTTTCAACCACTCCACACATTTCTTGTTAAGAAACTATAGTTTTGGCAAGTCGGTTAGGACATCTACTTTGTGCATGACACAAGTAATTTTTACAACAATTGTTTACAGACAGATTATTTCACTTATAATTTACTGTATCACAATTCCAGTGGGTCAGAAGTTTACATACACTAAGTTGACTGTGCCTTTAAACAGCTTGGAAAATTCCAGAAAATGATGTCATGGCTTTAGAAGCTTCGGATAGGCTAATTGACAAAAGTTGAGTCAATTGGAGGTGTACCTGTGGATGTATTTTAAGGCCTACCTCCAAACTCTTTGCTTGACATCATGGGAAAATCAAAAGAAATAAGCCAAGACCTCAGAAAAAAATTGTAGACCTTCACAAGTCTGGTTCATCCTTGGGAGCAATTTCCAAACGCCTGAAGGTACCACGTTCATCTGTACAAACAATAGTACGCAAGTACAAACACCATGGGACCACGCAGCCGTCATACCGCTCAGGAAGGAGACGCGTTCTGTCTGCTAGAGATGAACGTACTTTGGTGCGAAAAGTGCAAATCAATCCCAGAACAGCAGCAAAGGACCTTGTGAAGATGCTGGAGGAAACAGGTACAAAAGTATCTATATCCACAGTAAAATAAGTCTTATATCGACATAACCTGAAAGGCCGCTCAGCATGGAAGAAGCCACTGCTCCAAAACCGCCATAAAAAAAGCCAGACTACGGTTTGCAACTGCACATGGGGACAAAGATCATACTTTTTGGAGAAATGTCCTCTGGTCTGATGAAACAGAAATTGAACTGTTTGGCCATAATGACCATCAATATGTTTGGAGGAAAAAGGGGGAAGCTTGCAAGCCGAAGAACACCATCCCAACCGTGATGCCCGGGGGTGGCAGAATCATGTTGTGGGGATGCTTTGCTGCAGGAGGTGCACTTCACAAAATAGATGGCATCATGAGGTAGGAAAATTATGTGGATATATTGAAGCAACATTTCAAAACATCAGTCAGGAAGTTAAAGCTTGGTTGCAAATGGGTCTTCCAAATGGACAATGACCCAAAGCATACTTCCAAAGTTGTGGCAAAATGGCTTAAGGACAACAAAGTCAAGGTATTGGAGTGGCCATCACAAAGCCCTGACCTCATTCCTATAGAAAATGTGTGGACAGAACTGAAAAGGAGGCCTAGAAACCTGACTCAGTTACACCAGCTCTGTCAGGAGGAATGGGCCAAAATTCATCCAACTTATTGTGGGAAGCTTGAGGAAGGCTACCTGAAACGTTTGACCCAAGTTAAACAATTTAAATGCAATGATATCAAATACTAATTGAGTGTATGTAAACGTCTGACCCACTGGGAATGTGATGAAAGAAATAAAAGCTGAAATAAATCATTCTCTCTACTATTATTTTGACATTTCACATTCTTAAAGTAAAGTGGGCATCCTAACTGACCTAAGACAGGGAAATCTTACTGAGATTAAATGTCCGGAATTGTGAAAAACTGAGGTTAAATGTATTTGGCTAAGGTGTATGTAAACTTCCGACTTCAACTGTATACAGTACATGGATGATTTATAAAGCCAGGCACATTTAACAGTTAGGCTATTGATTATAGACCTAGTGAAGTTGGAGTTTCTCTATCTTCTCACTTTTCTTAGACAATTAAGGCAAGGGCAGTTTTCTCGTCTCATAACTCCGCTGCTGCCTCAGCCGCATTGTTCTCAACATCAATAAGCTGGTTAACTTCGCTATTATGCACATAGCAACATGGTCTAGGAAAAGGCGCCAATTAAACAGCGCACTGATGTGTTTCAGAACCGCGGACTGCGAACACTAGCCAACACGGGAGAAAGCGAATTTGTTATCAAATATTATTTTTATTTGTGTTGCACAATTGTTCTTACATAATATAACCATATGCAATTTCAGTAGCACATGTCTTCGATTGATGTGTGAAATCACCATGCGGTAAATGTGTTGATAAAAGAAAGAGAGTTTCCAACCTCTCTGCCAATAACAGCTCATTTCACATTTTCCCCCTCCCCACTTAGGCAGTCCTAGCTAAACTATTCCTGGAGAAATTGCTCTTTACTAAGCAAATTTTGTTTCTTTTTGACCATTTTAATTGAAAACGATCATAGTAAGGTACTTAATTGTTACCCAGAAATAATTTGAGATTGAGATCAAAATGGCTGCATTGGACCTTTAAACACCTATTCTATAGTGCAATCCAGTGTATGTATTGCTAAATGTATTGCACACATTACCCAACGAGCCGTCTGTTCCTCTTGATATGTGCTAGTTCATAAATAATAAGCATATCCATTACACGTCTGTGTGTCATTTGTCAGCAAACGCAGTGAGCACACTGGGCCTGCTCTCGCTCGCCGAGTCGCCTTGCATGAGAGCACTTTATTTTAGGATAATGAGAACCTCTTTAGAATACACATGAGTTTGTGTCTGTGCGAGTTACTGTGTGTGAGTTGCTGTGTGTGTGTGTGCAGCAGAGGATACTTGTAAAGCCTGAAAGCTTTTTTAAGAAATTACCCAAGCGTATAAGAGATTAACTTAATGAAAGAGTTGCCCAGGAGAGAAACCAAAATGTGTGCGCTGTTGTTTTCTCTGAACAGAGGTAGGCCTGACGGGATGGTGTCGTTAGGAGTAAAAAATGAAGTGTTGTTTTACTGCAACGCAGGGAAGTGCCACTCAAAATATGAGCTTCAGTAATTCATACTGAAGTGTCTAGTAATAGATCTGTTTATTCATGTTCAGCGAGGAAGAAATGGTCTCATGATCCGCCTTTGTTTGTTCTATTTTAATCCTCCTTGTTATTATGTTTTTCAGATCGTGTGACAGAGGTGAATACCAATGTCTACGTCACCAGCTTTGGCCCAGTTTCAGATACAGACATGGTGAGACCACATTCTAATCTTACAAGTACCTTGTTACCACACTGAGCCAAACTGGGCTGAACCAAGCCAAACTGTACCGGGCTGGTTACGCATTCACCATAGTTGCTGTAACTGTGCTGGAATGGGCAATGTGAATGGAAGAATATAGAAAAACCCAATTCTGATTATGCCATTTCAGGTATTTTGTTTACTGTTTCATTGCAAAACCATGACATCATTCCGCACCATTTTCCTTTCTGTCGCTTATTTGGACCTCTTAGTCCTGGTCGTATTCATTAGGGCACACCATATCAAAACATTTTGCAACTGAAAATGAAAACAAGCATTTCTCATTGGACGGATTCCGTTTGCCCCTTCCTGTTTCCGTCCGTTTTCTTCAGTTTGGTGCCAAATGAATAGGACCCTGGTGTTTGTGTTTGTTCCAAGCAGCTTTGCCTGGCTCTAGTGGAGCACCAAAGCCCCCCCTAACACTGACGCCTTAAGATTAGGGCTCCCCTGATCGTCTTCAAAGGGCCCTGGCTTCTAACATAGCCAAGAGACCCCTCTCTCCCTCTCTCTTCCCCCGGACAATCCATTCGCTCCTCTCTTTCTCTTCTCTGGCCAGGCATCACACCTTGTTACCTTTCAAAACCTCAAAATCTTTCCCCTTCGCTTTCCTCCACAGCAGACTTAAGATCTCTGTAGCCAATGCTCCAGCTTGCGTCCCCTATTCAATTTCACTGTTCAAGGGACATGTTTAAATCAGGTTCTGGAAGAATGAGGGAGAGAGAAAAGGAGTGATAAGGCGCACATGTGATTTATTCCCATTGTGTTGCTACCTTTGCTACATTGTTCTACCCTTCTTCATCCTGAGTGCTATTTCACTGTCTGGACTCCGTTTGGTACAGCAATATTATATCTCTCACTCTCTCTCAGGTTCTCCTTCCATTCTCTTCTTTTGATGTTGTTTTCTTAGTTTCTTTTCAAAGGCAGAATTGTCCCCTTCTTTCTTCTTCCCTGGAGCTCATCCCTATACATCGTTTTCTCCTCACGGCAACACCTTTAGCAGTCTTACTATAGAGAGAGATGTGTTCTCTTCCTCCACTCGGCGCCGTGCCTATTCCTTTGACAGTTTTGTCTTATAAAAATACAAATACATTTTTTTTTTTAAATCGACTCGTTATTCAAGTCACTTCTTCATTTATCTTGGGCTTGTATTAAAGAAAATACAATCACCGATTTCTCATTCCACACTCACAGTCCCGTTTTTAAAATGGCAATATCCAGTGTGAGCCATTCTTTAAATGAACATTATTGTAGGAGCCGTTTTGGCCTGTGTGTTTGTTCTGTATATGTTGTCTGTGTGGCTGGGAGTGTAATTGCCTGAATATTACCGTAATATAAGATGCACCCAAATTGGCTCCAACAACTACGAATCAGCTGTTATCTATGAAACATTTATGATATTTGACGAGCAATGCAGAATTCAAACCCTATCACCCCTAAAAGCAACATATACATTAGGCATAAGTTCCCATTAAGTATTCACTAGGCGAGTGTGTCCCATGTCGTGGTAAGGAGCGTTAACTTAAGATGTGTACGGTCATCTTGATGCAAAGCCATGCCTTACACGCCTAGGGAGACTATCAATATTATAATTTATTAATGTGTGCATGGTTGATGGTAGCTTGTAGTGTCACGATCGTCGTACGAACTGGAAATATACTCAGACCAACGTGCAGCGTGATTTGGGTTCCACATGTTTAATAAAGGAAACTCACAAATACAATAAACAGCAAACGAAACGTGAAGTCATGGAGTGCTCACAGGCAACTACACACAAACAAGATCCCACAAAACACAGTGGTGAAATGGCTGCCTAAATATGATCCCCAATCAGAGACAATGATAAACAGCTGCCTCTGATTGGGAACCATACCAGGCCAACATAGAAATCAACACACTAGATCACCCACCCTAGTCACACCCCGAACTAACCAAAATAGAGAATAAAACGCTCTCTATGGTCAGGGCGTGACATGATTGATAACACCACATAGCAATCTTTGGGATTTCCATACGGAGTCCAGTGGACTACATGAGGTGCAAATCTACTTTGATAAAGCACAGAATATTGTTATCTGTTGTTGCCATCAAATCGCTAGTGGCTGAAGGTAAAATGATGAATTGACTGTTTTCATTGCACATGTGGTCTCATAAGCTGTGATGTGCTCACACCTAAGGCATGTTTTTCATTCCAGCTCATATGATTTTGAACACAGCTAGTAAGCACACATGCACACCTCTTTCAGTACCCTTTGCCCTGGAGGCTGTAACAAGCCAGGTATCCTTTGGAGAATGAAGGGAGAAGCAGGAGGAGAGAGAGAGAGAGAGAGAGATTGTTCTACCTAAGCAAAGTATCTCATGGCGCCACTGCTCCAGGGCTGCTAGGCTGCTAAATCAAGTAGTGGGGGTTGGATAGGCAGGATAGGTACATGGCACACTAACACCAGGGACCTCACCTTGTATAGGCTGCTCCGCTCTAAAGAAAAAACATAAAACTCCCATTCGGTGTGGATTAATGGCAGGCCCAAGTGTATGCAGGAGGAGCAGTGAGTCAGTAATGGATGTTATAGGGGCTGCATTGTATGGAGGGGATAAGACAGAGAGAAAGGGTGCCATCCACCTAAGCTTCATCACAGGCTGTTTTCACAGCCTCTCACTAGGTGCTGCTTGTGATTTATCTGTTTTACATTTGAATAATTTAACAGACGCCTTGCTCAAGGCCACATCGACAGATTTTTCACCTCGTCAGCTCGGGGATTCGAACCAGTGATATTAAGGTTACTGGCCCAACACTTAATGGCTAGGCAAACTTTCAGAGCAATTGTAATATAGTAGGGACTGACAGCTAAGGAAGGTTCAAAAAGGCAGGTGGTACAACAGAAGATATTGTGCCATTTTTAGGTGAAGGTGCAGGTTTCATATTCACAGTGCAGAAATAATTTGCAATAAAACATTTTTATATCTCTTTTTTTAAGTGCACTTACGGTTCAAGGTTTTATTGTCTGCAATCGTCACCTGTGGATGATTGCCGATTGTTGACAACAACGTTCCTTCTGCCCACAGGAATACACGATAGACGTGTTCTTCCGGCAAAGCTGGAAAGACGAGAGGTTGAAATTCGACGGGCCCATGGACATACTTCGGCTGAACAACTTGATGGCCAGTAAAATATGGACTCCGGACACGTTCTTCCACAACGGGAAGAAGTCGGTGGCTCACAACATGACCATGCCCAATAAACTACTGAGGATTCAAGACGATGGCACCCTACTTTACACCATGAGGCAAATACAGCTCAAACCAAACTATTTGAATTGGTGTTAGAAATGATTCATGAAGTTGAATGAAATATTATTACTGTAGCAGGGTTAGCGTGTTCTTTCAATTCATGTGGAACAGAAAAACACAGTCAAAAGTACGACCACCGTACCCAATCTCCCCCGATGTCACCCTCGACCCAAACAAATTCCATTTGAATACATGACACACATTGCATGGAGCACATATCCCCTTGTTTCTCCTCATCGAACCAGTCTCGGTGTACGCCTCCCTTTGCCGCAGTAACCCCCCTAAATCAATAATTATGTTATTTATTGCGATATTTGACTCACTCAGTGCCAATGACAGGGGACATTATTTTGACAAGTGAGTCCCTGTAGAATACAGATGAAAGCATTGCCCAGTCAGAGGCTATTTGAATGGAATCACTTAGGAAAAGAGCATTGTCAGGTCCTTTAGGCTGGAATTGATATAGATAGAGAGCATCTCCACTGCACACAGTGCAATATATTTCAGAAATAGCCCACTATAAATCTGGGGGATACTCATAGTTTGTGTGCCCTATAAGCATTCTCTATCCTATAGCTTTGGCTTCCATCAACTCTGGTTTATTACTGATTGCACCTTAGTTTAGATTAAAAGAGGCTCTCATGCTTGTTTGGTACAACTCCATTGGTTGTTCATTCTGACACTACCAAACACGACATATGATGTAACAGCCGTAACTATTGCATACTGGTTCACATCAACCATATTTGATGGAACAGTGCCGAAAATAACAAGGTGAAAAGGATGTATGCCTGCACAGTTTGGTCGGCACGAGAGTGTGTGTGTGTGTGTTTGGATGTTACAGTGACGCATTGTGCTCCATGTGTGTTGTATCTAGGTTGACGGTTCACGCGGAGTGTCCTATGCATCTGGAAGATTTCCCCATGGACTTCCACTCATGTCCCCTGAAGTTTGGCAGCTGTGAGTAATGCATGATTGACAAGTGCAGAGAAACACGGGGTCACTGAGGGCGGCAGGGCATGACTCTCATGAAAAGAAAGTGGGATTTGAAATGCATGCAGGAATCAAATGTGTCTAGTTGGAGTTGCTCAATAGGTCATGTGTCATATGTTGCCGGGTCTGACTCAATACATCTGTTGAGAGAAAGGGATAAAGCCTGTGCTAAGTACCGTAGAACTAAAGATCCAATTGATTGGGAGTCCTACAGTAAATTAAGAAACACCAGTAAAACAAAAAATCCAAAAGCATCCTTCTATGGATAATACAGAGCCTTCCGAAAGTATTCACACCCCTTAACTTTTCCACACTTTGTTGTGTAACAGCCTACATTTAAAATGGATTCAATTTAGATTTTGTATCACCGGCCTACACACAATACCCCAATAATGTCAAAGTGGAATTGTGTTTTTAGAAATGTTTACAAATTAATAAAAAATGAAAAGCTGAAAAGCTGAAATATCTTGAGTCAATAAGTATTCCACCCCTTTGTTATGGAAAACCTAAATAAGTTCAGGAGTAAACCATTGCTTAACAAGTTACATAATAAGTTGGACTCATTCTGTGTTCAATAATAGTGTTTGAATGGCTACCTCATCTCTGTACTCCACACATACAATTATTTGTAAGGTCCCTCAGTCGAGCAGTGAATTTCAAACAATTTCAATGACTCACTAAGAAGGGCACCTATTGGTAGATGGTAGAAAAAAAGAAAACATTGAATATCCCTTTGAGCACTTCTTGGCACTGACGGAAACATGGATTACCACTGATAACACTGCTACTCCTACTGCTCTCTCCTCGTCTGCCCACGTGTTCTCGCACACCCCGAGAGCTTCTGGTCAGCGGGGTGGTGGCACTGGGATCCTCATCTCTCCCAAGTGGACATTCTCTCTTTCTCCCCTGACCCATCTGTCTATCGCCTCCTTTGAATTCCATGCTGTCACAGTTACCAGCCCTTTCAAGCTTAACATCCTTATCATTTATCGCCCTCCAGGTTCCCTTGGAGAGTTCATCAATGAGCTTGACGCCCTGATAAGTTCCTTTCCTGAGGATGGCTCACCTCTCACAGTTCTGGGTGACTTTAACCTCCCCACGTCTACCTTTGACTCATTCCTCTCTGCCTCCTTCTTTCCACTCCTCTCCTCTTTTGACCTCACCCTCTCACCTTCCCCCCCTACTCACAAGGCAGGCAATACACTTGACCTCATCTTTACTAGATGCTGTTCTTCCACTAATCTCATTGCAACTCCCCTCCAAGTCTCCGACCACTACCTTGTATCCTTTTCCCTCTCGCTCTCATCCAACACTTCCCACACTGCCCCTACTCGGATGGTATCGCGCCGTCCCAACCTTCGCTCTCTCTCCCCCGCTACTCTCTCCTCTTCCATCCTATCATCTCTTCCCTCTGCTCAAACCTTCTCCAACCTATCTCCTGATTCTGCCTCCTCAACCCTCCTCTCCTCCCTTTCTGCATCCTTTGACTCTCTATGTCCCCTATCCTCCAGGCCGGCTCGGTCCTCCCCTCCTGCTCCGTGGCTCGACGACTCATTGCGAGCTCACAGAACAGGGCTCCGGGCAGCCGAGCGGAAATGGAGGAAAACTCGCCTCCCTGCGGACCTGGCATCCTTTCACTCCCTCCTCTCTACATTCTCCTCTTCTGTCTCTGCTGCTAAAGCCAATTTCTAACACTCTAAATTCCAAGCATCTGCCTCTAACCCTAGGAAGCTCTTTGCCACCTTCTCCTCCCTCCTGAATCCTCCTCCCCCTCCTCCCCCCTCCTCCCTCTCTGCTGATACCTTCGTCAACCATTTTGAAAAGAAGGTCGACGACATCCGATCCTCGTTTGCTAAGTCAAACGACACCGCTGGTTCTGCTCACACTGCCCTACCCTGTGCTTTGACCTCTTTCTCCCCTCTCTCTCCAGATGAAATCTCGCGTCTTGTGACGGCCGGCCGCCCAACAACCTGCCCGCTTGACCCTATCCCCTCCTCTCTTCTCCAGACCATTTCCGGAGACCTTCTCCCTTACCTCACCTCGCTCATCAACTCATCCTTGACCGCTGGCTACGTCCCTTCCGTCTTCAAGAGAGCGAGAGTTGCACCCCTTCTGAAAAAACCTACACTCGATCCCTCCGATGTCAACAACTACAGACCAGTATCCCTTCTTTCTTTTCTCTCCAAAACTCTTGAACGTGCCGTCCTTGGCCAGCTCTCCTGCTATCTCTCTCAGAATGACCTTCTTGATCCAAATCAGTCAGGTTTCAAGACTAGTCATTCAACTGAGACTGCTCTTCTCTGTGTCACGGAGGCGCTCCGCACTGCTAAAGCTAACTCTCTCTCCTCTGCTCTCATCCTTCTAGACCTATCGGCTGCCTTTGATACTGTGAACCATCAGATCCTCCTCTCCACCCTCTCCGAGCTGGGCATCTCCGGCGCGGCCCACGCTTGGATTGCGTCCTACCTGACAGGTCGCTCCTACCAGGTGGCGTGGCGAGAATCTGTCTCCGCACCACGTGCTCTCACCACTGGTGTCCCCCAGGGCTCTGTTCTAGGCCCTCTCCTATTCTCGCTATACACCAAGTCACTTGGCTCTGTCATATCCTCACATGGTCTCTCCTATCATTGCTATGCAGACGACACACAATTAATCTTCTCCTTTCCCCCCTCTGATAACCAGGTGGTGAATCGCATCTCTGCATGTCTGGCAGACATATCAGTGTGGATGACGGATCACCACCTCAAGCTGAACCTCGGCAAGACGGAGCTGCTCTTCCTCCCGGGGAAGGACTGCCCGTTCCATGATCTCGCCATCACGGTTGACAACTCCATTGTGTCCTCCTCCCAGAGTGCTAAGAACCTTGGCGTGATCCTGGACAACACCCTGTCGTTCTCAACTAACATCAAGGCGGTGACCCGTTCCTGTAGGTTCATGCTCTACAACATTCGCAGAGTACGACCCTGCCTCACGCAGGAAGCGGCGCAGGTCCTAATCCAGGCACTTGTCATCTCCCGTCTGGATTACTGCAACTCGCTGTTGGCTGGGCTCCCTGCCTGTGCCATTAAACCCCTACAACTCATCCAGAACGCCGCAGCCCGTCTGGTGTTCAACTTTCCCAAGTTCTCTCACGTCACCCCGCTCCTCCGCTCTCTCCACTGGCTTCCAGTTGAAGCTCGCATCCGCTACAAGACCATGGTGCTTGCCTACGGAGCTGTGAGGGGAACGGCACCTCCGTACCTTCAGGCTCTGATCAGGCCCTACACCCAAACAAGGGCACTGCGTTCATCCACCTCTGGCCTGCTCGCCTCCCTACCTCTGAGGAAGTACAGTTCCCGCTCAGCCCAGTCAAAACTGTTCGCTGCTCTGGCACCCCAATGGTGGAACAAACTCCCTCACGACGCCAGGTCAGCGGAGTCAATCACCACCTTCCGGAGACACCTGAAACCCCACCTCTTTAAGGAATACCTAGGATAGGATAAAGTAATCCTTCTAACCCCCCCCCCCCCTTAAAAGAGTTAGATGCACTATTGTAAAGTGGTTGTTCCACTGGATATCATAAGGTGAATGCACCAATTTGTAAGTCGCTCTGGATAAGAGCGTCTGCTAAATGACTTAAATGTAAATGTAAATGAGCATGGTGAAGTTATTCATTACACTTTAGATGGTGTATCAATACACCCAGTCACTACAAAGATACAGGCGTCCTTCCTAACTCAGTTGCTGGAGAGAAATAAAACTGCTCAAGGATTTCACCGCCAATTGTGACATTAAAACAGCGTTTAATGGCTGTGATAGGAGAAAGCCGAGGATGGATCAACAACATTGTAGTTACTTCACAATAATAACCTCAATGACCAAGTGAAAAGAAGGAAGCCTGTACAGAATAGAAAAATACTCCAAATGTTTGAAAAAAGGCACTAAAGTAAAACTGCAAAAAAATGTGATTAAGAAAATAACTTTATGTCCTGAACACAAAACATTATGTTTGGGGCAAACACAACACATTACTGAGTACCACTCCATATTTTTGTGCCTGCATCATGTTAAGGATATGCTTGTCATCGACAAAGACTAATTTGTTTTTTAGGATAAAAATAAATGGAATAGAACTAAACACAGGCAAAATCCTAAAGGAAAACCTGGTTCAGTCTACTTTCCAATAGATACTAGGAGACAAATTCACCTTTCAGCAGGACAATAACTTAAAACACATGGCCAAATATAGACTGGAGTAGCTTACCTGTCACGTATACTCCCTCTCCAGCCTCTAGGTCATCAGGCTGCTGATTATCCCGCACACCTGTCACCATCGTCAAGCGCACCAGCGCCTCATGACACTCACCTGGACTCCATCACCTCCTTGATTATCTTCCCTATTGTAAAGTTCTGCTTTTCTTTTCTTAGTCAACCTTGTGTTCTTTTTCTTTGTGTTCTGGAACGTAGCCCTGTCTTTCATTTTTGTTAATTGATTTCATGTGTTCGTTTCACACCTGGTCTCATCAGCTCCCTATTTAGTTCAGTTCTTTCTGTTTTTTTTATGGTTGTGAGGTATGTGTGTTTTTGACTGCCTACCTGTGTTTGACCATTGCCTGCGACCACGATTCCTGCCTTCTGCAAAGGCTTAATAAACATCTGCCGTGCTCTGCGCGTGAATCTACACCTTTTTCTCCCTGAGCATTCATTACAGAAAACAATACCCCACAACCATACAAACAGAAATAACTGAACTAAATAGGGAGCGGATGAGACCAGGTGTGAAACGAACACAGGTGAAATCAATGAACAAAAATGAAAGACAGGGCTACGTTCCAGAACACAATGAAACAGAACACAAGGTTGACTAAGAAAAGAAAAGCAGAACCCTACAATAGGGAAGATAATCAAGGAGGTGATGGAGTCCAGGTGAGTGTCATGAGGCGCTGGGGCGCTTGACGATGGTGACAGGTGTGCGGGATAATCAGCAGCCTGATTGGCTCAAACACATTAAGAAGGAAAGAAATTCCACAAATTAACTTTTAACAAGGTACACCTGTTACCTGGAATGCATTCCAGGTGACTACCTCATGAAGCTGGTTGAGAGAATGCTAAGCGTGTACAATGCTGTCATCAAGGCAAAGGGTGGCTACTTTGAAGAATCTCAAATAGAAAATATATTTTGATTTGTTTAACACTTTTTAGGTTACTACATGATTCCATATGTGTTATTTCATAGTTCTGATGTCTTCACTATTATTCTACAATGTAGAAAATAGTCAAAATAAAGGAAAACCCTTCAGTGAGTACTGTAGGTGTGTCCAAACTTTTGACTGGTACTGTAGTTGCGGCCAACAGGTTTGAATGAATCACCACTGTGACCTTTGTTTTTGGTGTCATTCAGCGCTGCTCCTCACTCTCCTCCATGTCAACAACACCATCACATTTTATCATTTCCAAGAGGCAGAATATAATTTCTTTACTTCACTTGATTTGAGCCTAAAACCTTTATAAAATCCCACACCATAACAAACAAACAGGGGAATCAAGACCAGGAAAGACACAAGGATAAGAATAGATTTGGTTTCTGCTGCTACAAACTTCCGCCAGTTACAGCAATAATCATTGCATAACCACTGAGGGTGTTGAATTGTTTCGATAAACAAAAAAAGAAATGGGACCAAATGCTTCAGCCCTTAAAAGCAAAAAAAATAGCTTAGTGAGTCAGTATGTGACATTGCATGTTGTGAAGTACACTGCAAGCCATCTCCTGGCTGTAAAATGTGTGGCCTATTAACCCCTAAAAGCTAAAAGTCTACGCCTGTGGGAGGGGGGGGGTTCTACTAAGCCAACATATGAAATAGTTTTAAGATGGTCCATACCATGGATCATTTAGCTATTAGATTTTTTATTTTAGGCCTGAATGTGTCTTTTACTGCTGTAGCCCATAGAAACACATTGAATAACACATTCATAAATGGCTAAACAGACAGTCAAAAAAGAAATCATAAAGAAGGTTTTTTAGTGTATGTTCATACTTCCATTCATTTTAGAAACCAGTACTGAGTTACATTGAGAAGCTTGTGGGTGTCGTAGAACAAAAGGAGAACACCATTGTGTTCGTGAGTGGCTCCCCTTTCCATAATGGATGCTATAGACAGAAGTTGTCAAATCGACGGTACCGACTTCAGACGAGTCCCGTGGGGCTTGTGGGCCAAACCGTTCAGACGCTGCAGACGTTTGTTTGTGAGAAGACCGATTTTCAGGACGCCTCTTAGTCTGCCAAACAGCACTGCAGCTCTGTCGCTTTCCACTGCAGATGTGGAAGGCCGACATAGGCGGATGTGCAGGATTGAACCTATCTCTAGCTTAAACAGACGGATTTTGATGGGGATTTTTGTATTATGTTTATTGATTGACGCATGGCTCCGTCAATCGACTATAGGGGGAAACTCATCCATTGCCAATAACCAATTAATAATACAAGCCTTACTTTAAATGTCAAGATGAGTTAATATGTTAAGTGTTTTCATGGCGCAGCAAGACTCGCAGGGAGAGAATATGATTCCCTAATGGCATTGATGACTCACTGTTTGTCAATGTTTACTATATGAAATGTGTTATCCTCTTGATATCTGTGTCTCTGTATGAAACACCCACGATTAGGAAGATGCGATGGCTGCCAAAACCATCACATCTTCCTTATCGTGGGTGTCTTATACAGAGACACAGATATCAAGAGGATAAGACATTTCTATATACACTGAGTATACCAAACATTAGGAACACCTTCCTAGCATTGAGTTGCACCCCCTTTTGCCCTCAGAACAGCCTCAATTCGTAGGGGCATGGACTCTACAGGGTGTCGAAAAAGTTCCTCAGGGATGCTGGTTCATGTTGATTCCAATGCTTCCCACAGTTGTGTCAAGTTGGATGGATGTCCTTTGGGTGGTGGACCATTCTTGACACACACGGGAAACTGTCAAGCAGCGTTGCAGTTCTTGACACAAACCAGAACCTTGACACCTAAAACCATACCCCGTTCAAAGGCACTTAAATATTTTGTCTTGCCTGTTCACCCTCTGAATGGCAAACATACACGATCCATGACTCAATTGTCTCAAGTTCTTTTTTAACCTGTCTCCTCCACGTCACCTACACTGACTGAAGTGGATTTAACAAGTAACATCAGTAAGGGATCATAGCTTTCACCTGGATTCACTTGGTCAGTCTATGTCATGGAAAGAGCAGGTGTTCTTAATGTTTTGTATACTCAGTATATACAGTACCAATCAAAAGTTTGGACACACCTACCTATTCAGGGGTTTTTCTATATATTTACTATTTTCTGCATTGTAGAATAATAGTGGAGATATCAAAACTGTGAAATAACACATATGGAATCATGTTGTAACCAAAACAGTGTTAAACAAATCAAAATATATTTTAGATTTTAGATTATTTAAAGTAGCATTTAATTTATTTAAAGTATTTAAAGTTTGCCTTGATGACAGCTTTGCACACTCTTGAATGATCAGGTGTCTAAACTTTTGACTGGTACTGTACATATACACACTAATATGGTGTGATTTGGATCCTATATCATTTATACTAGTTGTTTATTTCTTAAGTCAATAGTCATTTTCTTTCAGTTGCCTAACAAAATGTAATGAGAACAAAATGCACAACAGTCATTGAGATAAGCATCTGGAGTAGATTTTTTTGTCGGAAATGATACAACCCTTAAACAGTTCAGTGACTTTATAGACACGTTTCTATTAAATTATCTGAAATGACAATGAATCACTGCGCTATTTTCAAATGCCACACTGATGGTGTTACCCTTACTCTCTTTGTGATCTTAGATGCCTATACAATGTCAGAGGTGACTTATGTCTGGACCAGTAAGCCTGCCGACTCTGTGGTGGTGGAAGGAGAGAGCTCCCGTTTGAACCAGTACGACCTGCTCGGCCAAACAGTGGGCCAAGAAACCATCAAGTCCAGCACAGGTAAACTCAGGATATTACCGTGTTTTTTATCGCTTTGGTACTATTTCCACAAGTATGTGGTACATTTTCACAACTCTTAGTACAAAACTCCAAACTGGTCACGCTTGTAACGCAGCCAGTCTTTCATTCCAAACCTGTCATTGTGCATTCATTTGGATTGTAAACATCACCACACAACCATTGATTCAAAATATAGGTTCATTGTGAAATGTAATAAGAATATTGGTTTAATCCCCAAAACACCACATAATATCTTTTAAATTTGGTCGTTTTAACAACACGTTAATCCAATAGCAAACAATGCAAGATAGTACGTGTTTGAACTCATCCTTAGAAGTGTTGAAAGTAATATGCTACAGTACTGTAAATTACAGTAGATTTCACAGTTTTCACATACACTTAAATTACCCAACAAAACTTACAGAATATCTATATTTCCCATAATATCTATCCAATGTGTAATCAAAGGTGTGATTCAATGAAGACATCCTCTACAATTCATGCAAAAAATATATATATATTAATAAAAAATGTAATGAATCAAAATTAAACATAATGTTTAGCACGCATTCATTTGCATCAAGCCTGTCTTAAACATTTGGCCATAAATTCTCATCCACATCACAATGAATGTCCTCATTGTTCATGCACCCCGGGGAAAATAAATTTTTCCAGGCTAATCCAAGCTTGACATTGGTCTGCACAAACAAATGAGAGTATGGGGGCAGGTATAGGGTCACGAATTGGGGATGGGCCCGAAACCATGCCTGAACCACCTCTGCATGATGGAACCCGACATTGTCCCAGACAATGACATAGGTGACCCCCTTCACCGTGACAGACCTGCTTAATTCAATTGAGAAACTCAATGAGGTGTGCAGCGTTGTAGAATCCAAGTAATGGCCTACGTCCTACCACACCATCTTCAGAGATAGCGGCGCACATGGAGATGTTTCCCCCACGTTGTCCAGGCACTTGGATGATCGCTCGTTGGACGATGAGGTTCCACCCACGGCGTCAAGTTTTGGCCAGGTTGAAGCCCGCTTCATCAACAAAGATATACTTGTGATGGTTCACAGCAGCATCAAGCACCACCACCCTCTAAAAATATATTTTAGTTAGTTATTTTTACAGGATAGTTCCAATATGATATTGTGAAGTAGCATGTGCATTAATAGTAACAGTAATACAGTATATAGTGCTGTACCTGAACATACTCCGCCCACAGTTGTTTCACCCAGTCGTTGTTTCTCTCAAAAGGCACCAGGAAAATGTGTTTCATAGATACCTGGTGCCTCTTCAAAAGGCGGGAGATTGTTGGTGGGCTGATGGATGCCACATTGGCAAAGGTGTCATCGTTCTCCTCAATGGCCTGCTTTATTTCAGACAGCCGTATTTCATTCCTGGCCCTCACTATTTCCACCACTGCCCACTCCTGCTGCTCAGTCAGCACACGGCCATGTCCACCACTATGGGGTCTTCTGTCAATTCTGAGGGTAGAACAGAGTATACTGTCAATAGATCATACTGGAAGAACACTGTAATATGTTTTGTGAATTTACATGCATTACAATATGTAATTTACTGTAAATGTCATGGTAAAGCATAGTACATATCCTGCAGACTTAACAGTTTTCTTGGCGAAATGTTCTCATAATCAAATTGACGGTCGATCTTTTCGGATTGGGGTGAACTAAGCTGGCAGCCTTTGCCGTGGTAAGGCCTCTGTTTACAACATGGTCAACGACGATCTCCCGGACTTCGTTTGACACAACAGTTCCCTGTCCTCTGCCTCGCTCTCTCTGATGTCTACCTCTTTGATGGGGTCCATGCCCACCTCTTTGACCTCTTTGATGGGACCTATGCCCAACTCTGACAGGCCGCTTGTCCACAAGCTCTTTGATTTCTTCCTCTCCCTTGCCGTCTATCCTGCTCCATGTTGAAAGAAATTGCAAGTGTACACACACCGTTTTATGTGGTTACCACTATGTGAAATCAATTAGCAATAACGAGTAGTCATTAGGTATGGTTATCATGTAACATACATGTCATTTAGATGTTTATACTTTACAAACACATATTGTATGTCTGTAGTTCTCAAAATCCATATATAGTAGACAAACCAGTTTAAAATCTATAGGTTAACCAAACGGTTAAGTGATTAACCTGTACGCGCAGTTGTATTAAGTGACGGTCAAATGTATTTAAACAAATGACAAGAGAATCATATAAAAAGTATTGTGAGCATTGCATTGTGAAAGGCAATTACTTTATATGAAAGGTATTTTTAGATTAAACACTGATTAGGTTTGCTGAAAAAGTTACTGTGTGATGTTGTGTGTTGTACTTAGTGATTTGAAATGTGCCTAACGTTTTTTTTTCAATTGCCTTTTTTGCTAATCTGTTTTGAGTTTTGTACTGAGTTGTGAAATTTTACCACATACTTGTGAAAAGACTACCAAAGCGAAAAAAGAAAAGAAAAAACGGTATTTCACTTGGTTGTTCACTCAATTAGATAAGCACATGCTCCCCCTGCAGGCCTGGATCCCATCGCTGCCACCAAATGCAACAAAGTGAAAAGAAACGAAATCAGAGTATCTGTGAATGACAGTGGGCATGTATAGGAATTTATTCAACATCACTTTGTAATTGGCCAACGTTTAGTGCTTGTCACTGCTGGCTGCATATGTTTGTTCAGTGGTTCTCAACCCGTTTTGGTTACTAAATCCCCCAATTACATCTCACTCATCCCAAAGAACCCCCTCTTTTGCAACCAAGGACTAGGCCTAGATTGTTATGAAATCCTCCAAAGACCCCACTGTGGATAGGCCAAGTCTCCCCAAGAGTACAAGAAACCCAGGTTTTGAAACACTATTAGTTGACCCAACCTGTGGATAACAGAGGCTGAAAGAATGTTCAGTCCCTGTCCTATCATACTGAAACAGTCCTCTCATGTCTGATGAGCTTATTTGTAAAAGCTGCGACTAGTCTGACTAGGGAACCAACTGCACAAAACAACCGATTCTGCTTTGACTGTTGAAACAAAGAGACTCTCCACTTTACTTTGGACCAATCGGACTACAAAGGCTTCGGAGACACAGGTGCGCAGCCTCCTACGGGAGGCAAGAGGGGAACACTCCTGTTCTACTCTGTCGGTTGGAGAGGAAGCAGAAGCACAGCTATAGGAGCTGCCATTCACTCAGACACACAGGGGAGCTCCGTTCTGAAAGGAGGGCCGCCTCCTTATTCCTGAGCTGTACTGCTGCTGCTGGTCTTATGTTGGAGCCATCGTAAGACACAAGAGAAGCCTTGTCTCACAAAAGTGCACCAGAGCGATAAATGGGGAAGAAATGCTGTGTTCTGGGCTGTGAAACAAACACACAGTAAAAAAGGGAAGGAAAAGTCTGTGTATAGGAACAGATGGAAAAAAAGCTGTCAAGAAAGGGGTTGGAGGGGAGTCCTTAGCGTAAGGAGAGGCATCCGACAGTCACACATACACTCCACCAAGAGACAGACAGGCTCGTTTTAGCTGTATGGCGAACAGGTTGTTGGTCAGTATTGAGCATTGTGACCTTTCGAAATGCAGTTTTTCATCTGATTTTAGGGGTTTTACAAAATATGTGTAATACTGAGGGAAAGCAGAAGGCACTGTGGAATGATATATATTTTTTTATTACATTACATTTCTTGACTGAGCTCCACCATTGAAATAAAAGCAAAATATACTAGGGAGATGTTGGCTGCTTTGAATAATGCCAAAAGCTCCTAGGAAAATACAGAATAATAGTTATTTATAGCCACAGAGAAGCCAGAGAGAAACCTCAGAGAAGCCAGAGAGAAACCTCAGAGAAACCTCAGAGAAATCCAGGATGCGCTCCAGCTATGTGGCATGGATTGTCTTGTCACCATGACTTTGGCAGCAAAGCGGATCAATACGGTGGCCAATGTAGTGATCGTCAATGATTAGTATCTGCCCCCCTCTGCATGTCTCCGCATGCGTCTCTGGGGAGCACTCTCGTCACACAAGTCACTACATGTTTGAAACACTCTTGAGGATCTTCATGACCAGGTCAGTCTGGTTCTATGCAGCGTGGATCTATTCTCCTCCTCCTTCCTTCCCTTCTTCTTCTTCTTCCCCTCCACTTAGACATCACACACTCCCGGGTTTAGTGCCACTATCCATTACTACCCATAAGTTTACATTCCAACGATGTAGAGAAAATTACTGTTGGATGTTTTAACATACAATGGGAATTTCTAGTCTGTTCTCATTGAGGAGAAAGCCCTACGATCTCAACTAAATGATTCAGTCATATGCCACTGGTCTGAAAGTGCAGTGCTTAAAAGATTGAATTCCTGGGCTTAAGTGCCACTAAGAGCGTTGTCCAAGTGAAATACGGAGGAGCCCCCGTCACTGAATCCCTTCGTTTTACTATCCCCTACATATTTGCTGATTGTGTTTAAATGAATCATTCATTAGTGCCGTGTCAGTGTCTAGTCTACCGTTGCGGTAAACTAGGTCGTTTGGCACGACTAACTGTACTCTGAGGCTTGAGTGTGAGGGACACCTTGCATCGGGCCACAAACATAACAGCTAAATTGTTTTATAAAATCATTTAATTTTGTTGTATTTTTACATTGAGTCACAGAGAGGACACGGGGTGTTTTCCAAAGCGAATGAGTCGACCGGAAATGACAAAATAACTTAGTTAATATTTGTACATTTGAATGAATTCATGAAAATGTGAATCTCAAGTGGAGGCGTGCTGGCGTCATCAGTGCCGACAGGAGGCTGAAGCTGTCTAGAACCAGGCTCTCCATCTCCATTTCCTCCAACAGAGGGCTATGTCAGCGCTGCCCTATGTCTCCTGCCTCATTCTGTAATGAGAGTGTATTGCTCATCTGCAGGGAAGGCATCCTTCCCCTGGTCTACTCCATTCCCCATCAAATGTGGCTGACTTAACAAGCTATAGGGGAAGGCAGGCTAGCCAACTCCCATCTGCTGCTTTAGAACAATGCAAGTCCCTCACCACCACCGTCTCCAGGACACCACCGGGTTTGGAGGGTGAGATTAGTATCTTCAGTATTTCCCATTCTTGGTGGCCCAGGATCTTAGTATCCGGCTGTTGATATCCTCCCCAAGCTGACGCCAGGTAGTGAAGTCCACACACCTCCACCCGCCCCCGTTGGGCAGAAGAGCAACAGCCCAATCTGTGGTCTTCATCTTCAGCCAGGGGTGAAGGGTGAGATCCATGTCTCTGGCACTGCCAACCCTGGCCGTACATACCTCCATCCACCTCTGAGGACATTGCTTTTGAAGATGCAGATTTTGAGTGATAGGCTGATGTTCTTAGCTCTCCATACTGGTCTTAACATGGTGGTCACGTCGCTCAGGGAATTGCCGTCCTCGGTCATCTTTCTCCCAAGACAAATGAACTCATCCACCTCTTCCACAGCAGGGTTGTTGATGTTGGTTTTTGGTGATCACCATAATGTTTTTTTTGTCTTTTTGAATGTTGATGTTGAGTCCTGCCATTCGTGCGGTCTGCCAACTTCTGAGTTTTTTTGCCTGCACGTCCCGATGTCAACTTGCAAGAATAGCGAGATCACCTGCGTAGGCCAGATCCTCAAGCACTTAGTCAAGTGTCCATATGATCCCATGTTCTCCACCTGTTGTGGAAAGCGTTAAGCCTCCCTCTAAATGGGTGTAAAGCAGGCAATACTGTAAGTGCTCTTGAATAACAGGGATACCAAATATTTTGCGAATAGCCAGAAACAAAAATCACGCTTTCCTTCTGCCAAGTGGCAGTATCAAGGCCTTTATTGCAGAATCACAACAAATGAGATATATTTCTCTGTTCTGTTGCCATGGGTAACACACATCTTTCTCTACTCATCTCTAATCTTGGGCTCTTTTTTTAGATATTCTCCCGTTACGAGTCGTGCATGCTGTTGCGTCATTGCCATTATTTAATGTCCTCGGATGCGCTTTAGTTTTCAGATGCGGTTATACAGTTACCATGTGCAATGCTCAATTCAATTGGCCTTGTTTGAAATTTGAAAAGTACACAATTTTTCTAACATTGCATATCACACCCAAAGTATCCACATCCATATTATTATGAATTCGCAGTGAAAAAACAAATATAATTGTACGTGAATGAATATGGCTACCCTTTAAAGAGTGGTACTCTAGTTTGGGCAGTATAAGTTAATAAAGCACTATTTCTCTCTACAGGCGAATACACTGTCATGACGGCACATTTTCATTTGAAGCGGAAGATTGGTTACTTTGTGATACAGACCTATCTACCATGCATCATGACTGTCATCCTCTCCCAAGTGTCTTTCTGGCTGAACAGAGAGTCCGTGCCAGCTAGGACTGTGTTTGGTGAGTATGGGGCCACCTATCCTGCTTTGATGTCAAAGGGAGATATGCACAAAAGTTTGAGAGCATTTGTGCGTAACCCTTTTGCTCTATCGATATCTCTCCTGCTTTCTCCCACCATTTTTTTTTGTTACTTACCCAAGCATTGGTCCTCTTTTTACCCTGTCTCACTACTCACTATATCTCTTTATCTCCTCCTCCCTGTTTCATTTTGGCTTGGTCCTGCGTTGGTGACGTAGTAGTGGCAAGTTATCATGTCATGCAGACCGCCTAATTGCAGTTCAGTGTTGCTCCGTGGTGCCAGGAGCCTTGAAGATGTGCCCTGTGTGTCCGTTTGCCTGTTTTCCGACCCACTCTGCGGTCTAGCTGTTTTGTATTACTGTGTAATGAATGAGCACCACTTGTTCCAATGTGATCCTGTGCGACCGCCTGAAAAGCCAAGTGACTGTTTGTTCTGCCATAGCAAGGTAATTGAATTTAGTGCTAGGGGCCAAGAGGAGGGCTAGCTTAATAGTGTGATCAGAACTTAGCCCGTTTACCAAAAGCAGGGAGTTGTTTGGTAGCCAATGCCAGACCTCAGCAAAAATAGGCGTTTTTATTTATCTGACTTTCATTTATCTGCATGTCCAGCCCTTATATTTAGCCTCACAATGAAGTGTTTTACCATTTTCTTTTCAGGACAACCAGGGATACAGGTAGAACACAAAACAATTTGACATAAACAGTTGCATTCATGAGTTTAATTGACAAATGTCAATAAAAAAAAATAAGGCCTGCCAAAGCAAAAACCTGATTAAAATGAATTTATATGAATTCTCTAAGTACAGAAATTGTTTGATCAGTGGGAAATGAATATTCAACTTGTCAGTGACAACTGTGTGACAGCAACTATGTGAGTTTATTACAGTAGTATAGACACTTTATCTCGGGATTTCCTATGATCTTCTATGTAGAAAAACACCTGACCTTCTAATGACTCGTGTAGCTTGTGAGCTTCATGGAGCAAAACATGTCACAAGTGGGTGTTCCTGAGAGTCTCAGCTTTCAATAGTTTGAAGCTCAAACCATTCTGATGCTACAGACGATTTTGTTAAAAAAAGACCCGGCTCCTTCGGAATCCGCCCTCGTCTCACAAACACCGCTCAAGTTCAGCTCCACGTTAATCAGAAGAAATAGACAAGTCCAATGGTGCAACACAGAATGTAGGTCAAATACAACGTTTAAAAGGGGTTAGAAGTCCTAAATCACGCTGGCGCAACGGCGGGGCTCATTGGGTTAATATTCCCCCATGGACTACATAGACTGCAAAAATATGCTCTATACACATGGGCAGACATTGATTGACGCATTTTATTTGGTCATTTTAAAACATGTACAGCAGAGTGCTATCACTGCAGAGATGATTACCATTCGCACATGATAAACACAATATATTATATAAAGAATAAGCACATTACACTATAAAGTCGGCAACTTCTGGTGTGAATAACCTTTCTGAATGAATCATGTAAACAGAGCAAGCAACTTTTGACTGAAGATGGCAGTTAAAAATGTACCCTGGAGCTGTATGACTCTAAAGGCCACATAACTCCAACTAGTGAAAGAATTGGTTCATTTTAGCAGTTACTGTATGATAAGTATCATGTTTTCTGCTTAATACAAATGATACATACAAATAATTTAGGTTTTGTGATAATTACCTTTTACAAGTTACCTTTTTTTTTATCCCGTTTATGGTGGAATGTCTGTTCCAGGCTTTACTGGTAGATTGGTTTGGTAATACTGAAGGGAGGCTGTGTTAGCCTGGCATACACTTTTGAGGGTGTTAGTACTGTATGTTAGTGTGTATGCAGCACTGCCAACAACCATCCTGATGTGTTCACGGTAGAATGGGACATAGTTGTGTAACCAGCTTTAAAGGATCAGGACATTTCTAGATAGGATTGGGTTTGCTCTGAATAGGGGGAGTCGGTTGGTTTATTATTCTCCGTGTCCCTTTAAGGCTCCTCATATTTCAGTGCCACAGATACTACAACCTCGGCGAAGTGGGCAGCGAATTCATGTCTTTTCTGCAGATAAGAAAAAAAATTGGTTCAAGAAATGTAAGCGTTTATTCTCAACCTTAGTTCTAAAAATACAATTTGAGTGAATACAGGCTCATCTCTTATTTGCAGAAACAATGTTTTTACTTCATGGTTGATGTAAATGGCATCCAGACACTTTTTTTAACGATTTCACTTCACCCCATCCACCGATTTAGTTTTCATCCTCATTGTACAGTACGGGGGATCTGAAAAAGCTTGAACAAACGCTCCAAAAACGCCCAAATACGTATTTTTAGAAATGGAAAAGCTCTCAGTATAGTAATGCAGGTCTTTAGATGTTGTACACGTGAAATGTGACCGACCATCTTCTGTAGAAACATTTCAAATTGTGTTTTTTAATTTGGATAAAAGTAGAGACTTTTAGAGCTACAAAATGGAATATCGTACTCTTACAGTTGACGAACAATGTGAAAGTAATTTTGCTTTGAAAGTAGATAAACTTGTAAACTCACTTTTGAGAAAATGGCCTTGAATGTTTTGGTACAACTATTGAATAACTATTCATTGTCTACACCCATTCAGCATTGTTCACACCCTCTTAAGCTTTAGCCCCACCCATCTCTTAACAGCACCCAAGTTAACTTGCTAGTTGCTTCCAGACATCTAAGTGAGAGAGAACAACTCACTGAACATTACTCACCCTAGCAGAGCTGGTTGGGCTGTTATGTTATCCAGAGCAATGGTGACTACAACTGTGCTGTCAGATTGACCGTTTGTAAATTCAGAGCGTTTCGCATTCAGAGCGCACACTGGACGCTCTGGCCGATGATTAGGGTTGATCCGAACTTTGATGCGGCAGTCAAGCACCCAAGCTAACTGGCTAACATTGGCTAGCTTGCTAGCTACTTCCAGACACATACTGAGAGAACACCCCACTCTGACCATTTTACTCGCCCTAGCAGAGCTGGTTAGGCTGTTTTCATGTTATCCAGAGCGTTGGTGACTGTAACTGTGCTGCTGGCAACAATTTAATTATGCTTTCTGCCAACGTTTACTGATATCGGCCATATTCAAAGGGTGTTGAGCATTTGTAAATTCATCAGTTATTCTGCGCTCTCTGGCACACTCAGACGAGAGTGCTCTGAAATTGGAGTAGATGGCCAGGCTGAATTTACGAATGCACCCAAAATGGTTACTTGCATAGTCTTTTGTTAAGGAATCTAGCTAGCTAGCTAGCTAGCTATGTAAACAATGAAGCATAATCCCAACTCATGACGTTACCACCCTGCATGACATCTAGAATCGGCTTCCTGTTTCGCAACAAAGCATCCTTCACTCATTCTGCCAAACATACCCACGTAAAATTGACTATCTTACCGATCCTTGACTTCGGCGATGTCATTTACAAAATAGCCTCCAACACTCTACTCAGCAAATTGGATGCAGTCTATCACAGTGCCATCCGTTTTGTCACCAAAGACCCATATACTACCCACCATTGTGACCTGTATGCTCTCGTTGGCTGGCCCTCGCTTCATATTCGTCGACAAACCCACTGACTCCAGGTCATCGATAAGTCTTTGCTAGGTAAAGCCCCGCCTTATCTCAGCTCACTGGTCACCATAGCAGCACCCACGCGTAGCACGCGCTCCAGCAGGTATATTTCACTGGTCACCCCCAAAGCCAAATCCTCATTTGGCTGCCTTTCCTTCCAGTTCTCTGCTGCCAATGACTGGAACGAATTGCAAAAATCACTGAAGCTGGAGGTTCATATCTCCCTCACTAACTTTAAGCACCAGCTGTCAAAGCAGCCCACAGATCACTGCACCTGTACATAGCCCATCTGTAAATAGCCCATCCAACTACCTCATCCCCATACTGTTTTTTTTTTGTTGCTCCGTTGCACCCCAGTATCTCTACTTGCACATTCATCTTCTGCACATCTATCACTCCAGTGTTTAATTGCTAAATTGTAATTATTTCACCACTATGGCCTATTTATTGCCTTACCTCCCTTATGTTACCTCATTTGCACACACTGTATATAGACTTTTTTTCTATTGAATTATTGACTGTATGTTTGTTTATTCCATGTGTAACTCTGTGTTGTTGTTTGTGTCACAATGCTTTGCTTTATCTTGGCCAGGTTGCAGTTGTAAATGAGAACTTGTTCTCAACTAGCCTACCTGGTTAAATAAAGGTGAAATTAAAAATAAAAATGAATCTACAGGGAGCTATCCAACCAGGTTCAATGTTAGCTAGCTAAGCAAATGGCTCTGAGATATGAATAATAAGGTCATACATGTAATGTTAGCTAGCGAGCCAGCCAGCTAACTTTAGCTAGCTAACTAGGTAAACAATGAACCATAATGACAACTCATGACATTACTACCCTGCATGAATCTGCAGGTAGCTAACCAACCAGGTTCAATGTTAGCTTGCTAACATTAGGCTATAGCTAGCCAAGCAAATGGCTGTTTCTGTCAAAATAAGAAACATGTCATATCTGAAAATGTAGCTTACATCATTCATGGTTGGACGTGTCTCCTGTCGGATGACATGGTTGCCCTTCGTTTGAAGATGTAATCCGGAGACAGGTGGTTTCTCCATCTCCTTCTCGATAAAACTGTCCTCCAGAAATTGGAGATCAACACTTATGCAGTTTTAATACACGTTAGACAGGATTACCTAGGCATACTGACCAGCTCAAATAGACAGAAGCGGGCTATATGGCAGACCAATCCCAACTCATCTCTCGGCATGTCCAGCCCACTCATTTTCTCAGCCAATCATGGCTAGCGGGAAGGTTGTTGGCTTTTTCTTTGGCTAAACCAATGAGGCTCGTAATTAAAAATGTGTATTCGTATTTACAGATAGCATACAAGTTTGTTATTAAGGCACATGAAAGTTCACATGTTCGAGGAGGCATTTCTGCCAAAAAAAACATTTTGATAAAAAATTAAAGTTTACATTCAAACGGTTCCCCTTTGAAGCAGTGACTCACGACATACGCCTAGTTTCCTGAAACAGGTCACAAATTGTGTCATTCGGAACCATATCTGCAACATTATATTCAATTTTGTTGCGACTCGAATATGTACCTAAATTTACATATCAGCCAGGACGCACACTGGCTAACTAGTGAGGGAAACACAGGAGCTGGAGATCGCCCAGCATGCTCTGCTCCACAGAGCTACAGCTCTGATATGATGTACTTCGATCTATTCTACAACACTGTGATAACTACTATTTCTCCACAGTCTTTTGTACAAGATGTCACATAAAATAGTAACACTGTATATTAAGTCGCCATTATACCATGTTATTACTATACGCCTACTCTTCTTTGCTAACCAGAATGTAATTACTTGGCTGTACATGGTATCTGTAGATAAGGTATTTAAAATGATTGAATGATAATCAAAGGGAACTGACCAAACTGAAACTGTTTGCTGTTCCCCTAGGTGTAACCACTGTGCTGACAATGACCACCCTGAGTATAAGTGCTCGTAACTCCCTCCCCAAGGTGGCCTACGCCACAGCCATGGACTGGTTCATCGCTGTCTGCTACGCCTTTGTCTTCTCCGCCCTCATCGAGTTTGCCACCGTCAACTACTTCACAAAGCGCGGCTGGGCCTGGGACGGGAAGAGCATTGTGAATGACAAGGTAACGGAAGCATATCCCCCTCCGATTGCCTGACATGCAGCATGTTCAGAGAGAATCCATAGTGATCTTTTTGTTTTGATGGGGCCAACCCATTTCCATATGATTTCCAACCAGAGGGCCTCAGAATGTGCTGTTTTTGCATCAGCATTCAGGTCGTTCCGTGTGCGACAGCCACGGGGAATACTGGAGCTCGAAGACCATGTGCATATGAATGGATTTACGTAATGAATGTATAAACACACATATAGTTGCCTACAACCATACAGATCAGAGAAAACAATAAGGCGAAACAAACACAGAAGGTCACAGGCTTTTTTTAACTTTATGTTCAGGGAGGGAGAGTAAATTGGGACCCCATGAAGCATAGCCAGGATAAATGGGTTGAGATTACAGAAAATAACATATGGAGAGGGAAACTGTGAAAGAGTCATACAGTGAAAAAGACTATCTGTGTGGGAAGATCAGTTTGAAGTGAATCAGACTTTGTGGGGGTAATAAACATTTGCTGTGACACACTTTGCATCAGTTCATTAGTTAGACACCACAAATAAACTAAAAAGTGAAGTGGAACGGTTGGGGCTTAGTTTGAATACATCCCTCAGAATGTCCGTATTCATCTTTAAAAAAGCAGATATATTTAAATATACTGGATATTTCAGTGCTCATTCAAAGTAATAAAAGTAAATACCATATAATACTTTTGATCAGATAATCCCTAACCATTTACCGTTAACCTACAGTATGACAGCTGAATTGAATGGGAAATTACAGTGGCTAGGTCGGTAGAATGGAAAGCAGCATTTCGTGAGTAATTCACAACTGGGCACAGACGTCAATTCAACTTCTATTCCACGTTGGTTCAATGTAATTTCACTGAAATGTCGTGGAAACAACGTTGATTTGCTCAGTGGGTCCTCACGAAACCTAAACAAAAAAAATCACCCGATTTTGAGATTTTCACGAAATGTAATGAATAAAAGAGTCCTTCAGAGGAAGGATTGTTGACATATATTGGACATTTGTATCTAAAAGCATAATTGAAAAATGATTATCAAAGTTGGCATATTTACCCAGGCCTGCTTTAAGACTCCATAGGTGCTACAAAGCATATTATGTGTAATATGAGTAGTATTTTGATTTCAATAACTTTTGTTTTATATTCATGTAGGAATATTGAAAAAGATAAACATGAATTTTGAAAATATACAAATGTTGATTTGTCAATTGTTTCTGTCCCAACAAAAAAAACATTTTGGTGACCAAAAGTTGTCTGTTCTTTCGAGCAATCTATTGCTCAACATTTTTAAACGTGTATTTTTCCATATATAGACACACCCTGTGTTTTAACAAAATTAGCTAAATGCATTGAGCTTGTCTGATGCTTTAAGCTTACAGTTTGATGCCTCAGGAAGGCGCAAGAGATCTAGATAACCATAAAAAATGTATTTAAAAAATAACCTGACCCAACTCTTCGCCTCCCTCTCGTGCTGGCTTTCGCAGATTCTGCCATTAATCTCCTGAAGTTTCCGGTAATAGGCTACCTGAGGAGTTCGCAGCCTTTCTCATGTGGAATGGCAATTTATCTTACCATTTATTTAAAAAAAATTATTGTACTTTTACCCCTTTTTTCCCCTAATTGGTAGTTCGTCTTGTCCAATCACTGAAATTTCCCTTGCGTAAAAACAGATGTTGTATGCTTGCTGTTTGAGGTGAAGAAAACATTACTTTGAGAACCTCCACAGGTCATTAGTGGTGGTGCGTTAAGCCAATCAGACATACTACCAGATCCCCAAATGAACACATTTATATGTCTACATTTGCGAGCAGGCCAGGTAGCCTATAGGTCTACCTCTATGCATGTGTGTCCTTACTCAACATTGACAGGAGCGCTCCAAACTAAAGACAATGACTAAATTGACAGAACTCGTAAATGGAATTAAATAAACTAAAACTTGTTTTTCACAACTGTAGTATAGGTTGTGCACTCTGCAAACAATGTGTGCACTCAGACAATGAGAACAGGAAAACTGGAATAATAATATTGAATGTATTAAAATAAATAACCGTAACCAAAGTAACAAACATTGTACATTAGAAATGATAGGAATTAATGGTAAATGTACTACTGGTGATATATGTAATGGGAAATTGATATACACTAACAATCAAACACAAACAATTCACACAATTAAGTTATAAAACAGTGAATGTGCACAAATTGTCAGGAGACAGTGGATTCTGGAGAGAGAAGTGCGTTGTGCATCTGGGTGCACGGTCAATCCGACGTCTGCATTGGCCATGCAGCATTTATGGTGATATGGCCTCAGCAGAAGTCAGGGCATTCATACTCCTTGAGCTTCGTGGAGCAGTGCAGGGCTGTTGTCAAGGAAGTGAGTTTGTGTTTATACAGGATGTACCGCCTCCACCTAACGTCAAACAATCATACAGAGCCCTCCGCATTGTTACAACATTTGGGAGGCACATGGCGATGAGGTACAGAGGTTGATTTGGCAATTGCGTCACACCCTCCATATGGAGCCTGCGACCACATTTTAGAATCAGGCATAAATTGGCTTTTAGTCTACCCCTCAGCAATGAATTAGTTTACTGAGATGGGCGCAAATATATATTTTTTTGTTACTGCTCGACTAAAACAATCTTTGTTGACCAACAGCCTAATGACCAAACAATCGACCAGTCGACTAATTGGGGTCAGCCCTAAACAATTTAATTGATTTTACTGAGTTACAGTTCATATGAGGAAATCAGTCAATTGAAATGAATTCATTAGGGCCTAATCTATGGATTTCACGATTGGGAATACAGATATGTGTCAGGCTTGTGCGTACTTGCGGTGAAGTCAGGTGCAGGAGAGCAGAGAATTGTGAACAGGGGCACACTTTATTTCGTCAGGAGAGAGATACAGACGGACGCAGCTGCGTCAAAAACCTCAGGCCAACAAGGCAAAGAGTAAAACGCGCAAAACAGTCACAAAACATCAAATGTATAGCAATACGTGTAATAACACGGAAAACCGAACGCTAGCCTAGTGCGTACAAAAACACGTAACACACAAACTATTTCAGACAAAGACATGAGGGGGAACAGAGGAATAAATACATGTAGTGTGATTGGGAATGAAAACCAGGTGTGCAGGGAACAAGACAAAACAAATGGCTAACTGAAAAATGGAGTGGCAATGGCTAGAAAGCCGGTGACGTTGACCGCCGAACGCCGCCCGAACAAGGAGAGGAGCCGACTTCGGCAGAAGTCGTGACAGTACCCCCCTCCCCCCTGAGCCGCGCGCTGACACCGGCCTCGGGGACGACCTGGAGGTCGAGGCACAGGGCGATCCGGCCGGCGACAGTGGAACTCCCGTAGAAGTTCAGGGTCCAACACATCCGCCACCGGAACCCAGCGCCTCTCCTCCGGACCGTACCCCTCCCACTCCACGGGGTACTGAAGGCCCCCTGCCCGACGCCTTGAGTCTAGGATGGAACGGACGGAGTACGCTGGGGCCCCCTCGATGTCCAGAGGAGGCGGAGGAACCTCCAGCACCTTAGACTCCTGGAGTGGACCAACCACCACCGGCCTGAGGAGAGACACATGGAACGAGGGGTTAATATGGTCATCAGGGGGAAGCTGTAAACTGTAACATACCTCGTTCACTCTCCTCAGGACTTTGAATGGCCCCACAAACCGCGGACGCAGCTTCCGGCAGGGCAGGCGGAGGGGCAGGTTTCGGGTCGAGAGCCAGACCCGGTCCCCCGCCTCACTGCAGTGACGGTACGCGCTGGTCTTTTGGCGCAGCGCGGCCCGCTGAAGGTGACCATGGGTGGCTTTCCATGTCTCCTCCAAGCGCCTGAACCAATCGTCCACCGCAGGAGCCTCGATCTGACTCTGATGCCACGGTGCCAGAACTGGCTGGTACCGCAATACAGACTGAAAGGGGGAGAGGTTAGTGGAAGAGTGGCGGAGTGAGGGCACGAACGCCACCCACTCCCCCGGCCGGTCCTGGCAATAGGACTGCAGAAACCTGCCCACATCCTGGTTCGCTCTCTCCACCTGCCCATTACTCTTGGGGTGAAAACCCGAGGTGAGGCTGATCGAGACCCCCAGACGTTCCATGAACGCCCTCCAGTCTCTCGACGTGAACTGGGGACCTCGATCAGACACTATATCCTCAGGCACCCCGTAGTGCCGGAAGACGTTTGTAAACAGGGCCTCCGCGGTTTGTAGGGCTGTAGGGAGACCGGGCAGAGGGAGGAGACAACAGGACTTAGAAAAACTATCCACAACGACCAGGATTGTGGTGTTTCCCTGTGAAGGAGGAAGATCCATCAGGAAATCCACCGACAGGTGTGACCAAGGCCGTTGTGGAATGGGTAAGGGATGTAGCTTACCCTTGGGCAGGTGCCTGGGAGCCTTACACTGGGCGCACACCTAGCAGGAGGAAACATAAACCCTCACGTCCTTAGCCAAGGTGGGCCACCAGTACTTCCCAGTTAGACAGCGCACCGTCCGACCGATCCCCGGATGACCAGAGGAGGGAGATGTGTGGGCCCAATAGATCAACTGGTCACGGACAGCAGACGGAATGTACCGACGCCCGACGGGACACTGGAGTGGAGCGGGCTCTGTACGCAACGCCTGCTCAATGTCCGGGCCCAGCTCCCACGCGACCGGCGCTACCAGGCAGGAGGCTGGGAGAATGGGAGTCTGATCCATGGGCCGCTCCTCTGTGTCATACAGCCAGGACAGTGCATCTGCCTTCACATTCTGGGAAACTGGTCTGTAGTACAAAAAAGAACATGGCCCACCTTGCCTGACGAGGATTCAGTCTCCTCGCTGCCCGGATGTACTCCAGGTTGTGGTGGTCAGTCCAGATGAGGAAAGGGCGTTTAGCCCCCTCAAGCCAATGTCTCCACGCCTTCAAAGCCTTAACCACAGCCAACAGCTCCCGGTCCCCCATATCATAGTTCCGCTCTGCCGGGCTGAGCTTCTTCGAGAAGAAAGCACAGGGGCGGATCTTTGGTGGCGTGCTCGAGCGCTGAGAGAGCACGGCTCCAATCCCAGCATCGGACGCACCCATCTCCACTATGAATGCCAAAGAGGGATCCGGATGGGCCAGCACAGGAGCCGAGGTAAACAGAGCTCTTAGGTGCCCAAAAGCCCTGTCCGCCTCAACCGACCACTGCAGACGTACTGGACCCCCCTTCAGCAGTGAGGTAATGGGAGCAGCCACCTGGCCAAAACTCCGGATAAATCTCCGGTAGTAATTGGCAAACCCTAAAAATCGCTGCACCTCCTTAACCGTGGTGGGAGTCGGCCAATTACGCACGGCTGCAATGCGGTCACTCTCCATCTCCACCCCTGATGTGGAAATGCGATACCCTAGGAATGAGACGGCCTGCTGAAAGAACAGGCATTTCTCAGCCTTGACGTACAGGTCATGCTCCAACAGTCGTCCAAGTACCTTGCGCACCAAGGAAACATGTTCGGCACGTGTAGCGGAGTATATCAGAATGTCATCAATATACACCACTACACCCTGCCCGTGCAGGTCCCTGAAAATCTCGTCTACAAAGGATTGGAAGACTGATGGAGCATTCATCAACCCGTACGGCATGATGAGGTACTCAACGCCGTCATCATGCCTGAGGTGATACTAAACGCCGTCTTCCACTCGTCTTCCACTCGTCTCCCTCCCGGATACGCACCAGATTGTACGCACTCCTGAGATCCAGTTTAGTGAAGAAGCGCGCCCCGTGCATTGATTCAATCGCCGTGGCGATAAGAGGTAGCGGTTAACTGTACCTCACCGTGATTTGATTGAGACCTCGATAGTCAATGCACGGGCGCAGACCTCCATCCTTCTTCTTCACAAAAAATAAACTCGAGGAGGCGGGTGAAGTGGAGGACCGAATGTACCCCTGACGCAGGGATTCAGAGACATATGTCTCCATAGCCGCCGTCTCCGCTTGCGACAGGGGATACACGTGACTCTTGGGAAGTGCAGCGTCTACCAAGAGATTTATTGCACAATCCCCCCGTTGATGGGGTGGTAATTGAGTCGCCTTCTTTTTACAGAAAGCGAAAGCCAAATCTGCATTATTCTGGGGGGATGCGCACGGTGGAGACCTGGTCTGGACTTTCCACCATGGTAGCACCAACGGAAACCCCTACACACCTCCCCGAGCACTCAGGAAAGGCCTAGTACCACGGGAAACGCAGGAGAGTCAATGAGAAAGAGACTGATTCTCTCCTCGTGACCCCCTTGCGTCTCCATGGCCAGGGAGATGGTGGCTTCCCTGATTAGCCTGGACCCTAATGGTCCACTATCCAGAGCGTGAACCGGGAAAGGTCTAACCACAGGAATAATGGGGATCCCTAAACTAAGGGCTAACGCTCTGTCGATAAAATTCCCAGCTGCGCCTGTATCGACGAGCGCCTTATGCTGGGAATGCCGGGAGAACTCAGGGAAACAAACAGGTACAAACAGGTGGACAACAGAGGACTCTGGATGAGAGTGGTGCAGACTCACCTGGGGTGACACCAGAGTGCCCTGCCTGCTGCCTCGAATCCGAGAGGGACCAACCCGGCACCGACTGGCAGTGTGCCCTCTGCGGCCACAGATGGTGCACGTGAAGGCCCCTCCTCCAGCCTTCCTACGCGCAGCCTCTCCCAGCTCCATGGGCACCGGAGCGGGAGTGCTGGAAGATGGAACTGACAGAGCCCCCTCTGGACGTCCACGGGTGACCTGCAGGTTATCCAACCGGATGGACAGATCACCCAGTTGGTCAAAGATGATGGTGGCATCCCTGCAGGCCAACTCCCGTCGGACATCCTCGCACAGGCTGCATCGATAGTGGTCGATGAGGGCCCTTTTCGTTTCATCCTGGTCCGGCGGCCAAGGTCCGGAATTCCAGCGCGAACACCTGTGCGCTCCTCGTCCCCTGCCTCAAATGGAAGAGCCGTTCCCCCGCCGCTCTTCCTTCGGGCGGATGGTCAAAGATGGCCCGGGAAGCGGCGGGTGAACTCCTCGAAGTGGTCCAACGCCGTGTCTCCTTCTCCCCATATGGCGTTTGCCCACTCCAGAGCTCTCCCTGAGAGGCATGAGACGAGGGCGGACACTCTCTCCCTTCCCGAACGGTGGCCAGGTATAAGTCCAGTTGTAAAAGGAACCCCTTGCACTATGCTGCCGTCCAATCATACTCCCTGGAAAGGGAGAGATGCATCCCACTGGAACTGGATCCGGACGGGACGGGTAGAGGTAACCCCGGTTGCGCTGGTCGAGGCGGTCGAGACTTCCTGTCTCTCCCAGCAGTCCATGGTCTGGACAACGTGATCCATCATGGCACCGAGATGATGCAGCATTGCCACGTGCTCCTCGACTCCTCTGACCGGGGTACCTGCTCCTGCTGACTCCATGGTGGGTGTGAAATTCTTGGGCTTGTGCGTACTTGTGGTGAAGTCAGGTGCAGGAGAGCAGAGAATTGTGAACAGGGGCACACTTTATTTCGGCAGGAGAGAGATACAGACGGACGCAGCTGCGTCAAAAACCTCCAGCCATCAAGGCAAAGTGTAAAACACGCAAAACAGTCACAAAACATCAAATGTATAGCAATACAAACAAGCTTTGTGTAATAACACGGAAAACCGAACGCTAGCCTAGTGCGTACAAAAACACGTAACACACAAACAATTTCACGCAAAGACATAAGGGGGAACAGAGGAATAAATATATGTAGTGTGATTGGGAATGAAAACCAGGTGTGCAGGGAACAAGACAAAACAAATGGAAAATGAAAAATGGAGCGCGATGGCTAGAAAGCCGGTGACGTTGACCGCCGAACGCCGCCCGAACAAGGAGAGGAGCTGACTTCGGCGGAAGTCGTGACAATATGCATCTGTTGGTCACAGATAACAACAAAAAAATGGGCCTCAGGATCTCATCACGGTATTGTTGTGCATTCAAATTGCCATCGATAAAATGCAATTCTGTTTGTTGTCCGTAGCTTATGCCTGCCCCAACGCCACCATGGGGCACTCTGTTCACAACGTCGACATCAACAAACCGCTCGCCCACACAACACCATACAGTTGAAGTTGGAAGTTTACACACACTTAGGTTGGAGTCATTAAAACTAGTTTTTCAACCACTCCACACATTTCTTGTTAACAAACTATAGTTTTGGCAATTCGGTTAGGACATCTACTTTGTGCAGGACACAAGTAATTTTTCCAACAATTGTTTACAGACAGATTATTTCACTTATAATTCACTGTGGATGTATTTCAAGGCCTACCTTCAAACTCAGTCCCCCTCTGCTTGACATCATGGGAAAATCAAAAGAAATCAACCTAGCCTCAGCAAAAAAAATGGTAGACCTCCACAAGTCTGGTTCATCCTTGGGAGCAATTTCCAAACGCCTGAAGGTACCACATTCATCTGCACAAACAATAGTACGCAAGTATAAACACCATGGGACCACGCAGCCGTCATACCGCTCAGGAAGGAGATGTTTTCTGTCTCCTAGAGATGAACGTACTTTGGTGCGAAAAGTGCAAATCAATCCCAGAACAACAGCAAAGGACCTTGTGAAGATGCTGGAGGAAACGGGTACAAAAGTATCTATATCCACAGTAAAACGAGTCCTATATAGACTCAACCTGAAAGGCCACTCAGCAAGGAAGAAGCCACTGCTCCAAAACCGCCATAAAAAAGCCAGACTACGGTTTGCAACTACACATGGGGACAAATATCATACTTTTTGGAGAAATGTCCTCCGGTCTGATGAAACAAAAATAGAACTGTTTGACCATAATGACCATCGTTATGTTTGGAGGAAAAAGGGGGAGGCTTGCAAGCCGAAGAACACCATCCCAACCATGAAGCACAGGGGTGGCAGCATCATGTTGTGGGAGTGCTTTGCTGCAGGAGGGACTGGTGCACTTCACAAAATAGATGGCATCATGAGCTGGCAAAATGATGTGGATATATTGAACCAATATCTCAAGACATCAGTCAGAAAGTTAGAGCTTGGTCGCAAATGGGTCTTCCAAATGGACAATGACCAAAAGCATACTTCCAAAGTTGTGGCAAAATTGCTTAAGGACAATAAAGTCAAGGTATTGGAGTGGCCATCACAAAGCCCTGACCTCAATTCTATAGAACATTTGTGGGCAGAACTGAAAAAGTGTGTGCGAGCAAGGAGGCCTAAAAACCTGACTCAGTTACACCAGCTCTGTCAGGAGGAATGGGCCACAATTCACCCAACCTATTGTGGGAAGCTAGTGGAAGGCTACCCGAAACATTTGACCCAAGTTAAACAATTTAAAGGCATTGCTACTAAATACTAATTGAGAGTATGTAAACTTCTGACCCACTGGGAATGTGATGAAAGAAATGAAAGCTGAAATAAATCATTCTCTCTACTATTATTCTGACATTTCACATTCTTAAAATAAATTGGTGATCCTAACTGACCTAAGACAGGGAATTTTTACTGGGATTAAATGTCAGGGATTGTGAAAAACTGAGTTTAAATGTATTTGGCTAAAGAGTATGTAAACTTCCAACTTCAACTGTACATGTGGTCTGTAGTTGTGAGGCCGGTTGGCTCACAACTTTTTTTTAATTTAAGCTTTATTTAACTAGGCAAGTCAGTTAAGAACACATTCTTATTGACAATGACAGCCTACCCCGGCCAAACCCTAACCCGGACGATGCTGGGCCAATTGTGAGCCGCCCTATGGGACTCCCAATCACGGCCGGTTGAGATACAGCCTGGAATCAAACCAGGGTCTGTAGTGATGCCTCTAGCACTGAGATGCAGTGCCTTAGACCGCTGTGCCACTCAGGGTTGGAGGTGACTTATGGTAGAAAAATGAATGTTAAAATATCTGGCAACAGCTCTGGTGTACATTCCTGCAAGTCAGCATGCCAATTGGACGCTTCCTCTAAACTTGCGACATATGTGGCATTGTGTTGTGTGACAAAACTGCACATTTTAGATTGGCCTTTTATTGTCCCGAACACAAGGTGCACCTGTGTAATGATAATGCGGTTTAATCAGATTCTTGATATGCCACACCTGTCAGATGGATGGGTTATCTTGGCAAAGGAGCATTGCTCACTAAAAGGGATGTAAACAAATTAGGGCTGACCGTATTTAGTCCACCGGTCGATAGGCTGTTGGTCAACCGAGATTTCTTTAGTTGAGCAGTCGCAATTATTATAAAAAAAATGTATGGTGCCCAAGACGCCTGTCTGATTCGCACCTGTCTCCGTGGACTAATCCATTGCGGAGGCCACGGGGATGGCACTGTCATCACTCTAAAACATGTGATACTGAAATTGTATATGGTTGTATTATGTAAAAAATAATGGTGCAACACTAATAAATCTAATATTATTTTTTAACAAATACGCTTTGTCCCGCGTTGGATACGGTCGCTGTCCGCGGTTCTGAAACATAGTCTTCCGTGCGCCGTAGAATTGGCGCCTTTCCCTGTTGCTATGTGCATAATAGCAAAATTAACCAGTATATTGGGATTGAGGCAACAATGTGACAGAGGCAACAGCAGTAGAGACGAGGGAACAGCCCGTGCTTTAACCCCTATTCGGGCGGGATTTGATTTAGTGGGGGTGGTCAGGTAATGCAATTATGTGCACAAGCTCAAAACACCACGTCTGTCATTTTAGTCACGTCCGAATCTGCCATGTCGGTCATTTGTACATGGCAGGAGAGTAACAATTACAGGCAGAATAACCTAAATTTTTGGGGGCGAACTCCAAGGTCCTCTGATAATACTAGTACCGTGCGAATCGACATCCATGTGTTTTGAGAGAAATATTGGAGTTTGAGAGGTGATGCACATGGTTTGAGCAAGAAAACAATAACTGATTCGATAAATTGAACGAAGTGCTGCGCATAGCCTATGAAGGGCCTAGATGTATCAACTTTCACAGTGAACGTTTTTGTTCATATATTTTGTGGTTGTGAATTGAATATTGCCAAATGCATCAGTAAAAAATGTTGCGCCTATTTAATGTAACCCCTTGCTGTTTATAGATTGCAAACAGCATACACTTGCGCATCAATAGCCTTAAAACGCATCTCAAATGCAAGTGCACTGTTTAGCTCACATCTGAAGGTTGGGAGGCATTTGGGACGTATACTACGGATTGCTAAAATATCCTAATGATTATGATCACACTTCCTCAATTCAAATATTATGGCTACACGATACCAAAGATGGATGGTATGGTTTAGAAACCTGGGAACCAAATTCAAGTTATCCGTGTAGCCCTGCTATCGCCTGGACTTGTTAAAATATTTTCACGGCTAGAAAAAAACCTCCAGGCTTCCGTAGAAAGAATTATAGGAGGCTGTTTGTAAAAAAACGAATTCCGTCCGAATCGTCCTCTTGGATTAACGGACGTCTGGGGTAATAAATACATAACCAACGTTCTCTAGTAATACTAGTCCCATGCGAATAGGGCTTAGCCTAAGAAAATTGAGGAGAGAGCAAGCCCCAACTTAATAAGGTCTGTAATCAATAGCCTAACTGTTAAATGTGCCTGGACTTATAAATCATCCATATATATCTACAGAAATAAGGCAGATCTTGCTTCTGTTGCCTGTTTGAGTGTTTAATAGCTTGCTGATTCCGTGAGCACCAACCCTCAAGCAACCCACCAACCCTATACCCTACTTTTTCTTGATCTCCTTATTTTGTCATTATTACAATTATTATTATGATCATCATTATACCAATAAGTAATGTCGTTATCATAAGTAGGCTTTGTATGGTATCCTTGTATAACCACCATTGAGCTGTAGGCCCAAGAGCACCTTTGTCCTATATTTCAATATATAGGCTAGTTTGTCATAACCAATTTATTGATGTGAATATCATATGCTATAGGTCAGGCCCTATTGGTCACATGCGTACAATGTTTCACGTAGAGAGAGCAAGGGTTGGGGGAATAGGGAATGTTTTCCCTAAACAAATTAGGGATTTTGGTTTTTCAGTCAGAAACAAGTAAGAAACTAAATGGATGAAATTATGTTGCAGCTTCATCGCAGACAGCGCAATAAAACACTTGCTGTGCTGTGGGGCCTTTTCGCTGCAGTAGGGTGGAGATCGAGACAACATGACACACATGCACTTGCTGTAATTTTTGTAAACACAGTGTGACCATTGGGCTCTTATTTTTTACCCCTTATTCTCCCCAATTTTCATGATATCCAATTGGTAGTTACAGTCTTGTCCCATCACTGCAACTCCCGTACGGACTCGGGAGAGGCGAAGGTCAAGAGCCGTACGTCCTCCGAAACGCAACCATGCCAAGCCACATTGCTTCTTGACACAATGCTCGCTTAACCCAGAAGCCAGCCGCAACAACGTGTCGGAGGAAACACTGTACACCTGGCGACCGTGTAAGCATGCATGTGCCCAGCCCGCCACAGGAGTTGCTAGAGTGCGATGGGACAAGGACATCCTGGCCGGCCAAACCCTCCCCTAACCCGGACGATGCTGGGTCAATTGTGCGCCGCCGCATGGGTCTACCGGTCACGGCCGGCTGCGACATCGGGCTCTTTCTTGAGTCATTTGTGTCTTAATTATTTCATCAAACAGTGTGCTTCAAGCATCAAACAAGCTCAGTGTATATGTAGTTGGTTTTATTCAAACACATAGGGTGTGTCTGTCTATATATGTAAAAATAAGTTAAACATTTCAACCAAGATTTGTGTTGTTATTGGGGACAGCCCTAAAAAATATGCACATCCCTGTTAGTGAACATTTCTCCTTTGCCAAGATAATCCATCCACCTGACAGGTGTGGCATATCAAGAAGCTGATTAAACAGCATGATCATTGCACAGGTGCACCTTGTGCTGGGGACAATAAAAGGCCACTCTTTAATGTGCAGTTTCATCACACAACACAATGCCACAGATGTCTCAAGTTTTGAGGGGGTGTGCAATTGGCATGCTGACTGCAGGAATGTCCACCAGAGCTGTTGCCAGAGAATTTAATATTAATGTCTCTACCATAAGCCGCCTCCAGCGTTGTTTTAGAGAATCTGGCAGTACGTCCAATCGGCCTCACAACCGCAGACCCCATGTAACCACACCAGCCCAGGACCTCCACATCCGGCTTCTTCACCTGCGGGATCGTCTGAGACCAGCCACCCGGACAGCTGATGAAACTGTGGGTTTGCCAACCGAAAAATGTCTGGACAAACTGTCAGAAACTGTCTCAGGGAAGCTAATCTGCGTGCTCGTCGTCCTCACCAGGGTCTTGAACTGACAGCAGTTCAGCGTCGTAACCGACTTCAGTGGGCAAATGCTCACCTGTGATGGCCACTGGCATGCTGGAGAAGTGTGCTATTCACGGATGAATGGTGAGTTAAGCTATGGGCAGCCATAAGCTACGGACAACGAACACAATTGCATTTTAGCGATAACAATTTGAATGCACAGAGATACCGTGACGAGATCCTGAGGCCCATTGTCATGCCATTCATCCGCCGCCATCACCTCATGTTTCAGCATGATAATGCACAGCCCCATGTTGCAAGGATCTATACACAATTCCTGTAAGCTGAAAATGTCCCAGTTCTTCCATGACCTGTGTCGTGTCTTTGGCATTATTAAAGTGAAGACTATTATTTTATCAAATCAATTCTCTGTAATTATTATTACGTGATTAAACTAATCATGCAAATGTAATTAACTAGGAAGTCGGGGCACCAAGGAAAATCTTCAGATTACAAAGTTATAATTTTCCTAATATAACTTTTCAGATATTTAACATCTGATCAATTAGTCTTCTAATTAATGAATTCTTCTTTACCTCACGTTTAGTCTTATTCCAAATGTCGTAAATTGTTGGTTATCTGCATGAACCCAGTCTTTGCTATGAATCATCCATACATCAATTGTCTTAATCATTTATTTACTAACTAACTAAATATCACAGAAATGCATAACAAGCAAACAAACAGTAGGCATGGTTACAAGGAAATGATAGGGGATGTGCCCTAGTGGGCTAAACCGGTATGGCGGCTTGGTAGACAAAGGGATTGAGAAGGGCGCGAAAGACAAGACACTACACAGTTGATAATTATAATAATTGAAATGCTCATCCTTTGCACATGAACGCTCACTCATTCGGGAATAATTGCAATCAATATATATACAGTGGGGAGAACAAGTATTTGATACACTGCCGATTTTGCAGGTTTTCCTACTTACAAAGCATGTAGAGGTCTGTAATTTTTATAAATAAAATGCATATTAATTACTTAAAATCATGCAATGTGATTTTCTGGATTTTTGTTTTAGATTCCGTCTCTCACAGTTGAACTGTACCTATGATAAAAATTACAGACCTCTACATGCTTTGTAAGTAGGAAAACCTGCAAAATCGTCAGTGTATCAAATACTTGTTCTCCCCACTGTATTTACGCTCAGTGTGTCATCGTGATCTCTGTTGGAATCGTCCTTTTCTGTTGGAAAGTTCTTATTTGGTTAGAATGGATACTTCAGAGTAACATTCAGAAATGTTCTTATAGATAGATGTTTCGGCGGTTGTCGGTCTTCGCATTCAGTCGACATAAATTCTAGCTGCAGACTAGTAATTAGTATCGAAGATTTGCTCTTATTCTGTCGGTATCGATAGTCTCAGAGTTTAACAACCATTACAACCTTAGCTTATACTGAAGGTACGCATGGTCTCTACTCAAACCTTAGTCCTCTCGGTAATCGAGGTACGCATAGTCTCTACTCAAACCTTAGCCCTCTCGGTAATCGAGGTACACTTGGTCTCTACTCAAACCTTAGCCCTCTCGGTAATCGAGGTACGCTTGGTCTAAAGGGAATTCCTCCAGGTGGGGGTTATATTCGTAACAGTAGAAAGGGGCTGTCCCATGACGCCAGATCAATGTCTGTGCTCATGGGGCGGGCCAATGATTTAGTTCAACTTTAAAGGGAATTGGATTCTCTTTCATTAAACAGTTTAAAATCACATTACATAATTTCACAAATAGTTTCATCTTTACTCATTCATTTTATACAATAATTAGATGCAAGCCTCAGAATGGAGGCTCCTGTATAAACAGAGTTATGGTAATGTGGCTGTATTGTCTTTCCTGAGGTCACAATCATAAAACAAAATGAACCGGTCGTAGCTGGATTCTCCACCGACCGTTTACGCAGTCTCCAAAACATGGATATTGTTCAGTTCTCAAGTTCTGTGAGGTAGAAGAAGTTCCTTTGTTCTACTGTGAACCTCAGGTTGTAAATTCCTGAGGAGACTCTCTTCCCCCCGGCCATGCGGTATAGAGAGAGGGATAACAGAGCCTGGGTGCAGGGGGAAGAGAGAGGTGGTGAGAGAGAGAGAGTTGGTGCTGGCTATATGCAAAGAGGGCCACGTCATGAAACCTAACGCATTTGACGATGTTCAACTTCAATTCATTGGCACAAAACGTGCGTCAGACAAAAATATTGTTTTGTCTCTGACTGGCATAGAACAGGTAGTGGTCACCTACATTCAATGTAGTAGGTTTAGGCTAGACCCAATATATAAGCTTACATACGTATGGTGGATTAATAGCCCAGCCTATGAATTAACTTCTAATTTACACATCTCGGTCTTCACTTTTCTCTTCTTGGCCAGTTCATGCATCTCCACTGGCCTCTCTCTCTCTCCATCTTCTCTCTATTCCTCTTATAGCTCTTGAACCAGTAGCCTAGCCCAATGAGTGTCCCAGAAGTAGCAATATAGTTTTGGTCACTAATTTTGAGCAATTCAAATAAATAAATATATATATATTAGAGGAAAGAAGAACCTTTATAGTGTTCACAATGAACTGGCAGAGAAGTTTGAATGGCGAGAGCTTCTCTGGTATGATGTGATCACATTGGCTGGTGGTAATAATGCAACAAAGGCGAATCGTCTGTTCTCTCCTCGCCCAATGTTTATGTTTACAATAAAATGTAACATCAGAATGCCCAATGTAAGAAGGTTTCCAATCAAATGTATGAATTAAGTTAGAACGTTTGCCTATCAGTCTAACTTGCATGAACATTGTGATTGGATGACAGCTGTGAGGGTTATCGAATCAGGATCAAATCCTCTGATCTCCTCGAGCTCGTTAATGATAGAATGTTCATATTTGACGATTGCAGAAAGGCCAGTCTTATTGGCAAATGACAGGAGTGGCAAGGAGTGGAATGTAATAGCTGAACAGAGACGGCAACCAGGCTAGTCACATAGTAATTCCCTGCTAAAATGTTGACAGTATGGTGCTCGACAGCACATCCAAGACCCGGCTGGCATTCATTCTGCCACTTCTCTGCATTTAGATTGATGCATTACCCTATCCCAGATCCCATTAATTATTATTAAGAACCTCCCCTGGGTGCATTCATCATCTAGGACTGTCTGGAACACATGCTAGCCGGAAGTGACTGATGACTGCTAGCTCCTAACTTTTGCTCTTTCCACAGAAAAAAGAGAAGGCCTCCGCCATGAAGAAGAACAACGCGTACGCCGTGGCGTTGGCCAACTATGCACCCAACATCACCAAAGACTCTGGGTTGTCCACCATCGCCAAGGGCGGCGCTGCTGACCCCAACATGGCGGTTGGCAAGGTGGGTGGCAAAGCAGACCCAAAGAAGACTTTCAACAGTGTGAGCAAAATCGATAGGATTTCGAGGATTATGTTCCCGGTCCTGTTTAGCAGCTTCAACTTAGTCTATTGGGCCACATACTTAAACAGAGAACCTTATATAAAGGATATGGTGCCCGCAACCTAGAGGCCTCTCCCTCCTGCATTGTAATATATCCGAATTACGGGACTAAAAGACTTAGCAAATACGACTAGTATCTGCTAACTCTTGGTTCGTTGGTACAAGACAGACAAGCCCTGGATTGCTTTGTGTCCTTCTCTTTCCTGTTTTTTCTACACCACTTTCTGCAGTGCTTTTGGAAAGAACTGGCCTTTGTAAATACAGCATAAATGTATAATCATGACTTTTGTGCGTTTCGTGATATAATCAGTGAAAAATACATTTATTTTGTGCGCTTATGTTTTATTGACCATTGATGGCTCCATGTTTGAGAAGTTTATGAAAGGAACCTCGAGATGTTTATTTTAGTCAAAAGGTTTTAGAAAATCTTATTTTTTTTATATTTCATCTTATTTTTTATTTTTTTGTGGGCTAAGTATATAATATTTCTCAGCGACCAGTATTTCTCAATTATGTATAAAGTTATCTTTTTCTATACAAGCCAATACAAAAAAATATGATTTTTTTTAAAAATGCTTATGTTTTATTGCAATGTAGTATATTATTTTGTTAAACAAAATATCAACATAAGCAAAACAATGGTTTTTGTGTGTTGATTTACCATACTGTGTAATGATTGATTATTAATTGATTTTATTTGCCAGTAAAAAAAAACATTTACCCACACACAATACATACATTTAAAAACATGACAGGGATAACACAAAAAAGTCTGACTTATTTCCATTGTGAAGCCTTAAAATGGAATGGATGAAGGGGATGATTGATGCATTTGAGGGAGGGTGGGAGCATCAATGATCTCAGTGGAGGGAGAATCATGGTAGCAGACAGGGAAGTCTGACAGGCAGTCAGACACGGACAGGTCCGTAGCCTCAGCCACGCATCTCACCGTCTCAGATGTCCTGTGTAGCCATTTGGCTCAGACTAAGTACAGTGCCTTCGGAAAGTATTCAGACCCCTTGACTTTTTCCGAATTTTGTTACATAACAGCCTTATTCTAAAATGGATTACATTTTTTTTTAATCCTCAGCAATCTACACACAATACCCTAAATTGACCAAGCAAAAACACGTTTTTATGCATTTTTGCTAATTTATAAAAAACAAAAACAAAAATACCTTATTTACATAAGCATTCAGAACCTTTGCTATGAGATTCGAAATTAGGCTCAGGTACATCCTGTTTCCATTTATCATCCTTGAGATGTTTCTGCAACTCGATTGGAGTCCACCTGTGATAAATTAAATTGATTGGACATGATTTGGAAAGGCACACCTGTCTCTAAAAGGTGACACATGGTGGTGGCAGCACCATGCTATGGGGATGTTTTTCAGCGGCAGGGACTGGGAGACTAGTCAGGAACTTGGGAAATATGAACGGAGCAAAGTACAGAGAGATCCTTGATGAAAACCTGCTCCAAGAGCGCCCAGGACCTCAGACTGGGGGCGAAGGTTCACCTTCCAACAGGACAACGACCCTAAACACACAAGCTAGACAAGCAGGAGTGGCTTCAGGACAAGTCTCTGAATGTCCTTGAGTGGCCCAGCCAGAGCCCGGACTTGACCAGAAAATAGCTGTGCAGCAACGCTCCCCATCCAACCTTGAGAGGATCTGCAGAGAAGAATGGGAGAAACTCCCCAAATACAGGGTTTCCAATCTTGTAGCGTCGTACCCAAGAAGACTCAAGGCTGTAGTCGCTGCCTAAGGTGCTTCAACAAAGTACTGAGTAAAGGGTCTGAATACTTATGTAAATGTGATATTTCAGTTTTCTGTTTTATACATTTGCAAACATTTCTAAAAAAAAAAAAAATTTTTTTTGTCATTTTGGGGTATTGTGTATAGATTCATGAGGAAAATTTATTATTTAATAAATTTTAGAATAAGGCTTTAGCGTAACAAAATGTGGGAAAAGTTAAGTGGTTCGAAATACTTTCTGAGGACACTGTATGTAGCTTGTCATTCATACTTCTGTGCAGCACCCACATGGGTGATGCCACTGCTGCCGTCAGGTGCTGAAAGCGCACCACACTTCTGTATGACGTAGTTGGTGTTTCACTTCGACAAGCTGTCGCAGTCCTCTCTCTGTTCTGCTCATCACTGTGTAAGGATGTTTCAAGTTGTTAAAATTATATTTCAATGATTGTCCATTCTACATTGGAGGCAGGTGCCATTTTCCCCTTTTTACTTCTATTCGTCAATTTTTAAGTTAGGACATGCGGAAGGCGGAGGAGCTCCAGTACAGTAGGCATTAATGCACAATAATGTTGGATGCCAGCCGCCGATAAACCCCAGAAGAAGGGCTGTTTTCCCGCAGTTCTGTTAACGACGGCGAGGGCAGGTGTTCAGCAGGCCGGAGCGAAGGTCATTGTGTGCTAGCTTAGCCAGCTAGTCCTAAGGAGGACTCCGGTATACAGCAGGTGGGAGGTAGGGGCGACACTGTGTGCTAACTAACTAGCAAGCTAGCTGCACAAGGTGTCGCTAAATATTAAGCTAGCTAGTATACGGTGTCACCCTAGCCTCCCATCTGCTTTGCTAGCAGGAGGCGGGGATGACCAGTAGACAGTGTCCTTCCCCACGCCTGACGGGCACGGTTTTCGCCGGTACACAGCAGACGGGAACGACACAGTGTGTTAGCTAGCACATAGTGTCGCTAACTAGCAAGCTAGCTGGTTAGCTAGCACACGGTGTCGCCCTAGCCTCCCGTCCTCTGCTGTGCTAGAGGGAGGTGGGGGCAACGGTAGACAGTGTCCTTCGCCACCTGCCTGTCTGGCACTGTTTGCCCGCAGTTCTGTTAAGAACGGTGAGGGCAGGTGTTCAGCAGGTGAGAGCGAAGGACACAGTCTACCGGTGTCGCTCCCGCTTTCTAGCAAGGACTCTTGTAAAAAAAACTCTGATAATACTTTCATTTCCCTTTTGACCCACATTCAAAAGTTACTACAAGCATGAAGTGGTGTTCATGACGGAACAATTGGGAAGCTCGAGGGGGTGGGGTGTTCCTGCAGATTCTTTTACGATATACATGTATATCAGAAGGCGGATATTATGTATCAGAGCATTAAAATGTGTTGCACATGTACATGCTTTTCATTCACTGAGGTTTGAGTCCCGGTCGGTGCTACAGTATACTTCCATGTCTGGTTTCATTGACTCTCCCCTTTAACTGCCCCTAATTAACAAAGGTTTAGCTACAACTTCTGAATCCATTGGAGAGGATCAGCTTGAGCAAAGTGAGGTGTATAATCACGGATCTACAAATAGTATTCGCTGGCAAATAATAGGCTTTGTGAGATTAAGATTCGCAGAGCTACGCCTCCCCTGACTTAGGCGATCCCCCCACCATACACACACGCACAACCAGACATTGACTGACTGATTGGAGACAGCTTGTGTCAATTAAATAACATTTCCTATGATTTTCTACCTGCAGGAAACCTAGTGGATAATGCTGGAAATATTGATGAATGCAAAGTGCCAACAAAAAAAAGCCGAAAATCAAGGCCCTACACATGACATCTTTTGAAAAGTAAAAGTTTAGGCACAGCTTATTGGCAGTTTATTTTGCTTTGTTATGAGAGTAGCATTCACTTTATCTACCATCATTCAGTACCTTGGTTATATACATTTTCCCCTCACAGACACAAAAAATTACAGGCGTGTTTGCGAGAGAGAGAAATGTTAGTCTATGTTAGTGCATCTATGTTAGCTAACTAACATCTATATCTAACTAACATCTATGTTAGTTATGTACACTGTCACACTGACCTTGTTGATGAAGATTATTGAGCACCCAGAAATGAATGGAACTTATTTTGTCATGAACAGGCTTTGTATGAAGTGGCATCAATGGGATGTGTTGTTTGATTGCTACAATGGTGCTAGCCTGTTCTAAATCCTCAGATCAATTAAGTGATATTTCATAGGTAATTGGGTGTTGATCAAAGACCCTATGGACCAAACACCCACAAGTGCTTCAAAACAAATTTGCACCCGTGTCTACACATTATTATAACAATTGTTTACATTTATATGAAGTTATATCATGTATATGTTTCCTAAGTTTATGTGTTAAATAATGTACATCTTCTACCATTTTGCTCACCATCAACTGTTTCAATGGTTATGTACTGTATAGGGCCCGGAGTCTTTCATGGTCACATGGTCAGGGAAAACTTAGGGCACTAGCTATGAATGCGTCCATCAGATCTTTACAGATGTTGACATGCAACATTTCATGTTTACATACTGTATGTTTGTTATTCACCTTGCAGTTACAATTTTTTTCAAAAGTTAGATGTTGTGCATAGACATTATACGTCAAATGAAGTCTTCACAAATCACCTGTGTCTCAAGAGATTTGTGCATATATTATTAACTATTGAAGTGAACATTTCCATGAATACTTCTACTATTGCCAAAATTGGTGCCGTAGACAACAATTTCAATTGTTTTGCTATTTAGTTTGTCTGACAAATTACCCCTAAATTGTGTTATAAAAATCTTCCTAAAACAACACAACCACATAATGGTGTGGAACGCACACATTCGGGAAAGAGTGTTATGTGAAATGTGATACAATGTGGCACTCCTCTCTCAGTCATCACCTCTAGTCTAATCCAATATCAATCTAAAAGGCTGATATCATATCATTTGAGAACTTTGTCTGAAAAGTCATATCTCACGGGAATCCAAGTTTACTGTTATTATTTTTGATTCGTTTGCCTGTCGTGATCTGTCAAATGAAATGTCATTCATGCAGACAGGTGAGAAGAAGACTTCTCAGTTGGGCCTCTGTACCAGTTCAAGTTGCTTGAGAAATGTTGGGATGAGTGTGTGGATGCGATGCTCAATGTTTGCTACAGCAACATGACTTGAGGGCCAAAGAAGGGATCTTGGCACCATTGCAGTTGACCAACAGTTTTACTCATCAGATTGGATACGGGGGTAGAATGAGTAATGTGCTGTTCAGATTATATTAGCTTTTATAAGGACGCCGCATCACGGTTCATCTGACGAAATGTCAAAGCAATAAAAAAAAAAGACGGATGAAATTGTCACAACATTGTGTAAATATGGAATGTATTTGTGCTTTGGAAGATGGTGCATGCGAGTGTTTGGCGTTGTGTTGTAGGGGGGTGCCAATATACTCTGCTGAGAAGCACCAGCGTTAATGAATTTATTCATATTTATATATACGACTATACAGTAGTTTAGACTGTATGGTCATGTGTTCATTTGAGTAGTCTCACCGCCATAGTCTGTATGACGCTGCCATTCTACAGTCTCTGGATTGTTTGACTTAAAAAGTGATGTGGAAGATGCAATGGGGCCGTCAGTATTCAATGTACTTAACTGTCCATAAGCTTTTGTTATATATTGACGTAGAATCAACAACAAAAAATTACATATTTTTTACCCTCATTTTCCAAATGGTCTGGTAATTTGGAATAATTTTTACCCCCAATATCTTTTTCACGTATTTGAATATGACGGTATAAGGAACATACCCACAGCTTCTATTTTCTACAAACTCCAATTGTAATTCTTTCCGTAGCGGCAAACTAAAAAGACAGAGAATATCTGAATAAAGTATTCCATTAATTAATTATACATTTGGGTCTTTTGATTTCTCTCCACTGCTTCTCCATTGATCGGGATGTCATGGAGGAATTACACTGAACAGAAATGTAAAAGCAACATGCAACAATTTCTAAGATTTAACTGAGCTACAGTTCATATGAGGAAATCAGTAAATTTAAATAAATTCCTTAGGCCCTGATCTATGGATTTCACATGACTGGGTATACAGATATGCATCTGTTGGTCACCGATACCTTAAAAGAAATGGGCCTCAAAATGGACCTCAGGATCTCGTCACGGTATCTCTGAGCATTCAAATTCCCATCGATAATATGCAATTGTGTTGGTTGTCCTTAGCTTATGCCTGCTCATACCATAACCCCACCGCCACCATGGGGCACATTGTCCACAACGATGACATCAGCAAACCACTCGCCCACACGACGCCATACACATGGTCTGCGGTTGTGAGGCCGGTTGGACGTACTACCAAATTCTATAAAACAATATTGGAGTCGGCTTATGGTAGAGAAATTAACATTACATTCTCTGGCAACAGCACTGGTGGACATTCCTGCAGTCAGCATACCAATTGCATAATCCCTCAAAACTTGAGACATCTGTGGAATTGTGTTGTGTGACAAAACTGCACATTTTAGAGTGGCCTTTTATTTTTCCCAGCACAAGGTGCACCTGTGTAATGATCGTGCAGTTTTATCAGCTTCTTGATATACCACACCTAGGTGGATGGATTTTCTTGGCAAAGGAGAAATACTCACTAACAGGGATGTAAACAAATTATTGCAGAACATTTTTGAAAAATAAGCTTTTTCTGCAAATGGAACATTTGTGTGATCCTCATCAATCTACACACAATAACCAATTGTAGCAAATTGATAAATAAATAACTAAAAATAAAATACCTTATTTACGTAAGTAAGAAGATAATCCCATCACCATGTGATTCAGGTTCTCAGTCTCCACATACCTGTCCGAGAACTGGGCTGGGTTCACTATGCTGATCTTCTCCTTCCCATGCTCCTACAACACAATAGGAGAGTTATAACCTTTGTGATCACTGTTACCAAACAAGGGCTACCATATTTTAGGTTCACATGACATACAATACATTCGGAAAGTATTCAGACCCCTTGACTTTTTCCACATTTTGTTACAGCCTTGTTCTAAAATTGATTAAATAAAAAATGTCCCCATCCATCTACACACAATACACCATAATGACAAATCGAAAACAGTTTTTTTGACAATTTTGAAAATGTATTACAACAGAAAAACCTTATTTACATAATTATTCAGACCCTTTACTATGAGACTCGAAATTGAGCTCAGATGCATCCTGTTTCCATTGATCATCCATGAGATGTTTCTACAACTTGATTGGAGTTCATCTGTGTTAAATTACATAGATTGGACAAGATCTTGAAAGGCTCACGCCTATCTATATAAGGCCCCACAGTTGACAGTGCATGTCAGAGCAAAAAACCAAGCCATGAGGTCGAAATAATTGTCTGTAGAGCTCCGAGACAGGATTGTGTCGAGGCACAGATCTGGGAAAGGGTACCAAAACATTTCTGCAGCATTGAAGGTCCACAAGATTACAGTGCCCTACATCATTATTAAATGGAAGAAGTTTGGAACCTTCATAGAGCTGGCCACCTGGCCAAATTGAGCAGTCAGGGGAGAAGGGCCTTGGTCAGGAAGGTGACCAAGAACCTGATGGTCACTCTGATAGAGCTCCAGAGTTCTTCTATGGAGATGGGAGAACCTTCCAGAAGGACAAACACCGCTGAAGCACTCCACCAATCAGGCCTTTATGTTAGAGTGGCCAGACGGGAGCCACATCCCGCTTGGAGTTTGCCAAAAGGCACCTAATGACTCTTAGATCTTGAGAAACAAGATTCTCTGGTCTGATGAAACCAAGATTGAATTCTTTGGCCTGAATGCCAAGCGTCACGTCTGGAGGAAACCTGGCATCATCCCTACGGTGAAGCATGGTGGTGGCAGCATCATGCTGTGGGGACGATTTTCAGTGGCAGGGACTGGGAGAGACTAGTTAGGATCGAGTTAAAGATGAATGGAGCAAAGTACAGAGAGATCCTTGATGAAAACCTGCTCCAGAGCACCCAGGACCTTTGCAGCCCTTTCAGAACATTGGCTATCTGGATTTCGGTGAAGGAGAAATGGGGGAGGCTTGGGCAAGTTGCTGTGGGGGGTACAGGGCTGTTGACCGGGGTAGGGGTAGCCAGGTGGAAAGCATGGCCAGCCGTAGAAAAATGCTTATTGAAATCCTCAATTATCGTGGATTTATCGGTGGTGACAGTGGGAACCTGGGAGGAGGTGCTCTTATTCTCCATGGACTTTAGTGTCCCAGAACTTTTTGGAGTTTGTGCTACAGGATGCAAAGTTCTGTTTGAAAAAGCTAGCTTTTGCTTTCCTAACTGCCTGTGTATATTGGTTCCTAACTTCCCTGAAAAGTTGCATATCGCGGGGGCTATTCGATGCTAATGCAGTACGCCACAGGATGTTTTTGTGCTGGTCAAGGGCAGTCAGGTCTGGAGTGAACCAAGGGCTATATCTGTTCCTGGTTCTACATTTTTTGAATGGGGCATGCTTATTTAAGATGTTGAGGAAAGCACTTTTAAAGAATAACTAGGCATCCTCTACTGACGGAATGAGGTCAATATCCTTCCAGGATACCCGGGCCAGGTCGATTAGTGTTTTAGGGAGCGTTTGACAGTGATGAGGGGTGGTCGTTTGACCGCAGACCCATTACAGACGCAGGCAATGAGGCAGTGATCGCTGAGATCTTGATTGAAGACAGCAGAGGTGTATTTGGAGGGCAGGTTGGTTAGGATGATATCTATGAGGGTGCCCATGTTTACAGATTTAGGCTAAAAATGAACTTCCACATCTGCAATGTCAGGAGAAGAGTTACAAATTGATTGACTATCCACCTCAATCTGGCCTAAAGACAAAAGTTCCTAAATAGCACCCCTTAACCACCTTAAAAAGGGAGGGACTCTTTGAAATAACACATAGAAAGTACTCAAACTTAACCCAACAAGACCCTTCTCTCCCCTATCAAGTGTACTAATGCCAGTAATTTATCCAGTGCAATCCTGAATTCGTCAATTATATGCTGCATAGTGGCACCCTTAAGACTTTCGGAAAAGGCTGTCCTTCGCACCGGATAAACCTTACCACAGTGACTAAGGTGTGTTCCATGGAGAATACTGGTGGATTCCTCGTCATCTTTCAGAAGATGCTCTTGTCGAGATGAATATGATTACCGATGCACACTGTCACTCAGTGGCTGCCTACCCATCTGGCTCTCCCCTTCAGTAGAGACGTTGGTGAGACGAAGCTGACCCCTAGCACGTGACAGCCCCCAAGCGTCATCATGAGTGACAGGTTCTCATTGTCATACTCCCATGCTACCGCCCTCAGTGACTCCTGGTGGCTCAATGGGATTCTCTAGAAGTACCCGTTTCTCCCATCATGCAAATCACCACTGGGTTTGTTCATTTGATGCCCTCCATGTAGGTGAAAGTTTTACAAAAATGTTCATGAAATGTTCTATTTTCCTGAATTTCATTACAAATAGATGTCATTTCTAGAATTGCTCTTCGACATTTGACACAAGTATTTGATACACTGCCAATTTTGCAGGTTTTCCTACTTACAAAGCATGTAGAGGTCTGTAATTCTTATCATAGGTACACTTCAACTGTGGAAGACGGAATCTAAAACAAAAATCCAGAAAATCACATTGTATGATTTTTAAGTAATTCATTTGCATTTTATTGCATGACATAAGTATTTGATCACCTACCAACCAGTAGGAATTCCGGCTCTCACAGACCTGTTAGTTTTTCTTTAAGAAGCCCTCCTGTTCTCCACTCATTACCTGTATTAACTGCACCTGTTTGAACTCGTTACCTGTATAAAAGACACCTGTCCACACACTCAATCAAACAGACTCCAACCTCTCCACAATGGCCAAGACCAGAGAGCTGTATAAGGACATCAGAGATAAAAGTGTAGACCTGCACAAGGCTGGGATGGGCTACAGGACAATAGGCAAGCAGCTTGGTGAAAAGGCAACAACTGTTGGCGCAATTATTAGAAAATGGAAGAAGTTCAAGATGACGGTCAATCACCCTCGGTCTGGGGCTCCATGCAAGATCTCACCTCGTGGGGCATCAATGATCATGAGGAAGGTGAGGGATCAGCCCAGAACTACACGGCAGGACCTGGTCAATGACCTGAAGAGAGCTGGGACCACAGTCTCAAAGAAAACCATTAGTAACACACTACGCCATCATGGATTAAAATCCTGCAGCGCACGCAAGGTCCCCCTGCTCAAGCCAGCGCATGTCTAGGCCCGTCTGAAGTTTGCCATTGACCATCTGGATGGTCCAGAGGAGGAATGGGAGAAGGTCATGTGGTCTGATGAGACAAAAATAGAGCTATTTGGTCTAAACTCCACTCGCCGTGTTTGGAGGAAGAAGAAGGATGAGTACAACCCCAAGAACACCATCCCAACCGTGAAGCATGGAGGTGGAAACATCATTCTTTGGGGATGCTTTTCTGCAAAGGGGACAGGACGACTGCACCGTATTGAGGGGAGGATGGATGGGGCCATGTATCGCGAGATCTTGGCCAACAACCTCCTTCCCTCAGTAAGAGCATTGAAGATGGGTCGTGGCTGGGTCTTCCAGCATGACAACGACCCGAAACACACAGCCAGGGCAACTAAGGAGTGGCTCCGTAAGAAGCATCTCAAGGTCCTGGAGTGGTCTAGCCAGTCTCCAGACCTGAACCCAATAGAAAATCTTTGGAGGTAGCTGAAAGTCCGTATTGCCCAGCGACAGCCCCGAAACCTGAAGGATCCGGAGAAGGTCTGTATGGAGGAGTGGGCCAAAATCCCTGTTGCAGTGTGTGCAAACCTGGTCAAGAACTACAGGAAACGTATGATCTCTGTAATTGCAAACAAAGGTTTCTGTGCCAAATTTTAAGTTCTGCTTTTCTGATGTATCAAATACTTATGTCATGCAATAAAATGCAAATTAATTACTTAAAAATCATACAATGTGATTTTCAGGATTTTTGTTTTAGATTCCGTCTCGCACAGTTGAAGTGTACCTATGATAAAAATGACAGACCTCTACATGCTTTGTAAGTAGGAAAACCTGCAAAATTGTCAGTGTATCAAATACTTGTTCTCCCCACTGTATATATATATATATATATACACTGTATATTACTTTTTTTAGAGGACAAAATCTGAGGGGCACATGCACCTGTGCCCCCTATGAGTACGACGCCTCGCCTACCTATCCTGTAACGGCTAATGGAGCATCATATTAGCCATTACAATCTTTTAGCTAGGCTAAACAGATGTCATAAAAGGTGACGTCAAAGGTCTCGGCTGAAAAAGACCTAAAAATAGTGCGCTCCTCAATCTCTCAATGTGGACATGGACTCTGATCAAAGATGATGTTAACACTTCCCATCTATCGTGCTGTGGCACTTCCTCATTTAAATATGACCCTTTACTGTCAGTGTGACATTCCTTGGGTGGTGCACTTCCATAGGAATTAACTTACGATAATAACACATAGTTATACCTACACTTTTCAGTGACATGCTAGCTAGAACCAACTCTGTAAAAAGGTAAACATGGATAGGTATTTCTTGCCGTCACTGATTTTCACCTTTTGTAAACATTATAAAAAGGCACAAAAAATGTACCTCATTGAACTATGCACTGTCCTTTGAGTGGTGGACCATTCCTGATACACAGGGGAAACTGATGAGCGTGAAAAACCCAGCAGCGTTGCAGTTCTTTTCACACTCAAACGGGTGAGCCTAGCACCTACTACCATACCCTGTTCAAAGGCACTTAAATATTTTGTCTTGCCCGTTCACCCTCTGAATGGCACACATACACAATCCATGTCTCAATTGACTCAAGGCTTAAAAATCCTAAATTAACCTGTATCCTCCCCTTCATCTACACCGATTGAAGTGGAATTAACAAGTGACATCAATAAGGGATAATGGCTTTCACCTGGATTCACCTAGATTCACCTGGTATGTCATGGAAAGAGCAGGTGTTCCTAATGTTTTGTAAACTCTGTATGGTTGAGGGGAAATAAGATCATACAATGTTTCAATTGACTGTTATTATAAAATAACATTATATGGATTTGTAAGACTATTAATCAAATCAGTGTGGTTTTGCTTGCTGATTCACTGCACTCTGAATCTGTGTTTTCTATGAAAAAATGTTTGAGGAGAAAATAGCATCTGTAAACAGTTTCCTTGGTAACCATAGAAAGAAGGGATTTTCATTTTTTAACAGCTAAGCTTCCCATGATGGTACAAAGGCTAAGAATATGAACAATTAAGAAGACCTTGTCTGGACAAAGAGTATCCATGCCACGAAATTATAAACATGGCACCATGTCTCACCAAAAACGAATACCCTCTTATCACTCATATTCATCTGACATGTTTAAGACATCATGATACCCTCTGCAATCTTTGCAATGTACAAAATGTGCCCTTGAGGAGCAGCAGAGTGTAGAAAATGAATACTCTGACCCATACTTAGGATGTTACACTATGGATGTTAGATGATGCGTTTATAATTACAGAGCAAAGCAACCCTTGCCAAGTTTAGTACTGTGTCACTGACCAGTGACCATAATAAGTTGTTCTGAGCAGAGGACCACTGAGGTCTGCTACACCAAAGCAGTTGGTTCTCATCATGCAAGTAGATATTGATAGTGGTCGCTGTAAGGGTAAATAAACTTTCTGAGCTCTGTATGCATCCCTCAATGTCTGAAATAGCTGTAAGACAAGACTGAAATGGGTCACATTTCATGTGCAAACGGTATCATTTCATTCACATTCAGTCACTTGAGAGTTAACTGTATTGCTGTTGTTTGGTAATTGTGGTAGCCATTTTTTTTTAACCAGCACAATAATGCAATATTACAGGACAGTGCGACTGCTAATGTATGAAATGATGGATCATTTTAAATGTAACTATTCCTTTACAAAGGAAAAAGTAAATATGGCCCGATCTTCGTCAAATTTGAAAGACCAAGGTCATAAGAGATTATGATCGCTGAAATGCCTTTGGACTTGGCATCTTGCATGGATGGCATGATCTGTCCATATGGGCCTAGCTCTGAAGCCCACGCCAGTCCAGATGGCCTATGCTCAGCTGTCTGACAAGAGCCAAACAGGATCCTAGCAGAGGCCATTTCCCTGCCGATGCCAGGTGTCCAACATACTCCATATCATACTCTGGTTCTTAATGGAGTTTGAGATTCGGGACTGATGTGACAGGTGACTTCAAAGTGGTCAGTGCTTTAAAATTCCTATTCTAGTGAATATGATCATACTTATCTTAAGTTCTTTGAGTTAACCTACTGTTCCCCGGGCGCCGAAGACGTGGATGTCGATTGAGACAGCCCCTCGCACCTCTCTGATTCAGAGGGGTTTGGTTAAAAGCAGAAGACACATTTCAGTTAAAAACATTCAGTTGGACAACTGACCAGGTATCCCACTTTCCCTTTCCCTAAACCATAATCAGTAGGCCTACATAGATATATGCATATGAACAGTTGAAATCGGAAGTTTAAATAAACACTTAGGTTGGAGTCACTAGAACTCGTTTTACAACCACTCCACAAATTTCTTGTTAACAAACTATAGTTTTGGCAAGTCGGTTAGGACATCTACTTTGTGCATGACACAAGTCATTTTTCCAACAATTGTTTAGACAGATTGTTTCACTTATAATTCATCATATCACAATTCCAGTGGGTCAGAAGTTTACATACACTAAGTTGACTGTGCCTTTAATTAAACAGCTTGGAAAATTCCAGAAAATTATGTCATGGCTTTAGAAGCTTCTGATGGGCTAATTGACATAATTTGAGTCAAATGGAGATGTACCTGTGGATGTATTTCAAGGCCTACCTTCAAACTCAGTGCCTCTTTGCTGGACATCATGGGAAAATCAAAAGAACTCAGCCCTCAGAAAACAAATTGTAGACCTCCACAAGTCTGGTTCATCCTTGGGAGCAATTTCCAAACGCCTGAAGGTACCACGTTCATCTGTACAAACAATAGTACGCAAGTATTAACACCATGGGACCACGCAGTCGTCATACCACACAGGAAGGAGATGCGTTCTGTCTCCTAGAGATGAACGTACTTTGGTGCGAAAAGTGCAAATCAATCCAAGAACAACAGCAAAGGACCTGGTGAAGATGCTGGAGGAAACAGGTACAAAAGTATCTATATCCACAATAAAACGAGTCGCAAATGGGTCTTCCAAATGGACAATGACCCCAAGCATACTTCCAAAGATGTGGCAAAGTCAAGGTATTGGAGTGGCCATCACAAATCCCTGACCTCAATCCTATAGAAAATTTGTGGGCAGAACTGAAAAAGCGTGTGCGAGCAAGGAAGCCTACAAACCTGACTCAGTTACACCAGCTCTGTCAGGAGGAATGGGCCAAAATTCACCAAACTTATTGTGGGAAACTTGTGGAAGGCTACCCGACACGTTTGACCCAAGTTAAACCATTTAAAGGCAATGCTACCAAATACTAATTGAGTGTATGTAAACTTCTGACCCACTGGGAATGTGATGAAAGAAATAAAAGCTGAAATAAATCATTCTCTCTACTATTATTCTGACATTTCACATTCTTAAAATTAAGTGGTGATCCTAACTGACCTAAAACAGGGCATCTTTCCTGGGATTAAATGTCAGGAATTGAGAAAAACTGAGTTTAAATGTATTTGGCTAAGGTGTATGTAAACTTCCGACTTCAACTGTATTTGTTGATTGTATGTTGATTTGTAGAAGTTCTTCACACAAAACATGTTATATTCTATCCTATTTGGGTTTTAGTAACCCTTAGAACAGAAAACCAAAACTCATGTTAGTAAACCACAGGGGTAATTCTAGTCATGTCACTGACAAGCCTGGCAGTTGCCATGCCAACAGTACAGTGTGCAACTTCACTTTGGAAGAGCTCCAGTCACTCAGAAGGACCTACAGTCACTCTCTCAGGAAGGAAGCTGAGGTGAAACCCACCAGTCAGAGCTACGTGGTCACGATTCTTTTTGCCAGTGGATGATAAGTGAGAACTTGTAGACCTAGATATAGAATATCTCTTGAATTTAGTTTATAATTAGAAGAAACCATCCATTATTAAGAGCTGAAATTCCCTATGTGGGTCAGTCTTGTGTGGAATAACTAGAGCATTTGACAAAAACTCTTTAATGTATATTTCAATAGTGCAATGGTGGCAGATGTTTAGCAGCACGGGTCATGAAGCAAGAAGCATTCTGCCTCTTAACTTGTCAGTCACACCACAGTCTGTAGCTGCACGTTTCCCCTTGAGCAATTACTGAGAGATGAACAGCAGACGGTGTGCACACTCAACAGAGCCAGATCTAATCCGCAGCTGTGTTGACGCCGGTAACAGGAACCTGTAATCAAGACTATTATTTTTCTTCCAATAAATGTGATTATACAGAGCCTATACATTCCAGAAATTGGAGGAGAGAGATTACTTCATGGTCTACTTGGCAGAAATCAAATAGTAGCTGTGTGCGCATTGCCCTTTTAGTAAGCTGGAGAGGAAATGAACATCTTGATCTCTAGCCTGAGTTTGAAGTTTTTAACCAACTGTAGGCTAAATCCCATGTGTGCTCAGAATACCACAGTCGACCTATAGATAGATAAAACACACTCTGTCATCTGCTGAAATACAACAATTTCCAGTTGTCTTCTATACTTCTATTCACATCCCTTATATTACTTTCTTTCTTCTGCAGATCTCTTATCCACAGTTTATTAGATAGAGTCCGGATTAGAAATGGCGGATAGCTCAAAATGAGATGTAATGGAATGGGGGTGCTGTAATCTTGACAAAGATCTGTCTCTGGATAGCAGTGTCGGTTATCCACTGTCAGCCGCGACCATCAGTATTCATTACAGCTTTAATTAAAATGTCATTACAGAGCACTGTCACAGCTCGCCATGCCAATGTATGACTACTGTGGACACGCAGCTTTCCATCCACAGCATTGTGTTAATGACATGCATTTGCCTCAACACGACACACATCAAATTCTGTTAGATGTAAAAAGCTCAAATTTGGAAAGAAGCACACCGCTATGGCATAATTGCTACCATTTCATGCCAGACAGGCAACTACACAAGTCTTTCATTGATTTTGCATCTTTTTGTAACATCCCAGTTCTCCCATTCAAAGGCAAAGACTTTATATCCAAGAAAATGTCATGTTTTCTAGCCAATATCATCATGGCTTTGATTATCCTTCCAAATGAGGCAACTACTGTATCTCCTGAGCTAAAAATAGAACCCTCGTTGTAAAACTGAAGTATGCATCATGAATTCTTCATGCAATGCTCAACTAGCAATGCAGATTAGATAGAATATTGTCTTCTGGCTATAATTAGAATGAACCTATGACTATCAACATCTGCTTGTGGTAAACTGATATGATGAGATCAGATGATGACTGAATCACCACATCGTGTGAAACTAGATGCTGCAGTGGGATCTAATGCTTAGGTTACATAAATGTAAAATACTATGTATGAGTAACACCAGTATGGCTTGATATTAGTTATGTAAGACAATTGATTGCTGGAAATGATCAATAGTAGTACACTGCTGTTCAACAAGGCAATCATCAAAGGCTCAAATAGGGATGGAACCAGGGATTGAATTTAAGATTTTAGGCACTGGCCAGCCGGGTTCAAATGTCAGGGGATAAGGAAGAAAACACTTGTTGGCTGGGAAACTAATGGTATTTATTCAAAACATTAGGCAGTTTCAGGACCCTGCAATCACTTCTCTGAAACATCTCTCTCTCTCGCTCTCTCCAAAGGAGCATTGTACTGGTTGGAATAGTTACTTTTTTTTAACCAGCTTTCACCTCTCAAACACATAGAGGGCTTTAAATATAAAATGTTTGGGTAATACAAATAGTTGTTGCTGACTAGCCATACAACAATAAAAGAGTATATAAACTCAACAAAAAAAGAAACGTCCTCTTACTGTCAACTGCGTTTATTTTCAGCAAACTTAACATGTGTATGTATTTGTATGAACATAACAAGACTCAACAACTGAGACATTAACTGAACAAGTTGCACAAACATGTGACTAACAGAAATTGAATAATGTGTCCATGAACAAAGAGGGGGTCAAAATCAAAAGTAACAGTATCTGGTGTGGCCACCAGCTGCATTAAGTACTGCAGTGCATCTCCTCCTCATGGACTGCACCAGATTTGCCAGTTCTTGCTGTGAGATGTTACCTCCCTCTTTCACCAAGGCACCTGCAAGTTCCCGGACATTTCTGGGGGGATTTGGCCCTAGCCTCACCCTCCGATCCAACAGGTCCCAGACGTGCTCAATGAGATTGAGATCGGGCTCTTCGCTGGCCATGGCAGAACACTGACATTCCTGTATTGCAGGAAATCATGCACAGAACGAGCAGTATGGCTGGTGGAATTGTCATGCTGGAGGGTCATGTCAGGATGAGCCTGCAGGAAGGGTACCACATGAGGGAGGAGGATGCCTTCCCTGTAATGCACAGCGTTGAGATTGCCTGCAATGAGAACAACCTCAGTCCGATGATGCTGTGACACACCGCCCCAGACCATGACGGACCCTCCACCTCCAAATCAATCCCGCTCCAGAGTACAGTTCTCTGTGAAGTTATTTGGATTTTTACGAATTATCTTTGAAAGAGGGTCCGGAAAAAGGGACGTTTCTGTTTTATATCCACAGTTCCAGTCGAAGGTTTGGACACAGCTACTCATTCAAGGGTTTCTTTATTTTTACTATTTTCTACATTGTAAAATAATAGTGAAGACATCAAAACGATAAAATAACACATATGGAATAATGTTTTAACAAAAAAAGTGTTAAACAAATGAAAATCTATTTTATATTTGAGATTCTTCAAAGTAGCCACCCTTTGCCTTGATGACAGCTTTGCACACTCTTGGCATTCTCTCAACCAGCTTCACTTGGAATACTTTTCTAACAGTCTTGAAGGAGTTCCCACATACAGTTGAAGTCGGAAGTTTACATACACCTTAGCCAAATACATTTAAACTCAGTTTTTCACAATTCCTGACATTTAATCCTAGTAAAAATGCCCTGTCTTAGGTCAGTTAGGATCACCACTTTATTTTAAGAACGTAAAATGTCAGAATGATAGTACAGAGAATTATTTATTTAAGCTTTTGTTTATTTCATCACATTCCCAGTGGGTCAGAAGTTTACATACACTAAATTAGTATTTGGTAGCATTGCCTTTAAATGGTTTAACTTGGGTCAAACGTTTCGGGTAGCCTTCCACAAGCTCCGCACAATAAGTTGGGTGAATTTTGGCCCATTCCTCCTGACAGAGCTGGTGTAACTGAGTCAGGTTTGTAGGCTTCCTTGCTCGCACACGCTTTTTCAGTTTTTCAGGTCCCATGGTGTTTATATTTGGTTACTATTGTTTGTACAGATGAACGTGGTACCTTCAGGCGTTTGGAAATTGCTCTCAATGATGAACCAAACTTGTGGAGATCTACAATTTGTTTTCTCAGGTCTTGGCTGATTTCTTTTGATTGTCCCATGATGTCAAGCAAAGAGGCATTGAGTTTGAAGGTAGGCCTTGAAATACATCCACGGGTACACCTCCAATTGACTCAAATTATGTCAATTAGCCCATCAGAAGCTTCTAAAGCCATGACATCATTTTCTGGAATTTTCCAAGCTGTTTAAAGGCACAGTCAATTTAGTGTATGTAAACTTCTGACCGACTGGAATTGTGATACAGTGAATTATAAGTGAAATAATCTGTCTGTAAACAATTGTTGGGAAAATGACTTGTGTCATGCACAAAGTAGATGTCCTAACCGACTTGCCAAAACTATAATTTGTTAACAAGAAATTTGTGGAGTGGTTGAAAAACGAGTTTTCATGACTCGAACCTAAGTGTATGTAAACTTCCGACTTCAACTGTACATCTTCCGCTTTGTGGGGGACTGTCACCCCTTACAATAACACTAATGGTGTCAGTCCCACAACTGACCCGATGACTCCCACTGGTGAAACACTTTGCGATATCACAGACAGATGTCCTCGTCTCAGTTCGCAGGTAGTGAAGACGTTTCCACATGCAGAATCTATGGTGACTGACAGGCCTCGACAGCCACTGAGCATTTTGAAGCACAAACACCAGGAGATTTGGTTGAAACGTTACAGCCATTCTCATAACAACACGGTCGCTGACAACTCGTACATAGGGTCACGCCCACATGAGCATAGACATTACATCGACGTCATGGACCGCCCTTTTCTACTGAAACGCATAAAACCCATCTCCTGATGTAATTCACACCAGACCATGCAAACCCTGGTGTAAGCTAAGGTTGCAAATGGTTCAATTTCTAAGACCAAAACATGCCGGGTGACGTTTAAACTACAACCCCAGCAAAGGACAAGACTATACCACGTGGAGCATTGGCTACACGGCTGGAAATGGTTCAACTCTGAGACTATCGATCCCTACAGAATAAGAGCAAATCTTACACGTATAATTACTAGTCTGCAGCTAGAAATTACGTAAACCTAGGACGAGAATACAGACAACCGCCGAAGCAACTATTCTCTGAGAACATTTCTGAATGGTACTCTGAGGTATCCATTCTAACAGCCACAAAATACTTTGATTTGCAGGGAAACGCAACCAGAGAGACTCTGTGGACTCTCTCCAGCAGACGAACCGGATTCCAACAGAGAAGACAATAACGACCTACAGGCGTAAATATAAATTGCAATTTCTTTTCGAATGAGCGGTCGTTCATGTAAAGTATTAGCAATTTCTATGAGTGTAGTAATCCTCTATGAGTTTCCCGCTCTTGAACTGCACACCCCTTTTCTTTTGTCTACCAAGCCGTCATACCGGTTTTGCCCGCTAGCGACTTTTTCTTTGTATCATTGTTAGTGTAACAGTTTTAACTTTAGACCGTCCCCTCGCCCCGACCCGGGCGCGAACCAGGGACCCTCTGCAAAGATCAACAACAGTCACCCACGAAGCATCGTTACCCATCGATCCACAAAAGCCGAGCAAGGGGAACCACTACTTCAAGGTTTCAGAGCAAGTGACGTCACCGACTGGAAGGCTGCTAGCGCGCACCACCGCTACCTAGCTAGACATTTCACATCGGTTACATTAGTAACCCAATGTATAATATCTACTGTTTGTTTGCTATGTATTTCTGTGATTTGATTAGTTAGTAAACAAATAATTCAGCCAGTTTGTATATCGCTGATTCCTAATTTATGCTAGGGTTCGTGCAGATAACCAATAATTTTATGATATTCAGATGAGACTGATAGAAGGTAAAGAGTAATTTATGATTGACTGCTTTTGATATAAAAGATCTTCAGGTCTTTAAGAGTGGATTCGGGAGATAACCGCTCTATATAAGCTAATGCTTCCGTGGTGCCCTGGATTCCTAATGAGTCAGTTATTGCCTGATTAATTGAATCAACTAATCAAATGTTAGGTAATCGATTTGAAAATAGCATGTCATCTCATTTAATCATTTAGAGACATGACACACCACCTACCTTGTCACAACACAACTGATTGGCTTAAACACATTAAGAAGGAAAGATATTTCACAAATTAACTTTTAACACAGCACACCTGTTAATTGAAATGTATTCCAGGTGACTACCTCATGAAGCTGGTTGAGAGAATGCCAAGAGTTTGCAAAGCTGTAAAGGCAAAGGGTGGCTACATTGAAGAATCTCACAAAATTACATATATTTCGATTTGTTGGTTACTACATGATTCCATATGTGTTATTTCATAGTTTTGATGTCTTAACATATTATTCTACAATGTAAAAAATATATATAATAATTAAGAAAACCCTGTAATGGGTAGGTGTGTCCAACCTTTTGACTGGTACTGTATGTTTCATTGTCAAATACACCGGATAGGTGCAGTGAAATTAGTTGTTTTACAGGGTCAACTATAGTAGTACGTGGCTCCTGGAGCAAATTAAAGACCACAAGACCAGAGCAAATTGAAAACAACGTGGGGGTTTTTTTGCAATGGGAAGTAACATTTCAATTGAGAAACGCTTAATGGTTGTGTTTTTGTATTCTTATGATTGGGACCTACTGGCTTATTATGTCTGAGTTTATGGACTGCTTATCCTTTAACATCATGCTGTGCATGACTGCTGTCTTTCCATCGGCCCTATGCAGTGGTGTAGTTGTGACTGGAGAAGGTATACTCAAATTTTGCCAAAAAGTTCCCAAACGGCCCAGCCAGTGAAGGAAAGGCACCTTGTGCGAAAAAATCCAGTTTTTTTAATGAGTTTTCCTATAGATTTTTCTGATTTTCACTCGAAGAATCATACTTTTTTTAAATATTTTTTTTTTTTTGATGTTCTAAGTCTAGTAGAACCGCTGGTCACCGGAATAAATTAGTAGTCCTCACTGTATGACACCAAGACACTCAATATGTGGTTTTGAGACCGGACTCGAGTACTACAACACTGGTTAAGTGGACACATCAGACATATTTTTCACCTTGTCGGCTTGGGTTTTTGAACCAGCGACCTTTCGGTTACTGGCCCAACGCGCTACGTGCTAGGGTATGTCCCGCCCCGTTATGTAGCACAAGCTCTAGTATACACTACTGTGCCAATATTGCTATGTTCTCAATGTGTGTGCCCACTTGAATGAGGCTCGACCCAGCAGGAGTAAGAGAAATGGCAAAGCACATGGACTATGGGGTGAGATAGATGCGTGAGATCGGGCCCTGGGCTATATAGGAGAATTTATAAACTGGATGGTTCAAGCCCTGAATGTTGATTGGCTGACAGCCGTGGTATATCAGACCGTTTATCACGGGTATGACAAAACATTTATTTTTTCTGTTCTAATTACGTTGGTAGCCAGTATATAATAGCAATAAGGCACCTCAGGGGTTTGTGGTATAAGGCCACTATACCACGGCTGTGACGACCCTTCCACTCTGTCTGCCGTATTCTTTCTCTTTGCTCGTTTTCCTTATTAGGATAACAGCGGACGGAGCTGGGAGGATCGTCAGCGACATGGGACACACCTTTTCCTCTTCCCCATTCATTGAGGAAACTCTCTCCATGCAGACACACGGTTAGATTTTGGTTGTGGCATTTTTGTGGCTGGCTGGGTTGGCTGGGTTGGTTTGGTTGCTTTGGCACCTTTCAACACCCCTCATTATCACATCTATGCACTCAACCACTCACTTACACTACTGATTACTGACTACACACACCATTGTTAATTGTATTTAGTTTATTTCAGTTAATATATTTTTTATATTAACTGTCTCCTTTTTTGTTACAGACTTCGAGCCGGTTCGTGACACGTGTCGGCTCGTCCGGGATCATAAGGTTGGTTCCTGGACATTTTGGCATACAGCCCTTTGTTGCATTATGAAGGACTAATACTAGTGTCATTGGGCTTACTAGTATGTGTGTTGTGTTTGGGAGAAAATGTGGAGTTAATGTTTGAGGACTCTGTAGGTGCTTTGTTTGCATCTTTTGTTACAGCTTTTGAGTTGTAATGTTTGGTGCCCAGTGTTGGTCGCCTTTGTTTGTTTGGTAAACTTGCCACTGCATTGGATAGTTGGTTGTGTGCTGCATTGGAGAGAGTACGTTGGTTAGTTTCCAGGCCCCTGCCCAGGCTGGAGACTTTTGCTCTACTCGCTGTTGGGACATCGGTCCGAGGAGGTGAGTACAATCGGCTGTGTACCTCAGTGGGAGATTTGGGTAGGGTAGTGACACTTGCTACCCGGAGCTATAGCCTTTCTTTCCCCCCTGTTAGACTTAGCGACGTGTTACACTTTGGAATACGTTGGGCATGGTCCGTTGACTGAGCAGTTGTCTCGGGGGCACATCCGTGGCTTGGGGGGAATCTGCCAGCTTGCTGTGTTTTGGGAGCGGGGGGTTTCCTTGCCAGCGGGCTACCTTGTGTAATTACCCACCGCAAATCTGCACGAAGACTAGGGTTGAGTTATAGTAGGTTTTGGGGAAGCTCCATATATATCTCAGCTCTCTTCTGTGGTGCCCAGTGTGATTGTCATTTCTCTTGTGGTCTGATGTGCTCAGCAGAGGGGGAGAGCGAGACTTCTTGCTCAGCAGAGGGGGGTGGGGGTGGGGGGGGGGGGGGGGGGTTGTGCTCGTTGTCCTTATTAGGATGCCGGCGGGCGGAGCTGGGAGGGTCGTCAGCGACATGGGACACACCTGGGCCCGGGATAAATAAACCTCTTCCCCATTCATTAAGGAGAGTCTCTCCATGCAGACACACTGTTAGATTTTTGTTATGGCAGTTTTGTTTGTTTGCTTTGGCACCTTTCAACACCCCTCATTATCACATCTATGCACACAACCACTCACTTACACTACTGATTACTGACTACACACACACACCATTGTTAATTGTATTTAGGTTATTTCAGTTAATAAATATATTTTGTTATTCCTAATTTCCACGTTGTCTTTTTGTTTCGGACTTCGAACCGGTTCGTGACACGTCTAAGGGCGTTGCGTCATACCTAGGAACAGCCCTTAGCTGTGGTATATTGACCATATACCACATCCCTCGGGCATTATTGCTTAAATATAGCAGTAGTTTTGCAGGATTACGAGAGGGTACTAAAAGAGCAAGCTTCACAACCTGCAAGTCTAGTGCATTCAGCGTAATAAAAAAAAGGGTGAGCCTTGTTCATTCAATAGACTACATTTTGAAGTCTGATGTAGTGTTTGCTTGTTTTGTTTTTTACTTTGATGCAATCAAAGTTCCACCCCTCATCTCTACTTATCGACTGAAAGGGTGTCCCCATGTCAAATCAAATTTTATTTGTCACATACACATGGTTAGCAGATGTTAATGCGAGTAGCGAAATGCTGTTGAATGAAATGTTTGAATTTAAAAGGTATGTACTGTATGAAAGATGGTACAACTGCCTGATAAGCAAGTAGGCTTTTAGCACAGTCTGTACAATACTGGAGCCTTTGCTAAAAGGAACAGATTGTTCCAAGGCGAATATAAGAACGCAACTTCATGGTTGTGTTGGTTTATAGTGCAACATATGCAAAATATGACTTTGGGATCATAGATTTATATGTGAGCCATATGCTGAAATCACATACAACTTATCAGAGCAGTAACATGGCAGATGGGCCACTTTGCATCCAGATACCAGAGTATTGGAGAGAATCATATTAAAGTAATTGGAAATAGAAACACAGAATATACAGTCAAATGGCCTCCAGGTAGGGATATAACCTTTTTAGGGCTGTCCCCGACTAAAAATCTTGGCCGACCTAGAGTCCTCTGTTCGTTCGACCAATCAATTGGTCGGGGGGAAAAAAACTGTATTTTTCCCTATATAGACAACCTGTGTTTGAATAAAATCAACTATATGTAGGCTACGGAGTTTGTCTGATGCTTTAAGCACACTGATTAAATAAAGACACACAAACGACTGAGGGAGCCAAAGATCGAGAAAGCCTAAGCAGAAGAAAAAAAAACTGTTCTCGACCCTCTTCCTCCTGCTTCTGCTGGCATTCATTCTGCTGTTATGCTCCTGCTGTTACGCTCCTAATAGGCTACACCAGGGGTCGGCAACCTTTTCCATTTGGAGTGCCAATTTATCTTACTATTTCAACCGATCTGCATGCCAGTTATGATTTTTATATGCACATGTCCGTGTAACAGTTTATTTTCATTTATAGTCTTTTAATATCTCAAAATCATGTGGTTAATCACAATTCTAAAAGTAACTTCCATTGCCAACTATGTAAAAATAGTAACAAATAAAAACATTGCAGCCTGCAGGTAGAAAATATTCTGACTTAAAATAAATATCCTATAAATCACATTGGCTATGCATGGCCTGCCTGCAAGGAACTTGAAACATTGTATCAACTATTAACTTGGGTCCTAACTTGGGTCTGGCCTGAAGCTTGCTCTAGCAAACATATTAAATATTCTGGGCCCTCAGATTTTCCTGCTCCAGTGAGCTCCTGACCGACATAGCTGTAGGCTATTTGCGCAAGGGATAAGAAGTAATCAGGTAGGCCTATTTTATGTTTCCACCAGATCAGAGCATGACATTTTCCCCCACTTTCACACGGAGTGGTTATCGAAAGATAATGGCTATCTGACAAACCTTTTGGTTTTTACTTTTAATACATTTACCAACGGCTTAGTTTTTTCCTCTCTCAACTGTTTTCAGTTAACTTTTTCATGGTTCAACAGGACCTAACCAGCCGAAAAAGTAGTAACATTAACACTATGCCATCTAGTCGCTGTACTCAGAGTATACAGGAAACCTACCACCGAATGGTGAGGATTGCCGTGTTGCAAGCCCAGCTTCAGATGCAATAGTTGGGCAAGGGCAATTTAAGTGCAGGAAAGGATGAAAGTGTCTGTGCCCCCAGTAAGTACAGACAGTAGGGGGAGTGATGAGCTCTACAGCAGAGTCTCACAACTCAACGGTCAGCTCAGCTATCCCCATTGAGACCATGTCTGTGGCACGATCTAGGTTGAGCAAAACAAAACATGGCGGTGTTCGCCTTAGCAATCTCACTGGAATTAAAGACCTCCTTCATTCCTGTCATTGTTGAAAGACATTGTGATATCTCACGTCTCAAAAATTTTAGATCCCCCCCCCACTCCCAAGGCAGTCATAGTCAATTAACTAATCACGGATCATAATCTTGATGTGATTGGCCTGACTGAAACATGGCTCAAGCCTGATGAATTTACTGTGTTAAATGAGGCCTCTCCTCCTGGTTACACTAGTGATCATATCCCCCACGCATCCCGCAAAGGCGGAGGTGTTCCTAACATCTATGCAACCTACTCAATCACTTTTTATAGCTACTGTTTACAGGCCTCCTGGGCCGTATACAGCGTTCCTCACTGAGTTCCCTGAATTCCTATCGGACCTTGTAGTCATGGCAGATAATATTCACATTTTTGGTGACTTTAATATTCACATGGAAAAGTCCACAGACCCACTCCAAAAGGCTTTCAGAGCCATCATCAACTCAGTGGGTTTTGTCCAACATGTCTCTGGACCTACTCACTGTCACAGTCATACTCTGGACCTAGTTTTGTCCCATGGAATAAATGTTGTAGATCTTAATGTTTTTCCTCATAATCCTGGACTATCGGAGCACTATTTTATTACGCTTGCAATCGCAACAAATAATCTGCTCAGACCCCAACCAAGGATCATCAAAAGCTGTGCTATAAATTCTTGGACAACCCAAAGATTCCTAGATGCCCTTCCAGACTCCCTCCACCTACCCAAGGACGTCAGAGTACAAAAATCAGTTTACCACCTTAGGATCTTAATTTAACCTTGTGTAATACCCTAGATGCAGTCGCACCCCTAAAAACAAAAAACATTTGTCAGAAATGTTCTCCCTGGTATACAGAATATACCCGAGCCCTGAAGCAAGCTTCCAGAAAATTGGAACGGAAATGGCGCTCCAACCAACTGGAAGTCTTCCGACTAGCTTGGAAAGACAGTACAGTGCAATTTCGAAGAACCCTCACCTCTGCTCGGTCATCCTATTTTTCCAACCTAATTGAGGAGAATAATAACAATCCAACATTTATTTTTGATACTGTTGCAAAGCTAGCAGCCGTCAACAAGAGAGGATAGCTTTCACTTCAGCAGTGATAAATTCATTAACTTCTTTGAGGAAAAGATCATGCTCATTAGAAAGCAAATTTTTGTCTCCACATTGAATCTGTATATTTCTCCAAAGCTCACCTGTCCTGAGTCTGCACAGAACTGCCAGGACCTAGGATCAATGGAGACACTCAAGTTTTATAACCCTGTATCTCTTGACACATTCATGAAAATAGTCATGACCTCTAAACCGTCAAGCTGCATACGGGACCCTATTCCAACTACTGAAAGTGGTACTTCCTGTGCTTGGCCCTCATATGTTGAACATAATACATGTCTTCCTATCAACAGGATGTGTACCAACTCACTAAAAGTGGCAGTAATAAAACATCTATTGAAAAAGCCAAACCTTGACCTAAAAATTTAATTAAAAAAATATTGCCTATATCGAATCTCCCATTCCTCTCAAAAAAAAAAAAAAAGCTGTTGCACTGCAACTCACTGCCTTCCTGGAGACAAATAATGTATATGAAATGCTTCAGTCTGGTTTTAGACCCCATCATAGCACTGAGACTGCACTCGAGAAGGTGGTATAATGACCTTTTAATGGTGTCAGACCAAGACTCTGCATCTGTCCTCGTGTTCCTAGACCTTAGTGCTGCTTTTGACATCATCAATCACCACATTATTTTGGAGAGATTAGAATCCCTAATTGGTCTACACGGACAAGTTCTTGCCTGGTTTAGATCTTATCTGTCAGAAAGATATCAGTTTGTCTCTGTGGATGGTTTGTCCTCTGACAAATCAATTGTATGTTTCGGCGTTCCTCAAGGTTCCGTTTTAGGACCACTATTATTTTCACTATATATTCTACCTCTTGGTGATGTCATTCGGAAACACAATGTCAACTTTCACTGCTATGCGGATGACACACAGCTGTACATTTCAATGAAACATGTTTCAGGCCCCAAAATTGAGGCCCCAAAATTGCCTACACTGGAAGCCTGTGTTTCAGACATGGCAGCACATTTTTTATTTTAAACTTGGACAAAACAGAGATGCTAGTTCTAGATCCCAAGAAACAAAGAGATCTTCTGTTGGATCTAACAATTCATCTTGATGGTTGTACAATCGTCTAAAATAAAACTGAATGGCCTCTGTGTTACTCTGGACCCTGATCTCTCTTTTGACGAGCATATCAAGAATATTTCAATGACATTGCAAAAATCTGAAACTTTTTGTCCAAAAATGGTGCAGAAAACCTAATCCATGCTTTTTTCACTTCTAGATTAGACTACTGCAATGCTCTACTCTACGGCTACCTGGATATAGTACAAAATAAACTTCAGTTAGGATTCTATCAGCCGTGTTTAGCACTGACTATAACCAAACAATGTGATCATATTACTCCAGTGCTAGCCTCTGGCTTCCTGTTAAGGGTAGGGCTGATTTCAAGGTTTTACTGCCAACCTACAAAGCATTGCATAGGCTTGCTCCTACCCATCTCTTTGATTTGGTCCTGCCATACATACCTACATGTACGCTATGGTCACAAGATGCAGGCCTCCTTATTGTCACTAGAATTTCTAAGCAAACAGCTGGAGGCAGAGCTTTCTCCTATAGAGCTCAATTTTTATTGAATGATCTGCTTATCCATGTGAGATATGCAGACTATGTCTCAACATTTAAGTCTTTGCTGAAGACTCATCTCTTCATCAGGTCCTATGATTTAGTGTAGTCTGGATCAGGGGTGTGAAGGTGAACGGCAAGGCACTGGAGCGACAAACTTCCCTTGCTGTCTCCGCCTGGCCGGCTCCCCTCTCTCCACTGCGATACTCTGACCCTAATACGGGGGCTGAGTCACTGGCTTATTAGTGCTCTTCCATGCCGTCCCTAGGAGGGGTGTGTCACTTGAGTCGGTTGAGTCACAGACGTGATCTTCCTGTCTGGTTTTGCGCCCCCTCAGGCTTGTACGGTGGAGGAGATCTTTGTGGGCTATACTCAGCCTTGTCTCAGGGTAGTACGATGGTGGTCTATTGATATCCCTCTAGTGGTGCGAGGGCTGTGCTTTGACAACGTGGGTGGTGTTATATCCTGCCTGGGTTGGCCCTGTCTGGGGGTATTGTCGGATGGGGCCACAGTGTCGGGGGGAAAGGGTCAGTCTGTTATATCTGGTGTAATGATCGTGGACAGGCAAAAGGTCAAAACCAGTTCAGAGTCCAGGAGGTACAGTGTGGCAGGCAGGCTCAAGGTCAGGGCAGGCAGAATGGTCAGGCAGGCGGGTACAGATTCCAGAAAACAAGGGTCAAAACCGGGAGGATTAGCAAAAGAGAATAGAAAAGGCAGGAGCATGGGGAAAAACACGCTGGTTGACTTGGAACATGCAAGACAAACTGGCACAGACAGACAGAAAACACAGGTTTAAATACCTAGGAGATAATAGGGAAGATGGGTGACACCTGGAGGGGGTGGAGACAAGCGCAAGGACAGGTGAAACAGATCAGGGTGTCAGGGGAGCCACCTGGAATCCTACCTGGGCGCATACCTGGCTGACCGGGGTGCCAGCGTTGGAAGTCGGCGATGAGGGCTGGGTCCAGGATGTCTCTAGCGGGGACCCAGCACCTCTCCCCCGGGCCATAACCCTCCCAGTTAAGGAGGAGGGTCTCACCGTGTACGCCGGATGGCCATCGATGACACAGGGCAGAGGGGTGGGCCTGGAAACAGAAGATAAAGGGCTGTGAGACACGGGCTTAATCCTAGATACATAGATCGTAGGGTGAATACGGAGAGAACGGGGTAACAAAAGACGAACAGCAGTGGAACTAAGGACTCTAAAGATGGGGAAAGGGCCAATGAAATGGGGGGAAAGTCTGCGGGACTCCACCCAAAGGGGCAGGTCCCGTGTGGATAGCCATACCCTCTGCGATAGCGAGGAGCTGGAGTCCAGCGGCAATCTGCTTGGCGACGATACCTGGAGTTGGTCTTGAGAAGCGCCACCCGGGCTCTTCTACAGGTACGCCAACAGCGGCAGACGAACATCTGGGCCGAGGGTATGTTGACTTCCTGCTCTTGTTCTGGGAATAGCGGAGGCTGATACCCCATGGAGCACTCGAAAGAGGAGAGTCCCGTGGCCGAACAGGGAAGAGTGTTCCGGGCGTACTCCACCCAAACCAGTTGTCGGCTCCAGGTAGTGGGGTTGGTCGAGACGAGGAATCTTAAGGTTGTTTCCAGGTCTTGGTTTTTCCGCTCCAACTGGCCGTTGGATTGGGGATGGAATCCAGAGGACAGGCTGGCCGACGACCCAATACGGGTGCAGAACGTCTTCCAGAACTGAGACGAGAACTGAGGACCCTGGTCGGAGACCATGTCCACCGGGAGTCCGTGGATCCTGAAGATGTGCTGCACCATGAGCTGGGCCGTCTCTTTGGCAGAGGGTAGTTAGGGGAGAAGGGATGAAATGGGCGGCCTTGGAAAACTGATCCACTACCATCAGAATGAAGGTGTTGCCATCAGACGGAGGGAGCCCAGTGACAAAGTCCAGAGAGATATGGGACCAGGGACAATGAGGGACAGGTAGTGGCTGAAGGAGGCCGGAAGGGGCTTGCTGCGGAGTATTATTCTGAGCACAAACGGTGCATGCGGCGACAAAGGCAGATGCGTCAGGAACCATTGTGGGCCACCAGAAATGTTGTCGGAGGAAGGCCAGGGTTCGACGGGAACCCGGATGACAGGTAAGCCTGGAGGAATGAGCCCATTCCAGGACCCGGGACCGGACTGGATTAGGGACGAACAACCGGTTAGCCGGGCCCCCTCCAGGGACAGGCTCGGAACGTTGTGCCTTGCGGACCAGGGTCCCAATACCCCAGCCCACAGCAGCCGCAAGGCATGAGGTAGGGAGGATGGTCTCAGAGTCAGAGGATGTGGCAGGTGGAATGTACAGGCGAGAGAGGGCGTCAGGTTTAACATTATTGGACCCTGGGCGATAGGAAATGGTGAAGTATTCAAAATGCTTGTGGTCGGTCCAAACCAAAAACAGATGTTCTTCTCCCTCCAGCCAGTGTCTCCTCTCCTCCAGTGCCATTTTGACCGCCAGGAGTTCTCGGTTACCCACATCGTAGTGTCTTTCTGTAGAGTTGATACGATGGGACAAGAAGGCACAGGGATGGAGCTTTTGGTCCTGGGCGGATCACTGGGGCAGGATAGCCCCCACTCCAACGTCAGAAGCATCGACCTCAACCACAAACTGACAGGACGGGTCCAGATGGACGAGGATGGGGGCCGTAGTGAACCGACACTACAGGTCCACAAAGGCTCTGTCAAACGCTGGGGACTATGTGAACGGTACCTTGGGAGAGGTGAGTGCCGAGAGGGGGGGGCGCCAGGGTGCTGTAGCCTGGTTTGCCAATAGAAATTGGCAAACCACAGGAAACGTTGTAGCTGCACCCTGGACTTAGGTTGGGGCCAATCCACTACTTCTTTCACCTTTTCTGGGTCTATCTGGACATTTCCTTCAGCGATGACATATCCCAGAAAGGAAAGGGTAGAACTTACATTTCTCCGCTTTCACAAATAACTGGTTCTCCAGGAGGTGCTGAAGGACTTGTCGAACATGGAGGACGTGTTCTTGGGCAGAACAGGAAAAAACAGGATGTTGTCGAGGTAGACGAACACGAAACGGTTTAACATGTCCCGAAGCACATTTTTTTTACCAGGGCCTGGAAGTCCGCGGGGGCGTTGGTGAGTCCAAACGGCATGACCAGGTACTCATAATGTCTCATAAAGAAGGCTGTCTTCCACTCATCCCCTTCGCGTATCCGAACCAGGTGGTAGGCATTCTGAAGTTCCAGCTTGGAGAATATGGTAGCCCCCTGGAGAGGTTTGAAAGCCGTGGAGTGGTAGGGGGTAACGATTATTGATCGTTATGTCATTAAGGCCCCAGTAGTCAATGCACGGACGCAGGGTCTTGTCCTTCTTTTCCACAAAGAAAAACCCCGCACCGGCAGGGGATGCAGAGGGACGGATGCCTCCAGCAGCCAGAGTCCTCAATATACTCATCCATGGCCTTGGTCTCCGAGCCGCATAGGGAATATACCCAACCACGAGGCGGTGTGGTGCCTGGGAGAAGGTCAATGGCACAATCGTAGGGACGATGCGGGGGAAGAGAAGTAGCCCGTGCCTTGCTGAAGACCTCCAGGAGGTCATGGTACTCTGCGGGAACGGCAGAGAAATCCGAGGCTTGACTTAAGCACTGAGGAGGCCGTCTCGGGGAAGGCTGCGCTGCTTTGAGGCAATGGGAATGTCAGAACGGACTCCAACCCAGGCTGGAACTAGTAGTCCAGTCAATAACGGACTACCAGGAACATGGGGGACTCAATGAGGAGAAGCTGTATAAACTCACTGTGATTTCCTGAAACCTGCAGATTAACAGGAACAGTGCTGTGGGTAACTCTACCAATGGAGCGGCCGTCCAGTGCTCTAGCGTCCATGGGAACAGAGAAGAGTTGAGTGGGGATACCTAATTCAAAAACTAGAGTAGCGTCCATAAAACTCTCATCCGCCCCAGAGTCAATGAGCACCCGGAGAGACACAGACTGGTCTCCCCACAGCAGTATCACAAAAAAAAGTGCGGTTGAGTGCGGTTGATGGGAATTAGAGGATTCCCAGTCTGGCTCACCAGAGTGCTTGTACCTACTAACGAAATAGGTTAGCCGGGCAGGTGGCTATATAATGTCCCGCAGCCCCAACTGTTGGAACTTTGTCTATGTGAATGCGTTCCCTAGGCGATAATCTAGCTCTGCCCAGTTGCATAGGTTCCGGTGTATCTGACTCACCCGTCGCCAATGATTCTCGAGGGAACTCGGGTGGCTTCGGGTCTTCTCGGAAATACAGCCTTCGGGGACGTCCAGATTCTGCAGCGGATGAACGAGTGTAGACCAGACCTCCTCTCACTCTTGCTTTTCCGTAGATGCCCATCAATCCTAAGAGTAAGAGCGATAAGGGAATCGAGGCCCAGCTGTTAATCCCTAGCTGCGAGCTCGTCTTTTATTTCCTCTGAGAGTCCATGAAGGAAGGTATCAAATAAGGACTACGGATTCCAGGCACTCTTGGTGGCCAACGTATGAAAATCTACTGCGTAGTCTGCCACACTACAGGAGTCTTGACGTAACTCAAGTAGTTTCTGGGAGAATCCGGAGAATCGAACACCTTCCTCACCTCTGCCATGAAATCTTCCAGATGACGACAAATGGCGGATTGTTGCTCCCAAACTGCCGTAGCCCAGGAGAGCGCCCTTCCCGACATTAGCGTAATAATATACGCTATCTTCAACCGGTCAGAATGGAACGAAGATGGCTGTAGCTCAAAAATAAGGGAGCATTGAGAAAGAAAATCCCAGCAGGTTCCAGGATCCCCAGAATATCTCTCTGGAGGAGGTATGCGGGATCTCGGGAGCTGGGGTAGGCTGTACAAACTCACCACTGATAGTAGACAGGTTACTGGGTGGTTGTGAGGTCTCAGAGGTGGCAGGCTGCCTATGAGCTAACTCACTGATTCGCTCCATAATAGCCTTGAACCCTTCCAAAAGGTCCAAAAGGTCCAGCAGTAGCTCCTCATGCCTCCCAATCAAATCAAATATATTTATATAGCCCTTCTTATATCAGCTGATATCTCAAAGTGCTGTACAGAAACCCAGCCTAAAACCCCAAACAGCAAGCAATGCAGGTGTAGAAGGACGGTGGCTAGGAAAATGCATTTCAAATAATCTTTCCTTCTTAATGCGTTTGAGCTAACTAGTTGTGTTGTGACAAGGTAGGGGTAGTACACAGAAGATAGACATATTTGGTAAAAGACCAAGTTCATATTATGGCAAGAACAGCTCAAATAAGCAAAGAAAAACAACAGTCCATCATTACTTTAAGGTTTCTTCAAGTGCAGTCGCCAAAACCAAGCGCTAAGATGAAACTGGCTCTCATGAGAACCGCCACAGGAAAGAAAAACCCAGAGTTACCTTTGCTGCAGAGGATATGTTCATTAGTGTTAACTGCACCTCAGATTGCAGGCCAAATAAATGTTTCACAGAGTTCAAGTAACAGACACATTTCAACATCAACTGTTCAGAGGACACTGTGTGAATCAGGCCTTCATGGTCGAATTGCTGCAAAGAAACCACTACTAAAGGGTTTTTTGGTTCCAACCGCAGTCTTTGTGAGACCCAGAGTAGGTGAACGGATGATCTCCACATGTGTGGTTCCCACCATGAAGGTGTGATGGTGTGGGGGTGCTTTGCTGGTGACAATGTCAGTGATTTATTTAGAATTCAAAGCACCCTTAACCAGCATTGCTACCACAGAATTCTGCAGTGATACACCATCCCATCTGGTTTGCGCTTAGTGGGACTATTTGTTTTTCAACAGGACAATGACCCAAAACACCTCCAGGCTGTGTAAGGGCTATTTGACCAAGAAGGAGAGTGATGGAGTGCTGCATCAGATGACCTGGCCTCTACAAACACCTGACCTCAACCCAATTGAGATGGTTTGGAATGAGTTGAACCGCAGAGTGAAAGAAAAGCAGCAAACAAGTGCTCAGCATGTGGGAACTCCTTCAAGACTGTTGGAAAAGTTGGTTGGTTGAGAGAATGCCAAGTGTGTGCAAAGCTGTCAAAGGCAAATGGTGGCTACTTTGAAGAATCTAAAATCTAAAATATATTTTGATTTGTTTAACACTTTTTTGGTTACTGCATGATTCCATGTGTTATTTCATAGTTTTGATGACTTCACTGTTATTCTACAATGTAGAAAATAGTAAAAATAAAGAAAACCCTTGAATGAGAATGTGAGTCAAAACTTTTGACTGGTACTGTAAATCAACCACATTTCCCCCCCAGTCCTGTCTGGTCGGTGGTACTGCATTAGAGATCAGAACCTTTGTTTGAATCCAACTTTGTGAAATAAGATTGTTACCTCAGTGTCTTGCCTGAGTTATTGGGCAGTTGGCCAACAAATTAAAACGAGTCCACTCATATAGCATGGGGAATTAATAAATGTGGATTAATTCACTTGTGACAGGTAGTCTAAAGCATAATGTTGTTATTTTATCAAATTAATCTAAATCTTAATGAGCGTGCTGGAACTGAAAAACCTGGATCCATCTGCAACCCATTGAGCTAATTGATTATTACAATTAACGAGTTGGAAATGAACTGGATATGAAAAAGCTTAGCATTTTCATATTGGTAGAATACCAAGAAAAACACAGTACAACTGGCCTTTATATATCCACACTTGACAAGGAAGGAGACTCGTAATAGAGTTGTCATCGTGAGAAAGAGGCACACGCACATATTCACATGCACACACTCGCTGCCTTCAAGTGGTTTCATTGGATATTGGTCAGAGATGAAGGCGGTGGAAAGATATTTTATTTGATTTCTTATCTGAACATTATTCTGGGGACCTACTCAGTATGCGTGGGCTGCTGTCTTATGTTGCCATGGCAATGCCTTTTCCACCCTCCTATTCTTGTCATCTGTGCAGGGGGCCACCATGTGGGAAATAATGGAATAGCCTAGAAACAGCACCATTCATAGTATAGGCTGCTACACAATACTGTATATGACCATATTTGAACATCTGTCATCACCCTGCAACTCAATAATAGACTGCTCCTACCAAGGTTCACTACTGGTTACAAAAATAAACAACAAATACCCCATTTTCTGTTGACAAATCAGCCATCTCCCCTTTTCTGGGTTGCATTTCAATGTTTTTCTAAGGCTTTGATTAGGTGTCAAACTCATCCCAGAGGATAATTGGAACTGTCAGATGTGTGGGCCCTACACAGGAAAGGTACACTGTCAGTTTTCACAAGACGTGCCAGTTGCCTATCTGGCTTTATGACCATGTTTGAAATATTCCTGTGTAAATTTAGGCTGAGGGCTTTATCCAGGTCAGTGGAGACATAACTCTAACCTGAAAGAGTCTCGGAAAAGCCACAAGGCATTCTTGCTCTTCAACAAGGATGAAGCGATCTTCCTGAAATGGGGGCACATTTTATTCTGACCCTGGCCCAGTTGGTATAACCCAGATTGTTTTATGTTATCTAGTGTGTTAGTGAGTGTAACTAAATTGTTCCTATTCCTGTGCTATCCTACTCAAGCCGTTTCCACTCTTTATAATTTTCTCTTAATAAAAGCACAAATCACGTTTTTGCAATATTGAAAATCACTTTTGTTTTTAAGGGCCCCTTTAAGAGCAACAGGTGCCAAACTACATTTCCCATTATGCATTGTATGTAACCTTAAACCCCAACTTTGCTGTGACCTGGCCCCTGACCGTCTACTGTGCATATTTTTTTTGTTTGCTGAAGATCACCTTTATTTATATCAGTTATTTATATCGGATTTTTCATCACACCGCTTAGAATTCCCACATTGTGATTGAAATATAAAGAAATGTAGCTAAGGTTGACACGATTTAACCAGGTCTGCGGCGTTAAATTGTCAATGTACTGAAGCTTTGTAACGAATTTATTAGCTAGCAGTAACTAACATAAATCCTGAAGGGTGTAGAACGATTTTTTAAAGGCATCTTTTGGGACTTTAATCAAACAAGATGAAGGAGCCAGAGCTGTAACACAGTTTGCAGCTTGCACTGGCATTAGACACCGATGTATGTTGCCTAGAAACCCGGCGTTCGGGCAGACACTAGAGTTTGAATCAGGAAAGTTTACTCTCACGACCTCTACAAGCCAGAATGTTGAATACGATTATATTTTTATGTACTTTACTGGTTGTCTGTGATGTTGGTCCTTTTGGCGGTAGAAATGTGAGACAATATATCCACAGGAAATTATAATTACATAAACTTGTCAAAGCACTGTTAATGCATTTAGATGTATATCCCCTGAAGCATGCGCAGATCCATGTAATCACGAACTGGGCAAGTATGCATGTCTCCTGCAAGTAATTTTTAACTTGTGCGCACAGGAATGCACAAACATTGCTTTGAAAATGTGATGTAATTATACTTTCCTATGGATATACTGTCTTACATCCCTACCGCCAAAAGGACCAACTACACTGACGACCGGTAAAGTGCTTACAAATATTATTTTATTCAACCTTCTGGCTTTTAGAGGTGGTGAGAGGAAACGTTCCTGATTCAAACGCTAATTTATACCCAAAGTAGAATTCTCTGCAATTCAACGTTGAGTTCAGGCAACGATGGATTTAGAGAGCACCTGTTTTCTGCACACACAACACCACCAATATGCTCAGTACACAGGCTGACAAAGTAAGGAACTCCACATTGCAAACGGACAGCGTGCATGCAGTGTCCATTCGTTTATAAAGTCTTGTCCTTTATTGTAACTACACTAACTTTGTTATGTCATAGATATGGCAAAGTTCCCAGTGGAGAGGATCATAAATGTCAGCATCATTGCTCACATTGACCATAGGAAAAGCACCTTGGCTGACAGCCTTCAGGAAATTACAGGTCTCATGTGCATTACCATATCCATACTCATGTATCACACAGATACTCATGCATTTAGTTGTATTGTATGATATGGCTCACCTCATCGCTTGGTTTTGATAGGTGCCATAATCACCAGGAATACCCCCATAGCTGCGGGAAATAGGGGTGCTGAGGGTGCTGCAGCAACCTTGAAAAATCAACATAATAATAATTGAAACAAAACATTTACACAGCGTCAATAGGCGGTATTTTATAAACAAACATATACAGTAGGAGAAGGTGTCTGCATTCTGACGCGAATGTGCTTGTGGGTCTCTCTCTCCAGGGATGTTTCCTATTGACCAGTCGGACTACAGCGCCCTCCGCAGTGCAGTGGAGAAACTGACATTCAACGACTCCAGTTTGATGTGCAGAAGGACAGCAGTCTGGCACTGGGAGCAGGCCGGAGGTTATATCATAACAATACCAACTAAATTATCATGTAATCTCTCATCCACTACTCAAAGCTATGCAAGTGGTGAAGGGTTGACCTTGACAGGATACTTATGTTCTTCATTTGTTTTCTTTTTGAGGGATACCAATTTGAGCCGTGATCATGCACTCCTAAATTGTACTCGCTCTCTCCTCACTTACTTTCTTTCCCTTGGTCTTTCTTTCCTTCCTTCCTTTCGCAGGCTAGGCTTCCTGGGCCTGCTCCACATAGAGTTGTTTAACCAGCGCTTGGAGAAGGAGTACAACTCCTCTGTCAAAGTGACAGCCCCCACCATGCCTACAAGGCTATCCTGTCCTGCGCCAAGCTCATTAAGGTAATACACAGCACCACCTCTACAGGGGGCTTCAAATTACATGTACATCTATTGCTGGGAAAAGTTTACATGATATCACAGCAATATAAATGCACACACACACATACAGTGGGGAGAACAAGTATTTGATACACTGCTGATTTTGCAGGTTTTCCTACTTACAAAGCATGTAGAGGTCTGTAATTTTTATCATAGGTACACTTCAACTGTGGGAGACGGAATCTAAAACAAAAATCCAGAAAATCACATTGTATGATTTTTAAGTAATTAATTTGCATTTTATTGCATGACATAAGTATTTGATACATCAGAAAAGCAGAACTTAATATTTGGAACAGAAACCTTTGTTTGCAATTACAGAGATCATACGTTTCCTGTAGTTCTTGACCAGGTTTGCACACACTGCAGCAGGGATTTTGGCCCACTCCTCCATACAGACCTTCTCTAGATCCTTCAGGTTTCGGGGCTGTCGCTGGGCAATACGGACTTTCAGTTCCCTCCAAAGATTTTCTATTGGGTTCAGGTCTGGAGACTGGCTAGGTCACTCCAGGACATTGAGATGCTTCTTACGGAGCCACTCCTTAGTTGCCCTGGCTGTGTGTTTCAGGTCGTTGTCATGCTGGAAGACCAAGCCACGACCCATCTTCAATGCTCTTACTGAGGGAAGGAGGTTGTTGGCCAAGATCTCGCGATACATGGCCCCATCCATCCTCCCCTCAATACGGTGCAGTCGTCCTGTCCCCTTTGCAGAAAAGCATCCCCAAAGAATGATGTTTCCACCTCCAAGCTTCACGGTTGGGATGGTGTTCTTGGGGTTGTACTCATCCTTCTTCTTCCTCCAAACACGGTGAGTGGAGTTTAGACCAAAAAAGCTATATTTTTGTCTCATCAGACCACATGACCTTCTCCCATTCCTCCTCTGGATCATCCAGATGGTCATTGGCAAACTTCAGACGGGCCTGGACATGCGCTGGCTTGAGCAGGGGGACCTTGCGTGCGCTGCAGGATTTTAATCCATGACGGCGTAGTGTGTTACTAATGGTTTTCTTTGAGACTGTGGTCCCAGCTCTCTTCAGGTCATTGACCAGGTCCTGCCGTGTAGTTCTGGGCTGATCCCTCACCTTCCTCATGATCATTGATGCCCCACGAGGTGAGATCTTGCATGGAGCCCCAGACCGAGGGTGATTGACCGTCATCTTGAACTTCTTCCATTTTCTAATAATTGCGCCAACAGTTGTTGCCTTCTCACCAAGCTGCTTGCCTATTGTCCTGTAGCCCATCCCAGCCTTGTGCAGGTCTACAATCTTATCCCTGATGTCCTTACACAGCTCTCTGGTCTTGGCCATTGTGGAGAGGTTGGAGTCTGTTTGATTGAGTGTGTGGACAGGTGTCTTTTATACAGGTAACGAGTTCAAACAGGTGCAGTTAATACAGGTAATGAGTGGAGAACAGGAGGGCTTCTTAAAGAAAAACTAACAGGTCTGTGAGAGCCGGAATTCTTACTGGTTGGTAGGTGATCAAATACTTATGTCATGCAACAAAATGCAAATTAATTACTTAAAAATCATACAATGTGATTTTCTGGATTTTTGTTTTAGATTCCGTCTCTCACAGTTGAAGTGTACCTATGATAAAAATGACAGACGTCTACATGCTTTGTAAGTAGGAAAACCTGCAAAATTGGCAGTGTATCAAATACTTGTTCTCCCCACTGTATATATATATATATATCTATATATACAGTTCTTTCGGAAAGTATTATAACCCCTTGAATTTTTCCACTTTTTTGTTAGGTACAGCCTTATTCGTAAATGGATTAAATTGTTTTCAATCTACACACAATACCCCATAATGACAAAGCAAAAACAGGTTTTTAGAATGTTTTGCAAATGTTTTGGAGGCTGAACCTTCGCCCCAGTCTGAGGTCCTGAGCAGGTTTTCATCAAGTATCTCTCTGTACTTTTCTCCGTTCATCTTTCCCTCAATCCTAACTAGTCTCCCAGTCCCTGTCGCTGAAAAACTTCCCCACAGCATGATGCTGCCACCACCATGCTTCACCGTAGGGATGGTGCCAGGTTTTCTCCAGAAGTGACGATTGGCATTCAGGCCAAAGTGTTCAATCTTGGTTTCTTCAGACAAGAGAATTGTGTTTCTCATGGTCTGAGAGTCATTAGGTACCTTTTGGCAAACTCCAAGCGGGCTGCCGTGCCATTTACTGAGGAGTGGCTTCTGTCTGGCCACTCTACCATAAAGGCCTGATTGGTAGTGCTGCAGAGATGGTTGTCCTTCTGGAAGGTTCTCTCATCTCCACAGAGGAACTCTGGAGCTCTGTCAGAGTCACCATCGGGTTCTTCGTCACCTCCCTGACCAAGGCCGTTCTACCCCGATTGCTCCATTTGGCAGGGCGGCTGGCTCAAGGACGAGTCTTGGTGGTTACAAACTTAATCCATTTAATAATGATGTGATCTTGGGGACCTTCAATGCTGCAGACATTTTATGGTACCCTTCCCCAGATATGTGCCTCGACACAATCCTGTCTCGGAGCTCCACAGACAATTATTTCGACCATATGGCTTGGTTTTTTGCTCTGACATGCACTGTCAACTCTAGGACCTTATATAAACAGGTGTGTGCCTTTGCAAATCATGTCCAATCAATTGAATTTACCACAGGTGGACTCCAATCAATTTGTAGAAACATCTCAAGGATGATCAATAGAAACAGGATGCACCGGAGCTCAATTTCAAGTCTCATAGCAAAGGAAAGCAAAGTTTCATTTTCAACAACAAAATTTGTCATTCCATTTGTCATTATGGTGTATTGTGTGTAGATTGTAAAGGACATTTTTTATTTAATCCATTTTAGAATAAGGCTATAACGTAACAAAATGTGGAAAAAGTCAACGGGTCTGAATACTGTCATGTGAACCTAAAATATGGTAACCCTTGTTTGGTAACAGTGATCAAAGTTTATAACTCTCCTATTGTGTTGTAGGAGCATGGGAAGGAGAAGATCTGCATAGTGAACCCAGCCCAGTTCTCGGACAGGTCTGTAGTGACAGAGTACCTGGATCCCATGGTGATGGGGACCATCTTCGCCCCTGACGACTACACCGGGAAAATCATGAGTATCTGCTTGGTAAGCCAGCCTGGCTTTCAGATGTTGCTAATTATTTGTTTGAATGATCACTGTGTAATCGAGAAATTTAAGAACAGGGGTTTGAATTTGTCACTTTGCAAAACCAGTTTAACAAATTGAGTCATTGTATATTCCTAATTTTCTCAACAGTTGTGAGTATGAGGATACCGGGCGCCAATGTGATCAAGATGGATATTCTGCTGAACAGGAAACCTGTGGAGGAACTCACCTCTGTTGTTCACAAGTAAGACTTTGATAATTAGTACTCAGACAATGACTGAATCCTAACTCAAACTTTTTTTGCATATCTCCCATTTACATTACGGTATGATTCAACTCTTGAATTAGTGTCTGCTTCTCAAATTACTATTTGGCCCAATGTCTCAATATTTCAAGGGCCATTAATACTACGATCTATTTGAGTACCGTAATGATGTGACCCGTGGGTATCTTCTGTTGTGTTTTCCTACATAGAGAGATTGGGCGTACAGTGCAGGCAATGCCATGTGCGAGCACCTGCATGACGCCATAACCGGACAAATGTTTGAGATCACAGTACAAACAGCCATCGGCAGCAAAGGGATACGTAAGTGAACATTTTCATAATGACCCTGAAATAAGACTCATACGACCAAGTTGGTAGCTTTTGAGATTGCATGACACCCTCGCTCTCTCTCTCGCAGGATTACGGGGAAAATGTGCTTGCAAAATGTGTAAGGAAACTTTTGTTAATTCGTTTAAAACGTGGGTGTGTACGATGTCTAGTATGGTAGCTGATCCTAGTCTCTTACTCTCTTTTAGCACAGAGATGATAACAAGAAAGATGAAGCACCTGAAAAACCAGGCGGATGGTAAAAAGAAGATGCACGTGCCAACATACCGCAAGTCCCCAAAAGATGTCTTCATCAGTGTTCTGAAGAGGAAAGACAAGTAGAATATCAGTATCCTTATTTATTGAAGCAGGTTTTGTTCAACAAATAGACTTTAAAACAGCAAAATAACTTTAATGTCCCATACATAATTTTAACCCCCCAAAAAGTTATGTAGATCCCATTGCCAAGAAAAATAAATGACATGCACAGATTCCTCGCTCAAACAGACTTTAAGTGCAAGGTGCAATACATCAAGGAACGCTTGTAAATAATAAAACAAGATATGTTATGTAATTTGTTCTGTTTCTCTCTCTCCCAATGGATCCAATGTGTCGGTTGTAACAATTTGGCTGAATCTTAATTGTACTTGTATTTCCTTGATTCCTCTCTCCTTGCCGTCGCCTCAAAACGCATTGGTGGGGAAGATCTGCTCCATTGTGCTTTGAGAATGAGACAAGGGAGGGCTTGAGGAATCAAGGAAATACAATAGAGATGAACCCTTTGTGTACTGTTCTGTGCAGTTAGAGTTCTGCTCCACTAGAGGGCCGGGCACACTTACAACCCCTTCTCAAATCAAATTTTATAGGTAACATACATGGTTAGCAGATGTTAATGCCAGTGTAGCGAAATGCTTGTGCTTCTAGTTCCGACCGTGCAGTAATATCTAACAAGTTCACAACAACAAGTAGATGGTATAGAGTACAGTATATACATATGAGATGAGTAATGTAGGGTATGTAAACATTATATAAAGTGGCATTGTTTAAAGTGACTAGTGATACATTTATTACATCCAATTTTTTATTATTAAAGTTGCTAGAGATTTGAGTCACTATGTTGGCAGCAGCCACTCAATGTTAGTGATGGCTGTTTAACAGTCTGATGGCCTTGAGATAGAAGCTGTTTTTCAGTCCCCCGGTCCCAGCTTTGATGCACCTGTACTGACCTCGCCTTCTGGATGATAGCGGGGTGAACAGTCAGTGGCTCGGGTGGTTGTTGTCCTTGATTATCTTTTTGGCCTTCCTGTGACATCAGGTGGTGTAGGTGTCCTGGAGGGCAGGTAGTTTTCCCCCGGTGATGCGCTGGGCAGCCCGCACCACCCTCTGGAAAGCCTTACGGTTGTGGGTGGAGCAGTTGCCGTACCAGGCGGTGATACAGCCCGACAGGATGCTCTCGATTGTGCATCTGTAAAAGTTTGAGTGTTTTTGGTGACAAGCCAAATTTCTTCAGCCTCCTGAGTCTGCAAACTTGATGATTGAGTTGGAGGCGTGCATGGCCACGCCGTCATGTGTGAACAGGGAGTACAGGAGAGGGCTGAGAACGCACCCTTGTGGGGCTCCAGTGTTGAGGATCAGCGGGGTGGAGATGTTGTTTCCTACCCTCACCACCTGGGGGCGGCCCGTCAGAAAGTCCAGGACCCAGATGCACAGGGCGGGGTCGAGACCCAGGGTCTCGAGCTTAATGACAAGTTTGGAGGGTACTATGGTGTTAAATGCAGCTTTGGTTTGAGGAGTGTATGCTGCTTATCATTGAGCATACTATCATTTGCATTTTTTTAGACCAATAAAACGAACTCTACATGGCAAGTAGTAGATACATTTTTCTTATTCGATCTTCTTCTGCGGGGAGGGTTATGTTAAAAAAATAAAACCACTGAGATGTGAACTAGGGATCTTGTGCATGGTAACCCAAGAGTCAAGCACTCTGCCATCAAGTGGAACTGAAAGATGATTCGTGTTACTTCTATTGTCATTGGTCACTGTAATTAATAACTGTAGTTATATATATGTATATTTTTTTGTATATTACTAGTACCTACTAAAGTTATTAATATATATATAAATGCAACATGTAAAGTGTTGGTCCCATGTTTCATGAGCTGAAATAAGATCCCAGAAATGTTCCATATGCACAAAAAGCTTATTTCTCTTCAATTTTGTGCACAAATTTGTTTACATCCCTGTTAGTGAGCATTTCTCCTTTGCCAAGATAATTAATCCACCTGACAGGTGTGGCATATCAAGAAGCTGATTAAACAGCATGATCATTACACAGGTGCAAGGTGCTGGGGAGAAAAGGCCACTAAAATCTGCAGTTTTGTTACACCACAGATGCCTCTAGTTTTGAAGGAGTGTGCAATTGGCATGCTGACTGCAGGAATGTCCACCAGAGCTGTTGCCAGAATAATGTTAATTTCTCTACCATAAACTGCCTCTGTTGTTTTTAGAGAATTTGGCAGTACGTCCAACCGGCCTCACAACAGCGTGTATTGCGTCGTGTGGGCAAGCGGTTGACTGATGTCAACAGAGTGCCCCATGGTGGCGGTGGGGTTATGGTATGGGCAGGCATAAACTACGGACAACAAACACATATGCATTTTATCAATGGCAATTTGAACGTACAGAGAAACCGTGACGATATCCTGAGGCCCATTGTCGTGCCATTCATCCACTGCCATCACCTCATGTTTCAGCATGATAATGCACAGCACTAGCTCATACCAGATACTGACTGGTTTTAAGTATCTGTGACCAACAGATGCATATCTGTATCCACAGTAGTGAAATCCATAGATTAGGGCCTAATGAATTTATTTCAATGGACTGATTTCCTTAAATGAACTGTAACTCAGTAAAATCTTTGAAATTGTTGCATGTTGAGTTTATATTTTGGATGGAAAAGAAAGTGGTGAGATTTGAACCAGGAATGTTGTGGGTCACAACACGTTTTTAACACTCCGACCTACCACCCTGATAGTTTGTTTTATTTGACTCCCGCCTGTCAATGTACACTCTGCCCACTAAGTTTTCAAATCAACCAATCACATTTAGTCCTGCCCTCAAAACAGCTGGGTCCCGTTCAACTGATTTGACTTATTTAGACAGGTAAATGCCTTGGCCTTGGTACCTGAAGAATGAATAAGGAAAAATCCACTGAGCTACTGGCTAATCACATATAAAACATTTACATAGAAATGGCAGCAGAGGGCGTTCTCACATTTCTCCTAAAGGTGTTCTTTTGCTGTAGTCGCTCATTTTGCAACATTCAAAACAAAAGTCAAAATCCTTAACTTAGTGTAATTTGTAGGAAGAAATGACCATGATGCTGTTTTAAAAAATATTGTATTAAAATGTCTTTGAAAATACTATGTACAAACTGCTGCTGGTTTGATTTATGGCAACAAAAAAACTCACTATTCTCCTGAGCAAGATTACAAATGACACCTTTTGTCAGAATTTTGTTAATTTATAACACTTTTACAGCCATTCAAATATCTGAAGCCAAATCCTGGGTGTATAATGCCTTGTTCACACTGCAGGCCTATAATGCTCAAATCAGTTTTGGAATACTGACTGTCCAAATAGCAAGTTATAAGTGACCAAATAGGATTTATATGTGTTCAGACAGCAGTAATTTGCTGACATGGCTAAGCTAGTTGTCATAGTAAAGACAGGTGTGTACGCAGTGGTGTAGGCTGATTTGGGCACGTGCTTCCGATCACTCAGAAGTTATGTAGTAAGCTAAGGTGACAATGCCTGCCATGGATGTTTCCCAGGTGCTTTGAATGTTCAAAATCATAGTGTGAGAACACTTAAGGCCTCAAAGGACAAGATGATCCAACTTTCAAAACGAGTCCTTTTTGTCTAGCCACAGCAGTCAACTAGCTAGCTAGCTAGCTAGCTAAGTAGCAGTTTAGCTTTCTAGCACATTCACTCATTTGTTTGTAAACATTTAACAAGCTAGTTAGCTACCACATTTTCTTGGCAAACTGTCAACAGAGTAGCTAGCAAGCAACAAGATATGCCAAATAACAGTTTAATTAATCAGATTTGACCACATGGCCAGCAGTGGCGGTTCTAGACCATTTCTACTGGGGGGGCCAAGCTGGGGCCAGTTGTACTGTTAGAGGGGCCAGTTACATTAGACGTTATTGTTGTCATCGTTTTCTTCACTGCATTGAAGGCATTAGCAGGCAAAAGACCATGTTCATAATCATCATCGCTGCCACTGTCTAATAACGGATGTAAAAAAAGAACGATAGCAAAAATTAGTTTCATACTCATACTTTCATACTCCACATTTAAGGGGGCCACAAGGGGGTCCAAAATTGTTGTCACAGGGGCACTGCCCCCCCCCCCCAGAACCGCCACTGATGGCCAGGAATAAGTATTGTATCTGACTTCAGACCACCTACGAAAGTGGCTTGAAATATCAGATTCCATGTGCTTTTTAGCTGTTCAGACTGCAGGAAAAAGAACAGATTAAAAAAAATTGGATTTGAGTCACTTCAAACCGCCAATGAGAACAAGGCTTTTACAGTGCCTTCGGGAAAGTATTCAGACTCTTTGACCTTTTACACATTTTATTCGGTTACAGCCTTATTCCAAAATTGATTCAATTGTTTCTTCCCCCTTATCAATCTACACACAATACCCCATAATGACAAAGCAAAAACAGGTTTTTAGAATTTTTGCTAATTTATAAAAATGTCAAAACTGAAACATCACATTTACATAAGTATTCAAACACTTTACACAGTACTTTGTTGAAGCACCTTTGGCAGCGACTACAGCCTTGAGTCTTCTTGGGTATGACGCTACAAGCTTGGCACACCTGTATTTGGGGAGTTTCTCCCATTCTTCTCTGCAGATCCTCTCAAGCTCTGTCAGGTTGGATGGGGAGCATTGCCGCACAGCTATTTTCAGGTCGCTCCAGAGATGTTTGATCAGGTTCAAGTCCGGGCTCTTTGGCTGGGCCAGAGAGGACATTCAGAGACTTGTCCCAAAGCCAGTCCTGCATTGTCTTGGCTGTGTGTCCTGTTGGAAGGTGAACCTTCACCCCAGTCTGAGGTCCTAAGCGCTCTGGAGCAGGTTTTCATTAAGGATCTCTGTACTTTGCCTTTGTTCATCTTTGCCTAGATCTTGACTAGTCTCCCAGTCCCTGCCACTGAAAAACATCCTCACAGCATGATCCTGCCACCATCATGCTTCACCATAGGGATGGTGCCAGGTTTCCACCAGACGTGACGCTTGGCATTCAGGCCAAAGAGTTCAATCCTGGTTTCACCAGACCAGTGAATCGTGTTTCTCATGGTCTGGGTGCCTTTTTGCAAACTCCAATTCGGCTGTCATGTACCTTTTACTGAGTGGCGGTTTCCGTCTGGCAGCTCTACCATAAAGAAATAATAAATAGCAAAGGGTCTGAAAACTTATGTTAATAAGGTATTTCAGATTTTTATGTTTTCTACATTTGCAAACATTTCTAAAAACCTGTTTTCGCTTTGTCATTATGGGGTACGTTGTGTACATTGCTGAGGATTTTTTGTTGTTGTATTTTATCCATTTTAGAATAAGGCTGTAACATAAGAAAATGTGGAAAAAGTCAAGGGGTCTGAATACTTTCCGAAGGTACTGTAAGTGTTTCCTACACAGACATAAACAAACATTTATACCTCTGTAAATATTACATTTTTCAGTAGCTAAATAATTTACTTGAGTAAATACAAATAGTAATCAATAATGGAAACATTTCTCAAAATGGTGGTGAAGGAAGTGTCGGCAGACTAGGTCCATTGTGACAGACATTTCACACATTCCTCCTCAGGAACAGGACTTAATGTTGTTAGTGTTTTGTCTTCAGAGAAGACAAGAGAGCCGTTTCCTTCTTGGGCTCTTTGCTTGGGGCTGCTAAACTCAGCCATTCATACCATGGACAACGCTAACAACGGATAGCACCATGTTGTTGCTCCCACTGATAAACACTTCTGACGAGAGACAGAAAGTGAATCTTTGTTGCATCAGAATGATACAGAGGAGTATGTGCCACATGAGGGAGATGGTTTCATTGTGTAACATTTATCTCAAGGTAAATGTACACTTTTCTATGTAGGGAGTACTGTATAGTACATTGTGCTTTTTCCAGCACTGAATAAAGGCCTTTGGTTAACTCATCTCCCTCTTCTGACCTTGTCCTGTTTCAGACAGGGAAGCAGGCTGTCAGAGCTTAGGCATGTATTGGACATCTACTAATGGGGATATGTTAGGAGAAGGAGGGGAGTTGCTGTTGTAAGCTTGAGCAGTTCAGTCATTTCAGCAACATGGAAAACAAAGTCATCAGTTTGGGGGGGGGGGGGGGTCTTAGGCACCCAAACACACAAGAACCAATCAAATAAAGTTGAGGCAACTGTTCTCATACCAGGGGTTGGGCCTAAGGGCATTGAGCCAGGGTGGACCTCTTTTCGGGGTTCACAAAGTTCCTTTGTATGTTGGCGCCCCCTGCTGGGGCGGTATCTCCTTCCAGCCCCAGCGAGCGCCGGTAGGTGGCGGACAGTCTGTAGAGCACGTCTGGCGAGAGGCGGGGCTGGGAGTCGCCTCTCTGGGTCAGGAGCATATTAAACAAAGTGTTGACCTCGGAGATCAAGGACCCGCCCAGTGACCCATCCTCCGGCTTCTTACCGAAGGTGGAGAAGGAGGCAGAGTCAAGGGTGTCTGGGGAGCAATGGGTTTCAGGGGATGGTGGCCCATTGGGAACAAAAACGTTCTCGTGGTAGTCGGCAGTTAGGGGGAGGGAAAGGCGGGACATCCACGCAGGGTCCTCTATGTCAGCAAAGACGTCATCTGATGAGAGGAGGAGAGAGATGAGAACATGTCAATAAAGTATGGAGTATTGGCAATACTGTTTTTTAACAACATAGGACAAAGCAACAGCTCTACAGTGATACAGTGCTGGATGTGACACAGGGAACATGTGGGTGTTCTTTGTTATAGTGTTTGTTGTTGGTCAGTATTCTTGTTTATCCCTGTGAAAATGAATTTCTTCACGTGAAAACGTTAAATGAAATCTGAAGATGGGAGAATGATTATCTGGTATGTCGAAGACGACAAATATAAACTAAGTTAATAAAAATAAGCTTATGGAGGTACAAGTCTAATCTAACGGTTTCCTTCAATTTCCTTGAGAAAAACACTATGTGGGACAAAAACAGGATAGAGGATATCACAGGAGTATATTTATCTGGCTGTTGTGAACCGGCATTTCCTGTCATCTCCTGGTTGTATCCGGAGTTATAGTCAAGTAAAAGCTGATTTATGCGCCGTACAGAGGGTGTGACGCAAAAGGCCATATCAAGCTCCGTACCATATGCGCCTCCCCAATTCTTAACAATGCAGAGGGCTCTGTATAACTCCGCATTGACATGATTGGATGACGGTAGGTGGGGGCGGTACATCCTGTATAAACACAAATTCACTTCCTTAACAAGCACAAGAAGTATCAATTCCCTTACTTATGCAGAGGCAGCATCGCAGTAAATGCTGTATGGCCAATGCAGATTGCGGAAGGGCCATACATAGGCATTAAAGTGGTCAAGTGGTTTTACACAAACCCTGTTTAGACAATCAAAAGACACATTGTGATCTGATCATCCTGCCCACTTCTGGTAGTCAGACACATATTGTGCCTTGATATCTTACAAGTGTAGACAGATATGGACAGAGAAAACATTTAAATCATTGGCAGGTGGCACCATTGACTGTTTAGATCAATATGTGTCTTACAATAAATAAATATTATTTTGAAAGAATATCTATGAAATAATTTGCATAAAGGGGCCAGGAAATCTGGTCACAATGCAGGCTCAGTGGACAGATAACAGACACTTTAATTCCATGTGTAGACATATTTCTGAAAATGTGGGCACCATCAGAATGTAGACATGATCAGGACAAAGGACTCATGTTAGCACCAGGTAAAAACGAGGATAGAATGAGCATGTACACACTCAAAACAGGTAAAAATCGATTTAAAGCCATTCTCTACAGTTAAGCATTACAGGCATTCTTGTATAATTTTTTGTATGGGGATGTGCAAACCTGATTATTATGACCAACATCATATTGCTTTTGTTTAGTTTTTTTGATAAAGGGAAAACTTTAGTTGTGGTATAACTGTATGGCAGGGGTAGACAACAAAATCTTTCCTACTGATGAGTCAACAGGGTTAATCATAGGTCTGTTCTGAGTGTCAGGTCTTGACACGTTCCTGAATAAAGCAAAACCTGAGGAAATGGCATCTAAAACAATTTGCAAACTCTTTAGATGTTACAGGGATCTTATGAAGTGATAAGGAAAAGTCCCTCTGCCTTTACAAGTTGGCTCACCAATAGGATATTATTTCGGGAACCAATATATCACAGACAAGAACTGTGCATTCTGAAAATATTCAGATGTTAGATTTTTTCTAAAATGGATTAAATAAAAATCATCATCAATCTACTTTGATTGAGCTCAGGTGCATCCTGTTTCCATTGATTATCCTTGAGATGTTTCTACAACTTGATTGGAGTCCACCTGTGGTAAATTCAATTGATTGGACATGACTTGGAAAGGCACACACATGTCTATAAGGTCCCACAGTTGACAGTGCATGTCAGATCAAAAACTAAGCCAAGAGGTGGAAGGAATTGTGCGTAGTGCTCCGAGACAGGATTGTGTCGAGGCACAGATATGGGGAAGGCTACCAAAACATTTCTGCAGCATTGAAGGTACCCAAGAATACAGTGGTCTCCATCATTCTTAAATGGAAGTTTGTAACCACCAAGACTTTTCTTAGAGCTGGCAGCTCAGCCAAACTGAGCATTCGGGGGAGAAAGGCCTTGGTCAGAGAGGTGACCGAGAACCCAATGGTCACTCTGACAGAGCTCAGGACCGAGTGAAAGATGAACAGAGCAAAGTACAGAGAGATCCTTGATGAAAACCTGCTCCAGAGCGCTCAGGACCTCAGACTGGGGCGAATGTTCCCTTTCCAACAGGACAACGACCCTAAGCACACAGCCTAGACAATGCAGGAGTGGCTTCGGGACATGTCTCTGAATGTCCTTGAGTGACCCAGCCAGAGTTCAGACTTGAACCTGATCGAGCATCTCTGGAGAGACCTGAAAATAGCTGTGCAGCGACGCTCCCCATCCAACCTGACAGAGCTTGAGAGGATCTGCAGAGAAGAATGGGAGAAACCCCCCAAATGCAGGTGTGCCGAGCTTGTAGCGTCATACCCAGGAAGACTTGAGGCTGTAATCTCTGCAAAAGGTGCTTCAACAAAGTACTGAGTAAAGGGTCTGAATATTTATGTAAATGTAATATCAGTTTTTTATAATTTTGCCAAAATGTCTAAACCTGGTTTTGCTTTGTCATTATGGGGTATTGTGTGTAGATTGATGAGGGAAAAAAACAATTTAATACATTTTAGAATAAGGCTGTAACGTAACAAAATGTACAAAAAGTCAATGTTTCCCGAATGCGCTAAGTATTTTTATACAATATGTCCTGATTATGGAGAAAATGTATGGTTATAAATTATGAGGGTGTCACACAATCTTTGACAGCCATGAGTTTACATTTATTAATGTTAAGACATAGACCAGATGCTTTGGAAAACGATTATATCACATTGATCGATATGGGAATCTGACTAGCGTCTTTCAGAAAAATTGGAGTATCGTCAGCCAGCTGGCTCATCATTTATTTACCAGCCATGGAAATACCTTGTACAGGACTATTATTTAAAGACTTTGTAATAAGTTGGATGACTAATAAAAACAGATACGGTGAGATAGAGGATTTAGGCAAGGTTGTCCTAACTCAAATCTAGGTCAGGTGCCATGTTTCAGTTTGATAGAGCTGTTAACATTAGTATAGTGTCTTAATAGCCTCACAGAAAAAAAATCCCTAAAGCCACATTTCTCAAGGGAGTGGAAGAGGAACCGATCCTCTGCTGTGTTAAAGTCTCCTCGGTTCTAAACCCTTAGCCCTTGAATGACGTTTTACATCGTCACGAGTGTACCTTAAATGTCCCTTGCCCAAGCGAGGGAGAGTGATCAGAGAGGCAACGTTGTTGATGGAGAAACAACCAACCTAAAGCTATTATATGTACCTAGTAAGCTAACCTAGCCTAGCTAGCACTCCTGTCAAGTATCCCCTGCCTGCGAACTTCAAAAAACACTGTCTGCCCCTTCAGAGCAAGAGAATTTTCCCTCTTGGTCTAAGACGTTGGTTGCTTCCATGGGAGACCCGGGTTCATATCCTGCGTGTTACACTTGCCCTGTGGTCCTTTTCATCTAATCACAACCAGACCCGGGCACGCACACACACTAACACAGTGGTTCCCAACTAGGGGTACTGGGACCCCTGGGGGTACTTGGCATATCCACAGGGGGTACTTCAAAAGAGTAATGAGTCCATAGGATTACTGGTAAAATGCACATGAGGGGATCCTTTAGAGGTACTCCAGGCAGAGCGAAATTCAGTTGGGGGTACGGTAACCAAAACAAAGTTGGGAACCACTGTTCTAACACACAAACTTACAGAGGAGTCACTGAACAACCCCAGAACCTACCCCCACCACACACACACCCTCATTCCCTCTCTCATGCACCCCCCCCCCCCCCCACCCACCCACGCACTGTGTGACACTGACAGCCCTCAACTTAAATCTCAATCCATAAACGAAACAAGTCCTTATACTTCTGATTTCACACTACACATCAGTGAAAAGTAACCAACACAAATCCCACATGATGTTCAAATGTATCATGTTTCGCTTGAAGTCCTTCTGAGATAGTTATCCTCCGCTGTATATGTTTGGAATGTTCAAAGGCTCTGCTGTGAGATATTTGTTTTTGAATGAAAGACTGAGCTCCATATATGTGGGGGTTTGAACTACACGCAAAGGTCATCAAATGAAGTTGCGCTGACTCAGTCGACCACCATCTTTCATGTCTGTCGTCTCCAGGAGACCTCAGAAGAGAGCGTTGCTAACAGGGCTAGCGTACATATAAAACACTGTCAGAAACTAATGGGGGCAGGCTGGCCCTTTTTTACGGTCTGTTGCATCTGCTTGACTTTGACACGGAGGCAGTGATCAATCAAACTCACAGCAAGCCACATCAGAGAGAGGTTAACTCACAAGCTAACTGCCTGGGTTCAATCACATCAGGTTTTCTAAAATGCTGCTTCCTTTTCTGGCCCCTTTCTCTGCAATCGCCTCAGTCCCGTCCCGTCCCCCTTTCTGCATCTCATTTTATAAAACGGGATGGGATCATGTTGTTTGGATCCTTGAGGCTGATTGATAGCAGTGAGTTATAGCGCCACAATTCTGCATTCCATGTGTAATGCCTATTAACTGTTCCTTTAGATGTATCAATGCACATCCACTGTCCCACAGCCCAGCCAGTCAATTTATAACCTTAATCTCCCCTGGAAAAAAGTGCCTTGAGAATATTTCCCCATGCTACTAGCCTAGCATTTGGTTTGGTACAGAGGGGGTTAATATAAGCCTAGCTGTGTGCCTTTCCAACGTTGCCGGTTTTTGTTGTTGCGATCTCCATATTACTATTATATTACATATCCATATTATTTATTATTAAAATTCTCCTCTCTCTTGTAATAATTGAACCTCTGCTACCCAGCTAGCTACATGCCAATGATTTGCTTAGCATAGCAACGACTTGGTCAAAACATGATAATATAATTAACAACCAGTCTGATGGTTAGCAACGTCAGAACCGGCTTTTGCCCGGACTATATCGTCTGGTGGAAGGATGAAATAAAGCTAATTTACTAATTAAAATAAAGTTAATGAAAACATGTTGTTAAATTTGTTAGCAACTGTTTTATAAAAGCAATAAGGCTGTCGAACCTGGGAATTGTTGTGTGTTAACTCCCACCTAAAGGTTGTTTCCCGGCCCTTGGCTTCGTCTCGTGTCTAATAAATGCCCTCAGTCAGGAGTTATCATGCCTTATTAGTAAAGTCTCGCTTCCTCCATCCCCTCGCGCCCTCCCTCCCTCCCTCCATCCCCTCGCTCTCTCCCTCCATCCCCTCGCTCCCTCCCTCCATCCCCTCGCTCGCTCTCTCCCTCCATCCATCTATCCCCTCGCTCTCTCCCTCCCTCCCCTCGCTCTCTCCCTCCCTCCATCCCCTCGCTCCCTCCCTCCATCCCCTCGCTCCCTCCCTCCATCCCCTCGCTCTCTCTGTGTTTCTCCCATCCTCTTACTAACTCCTTGTTTTTTTTCCGGAAATTCCTCTCCCTCTACACCCCCCACTCTGCACCTCATCCCCCTCTCTCTTCAACCCCGACAACACCTCACCCCCCTTTCTCCACACCCCCAACTCTACACCTCATCCCCCTTTCTCCACACCCCCAACTCTACACCTCATCCCCCTTTCACTTTACACCTCATCCCCATTTCACTTTACACCTCATCCCCCTTTCTCTTCACCACCAACTTTTCACCTCATCCCCCTTTTCTTCATCCCCCTTACTCTACACCTCATCCCCCTTACTCTACACCCCCCACTCTACAACTCATCCCCATTTCACCTTACACCTCATCCCCATTTCCCTTCACCTCATCCCCATTTCCCTTCATCCCCCACTCGACACCTCATCCCCCTTTCTCTTCATCCCCCTTTCTCTACACTTCATCCCCCTTTCTCTACACCCCATCCGCCTTACTCTACACCCCATCCCCATTTCACTCTACACCCCATCCCCATTTCACTCTACACCTCATCCCCCCCACTCTACACCTCATCCCCCTTTCTCTACACCTCATCCCCCTTTCTCTACACCTCATCCCCCTTACTCTACACCTCATCCCCATTTCACTCTACACCCCATCCCCATTTCACTCTACACCTCATCCCCCCCACTCTACACCTCATCCCCCTTTCTCTACACCTCATCCCCCTTTCTCTACACCTCATCCCCCTTTCTCTACACCTCATCCCCCTTACTCTACACCTCATCCCCATTTCACTCTACACTTCATCCCCCACACTCTACACCTCATCCACCCCCCACACTACACCTCAGCCACCCCCCACTCTACACCTCATCCACCCCCACTCTGCACCTCATCCACCCCCCCACTCTACACCTCATCCACCCCCCCACTCTACACCTCATCCACCCCCCCACTCTACACCTCATCCACCCCCCCACTCTACACCTCATCCACCCCCCCACTCTACACCTCATCCACCCCCCCACTCTACACCTCATCCACCCCCCCACTCTACACCTCATCCACCCCCCCACTCTACACCTCATCCACCCCCCCACTCTACACCTCATCCACCCCCCCACTCTACACCTCATCCACCCCCCACTCTACACCTCATCCACCCCCCACTCTACACCTCATCCACCCCCCACTCTACACCTCATCCACCCCCCACTCTACACCTCATCCACCCCCACTCTACACCTCATCCACCCCCACTCTACACCTCATCTCCCCCCACTCTACACCTCATCCCCCCACTCTACACCTCATCCCCCCACTCTACACCTCATCCCCATTTCACTTTACATGTCATCCCTCTTTCTCTTCATCCCCCTCTCTACACCTCATCTCCTTTCCGTTTCATCCCCCACTCTACACCTCATCCTCCCTTCTCTTCATCCCCTTTCTCTTCATCCGCCACTCTACACCTCATCCCCCTTTCTCTTCACCTCATCCCCCTTTCTCTTCACCCACCCACTCTACACCTCATCCCTCTTTCTCTTCATCCCCCACTCTACACCTCATCCCCCTTTTCTTCATCCCCTTTCTCTTCACCTCAACCCCCTTTCTCTTCACATCCCCTTTTACAACTCCCACTCCACCTCATCCTCATTTCTCTTCACCCCCACTCTACACCGCATCCCCCTTTCTCTTCACCCCCCACTCTACACCTCATCCCCCTTTCTCTTCACCCCCACTCTACACCTCATCCCCCTTTCTCTTCACCCCCCTTTCTCTACACCTCATCCCCCTTTTCTTCATCCCCCTTTATCTACAGCTCATCCCCATTTCACTCTACCCCTCATCCCCCCCACTCTACCCCCCATCCCCCCCACTCTACACCTCATCCCCCCCACTCTACACCTCATCCCACTCTACACCTCATCCCACCCCACTCTACACCTCATCCCCCCCCACTCTACACCTCATCCCCCCCACTCTACACCTCATCCCACCCCACTCTACACCTCATCCCACCCCACTCTACACCTCACCCCCCCCCCCCCCCCACTCTACACCTCATCCCCCTCCACTCTACACCTCATCCCCCCCACTCTACACCTCATCCCCATTTCACTCTACACCTCATCCCCATTTCACTTTACACGTCATCCCTCTTTCTCTTCATCCCCCTCTCTACACCTCATCCCCTTTCCGTTTCATCCCCCACTCTACACCTCATCCTCCCTTCTCTTCGTCCCCCTTTCTCTACACCTCATCCCCTTTTTCTTCGTCCCCCACTCTACACCTCATCCCCCCACTCTACACCTCATCCCATTTCACTTTACACCTCATCCCTCTTTCTCTTCATCCCCCTCTCTACACCTCATCCCCTTTCCGTTTCATCCCCCACTCTACACCTCATCCTCTCTTCTCTTCGTCCCCCTTTCTCTACACCTCATCCCTCTTTCTCTTCATCCCCCACTCTACACCTCATCCCCCTTTTCTTCATCCCCTTTCTCTTCACCTCAACCCACTTTCTCTTCACCTCATCCCTTTTACAACCCCCACTCCATCTCATCCTCATTTCTCTTCACCCCCACTCTACACCTCATCCCCCTTTCTCTTCACCCCCCACTCTACACCGCATCCCCCTTTCTCTTCACCCCCCCACCTCATCCCCCTTTCTCTTCACCTCATCCCCCTTTCTCTTTATCTCTCGTGATCCATGGCTCTCCCCATTCCAAACTTAATTAGACTGGACCCACCAGCAGGGAAACCCTAAATCCTCAGAAAACAATGATCCTCTCACTGGAACCAAAGGAACCCCCTTAGACACACCACACATACACATGTTTGACGTGAAGAACACCCCTGCTGTGGTTGATTGACTACAACCACAACAAAACACCAGAAGATATTGAAGCAGTTTAAAGCATACCGTCGAGCGTTAGATCCACAGACCTGACTAAAGTCACAATGGTAAATATTGAAAAAATCATCAGTTGACTGAAAACAGACAATTCAATTGGTGATATGTGATTCATCTTCTATCAGCTCTAAGACTGATTTTTGAGTGAACTGTCCCTTTAATAGGTGATATGGCTACCAAACAAAGGAATGCAGACTCAAAAGAAAATAGCAGAGCTCAAGGAGATGTAGACTGAGGCCGCATTCTGAAGGGGTGCTGAAAACACACTGATCTGCGCGCACACACCTTTGCATTGTGTCGATCAGGACCGAAAGACAGATGTGGAACATGATATCAGAGGTCAGATTCAAGGCTATCTGTTCAGATCACGCTGAAACACTGCCTCGGGGCAGAGTGGGTGGTGGTGACTGTGTGTGTTGGGGTTGTTCTAGGCAGCTTAAAAGATGGGGCTCTCCAGGTGAAAAGAAAAGAAAAAACGTGTTGCCCAGGGAATCAGAAACACAGGCTGTTTGAATGTTTGAACAACGTCATAGGTCCTCAAAGAGCATGAGCTTCTCACCGTTTGTGAGTCTCACAAATCTAGCGTGAGTTACAATGCTAATGGAGGACCCCTTTGGGCATGGGTGACTCAAGCATGACACACACACACACACACGCAGGTCTTTGTAACACCCCTGTGTGAGATTACTGTACCGGCATAGACTTTAAATGGCTCTCACTCAAGATCAACTGAAAGATAGAAATCCTCGTATTCAGCCTTGGAAGTCTTGTGAGAGACTATGTGCCGTGTTTTGAAAAGAACAAAGACAGAGCCGACGATGGCCTGAACAATTGGAAGGAACTCAATACGTATGTTTACCGTGTACATACACTGAGTATACCAAACATTAGGAACACCTTCCTAATATTGAGTTGCACCCCATTTTGCCCTCAGAAAAGCCTGAATTTGTAGGGGCATGGACTCCACAAGGTGTCGATATCATTCCACAGGGATGCTAACCCATGTTGACTCCAATGCTTCCCACAGTTTGCTGAATGGCGTTTGGGTGGTGGACCATTCTTGATACACACGGTAAACCGTTGAGTGTGAAAAACTCCGCCGGGTTGCAGTTTTTGACACACTCAAACCGGTGCGCCTGGCACCTACTAACATACACCGTTTAAAGGAACTTAAATATGATGTCTTGCCCATTCACCCATGTCTCAATTGTCTCAAGGCTGAAAAATCCTTCTTTAGTTTGTCTCCTCCCCTTCATCTACACGGATTAAATTCGATTTATATCAATAAGGGTTCATAGCTTTTACATGGATTCCACTGGTCAGTCTCATGGAAAGAACAGGTGTTCCTAATGTTTCGTACATTCAATGTAGGTTGGACTATATAGAATTTGAACATATGTATTAGTCTGGTCAGTCATACTAAGAGCTGCACTCATTGTTTCACTTCAAACAATGTCACATACAGTACAGCAATATGTATCTTTACGGCTGAGTGAAAACAGCCACGCTCAGCTTATGATATTGTTAGTCACTTAATGTTTGCCATGAATTTTAAGAACATAATTAAGTGGTAGAAGCCCAACAGAGAGCTAAGAATTCAAATAAGTGTTTTCTTTGTTAATGTTGACCATTCAAATGTTTTCCCTTCAAGCTATTGTTTGTTGACTATAAAATAGGATCATTTCTCTGGTCAATCGGTCAACCTGGTTAAATAAAGTTTACATTTGAAAAAGTTCTTACCAGGGTTGTTGAGCAGGTTATTAAGCCCCTCCTCCAGTAGCGGGTCGACGGGGGAGTCTCGGCCCATGTCCCAGTCCATGTCTCCGGCCTCACTCTCACCATGACCGCTGTCCTTGGTGCTCTGCCAATCAGTGTCCTGAGCGTAAGACCTTCAGGCAAGCAGAGGAAACAGACAGGGGAGCGTCAGGGACAGTGAGAGAGGGCATTTTAGAAACAACGTTTAGGAGTCATATTATCGATAGTCAACCATCTTGTGGTTGACTCTCTCTCTCTCTCTCTCTCTCTCTCAGCCCTAGGACCATGCCTCAGGACTACCTAGCTTGATGACTCCTTGTGCTCCCTGTCAGAGACTTTATCAGAGCCAGTTAGAGACCAGACAGACCTGAGGCCTCTTTATCAAAGGTGCATACGCACAAAAAAGACTAAACCTTGTGTGCCCCAGTTTTCCCGCAAAGATTGGTATTTATCCATTTTGAACCCGACTGGAAAGTGTGCGTATCTCCACGCACAGCTCAGACCATGCGTACACACAACTCCTAGTTGTTAAAGAATTGTATTGCAAGCATATTGTTCTATTGAGGTGTTTGAGGCACGGGAAATAATTCATAATAATGGTGATAAAAACATGAAAACGTAATGATAAAACAGATGCATTTACCACTGGTAAGGAGATTGCATAACAGCATGTAAGTTAATGTTTCTTTCATTATTGTTACCTCCTTTTCTGACATGATTGGTTAGTTCCCGCTACTATACGATAAATATGACCATTCATCCATTCAAAAGCCAAGAATGCTTTAAAGTAAACAGACCAGTAGCCTACTTAAAATATTTGACAGTAGGCCATGGGTAGGGTAGGATAATACACAGTATTTGTGTGCAATAGGAGCGCGACATTGTAGCCTATTTAATCTCAGCGCCTATGCCAAGGCAAGAGATAGAAACACAATCATCTATCGATAAACAAAATATTTAACAACCGTTCGTCTTTTGCATAGAAGTGTGGGCTCTAGCATTTAGTTTTAAATTGTTTGATTAAACAATCAATCATCTGGCAGAATGCATTCAGTGTTTGGCACTCACTGTAGGTGGCTAGCGCCGAGACCCCTAGAGGACGTAGTTCTGCCTGATGCCGTATTACCTCTAGGTATCGACACAGTCAGCCCAGCCAGTAATACACTCGTGTCCCCCATTGACCGGATTTTGTATAAAACATCCTCAATTCAGGCTGCAACGGCAGTTATTTTTTCCCACCAATGAGCCATTAAATCGAGTTAAGGAGGAAACTTTGTAGCAGGAATGAAGGATGTAGGATGTTTTATGTACAAGTCGGTCACCAGTGTATTGCCTACTGAATACATTAAAGTCGGACGTAAGATGACAAACTATGTAAAAGGGATAATAGCGCCTGCTTGCGGCCGGTTGGGTTATGTTTAGTTTGAAAAACTCAGTGCAAAATGTTAAAACATTCTGCCCACACCTTTACAGAAATTTGATTAAATTTGCCATAGCACTTTCATTTAGAAACTGTCATCATGTCTGAGTTCCAATATTTCCAAATCATACAGCAAATGAGGGAGTTTTTGTCAAAATATAAGGTGAATGGAGGCCGTTTTCCAGGTGGGATTTTAACACTCGTTCTCGTGAACAGAATTATACAACAGGGGTCTAATCCTGGATGCTGATTGGTTAAAACTGCATTCCAGACAGTGTCTATTCCACAAATTACCACCGGCTAAAGCTATGAGGTTGAAATGCCTATTTACTCCATCTCACTGCGCAATCCACTGTCTCATCAGCCCAGCCTGATCTCCACTGAGATGGAACAGAGTAGGCATAGGCATTTCACCGTCATAGCTTGTGGTAACTTGTGGAATAGACACCGGCTGGAATGCGGTTTTAACCAATCAGCATCCTGGATTAGACACACCCGTTGTATAATTGGGAGATAAACCAGGGGGGGCGACAACATCCCAGATAGTCGGCCATGACACAAAACATACACCCCACGTAGACAGATTCTTCATGAAAGCGAAGAGGCTGAACCATATATGAACCCCTCACATACTGTGTATAGAATATAACATTGTGGTCAGTGGATGTGCTGGCTCCTGCCTTAGGGAATGAGTCATGGCAGTGTGGTAGGCACTGAGTCCTGCTCTGACGTGCTCCCTGCCACAGTGACTGACTGGAAGACTGGCAGAGCACTTTTGGTATGAGACACTCTTCCTGTTATTGGGCAGACACATACCTGAGCAGCATTGTCTAGCTATATTACCACCCACTGGGCACAAACTGGTTGGATGTCCGGGGGTATCGTCGGATGGGGCCACGGTGTCTCCCGACTCCTCCCGTATTTAATGTGTCGGGGGGCTTATCCGGTGTGAATTTAAGTTCTCTCTCTCTCTCTCTCTCTCTCTCTCTCTCTCTCTCTCTCTCTCTCTCTCTCTCTCTCTCTCTCTCTCTCTCTCTCTCTCTCTCTCTCTCTCCCTCTCTCTCTCTCTCTCTCTCTCTCTCTCTCTCTCTCTCTCTCTCTCTCTCTCTCTCTCTCTCTCTCTCTCTCTCTCTCTCTCTCTCTCTCTCTCTCTCTCAGCCCTAGGACCATGCCTCAGGACTACCTAGCTTGATGACTCCTTGCTGTCCCCAGTCCACCTGGCCGTGCTGCTGCTCCAGTTTCAACTGTTCTTCCTGCGGCTATGGAACCCTGACCTGCTGTTTTCAACTCTCTAGAGACAGCAGGAGCAGTAGAGATACTCTGAATGATTGGCTATGAAAAGCCAACTGGCATTCACTCCTAAGGTGCTGACCTGCTGCACCCTCGACAACCACTGTGATTATTATTATTTGACCCTGCTGGTCATCTATGAACATTTGAACATCTTGGCCATTTTCTGTTATAATCTCCAACCGGCACAGACAGAAGAGGACTGGCCACCCCTCATAGCCTGGTTCCGCTCTAGGTTTCTTCTTCGGTTCCAGCCTTTCTAGGTAGCTTTTCCTAGCCACCGTGATTCTACACCTGCATTGTTTGCTGTTTGGGGTTTTAGGCTGGGTTTCTGAACAGCACTTTATGACATCGGCTGATGTTAAAAGGACTATAAATTAGAGGTCGACCGATTAATCGGATTTGCCGATTAATTAGGGCCGATTTCAAATTTTCATAACAATCGGAAATCGGTATTTTTGGATATATACACTGCTCAAAAAAATAAAGGGAACACTTAAACAACACAATGTAACTCCAAGTCAATCACACTTCTGTGAAATCAAACTGTCCACTTAGGAAGCAACACTGATTGACAATAAATTTCACATGCTGTTGTGCAAATGGAATAGACGAAAGGCCTTTGTGCAAGGAGGAGCACTGCCAGAGCCCTGCAAAATGACCTCCAGCAGGCCACAATCAATGTTGTTTCCTCGTCATTTCGACAAATTTCAATGTGATGACGTTGAATCAACGTGGAAAACTGACTGGATTTTGTAAAAATCATCAACGTAAGAGAATTGTGTATTTTTTTCCCACACAATTTTTTACCAAAATCCCTTATTTTGTTCTCTTTTTTTTCCACATTGACCTTATGTTAGTTGACAACTCAACCAAATGTAAATCAAAACTAGACGTTGAACTGACGTCTGCACCCAGTGGGTAGGAAGATTTGAAACAATATTTATAGGGTGCTTGTATTTATTTTGTGTCTTCGGGCAGGTCTCTTTTGAAAAATTGATTTAAAATCTCAGTGGGATCACTTGTACAAAAAAGGATAAATAACAAATACATATGCATGTAAATCTACATTTTTGACAAGTTAAATTTCATGAAAAGATAATAATAAAAGTCAGATTGTCATGTAGCCTGTTGAATCGTAAGCCATCAATACAATCTAAAACTAATGATGCATGCAGTGGTAATAGTGGTCAACAGCCAACTGGCTCTGAAACAAAGGAGGGATAATGATGCATGTGGTCGTAGTGGTCCACAGCCAACGGGCTCTGAAACAAAGGAGGGATAATGAAAAGAAAAAGGGAAGAAAGACAAGAAAGAGGAAATGTGCTCACCTGCCAGCGCGCTGGGAGAACTTGTTGCCTCGGAAGTTTGGTCTTGGCTGCAGCTGGCCCTGGTGGAGCAGGGAGAGGAGCTGAGAAACCTGCTGTAAGGAGGCAGGAGATGATGAAAGGGGTAAGGAGACAGTGATATTATAACACAGAAGTCAGAATAACAAACTAGGGTTTTGAGAATGTGCTGTATTGAGGCTGTTGAGTGTATTGGGTGGAGGTGTCAATCGTCAAATGAATAAATATGATTTGTTCTGCGAGGATCTATTCAACCGGTCTCGCACTATGGCAACCCCTAACATTGGGGAGTTCATTTGGAGCAGTTTGTGCTGATATCTTTCTTGTGGATGCGTTGCTAACTCTGGCCTCCACATTCAGAGAGGAAACAGCCTTTGTGAGGTGTACAGAGTGGGTTTGTGTGTGTGTGTGTGTGTGTGTGTGTGTGTGTGTGTGTGTGTGTGTGTGTGTGTGTGTGTGTGTGTGTGTGTGTGTGTGTGTGTGTAGGACTCAGATGGTGGACAGGAAAGCGCTTTACGTAAAAGGCTATTATTCTCTGACCTGTTTCCTTCCAGGATGAACCTCTGAAATATGGTCATGTGGAGGGGGGGGGGGGGGGGGGTCTGAAAACCTCCAGCTGGGGCGAGCAGGCGGAGATGAAGGAGAGGTGGGTCAACACTCAGTCATCTTCCTGCGCTTATAATGGAATTTACGTGAGGCCTTAAAACCTTGCCAGACTCTTTGTTCTAAGACTATTGGGCGTTGGCATCGCCGTCTGCGTCTATTCCCCCTCTTGCGTCTATTCCCCCTCAATGACGATGCGTCGTTTGACTAGCACAGCACTTCTTGAGTAGACATTTACAGATGCTGCTTTTCTTTGCTTAAAGTGAGATCAGCAATTTGGACCATTTGTCACTGACGACTCGCGGTGCTTAAATGTCAAAGCAGTATTCCCTTACTCTACAGACATATCAGAGCTTACTTTGGCTGGGCTTTCCCCTTAGAGAATAAGAGTGGTCTACTGATTCTTCCTGGCATCTTTCCTTCTCTATATGAGTGTGCTATGCGATATTGAGTAAAAGGATTGGTGCGATTGCTTGAGGGGCATGGGAGTAGACAGGATTACAGTGGCTGACACATGAGCACCTGAATAAACGCAATGCCTTGGCTCCAGCATCATCTGTTAGTTGTCCCCTCAGGCTTCCTATGTAAGCCATACACAAGAGGGGGGAAATTATCTGCTCTCGGGACCTTCAATTTAAATGCATCTCAATTCCTGTAAGTTACACTTAATTACTTAATTATTTAAGTTCGAGCATGTGAAAAAAATAAGGCTTATTTATAATACAAAAGTCTGAGAAAAAAAAAGGTTTCTTTCTGTTATTCGTTAAATGGATATAGGGTATCTAACATGAGAATGACTCAAACCAATGTAATGCATTGCATAAGATATACCAAATGTGCATTCACGTTTGAAGTAATTATAACTAAAAGGTTTGTTACCTGCACTTCGGGAGAGGCAGCAGACAACTCAATGGAGTTCTCTCCGAAGGCAGCCATGGAGAGACGGACCAGATTCCTCAGCATCCGTCTGTGGTCTTCAGCGTCAAGTCCACTTCTGGTATCTGTGTTCTTGGGCCTCCTAAGTGTTGCCACCTGGGACGATGTTTCTGGCACTTCAACGTCAGGGCTAACCTGGATCTCAGAGTTCCCATGTCGCCTCAGGGTACTGGTCTGATACAGTGAGGAGGACGATGAAGGTATTCTTGCCTTACGCAGGGTTCGGTAAGGAGTGGCCGGGGTCCGAGGAAGAGTGCCGTCCAGCTCGATGCTCCCAGGTTTCCTGAGTGTTCTGGAATGGGAGACAGGTAGCGTTGATCCCCCCTCTGGGTAGGCCTGGGAGTGGACTGTTGGGTTCATGGAGTTGGCAACGCTGTACTGCCTTTCTGTGTTTTGCTCTTCAACCACCAGGAGCATAGTGGAGAGGGGCTGGGCTTCGTCATCTTCTGGAGGGTCCTCCCTTCGTCCCCTCAGGACTGGCACCAGCTGGATGTCTGTCTTCCTGATGTTTTTCTGCGGGCGGCGAGGGTGGCTCGTGTAGGTGGACTCGGCCATCCTGCAGTTGTAGGAATGGTTGTCTCTTTTCCTGGGGCGACAGAAGGTGGTCACCAAGGCAACAGCCAGGAGAACCAGGATGCAGCTGGCCCCAAGGCAGATGGCCACCATCATGGTGAAACTCAGCTGACCATGGTTACCAGGGGCTGAGTTCTTCAGATGGTCCCGCAAGTTGATGAAAGCCACCTCTAAGGTGGCCTTTGTCAATAGCCTTGGAGAACCCTTGTCCGATACAGCAATATCCACTTTGAAAGTTTTCCCAATGAGCTCTGTAGCATTGGTCGTGTTAACATACAGTTGTCCGGTGGTGTCATTGAGTCTGAATAGTCCTGTGGGGTTTCCATCTGTGATCATGTAGCTGAGTCTTCCATTCAGGCCAGAGTCTGGATCAGTTGCCTTGATGGTAGTGGCCAGGAATCCCATAAATCCATTTTGGACAGAGCGACCAGTATGAGGATCGGTGGAGCCTTCTTCAGCACCATCCCCTAGTTCTGTCACTATCTCCCCCTTCTCTTCATTGACCAGGACACTCACAAAGGCTATGCCTTTCTTTGGCATCGGCTCCTTGATGACGGGGTAGTTGTCGTTGACATCCTGGATCTCGATGAGTACCGTGGCGGTGCTGGTGAGGGGTGGATGCCCATGGTCTATGGCCTCCACAATGAAGGAGTATGTGGGCGAGTCCTCATAGTCCAATGACTGCTGGGCACTGACTACACCACTGGTGGGGTGGATGGCGAAAGATGCCGTAGGAGGTCCCAGTTCATTGGACTCTCGGATGGAGAAGGACACCCTGCCGCTGAGCTCAATATCCACATCATTGGCTTCTACCTTGAGGACCTGGAGCCCCACGGTATTGTTCTCCTTGAAGGAAGCCCTGTAGTGGGACTTGGAGAACACAGGGGCATTGTCATTCTCATCCAACACATGGACAACTAGGTGTCTAACACATGACAGTGGAGGGTCACCGTAATCCTGGGCAAGTAACGTGAGATTATACTCCATGACCTTTTCCCGATCCAGGGTGCCATTGGTTACGATCATGTAATTGTCGCCATGGATTTTCTTGAGACGGAAGTGGCCTGATCCATGCTGGATGTGGGCGTGCACATTCCCGTTGTCCCCGGAGTCTGCATCAGAGACCATCACCAGTGCAAGGAACGTGTCCTCTGGTGCACCTTCTAAAACAGTTGCCACTGGGGAATCAGGGGGTGTCCAAGTGACGTGGATCCTTGGTGCATTATCATTGACATCCCTCAGCTTGATGTGTAGTTTACAATGAGAGGGGATGGCGTTGGGCCCAAGATCGCGAGCCTGGATGTCCACCTCATAAAAGTGTTTGGCTTCATAGTCCAGTGGGCCTTTTAAAGTCACTACTCCACTCTGGGGGTGGATACTGAAAAGCTTCTGCACCTCAGGTGGAGCATGCTTGCTTAGTGAGTACTCAACCTCCCCGTTGGCCCCTTGGTCAGGGTCCGTGGCCTTGAGGTTGATGACGCTAGTCCCACGAGCTGTATCCTCGGCTAGTTCCACAGTGGGGGTGCTATCCTCAAACATGGGGCTGTTGTCGTTAGAGTCCAAGACGTTGACCCGGACCAGAGTACTGCCCGACCTGGGAGGATTCCCCTTGTCCCATGCCACCAGAGTCAGCTCGAAGGAGGAATGCACCTCCCTGTCCAGCTCCTTGATCACCACCAGCTCTGCCTGCTTTGGACCATCCACAGCACTCCTTACATCCAGGGCAAAATGCTGGTTGACGGACAGCGAGTAGGTCTGCAGACCATTCGGGCCGGCGTCCGGGTCCACCGCTCGGTCCAGGGGGATCCGCATCCTCAATGTGGCCATCTCAGAGATTTCCACCTCCTGCTGGCTGCTGGGAAAAGTTGGGCTGTGGTCATTCAGGTCCATCACCTCCACCCGCACCCTCAGGAAGTGGATAACACCACCTTTCCTGTAGAGGACACTGAAGGCCAGCTCACACAGGTCCGAGCCTCGACACAGCTCCTCCCGGTCCAGCTGGCCTAGGGTGGCGACAGTTCCATCTCTTACTCCAATGGAGAAAGGCAGGGCTTGACCATGCTCCACGACCTGGAAATCCTCCAGTACCCCGGTCTCGCCTCTCTGACGCAGGTCTTCGACCAGACGGCCGACCCTGGTGCCCACAGGCTGCTCCTCCCAGACTTGGTACATGACAGTTAATGGGGCCGGGTCTGAAGACTGGGCTCCAGAACTAAGCCACAGAACCAGCAGTAGAGCCAGCAGCATGACTGTGTGAGATATTACTGTCCTGTCCAGCATTTATAAGGGCATGGCTAACACCCACTAAAAACTACTTATTTCCCCTTCTTCAAGTTAAATAATGATGACTGATGAAAAAACTAAACTATTGATAGAAAAGATATCCTTTTAAAATAGCCAGATACAGTAAAAAAATTCAAATATTTTAGTTATAAATCGACAAAACATAGAATACATTTATCAATATAAGCCATGAATCAAACTGCTCATCTACCCATATTCTTACACTTTTACCAAGCTCTGAGTATCAGCACAAAATATACCAACAATTACAGCTCAATCTATCAATGAAACAATCTAATATGTTTCCTAACAAAACAGATATGAATTAAAGACTAAATTAAAGACAACCCTACATCCCTTTTATACCAACAACCTTAGAACCCTTAAGTTTAGTCAGATATCTAAATTACAGAACCCTACAACTAGAGTGATTGCCTCCCTCTCTTACACACACACACACACCCACACTCACAGCTTACTGCATGAATCACACACAGCTGCTGGCTCCCAGCGTCCAGGTTCATCAGCCTGTAGCTACAAAGTAAAGCAAGGAGAGCACTGAGGAAGTTTGGATCTGTGATGAAACATGCAGCATAGGACCCAGCCAATCAGAACAGGGGGGGTGGAGCATATGCAAATCTAAACTCCACACCCCAAAACAGAACAGTGGGCCCTCGGGAAATCAAGCAGGAGTTGATACAACATTGGAGTGCTTTTAAAGAAACGTGATCCCCCCCTCCGCCTCTGCCCCCACTCCTTTTGCCTTGTTGCTTTTTTCCCTGCAATCTTCAAAAAACCATCAGAACCTTGCATTGTGGATCTTTAACTCAGTAGAAATCAGAGTGGGCTTGAAGCGTGGGCCCTATGGGACATTGAGCTGTAACCAGGCCTGCTCTCGACTCAGAGCTCCATGACGTAAGGTCTGGGCTCGCGACAGAAATCCTAAACGCTAGATAGCTCTTGCTGATAAATGTGTTGCCACCTCAAACTTGTCAGCCGTAAATGTCTTTTAGCTGGTAAAATGACCCTTTCTGGACTACTTTTCATTTTTTGATTTGTTGTTGTAATATATGGTTTTTGTTGGGTTTCTCAGCAGTAAGCTGCAAATGTTGCTTTCACATAGCACAGTAAAGAGAATCAAATAGGTGCTGCTGTAAAAAGTAGAATCTATCCATACCGAAGGGCTCACAACAACGACACAAACTGCAGTTCCGGATAATATAAACAGTGCAAACAGACCATTATACATCTTGACAATTATAGGTACAGGATCTCCACGATAGGAACATTTTTTTTTTTTAAAGAGTGTGAAATGGAATAATCTTAGCTCTGCATGTATAAATATAAAAGTTTAATGTGTGACGGGAAATTATCCAATAGCCTGAGCCTAGAAAGACAAAGTTTGTTACAGTCTGTACAGTTCAAACAACATACAAAACCTGAACAATCAACCTGATCAATCAATGTTTACATGTGCATAATTCTTCTGTTTGCATTAATATAATTCTTATTTTTCCATCTACTATTTGAGGACCTAAAATTAAGGAGCCGTAGGCCTATAAGCTACACCAGAAAGAATAGCATGCGAAGTTTCAAGCATATCAATTCCCCTTCAGCTCGGACATCAACAAACCCATTACTGCACGGGCCAATAAAAGCTTTTCACAGAGTGATAACTCTGGGAAAGATGATGCTGAAGATACCAGTCCCCGTAGTACACTAAGTTCTCAGAGACACCGTTAAGGGCTTCGGTCACCATACCTCGTAAAAAGCCCAAATGGGCGGCTGACTCCCCGTCTCTGTGTGGCCAGAGAGAGCAAAGGTCGGCCAATACGATTACGCTCTCTCCCCTAAACAAACAGGGGATCCGTTTCACACATAAAGCTGCTCTCCGTCAGCCAATTATCCCCATTTGGAGAGCTGGGGGGATTCCTTAACAGTTCTCTCTCTATCAGAGTATACACACACATGCACACTCACACACAGGGCACACACGCAACCACTCCCTGTCCTAATTAACAAAACACCCACCTTCACAGATGTTAACTCCCAACAGTCTCAACCTTCACATCTGTGGGAGGGCGTGTGGTAATGATTAGCAAATCTTCAGTGCTATTTTTTGTTGTTCTACAAAGCAAACAGTAAGAAACGGTCAAAACATAAGTCTTTAGAAGTTTTACAGGCTTCATGTGAAGTCAAGCAGTCAAGAGCACCTGGAAGTGAACTTCAAGCTGGACTCTTAGGAGCAATTGAGTATTCAGAGAGTGGAGAACATCAAGGAGAGAGAAAAGTAGCAAGGTAGTGGTGTGTGTGTGTGTGTGTGTGTGTGTGTGTGTGTGTGTGTGTGTGTGTGTGTGTGTGTGTCAACCTTACCTACTTAGTGTTTGTGTGCATTCCACTTGTCATCCTCATCACTGCAGTGGAACAGGAGAAGCGAAGGAAAGCCTCTTACACAAACAGCCGAGAGGACCATCGGTGACCATTTTGTTAACACTGCCCTTAGGTTATGTAGTCTGATCCAAAGCTTTACTATGCATTACAAACACACATACACATTCCAGAGAAGCTACTGATACACTTCTTTAGAATAACGCTCAATCGCCTTTTTGGCACTCAGATAATTCATCTGTCTCTAGTCCAGGGTTCTCCAACAGGTCGATCGCGAGCTACCAGAACCTCGCAGCGCACCTCTGAGTAGCTTGCCAAACAATTCTGAAAGGGCATGTATTTTTTACGCGTTCCACCTCAAACAAATCGCAGAAGTATCAGACACCTACTATCCAATCACATCCACACTGACATTATCCCACCCCCGGTTAGCCATAATTGGCTTAAAAAGCCAAATGTAACACAATATCTGCCAATTAATTTCCAGCAATATTGCCCCTGTACAGTATGTGTGGTGCACACATTTTTTTTTTTTTACCTTTATTTAATTAGGCAAGTTAGTTTAGAACAAAAACAAAATCTTATTTACAATGACAGCCAAACCCGGACAACGCTGGGCCAATTGTGTGCCGCCCTATGGGACTCCCAATCACGGCCAGATGTGATTCAGCCTGGATTCGAACCAGACACTGTAGCGACGCCTCTTGTACTGAGGTGCAGTGCCTTAGACCGCTGCACCACTCGGGGGGCCCAAGAACATGTCATCTCCCTAAGGAGGATGAGCTGGCCAATCAGCAGCCTACTTGCATGAATATTTTTTATGACACTTGAACATCATTCTGTTGTTGGAGTACGCCGACTCCATTCCAACACAGGTAAGTTTCTTTTTAACAAACTTAATTACAATTTTTGGTAAGAAAAACTGTTCCACTCATATTATATTTAAGTGATTATAGGTCAAATTGAATAGAAATCTGGAAGCACTGGGCTGTTACTTTAAGCATTGACATGGACTCTACATGGACTTTAAGCATTGACATTGTAATTTTGTAATTAACGACAGGATTAAGTTAGTGAAAAACTGAAAATTAATCGGATTCAGGAAAATACCAAGACAGTACCTATTTGAAAGCTAGGAACAAATTAAGGAGTAGCTCGTGACATGTTCCATAATATATAAAAGTAGCTCTCATGCTAGAAATGTCGGAGACTCCTGCGATAGTTACTACATACAAATACGTAGGAGCTAAGGAAAAGGAAGAAAACATTTACAGACAAAAACACAGCCTCGAGGAGTGTAACATAGTAAGGCCATAGGGAGATTTGGCTCTGGCTTTTGTTGCGCTCTCCTGTTCCACATAGCTGATAAGCAGAGCATGCAATAGAGACGACAGATCAGAGAGGATCTGATGGGCCATTGCTTACTTATCCTCCTCCTTGCCCTCCTAAGCTGTTCTGTGTTTGTAGGCTGGCATCTGACAATACTTGTGGGGGAGACTTCCTTTGTGCTGGTAGTAGTCTGGTTGCCACATTTCTTGTGTGTGAGACTGAAGCATTTCTTCAGCCTTTCCCTCACTCAAACATATACTTTTCTCTCTGTCCCCCACCTCTCACTTCGGAGACCCCCGACAGAGAACAACACACACAAACAGACACAGGTGCCGACCGGGGTTTAGGTATCTAAACATCCTTGTGAAGCGAAAACAATAGGCGGTGATACTTGGAAAAACAGGAAAGTGAGTCGACGAAGCCGCAGAGAGACATTGTGGTTCCAGGGAGAAACCAGCTATTTGACTTGTTGTTGGAAGCTAGTAAACAAGAGAGCAAGGCCAAGTGCAATTTCCCTGCCTCTGTCTAGTCTAGTAGCTGCTGGAGTCTATACCAGACCATAGTGATTACACACACCCACACGTGTGCACATGCATAGGGCGATTCCACGTCAGCAAAGTGAACAGTAAAGAGCTTCAAAAGATAGCAGATTGAAGGGAAATGAAAGCCAGCAAATTAGGTATCATATTTCCTGCAGATGTGTCTGAACACACACCCACACTACCCCAGTTGATTTGGAGAACACTTGCCAGACCATGTGTTACACCTCTCTGACCTCCAAAGGTGGAGTGGTTCCTGCCTTTCACTGGGTGAGTCACACAGGGTGACGACCGCGTACACACACACACACACAAACTGAACTGCAAACATACTGTACACGCACGTGCATGCCAACATCCGGTCTTGAGAAAGACTAAGTTCACATTTCCAATTCAACACGTTTTGTACACAGACAACATTGTCCACCAGTGTTATGTATTTGTAGATGAAGACACAGTACCACTGAAACATTTGAAGTTACTCTGATACAGCAATGAGGTCACAAAAATCACCACATCCCACAGAAAGCTGGGAAAGTAGTGGGTGGTTACGAGGGGTGTGAAAGTAGACAGAGCAGAATCTCTGACTTCCAGTCATTGGTCGAATCTAGCCTGCACTCCAAACCAGCAGTGGTGTTCAGTAGGAACATATACACACACTATAAATACACACACTATAAATAAAGAGAAATTCCTCTGGTTACTGCTTTGTCAATCACGTTGACAATATGTACTACGTTGTTGGTTAAGGGCCTGTAAGTAAGCATTTCACTGTAAGGTCTACTGTTGTATTCGGCGCATGTGACAAATAAAAATTGGATTTGACTATATTGCATGAATTCACAAAAACATAATCCCTCAAAAAAGTTTGTATTAACAGTCAAACAACTCCTCAATATATAAATGTGTTGTGTCCAGTTAAGGGGTCACCTCTGGGCTACATTCAAGTGAATGTTGGTTAGAGAACCACTTCATTTGACCCTCCACTTCCATGCAGAGTGCAGTCGGCAACCAAGCCTCTCCTACCGTCCTGTTAAGGCCCCATGATGACAGAACCAGGACCTCTTCTAGACATCCACGTAGTTTAGTTATGCGCATGTGGAAAAGATTGTGCCACCAGAAAGTACTCACAACCGTTGCCTTTTTCCACATTGTGTTGTGTTACAGCCTGAATGGATTAAATAGAGGTTTTTTCCCCCCCACTGGCCTACAAACAATACCCCATAATGTTAAAATTAGATTTTTGGAAGAATTAATCAAAAATTAAGCTGGAATGTCATGAGTCAAAAAGTATTCAACCCCTTTGTTATGGCAAGCCTACATAAGTTCAGGAGTAAACATTTGCTTCACAAGTCACTCAATAAGTTGCATGGATTCACTCTGTGTGCAATAGTGTTTGACATGATTTTTGAATGACTACAGAACCTCATCTCTGTACCCCACACATGCAATTATCTGTAAGGTCCTTCAAGCAGTGCATTTCGAACACAGACTCAACCACAAAGACCAAGGAGGTTTTCTAATAGCTCGCAAAGAAGATAACCTATTGGTAGATGGGATTAAAAAGATAAAAAATATTTAAAAAACACTGAGTATCCCTTTGAGCATGGTGAAGTTATTAATTACACTTTGAAAGGTGTATCAATACACTACAAAGATACAGGTGTCCTTCCGAACTCAGTTGCCGGAGAGGAAGGAAAACGCTCAGGGATTTCCCCATGCCAATGGTGACTAAAATATTTACAGAGTTTAATGGCTGTGATAGGAGAAAACTGAGGATGAATCAACAACATTGTAGTTACTCCACAATACTAACCTAAATGATAGTGTGAAAAAAAAGTAAGCCTGTACAGATTAAAACATATTCTGTTTTCTGCATCCTGTTTGCAAACAAGTCACTAAAGTAATAATACCAAAACTTTGCAAAGCAATTAACACTTTGTATTCAGGACACAAAGTTATGTTTGGGGCAAATACAATACATTACTGAGTTACTGAGTACCACTCTCTGTTATGGGTATGCTTGTAATTGTTAAGGACTAGAGAGTTTTTCAGGATAAAAAATAAACTGGGTGATGAATTCACCTTTCAGCAGAACAATAACCTAAAACAAGGCCAAATCTTACCAAGAACATAGTGCATGTTTGAGTGGCCAAGTTTGAAAATCTATGGCAAGACCTGAAAATGGTTGTCAAGCAATGATCAACAACCAATTTCACAGAGCTTGTAGAATTTAGAAAATAATAATGGAGAAATGTTGCACAAACCAGGAGTGCAAAGCTCTTAGAGACAGACCCAGAAAGACTCGTAGCTTTAATCGCTGTCAAAGGTGATTCTAACATGTATCGACTCAGGGAGTTGAATCCTTATCCTTTTCATTTTTTTTTTTAAACAAATGTTTGAATTTTTCTTCCACTTTGACATTAGAGTATTTAGCGTAGATCGTTGACAAAACATTTCTTATGGCAAACACAGGCTCAGATATAAGCCAACAAATGCACACCACACTCAATCTGGCACACATTCAGTTTGTTCTGCATTCATATAAGGTAGTGGCAGTACACTTTTTCCACTTCACAATTTTTTTATTTAACCTTTATTTAACCAGGCAAGTCAGTTAAGAATAAATTCGTATTTACAATGACAGCCTACCATGGAACAGTGGGTTAACTACCTTGTTCAGGGGCAGAACGGCAGATTTTTACCTTGTCAGCTCGGGGATTCGATCCAGCAACCTTTCGGTTACTGGCCCAATGATCTAACCACTAGGATACCTGCTGCCCCCACATGACACAACAGCCTGTTTAACCACTATCCCTAAAACATTCAGCCTTGAAAAAAAACATAAATACATCAATACCTCGCCCACCCCAGCCTCGCTTGACCAATCCCCAAGCTATGCTCCGCTACCTAAACATCCTTCTTAGGGACACTTCCACCCTGAGCTTTAAGCTATTGGAGAGATAGCCTATACACAACAACAACAGGCGATGACACGGGCCTGTTTACACCCAAACACTCAGCGGTCTGAACCCACTAACCCTCTGACTATTGTCCCACTGACATTGTTAGAACTTTGCACTGTTTGTTGACATAGCTCTTCCCCCTTGAGCCCCACTCTACCCCTCTGTCCTCCCCCGTTCAACCCCCTCTCTCCTCAGGAGCCTCCTAGGACCAGCTTCCTGCCAGAGGAAGTAGCTAAATCCCATCTGGTGGTCAGTGCCAGAAACATGACTTCCTGCAGCCGGGATGGTGGTGTTGGAACGCCAATATCAAGTGTAGACCGGGGGGGGGGGGGGGGGGGGGGTGAGAGGTGGTGAGGGGAGAGAATGTTGTGCCAGTGCACTAATAAGATGGCAGGGGCGTCCAAAGGTTTGCTGTAGATGGGCGACTAACCAGCCATTTTATACAACAAGTGTGTGTGGTTGGTCATGCGTGATAATCATTTGAAAATTAGATAAGAGTAGCTATTAAAATTTTTAAATCAGACCATTACTACTGTTCTAGCGGGCTTTATTACTTAGGTAATGTTGAGTGTAGCACAGAGAATTTCCAATCTTATATTGACAAGATAGTCGAGTGACCGCTCTAACAATGGAAATACATATCCTCAAAGATGGAAGGTAGGCGGCGAGATCGGGTGGGAACATTCTAGTCAATGAGGGCAGATACGCGTGTGAATAACTGACAACTCCGATATAAAATTGTTTCTCAACGTTGACGAATTGCCACGTGTGTCCCCTTGTATCAGTACATTCGTAACCTAAACGTTACAAAACTTCTATTCGATCAAATAAGCCTTCACTTAACAATCAAATGTTTTGTTGACCAAATCTGACACGCTCTCATAGACCTCCATACAAAAACTCCCCACTTGGTCTGCTTATTGCTGTATTCTAGCAAGAACAGATTGACGGGAGTGGACCCTCTTGCTTCGCTGTTTCCTCTGTCCAAACCCATGGGGTTCACGACACTACAGAACTTAGAGAATAAAGGCCACTAAATTTCTGTATGTACTGTATGTATCATGGGCACTCTTTGGAGCCAACACCAACTGTTGTCCATTAACCTGCCCTAGGTCCAGCATGATAAATCCTAACAAAATGCTAAAAACTGACACAGCTGTTACCCCCTTAGCTTTTAGCACTAGTAACTGCACTACCCAGGCCTTCCAGCAGCATGAAACAGAGTGGTGACAACACACTGAACAAGGCTGTGCCAAACGAAACAGTTCCCCACACAGTCTGTGATATTGTAACAGCAGCCTGAACAAATCACCCATCGCAGCCCTTGGGAACATCAGCAAAAACCGTGTAGCTTCATTCACCTTTGTTATGGTTTATTGTTTTCGTTGCTGACTGTGGCGTTTGACTTAAACGACAGTGTTCGTATTTATGTGATGACAGAGGACGGAATCTGATATAGCAGGACATGTCATAACACAACTGAAGGGGTTACAGGAAGAGGAAGGAAAAGGTTGTGCTTGACTTTTCTTTTACCTTAGTTTCCCCTGGTAACTTGATTGTGAACACATTCCCACTCATAACGACTTGAGTCATCAAAAACCTGTGGAAAACCTTCACAATATGGTCTTGTTGGCCTAATCTAATAGATGTCAAAAAGTACAGAAACCTATAAGCTTATGATAAAGACTCATGCTAACAAGCAAAAGCTACACCACACACTGCCACATAAGGGTCCCATTGTCGTCCGCATTCCTTTCTGATAATAAGGATGAGCTGATTAGGATAGGATCTAAACATAGATTATCCCCCTCCAACGTCTGCTACTATGGAACTCGGTCATAGGTCCTAATTCTATATTGAGACGCGCAGGCTTACGTGTGGTGAAAATCATGTAGGCCTATTGCTTTCAATGAGTCATACAGTGATGTCAAGTGAGACTTGGGTAAGTCATACATTGATGTCAATGGGGGACTTGGGCGACAGTCAGTTGCGCAACGCAGTCTCAATTTAAGACTCGGGCCATTGAGAGTAAACACTTTACCTACGGTCTTTTCACCTGGGGGTCAACACTTCCCCTCTGGCTTCCAAGTGGTGATTTAGACAGCAACCAGGCCATAGAAACAGTTAACACTGGACTCTGATCCGGTTGGCTTCTAGCCCCGATGCAACGTCAGGAAGGTTTACCCTTACAGAGAATGGATGACTTCCCCTGAGCTGGATACACCATCCGCCTATCATGCAGTATGGAGATGGAGACTGAACAATCCAAACACGGACTAATTTTGGTCTGACTAAAGTTCGGGAAACCTTCAGAATTTCTCTACCAATGTGTTTTGAAAAGGAAGCAATGAATCAAGGGAAGGGCGCGAGCACGGGAATACAATTAGGAGCACGTCACAACTCTGTGTCCTACTGTATCTGTGCAGCATACATAAGGTCATTTCTGCAACAAGTATCGTTGTTGCAATTCGTTCATAGGATGTGAATGCATGTGTAGAGTGACATAGGGTCAAGTGACAGGAGAGAAAGTTGTTAGTGGTTTTAACTTGCTGGGAGTGTCTGGTGAGGGGAGATAAGGTCACTAGGTTCGAGGAGGCTACATGAGGATTCACAATGACAGGAAGCTACAATTATCCCCCCAGATCACTGCTACTTCCACACACACACACACACATAACCTAAACTTCCTTGCTTATCCAAGTTACAATCTGTTCAATTGAACTGTTTCTCTCTTAATTTATGATGCACTGACACTTCAGGAAAGTGTGTGGCACTGGCACATGGCATGTCCCATTATTTCAAAATGGCTTCCTCTCGCATGTCCTCTCCCTAGATGGTCCCTCTGCATTGTTCAAAGTGAATCCTTAGTTTCATTCCACAGACATCCTAATTCTTTAGCATCAGGTTGATTCGATAATATTAGCTAAATATAAGACAGTTCAAACAGATGCATTCTTCACATGCCTGCAAATTGTCTCTCGAATGGAGTACTTACATTCCACTTAGGATGAGAGAATGGGTTCTGTTATCTTCCAACTGAAAGCAAACGTTTATAACTGACAAAATGAGCATGTAGCTGCAGTGTAAATGATGGCGTCAGTATTTCATGAAAAATGTATCACTGAAATATATATATTTGTATAAACAATGACTAAAGATAAATGTCCAAGTCTCTACCAGAACTGATTATTTCTTTGTCAGTCAACCTCGAGTTTTATCTGGATTTTATAAGCAATTCCTTCACTAAGAGCAGTTGAGGGCATATCAGGACCCGATCGCAGTAAACTCTGGATGAGCTAAATGTTCACAGGACTTCAGAGGAGGAAGCGCCACAGATTTTCTCCATGCTGGCACAAGATACAAACGTTTCCTCTCTTTTTCTTCTCTCTGATTTAATATCTTTCTGCAGATGCATCCCAGTTGTTTGAGGGGGAATGGGATTACTGCTCTTTTGGGGATGCAATGTAGGACTTCCCTGGTCCAAAAAGTTGGGCCCGGACGGAGCTGATGACAATGAGTCCCGAACCAGATTCTTTTTTTTTTTTCTCAAGGGGGACTTGGACCCAAGTGACCAAAGATTGTTTATCAGCGAAGTTGCTCTTCTGGTTAACTAATATGTCGGCTAGGCCTTCTATAATTCAATAAATTCACCTTATTAGCGTAAAATAAATATGCTATAAGGCTATGCAGAGCTGTGGTCGGGTCCACCTGGGTCTATAAGCTGTAGTTACATAGACCCGAGACCCGATTGAACCTTGAAAGCTGCCCATTATAGTTTTGCAAAATTCCAAAACAGGGTATCAATATAGGGTTAGTGTGATGCACATACAGTATCAATGAGAAATTAATTCTGCTTCTAAAGATCAATACAATACTTGTAAATTAGATCATGATGTTTAGAATGTGTGTGTCAGCTGTGGAACCCCGTGTGGAAAAGCTTCATTTCAGACAGGAAGTCCATTGGCACAGATGTCTTTTTACCCACAGTTCTAAGGGAAAATAAGAGCTAATGTGACATCCGTTATGGTGTAACCACCACAGCATCTGTACACCATACTGTTCCTGGACAAACCAGTACACAACAATAGACTAAAGGTTCTTCCAAACCGATCGAAATTACGCATCCAAAACTCAGTCAAACCAATGGTGTTCAATGACAGCCATGCTTTGGGGCAAAGCAAAAGTGAAAGATATGGGACGACTTACATTTTCGTTGCACTGTCCAACTGAAAAGTTATAGGGATCTAAATTTTTTACATTTTTACAGCACATCCTGGCTAAGGATCTGTGTCAGCCAATTGAAAGCGAAAAACATGGTGTCTACCGCCTCATTTCCCATCAGTCCACCAGACAACTATGCATCAGCAGTGGTATAAAACTGCCCTAACACCAACACACTTGCTCTAGCACAGGCTAGAATAGCCCGTCAAATACTTATCATTCTAAAAAAAACACCAAGTCCAATGAAACAGATGACAGTCAACCTCCGTTTATTCGTTCAGCAGGAACCATTTCTTCCACTTCACACAGTCCCACTGTTATTATACTTTTTCAGGACTTTCTTTTAGTAGAACCAATCTGGAAGCTTGCCCTCTTCAACTGGGGTGTTTGTGGTACTGCTAGGCTGTCCTGGCTGCCCCCCTCCCCAGGATCAGAGCCATGTAGCCGGGCTGTGGTCTCTGCCAGCATGTCCATCAGCAGTTCCACCCGGATCTTCAGGGCATTATTCTCCTCCTGTAACTCCCGGTTCTTATTCTTCAGGCGGTGGATGCGGGTTCGGTCCCCTGCCTTTGGACTCCGGCCCTTGGCCCCTTGGGGCCTCTGCTGCAACAGCCACTGGCCCTCCTGGAAGATGAGGCTGTGGCCCCCCAGGGTGAGGGCCAGGGGGGCGTAATCGGGCCCCAGTTCGGTTTCTCGGGAGTTGAAGTCAAGGTAGTAGAGGGAAGAAAGGGATGCGTCGAGCCTGGCGGGAGGGAGTTTGGGGTTCCAGTTGCCTGGGGAGCGGAGGGCCGTCGGGGTCCCCAGTTTATCCCACATCTCTCTGAATATGGACATCTTGGGGCGGCGCTCTGGCTCACCTCGGGTTCCTGCGCCGGGTTTGATCCTGCCCTGGTGAATCATTTAATACATTTGTCTGGGAATGTTTTACACTAATGCAGGCATGATGCAATGCACAACATTCATTTCGTGCAGAAGAGAACTGAAAACAGTGTTTCCATAGTCCCTAAACATCTAGGACAGGGATAGCCAACATTCCTCTCGAGGGTGTGCATGCTTTTGCTCCAACCCTGTTTTAAAAACACCTGACCACACATTATGTACAGAATGTTGCATGAACTCACAAATTTAAAAAAATCATTCCTCCAAAAGGTTTGTATTAACAGTCAAACAGCCCTTCAATATATAAACCTGTGGTGTCCAGTTAAGAGTTCCCCCTCTGGGATACATTCAAGTGAATGTAGTAGTTCAAGTCTTGGCAAGAGAAGCACCTCATTTGACCCTCCTCTTCCATTCAGAGTGCAATCAACAACCAAGCCTTTCCTACCGTCCTGTTAAGGCCCCATGACCTCTTCTAAACATCCACATTGTTGCAAATAAATGTACCTAAACTAAGAAAACCTGCACACCAAGTATCTCAAAGAGAGTTGGTCAGCCCTGACCTGAATAATAGGTTTTAAAACCTCCAGAAGAATACACTGCATCGCAGTGTTAGAGGCGTCACTACAGACCAGGGTTTGATCCCGGGGTGCATCACAACAGGCCGTGATCGGGAATCCTATAGGGGAGGCACACAATTGTCCCAGCGCCGTCAGGATTAGTGGATGCTTTGGCCGGGGGGGGCTTCACTTGGCTCATGGCGCCCTAGCGACTCCTTGTGGCAAGCAGGGTGCCTGCAGACTGACCTCATCGTCAGTTGAACGGTGTTTCCTCCGACACATAGGTGCGGCTGGCTTTCGGTTTAAGCGGGCGGGTGTTAAGAAGCGCGGTTTGGCGAGTCACAATTCGTAGGACGCTTGACTCGACCTTCGCCTCCCGAGCCCGTTGGGGAGTTGTAGCGATGAGACAAGATCGAAAATTGGGGATAGGATTGTTTTTCTTTTTACAAAAAAACAATACTACAGATGGAGCTGAAGACTTAATCATAAACTTACCCACTCCTCCTGCCACTCCTCTCTGATGCTTTTCATGCTTCTCAAGGTGTTTAGCGCCTTGGGTTTGAGAAAAGAACTTTATAAATATGACTTATTATTCTGTTATGGTACGGAATCTTTGCACATTACCATAGCAACGGCATGGAAATGTTGGAGGACAATGACATTTAGAATCATTCCAGTGCACAGTAAGAATCCGGGATAGTTAGTAATAATCCTAAATTACATTTGTATAATTATTTTCATAGCAATCTCAAAGTGCTTCAAAAGGCAAAAAAAAAACAAGGAACACATGAGTAGCCTAGCTTTTGTTAGGTCAACCAATACATCCCATTAGTAGCCTAGCTATAGTTAGGTCAACCAATACATCACCATTAGTAGCCTAGCTATAGATAGGTCAAATAGAGGCCAAATCTTTGAGTGCATGCATCTTCCAAAGATGGAGGGACAGTTCATGGTTTGATCAGAGGAAGGATGATGGTTCAGCTACTGAACTTCTCCTTCACAATGTATGGCACCCACTTGGTGGCGCCCAGAGCTCACCCACACAGTTCAGAGTAGTAGCCAGTCGTCCTCACTACGAGCCCTCTGCCTCAGCAATGCATCTTCCATTCCTCTCAAGCTTCAGGGGACTCTTCAGTCGATGTTTTCAAAAGATCAGGAACCAGCAGGCAGGTAAAACAAAAAAGCTGGTCCAGTGTCGATGCATCATTTGAAAAAACAGAAACAATTAGTCAGCTAGCCAAGTCAAAAACAGGTGACCTGCCAGTCCAACTGCAAATATGTGGGTCAAAACCACCAGAAATAAGCTATATTTTTTTTAAATCCAAAAACAAGTCAAATAACAAACACTTACAAATGATTTAAAATGTACATATTTACAGTATTACGCCACTGTAAAGAATATCCAGAGGTAGCAGAAGCTGTGTTGTATCCCCTCTCATCTTATATTGAACCCACCCCCCATCTCCAATTAAGTCTTTAAAGCTACCATATGCTGTTCTCTCTGTGGTTATTGTCTTTTCCTAAAACGAATCAGATTTTCCCCAAACGACAAAATGGTAAAGCTGAAGGATTTGGGGTGCCCAAACACAGAAGTGTCCCATATGTGCATAGGTCTCAAATTATTTCACATTTCTACCCAACTTCAATACAAATAGAATAACTCATGTTTAACATTCACAAAGTTAGTTGCTTTATTTATGAAGATACAATTTCAATACAAAGTAAATGAGTGCAAATGAACATTTCACCAAAGATTACATTCAAATAAAAATTCACAGATGAGCAGATATCAAAAGTAATCCAAATGTTTTTTATTTATTGATGTTTAACACCAAGATCCAGCACAGATCACTGGGCCATACAACAGAAACTAAATCACCAATGGAAAACAGGGGATTCCAAAAACCATTTCACACAATACATTTGTGTTGACATTAGGCCCAGTGCAATCAAAAATCCGTTTTTCCTTGTGTTTTATATCAGATTGTACAAGAGCTGATTAAACTTGTGAAAAAATGTATCAGTTATTTCCTGATAGTTGCTTGTTGAAAATACAATCTACACAGGACCTTCTAATCAGCCTGTTTGAATGGGCTTTATTTTGGGCTTGACATCACCAGGCTAATAGTTGGTTAATAGACGAAAAACAGCGTTCCAAACCTCGCCCCTAATAACAGCTACCTTAAATTCTCCTCCCCACTAAGACCACTCCAAGTTACTCGTAGCAAAACTCTTGCTAGAAAAATAAATTTTTGCTAAAAGGCTATTTTGGTCCATTTTAATGGAAAACTATTACTGTAAGGTACTCAATTGTTACGCAGATATTTTTGATATTGATATAAAAACAGCTGCATTGGCCAAAAACAGGTCATGTTTTACTTACCCAAAATAAAATGATCAGTTAACATGCACAAAAAAAAAAAAAGTATAATGACATCAGAATCATATTATTCTGACCAATGACCAGTCATCTTTAATTTGCATATGTATCCTCCTACTTTGAAGGGGTACACGGGGTAGGCTATAGAGAGTCTAGACCAGGGATGGGCAACTTCGATGGGGGTGAGGGCCACAAAAAATCTGAACTCATCATGGGAGGCCGTACTGGCTCGTGGGTCTGCATACCCACACATGCAGTCAGAGCAGACCTTTTGGAGGCCCTAAGCAAAATTTGCAGTTTTAAAGCAAGTTTGCTGAAAATCTACACATTTTGCAATGGAGTGGAGAGAAGATTTTGCAATTTTATAAATCATTTCATGCAATTCTACTCATTTTGCCATGGGGCAGAGAGAAAAAATTGCCGTTTTACAGCTAACTTTCTGCATTTCTACACATTTTGCAATAGAGTGGAGAGAAATGTTTGGTAATTCAACCATGATTACTGCAAGTTTAGATCGCAACAATCTTTTCTTTGGAAATTGGTCCGCGCGCCTACTGAGCCGCCAGTTGCCCATCCCTGGTCTAGAGGTTTGTAGCCACCAATCAGGGCTGAGTATGTAAATATATTTACATTTTTATCAACACACCCACAATATCAGACTGAACATTTCAATGGCAAAAGGAGGCTATAAATTATAAATATATTGAGTTATTTTCAATAAATAAACAGATTTAGACATACAATGATTTCAAAATAAAATAAGCATGGGGCTTTAACATTGTTTGGATGCATCAGCACACATATGACAGTCTAACCACTTTTTTTCGGTTTTAAAAAATTGCATGCTAATTTTGTAAGGAAGTTCCCTTGCTTGAACAGAGTTGGAATTCACAAATGTGGATAATTTATATACTTTTAACCTTCTACAGTAGCCTAATAGTAGACAAGTGAAGTAAGATTAAATTTTATTATTTGGCAATAATGATAGCAAGGGAGTTGCTTTTTCCACAAGCCTTTTTCTTTAGCCAAATTAATGACACTAAATACACCGGCTAGCTAGCACACTAGTCAGACAGCACACTGAACAACAAAAAATGTTTAGGCCTATATTCTGTCTAAATTGAAAAACACTTAGGCCTACTGGAGTTGCAAGGTGGTTTGCTAAATGAAGGACTGCACGCACAATTTAAGCTGCGACTTACGCTACCCAAACAGGTGCTTCTTTCTAATCAATATCACTGTTTGCTCCCGTTTTAACAGGGAGTAATCCGCTTAATAATATGAGTTGAGACATGCAGTTAACAGCATTAAAGCTTAAATGATTCCCTTCTTAACCATTTGGTACCCACATTTGGCAGGTGTTTTCTTTTGGCTGTGTTTGATATGAGCTTACACTTGGTGTGCAGGTTTTTGGAAAAGACTAAACTAACTTTACTAATTAATGAATAGGCCTACCCTGTTTGCTTTCATCAAAACAATGTTTTTGTTCCATATTTCAGTCTGAAACATGCCTTGGTTTAGGGGGACTGTAACTGCAATCTAAATGGCACATAAGCAGTTCGTAAAATAGCCTGCAATAGGCCTAGACCGGACACATCTATTTTTTCAAAACTGCAGCTCAAGGTTGGAACATACCTTTCCCTACTTCAATCAACCATTCCATTTAGTTGTCTTGATTTGGCAATGAAGGTAGCCTGTCTACAGTTGTTAGTGTATCCCATCATCTCTCCTTTAATCTCTTCTCCTCCTGCTCATCCCTTATAGTCCCCCACCCTCCTCCTCAGTCAGGTCGAGGACAGAACTGGCGAGCTGCTTCAGGTCCAGATCCAGGTAGAACCGACACATAAAACCCAGAATCCCCAGGGTGGAGAACCCGATCAGAACCCACAGAACCTTGGCACTGAAATACAGAGGGGCTAGTCTGGGAAGGAGAGAAAGAGGGGGGAGAGCAAGAAAGAGAAAATAAAATTCTCAGCAATGCATTGCACAATAATTCAGAGACAATGACTATTGATATTGTTGGTTTGGAGTATATTGACTGAACACGACAAAATTAAATTTGTACAGAATACGAGATTCAACTTTTCTAAAAAAACTTCCTATGGGAAAGATACATGGAAAGTGACCGTTGAGGAATTGTTCAAGCCTCCAGATAATAGAAAACAGACCACCCCATTTTGACAACTCTGCAAAATGAAGGCTCTGGTATCCACATGTAGAAGGCACCTGCTACTATTTATTATGAGGGAACAATGATTCTGACCCTTTACTTCAAAATTAAAATCACTTCTTACTCTCTTGAGAATCAATGATCTAATACGCCCGACATGTAATTCCAAGGAATAGAACGATGATCTGCAATGCCAAGGAATGAGGCATAATTATAGGAACAGCCCCCGAGGGATAAACCGATAGGTCATTACCGTCCATGTGCCGATTTAGCATAGCCCCTGAAGTACTGGTAGCGCCCGTACAGGTATAGGAGTCCACATAGTGCGGACAGACCTAGGTGACGAAGAGAAAAATGTGGTCATAATTTAGCAGTTAAAAGGGAAATCTGGGATTTAAACAACAAAGCGGTCACTCCGCCACTTCTTTCAGTAAACAGCTGAGGGATGGGGGTTTAATTTCCTCAATGGGAGTCAACTTGACTCAAAGAGGAAGTCACGAAACAAACATTCAGTGAAATTGTCAGAAAAAGCATGGGGCTCTGTGGTTGCACTGAGGCAGCAGATAATTTATTTTGGGTGCCTACCTTGGCTGAAGAAGAGTCCAGACACCCATAGGATGATGATGAAGATCGGGAAATATTCAGTGCAGTTGGCTCTAAAGAAACAAAACAAAAATCCATCCAAGAATCATTGAAAAACACATATCAAGCACATATGGCCAATTCTACAAATGCGGTGGCTTTTAGGCAAAAATGAAATCCATTTGTTTTGACCTAGGTGGCAAATGCGGTGGCTTTTGGGCATGCCATTTCTGACTATAACATTTTTCTTGACCAAATTATCTTGCAATGTATTTGGGTAAATATTCCTGGGTTCGTACAGACAGTGGTAAGTCAAATTCAAGGACTTTCAAGTAGTAATATTTATTTTCAAGGATCATCAAGTTGTAATAGCTCCTCTCATGCAATAGTTTCTAGTCGCCACCAGATGGCAATATATCGCCACAACCTCATGTTTTTTTTAAACTATTCATCACTACCTTACAAGTTCTACTCAACAACACGTGTTTCACTACTTTTTTACTACATACATGATGGTAAGTCCGTACTGATGTTGACTGATTTCCTTATATGAACTGTAACAGTAAAATCTTTGAAATTTTTGTTCAGTGTACATATGGAATTGCCTTTATATTTCACTACATTTTAAATCTCACAGGCTGTCCCAACACATGACATGAAAGTGAATTCCGACAGCGTAAAAGGCCCTTAATTGACTCTAAAATTATGTATTCTAGACCCATTTGAAGAGAAACAAGTGAATGTGTTTGATAAGATATAATATTCTCTCAGGGAACCCTATTTAAATTTTAGGGGACCACACATGGGACCCATTCTGTTACAGGTCCCCAAAGCACACACTTTCCTGGGTCGCTCGTCTTCAGTTCGCTGCAGCTAGCGACTGGAACAAACACTCAAACTTGATGTATGGTCTCTACCTTTTTGCCCTTTGCTGTTGTCTGTGCCAAATAATCCATGTAGTGTTCTCTCTTGTCGTGATGTGTGTTTTGTCCTGTATTTTTATATCTCAGCCCCTGTCCCCGCAGGAGGCCTTTTGCCTTTTGGTAGGCCGTCATTGTAAATAAAAATGTGTTCTTAACTGACTTGCCAAGTTAAATAAAACCACTGTACTACTAACCTCTCCCTGCTTGCTTCAATGCTTCCTCTGTGCATCTAATTTTCCTCCATTGCAGCCTGACTCATGTGAGGATCTGTGTTTATTGCACTATAACCCAATACTATATCACATGTGATATAATATTAGCAACTGTTAGCCTGGGCGTCTGTGTGTGTGTGCTGAAAGTAACATTGTGCCCCAAATAGAGTGCTGAGAAGCTGTGGTTAACCTTGAGCGAGAACAGTATGCTTTCTATGCAGGTGCAAATAGCTCAAACAATGTTACAGAACTGTCTGACCTCAGTCTCCAGGGTGTTGGAGCGTAATCTACACAGCAACAGCGCCGGACACCAAGGAGCGCCAAGAGGCTGGGACCAGCCTGAGCGCCGGCGATAGGCTGAGCAAGTTTAAACCACGCTCAGCCTCTACTGTGATAGGCCAAAAGGACGGGTTGGAACTACGTCTATCACCGTATAAGAACAGCTGTTTACTTTCATCCTGCCAGTTTTTCTGTTCTACCCTGCGAGGTGTTACAGTGAACCCGTATATACAAAAATTGCATTTACCATTTATCGCTTGAGTTTAATAAAAATACTTAAAGTATATTCGGTGACTCTGAATCACATTTTGTCCTGATACCAGATTTGAATTGACGCAAATCCCTGATACTCACCACTGTCTCACTACTCGCTATAAAGAAAATGTATTTTATGAGAATTTATAGCCTATCTTTTGATTATAGTTAGCTAGCTTAATTTCAGTCAACTGCTCCTGCTGAGGTCCGGCACCGTTCAACGTTAGCTTCCAACTGCATCCTCCTAACCAGCTAGTCATAGCTCGCTAGCTAACGTTACCTAAAGTCATTGAGCTACCTAACTAGCTAGACTGACTGAAATATCAGCGACTATTGACAAGTTGTACACTCATTTTCCGAGAGTCAGTTCTTGTGTTTGGAGGATGTATGTTGACACGGCAAGAGTCGAGGGATGTTCGAAAACATTCCCACTGTCAGCGGCTTCTCACTGCTACTTTCCCACACTGGTCTGGACTAAGGTAGTTATTTTTAACCTCCGTTTATGTCGTGGGTGGAGTTTCCCATTGGGCAGAGTAGTGAATGAATGCGACGCTAACAAGGAAAATCCGGGGGTGCAGGCTTACTTTAAAAAAAAATGTAAGCTTTATTTAGGCAAGTCAGTTAAGAAAACATTCTTATTTACAATGACGGCCTACATAACGAGCATACATGATTCCACTCGTTTGCAGAGCTAGCTATACAGTGTTTGTCAGATCAAGAAGGCTTCTGAGCGTTGATTAAAGCTGGGAACGCAATAATTAGTGGGTAAATGATAATTAACCAAATAAAAAAGGTGCGTAAACGGCGTTTACCCTCTACTACATCACTGGCTGAGTCTGGCAAAAACCATGGTCATGGGTGCACCTCAGCCACGCTCAAGGTCCTAAAGGATATGGCCGCCATCGATAAGAGACAATACTGTGCAGCTGTATTCGTTGACCTGGCCTAGGCTTTCGAATCTGTCAATCACCACATTCTTCTCAGCAGACTCAACAGCCTTGGTTTCTCAAATGACTGCCTCGCCTGGTTCACCAACTACTTCTCAGACAGAGTTCAGTGTGTCAAATCGGAGGGTCTGTTGTCCGGACGTCTGGCAGTCTATGGGGGTGCCACAGGGTTCAAATCTCAGGCCGACTCGTTTCTCTGTACACATCAACGATGTCGCTCTTGCTGCTGGTGATTCTCTGATCCACCTCTATGAAGACAACACCATGCTGTATACTTCTGGCCTTTCTTTGGACACTGTTAACTAACCTCCAGATGAGCTTCAATGCCATACAACTCTCCTTCCGTGGCCTTGAATTTGGCGATGTCGTTTACCAAATAGCCTCCAACACTACTCAGCAAATTGGATCACAGTGCCATCCGTTTTATCACCAAAGCCACATATACTACCCACCACTGCGACCTGTATGCCCTCGTTGGCTGGCCCTCGCTTCATATTCGTCGCCAAACCCACTGGGTCCAGGTCATCTATAAGTCTTTGCTAGGTAAAGCCCCGCCTTATCTCAGCTCACTGATCACCATAGCAGCACCCACCCATAGAACATGCTCCAGCAGGTATATTTCACTGGTCACCCCCAAAGCCAATTCCTCTTTGGCCACCTTTCCTTCCAGTTCTCTGCTGAACGAACTGCAAAAATCACCGAAGCTGGAGACTCATATCTCCTTCACTAACTTTAAGCACCAGCTGTCAGAGCAGCTCACAGATCACTGCACCTGTACATAGCCCATCCAACTACCTCATCCCCAAAATGTTATTTATTTTTGCTCATTTTCACCCCAGTATCTCTACTTGCACATCTATCACTCCAGTGTTTAATTGCTAAATTGTAATTATTTTGCCACTATGGCCTATTGCCTTACCTCCCTCATCTTACCTAATTTGCACACACTGCATATAGACTTTTTTCTATTGTATTATTGACTATGTTTGTTTATTCCATGTGTAACTCCGTGTTGTTGTTTGTGTAGCACTGCTTTGCTTTATCTTGACTAGGTCGCAGTTGTAAATGAGAACTTGTTCTCAACTAGCCTACCTGGTTAAATAAAGGTGAATTAAAATAAAATAAATAATAAAGTAATAAACATCAATATTCTGCCAGGCAGACTTAAATCTATATTTTACAAAAATATAAAGGCAACCTGGAACAATTAACGGTTTTACTGAGTTATGGTTCATAAGGAAATCAGTCAATTGAAATAAATGTATTCGGCCCAAATGTCTGTATACATCAATGATGTTGCTCTTGCTGCGGGCGATTCCCTGATCCACCTCTACGCAGACGACACCATTCTATATACACTGCTCAAAAAAATAAAGGGAACACTTAAACAACACAATGTAACTCCAAGTCAATCACACTTCTATGAAATCAAACTGTCCACTTAGGAAGCAACACTGATTGACAATACATTTCACATGCTGTTGTGCAAATGGAATAGACAAAAGGTGGAAATTATAGGCAATTAGCAAGACACCCCCAAAAAAGGAGTGATTCTGCAGGTGGTGACCACAGACCACTTCTCAGTTCCTATGCTTCCTGGCTGATGTTTTGGTCACTTTTGAATGCTGGCGGTGCTCTCACTCTAGTGGTAGCATGAGACGGAGTCTACAACCCACACAAGTGGCTCAGGTAGTGCAGTTCATCCAGGATGGCACATCAATGCGAGCTGTGGCAAAAAGGTTTGCTGTGTCTGTCAGCGTAGTGTCCAGAGCATGGAGGCGCTACCAGGAGACAGGCCAGTACATCAGGAGACGTGGAGGAGGCCGTAGGAGGGCAACAACCCAGCAGCAGGACCGCTACCTCCGCCTTTGTGCAAGAAGGAAGGAGGTGCACTGCTAGAGCCCTGCAAAATGACCTCCAGCAGGCCACAAATGTGCATGTGTCTGCTCAAACGGTCAGAAACAGACTCCATGAGGGTGGTATGAGGGCCCGACGTCCACAGGTGGGGGTTGTGCTTACAGCCCAGCACCGTGCAGGACGTTTGGCATTTGCCAGAGAACACCAAGATTGGCAAATTCGCCACTGGCGCCCTGTGCTCTTCACAGATGAAAGCCGGTTCACACTGAGCACATGAGCACATGTGACAGACGTGACAGAGTCTGGAGACGCCGTGGAGAACGTTCTGCTGCCTGCAACATCCTCCAGCATGACCGGTTTGGCGGTGGGTCAGTCATGGTGTGGGGTGGCATTTCTTTGTGGGGCCGCACAGCCCTCCATGTGCTCGCCAGAGGTAGCCTGACTGCCATTAGGTACCGAGATGAGATCCTCAGACCCCTTGTGAGACCATATGCTGACACATGCACATTTGTGGCCTGCTGGAGGTCATTTTGCAGGGCTCTGGCAGTGCACCTCCTTGCACAAAGGCGGAGGTAGCGGTCCTGCTGCTGGGTTGTTGCCCTCCTACGGCCTCCTCCACGTCTCCTGATGTACTGGCCTGTCTCCTGGTAGCGCCTCCATGCTCTGGACACTACGCTGACAGACACAGCAAACCTTTTTGCCACAGCTCGCATTAATGTGCCATCCTGGATGAACTGCACTACCTGAGCCACTTGTGTGGGTTGTAGACTCCGTCTCATGCTACCACTAGAGTGAGAGCACCGCCAGCATTCAAAAGTGACCAAAACATCAGCCAGGAAGCATAGGAACTGAGAAGTGGTCTGTGGTCACCACCTGCAGAATCACTCCTTTTTTGGGGGTGTCTTGCTAATTGCCTATAATTTCCACCTTTTGTCTATTCCATTTGCACAACAGCATGTGAAATTTATTGTCAATCAGTGTTGCTTCCTAAGTGGACAGTTTGATTTCACAGAAGTGTGATTGACTTGGAGTTACATTGTGTTGTTTAAGTGTTCCCTTTATTTTTTTGAGCAGTGTACTTCCGGCCCTTCCTTGGACACTGTGCTATCTAACCTCCAAACGAGCTTCAATGCCATACAACACTCCTTCCGTGGCCTCCAACTGCTCTTAAACGCTAGTAAAACCAAATGCATGCTTTTCAACCGGTCGCTGCCTGCACCCGCACGCCCGACTAGCATCACCACCCTGGACGGTTCCGACCTAGAATATGTGGACATCTATAAGTACCTAGGTGTCTGGCTAGACTGCAAACTCTCCTTCCAGACTCATATCAAACATCTCCAATCCAAAATCAAATCAAGAATCGGCTTTCTATTCCGCAACAAAGCCTCCTTCACTCACGCCGCCAAACTTACCCTAGTAAAACTGACTATCCTACCGATCCTCGACTTCAGCGATGTCATCTACAAAATAGCTTCCAATACTCTACTCAGCAAACTGGATGCAGTTTATCACAGTGCCATTCGTTTTGTTACTAAAGCACCTTATACGACCCACCACTGCGACCTGTATGCCCTAGTCGGCTGGCCCTCGCTACATGTTCGTCGTCAGACCCACTGGCTCCAGGTCATCTACAAGGCTATGCTAGGTAAAGTGCCGCCTTATCTCAGTTCACTGGTCACGATGGCTACACCCACCCGCAGCACGCGCTCCAGCAGGTGTATCTCACTGATCATCCCTAAAGCCAAAACCTCATTTGGACGCCTTTCCTTCCAGTTCTCTGCTGCCTGCGACTGGAACGAATTGCAAAAATCTCTGAAGTTGGAGACTTTTATCTCCCTCAACAACTTTAAAAATCTGCTATCCGAGCAGCTAACCGATCGCTGCAGCTGTACATAGTCCATCTGTAAACTACCCACCCAATTTACCTACCTCACCCCCCATACTGCTTTTATTTATTTACTTTTCTGCTCTTTTGCACACCAGTATCTCTTCTTGCACATGATCATCTGATGATTTATCACTCCAGTGTTAATCTGCTAAATTGTAATTATTCGATTTATTGCCTACCTCATGCCTTTTGCACACATTGTATATAGATTCTCTTTTTTTTCTACCATGTTATTGACTTGTTTATTGTTTACTCCATGTGTAACTCTGTGTTGTCTGTTCACACTGCTATGCTTTATCTTGGCCAGGTCGCAGTTGCAAATGAGAACTTGTTCTCAACTAGCCTACCTGGTTAAATAAAGGTGAAATAAAAAAAATAAAAAATCTATGGATTTCACATGACTTGGCAGTGGCACAGCCATGGGAGGACCTGGGAGGGCATAGGCCCACCCATTTGGGAGCCCAGCCCAGCCAATCAGAATTTGTTTTCCCCCACAAATTGGCTTTATTACAGGCAGAAATACTCCTGTTTCATCAGCTGTCTGGGTGGCTGCTCTTAGACGATCCCGCAGGTGATGAAGCCGGATGTGGAGGTCGTGGACTGGCGTGGTTACACGTGGTCTGCGGTTGTGACGCCGTTTGGATGTACTGCCAAATGTTTTAAAATGATGTTGGAGGCAGTTTATGGTAGAGAAATTATGATAAAATTCTCTGGCAACAGCTCTGGTGGACATTCCTGCAGTCAGCATGACAATTGCACACTCCAAAACGTGAGACATCTGTGGCATTGTGTTGTGTGACAAAAAGCACATTTTAGAGTGGCCTTTTATTGTCCCCAGCACAAGTTGCACCTGTGCAATGATCATGCTATTTAATCAGCTTCTTGATATGCCACACCTGTCAGGTGGATGGATTATCTTGGCAAAGGAGAAATGCTCACTAACAGGGATGTAAACAAATTTGTGCACAAAATTTGATAAATAAGCTTTTTGTATGTATGGAACATTTCAGGGATCTTTTATTTCACCTCGTGAAACATGGGACCAACACTTTACATGTTGCGTTTCGTTCAGTATACATTTGCCCGGCAATTTAGCTGTCGATGTGATGTTTGGCTGTGCCTAAAATCAGTCAGTTCTGATTAGGCGCTGGCTGAGTGGCAGTGTGAGTGGAATGAGTGAGCTCTTCTGGCAACCAGAGCGCAAAACACTTGGAAATAAAACGCTGTAGTATGCCTGGAAATTAATTTGCAAGACCAATACGTTTCTAATATTTTTCATATAACCATATTTGATCATTTTGTCCTCATTTTAATTTAAGTACTGTTCAAGTACCAACTTCAGAAACTGTCAGATTTTCAAGGTATTCCAGTACTTGAATTTCAGAGAGCCAAATTCAAGTACTTTAAGAACCTCAAACACCTTTGACTAAAAAGGCCTACACTCTACATCTATTGTCTGTGAAACAGGTTTGGTTGTTTCCACTTGCCTCTAAAGAAATATGTTGTTAATATTCAAGCACTCTTATTGGTTGGTTCAATTCCGAAGACAATACGGGGTTGTTATTGGCCCCGCTTGCAGACAGGGGGAGATCGCAAACGTCAGGTTTCACCAGTATGAAAATGTAATGCAAGGGGTAGGTCACGTTCTGAAAACTGTATTCTATTTTTATAATTTTACAATGTGTACACGTTTGCTGTACATTCCTGATTTATACATGTGGGTATATGTACCTGTTAGGGATTGAGGGGCTTTCTGGGATGTGGTATATGATTGCTGTATATAAGTGTGCTAGCTAGCATGCACCGATGTAATGGTCACATAAGCTCACTGCTAACAGGGTTGTTTTCATGCTACAGATTTGACTATCGACAGCCATCAACATCATTAAGCCCTGCACAACTAACGTGCTGTTTCCTATTTAATCACAGATAATAAATAACGCTCAACTGGGACCACTGGCTGGGATGATTTCTTTGAACTAATAAACACAACTCAAGGAGAGCACGATTAACATCGGTTACATCTATCTGCATGTCACCTGCTAGGTACTGGGGGATATTTATCAAGTGTCATCAATTTCTGAGTGCAGGTGAAGAAGGACAACTTAATACTAAAATTATATTTGGGTAAATTAAGTAAAGAAATCGGTATTAATTGCTGATAGACATTTGTCATTTCAGATCTAGCAGACTTACTGAGCTCTGAAGACCCTCTCAAACTCTGGGGGTCCTGAGGTGCTGGGTGGGGAGACAGAGTACTTGCGTCTGGCGTATATCACCTGTAAAGAGAAGTAAGCTACAAAAAAAAAAAAAAAAATTCCCCACACACTTCTTGACAAGGAAATTGTACCAACACTCAAAGAATCAGATCTTTGATAAGATATGCATTTTCTGCCACAGGATAACATTTACAAAGTTGAATATAAACAAGTTCACTTAATTACTAGAACTATGATAATGACCACAGGTTTATCATAAAAGCACGGCACTTTTTATAGAAAGAAAATATGATCAACTTACCTTGCTCTAACACACCCAACACCGTTACTCCTGCAATGAGCACTACCTGATCCAGCATGTTTTAGAGCTAAAAGTGACTCTCCTTTCAACCTGGTGTTCAGATGCAAACTGTTTCTCTGACTGAGTAGACCAATAGGTGTCAACTCGGGGGAGAGGCGGCAACTTCCTGATTTGAGTGGCCTGTATCATTAGGGTAATTTATTAACCAATGTGATGCTTCAGTTGGTAACCAGGGGTGATTTATTTTTTATCTTGCAAAACTTTTATTCTGGATCAGAATGATCTGGATTCTGTAATCCTCTTTTAAGCTATCCAGGATCAGATCGATGTTGCTGTTAAGACTTTTTCAGAAAATAAAATGTCTCATTTTGATCCAGATACCACAATATCAAGATCACATAATACAGCTTTTCAGAACTTTGAACAGAACTACACCTTGCCCTCGACCGGACAGGTTATGGTACTACTTCTACACTGTCATAGGGAAAGAGTATAAACTACACGAATAAAGGTAATTCGATTCGTTTTTTTTAAGTGCCTGTATATCACTTAAAAGTACAAACAAATACTTATATTGAGGTCAATTTAACATAATGAACATTTAGTTTCCAGATGTAAGAAAGTATTTATATATTTTTAACTTCACTTTAGTCAGACATTTCTTGGTTGTAGTGCCTTTCACCTTTCTAAGTCCACCCTTCAAGTGGGATCAAGATCATCCTGAATTTCGGCTTCAAAACTATCCTAATCAGTACCTTGAGTTTTGAAAAATGCAAAAACGTAATTTAATCGTGATTGAAAGGTCAGATTAAACTACCAAATATGAATTCCTATCCAGAGGATCAGCATCTCATTTTGAAAAAACAATTCTAACAATTAATCCTAACCGATTGCCAAAATCCAAATCAGTTAACTTTTGAAAAATTGGACGCACATGGTAGCCATATATGATTGAATTGCATGTTGTGCGAGTGCAATGGTCCAGGAGCAGGCTGTTATGTGTCTACGTACAGTGCATTCAGAAAGTATTCAGACCCTTTGACTTGTTCCACTTTGTTACCGCCTTATTCTAAAATTGATTAAATAAAAATCCTCAAATCTACACACAACACCCCATAATAAACAAAGCGAAATTAAGTTTTTGCAAATGTATTAAAGTAAAAACAGAAATACCTTATTTATATAAGTATTCAGACCCTTTGCTATGAGACTCGAAATTGAGCTCAGATGCATCCTCTTTACATTGATCATCCTTGAGATGTTTCTACAACTTGATTGAGTCCACATGTCGTAAGCTAAATTGATTGGACCTGATTTGGAAAGGCACACACCTGTCCATATAAGGCCCCACAGTTGACAGTGCATGTCAGAGCAAAAACCAAGTCATGAGGTCGAAGGAATTGTCCGTAGAGCCCCGAGACAGGATTGTGTTGAGGCACATATCTGGGGATGGGTACCAAAAAAATGCTGACAAAAAATCCCTGCAGCATTGAAGGTCCCCAAGATCACAGTGCCCTCCATCATTATTCAATGGAATAAGTTTGGAACCACCAACTCTTCCTAGAGCTGGCCGCCCGGACGAACTGAGCAATCGGGGGAGAAGGGCCTTGGTCACTCTGACAGAGCTCCAGAGATAGACTGTGGAGAACCTTCCAGAAGGACAACCATCTCTGCAGCACTCCACCAATCAGGCCTTTATGGTAGAGTGGCCAGACGGAAGCCACTCAGTAAAAGGCACATGGAGTTTGCCAAAAGGCACCTAAAGGATTCTCAGAAATAAGATTCTCTGGTCTGATGAAACCAAGATTGAACTCTTTGGCCTGAATGCCAAGCATCACTTCGGGAGGAAACCTGGCACCATCCCTACAGTGAAGCATGGTGGTGGCAGCATGCTGTGGGGATGTTTTTCATCCGCAGGGACTAGGAGACTAGTCAGGATCAAGGGAAAGATGAACGGAGCAAAGTACAGAGAGATCCTTGATGAAAACCTGCTCTAGAGCAGATCTCAGACTGGGGTGAAGGTTCACCTTCCAACAGGACAACGACCCTAAGCACACAGCCAAGACAACGCAGGAGGGGCTTCGGGACAAGTCTCAACGCCCTTGAGTGGCGCAGCCAGAGCCCGGACTCGAACCCAATCAAACATCTCTGGAGGGAACTGAAAAGCTGTGCAGTGACACCCCCCATCCAACCTGACAGAGCTTGAGAGGATCTACAGAGAAGAAAGGGAGACACTCCACAAATACAGGTGTGCCATGCGTCCTACCCAAGAAGACTCAAAGCTGTAATCGCTGCCAAAGGGGCTTCAAAGTACTGAGTAAAGGGTGAGAATATTTACGTAAATGTGATATCAGTTAATACATTCGCAAACATTTCAAAAAACAGTTTTTACTTTGTCTTTATGTGGTATTGAGTGTAGATTGATGAGGGGGAAATAACAATTTAATCCATTTTAGAATAAGGCTGTAACGTAGCAAAATGCGGAAAAAGTCAAGGGGTCCGAACTACTTTCCGAATCCACTGCATGTCTAGCTATGATATCAGCATAGATCCTATGCCATATCAGGGATGAGTAGCCCTCAGGGGCCTGATTAGTGTCAGTCACACATTTGCCCAGCCCTAGCCATTACATCTGTTTAAACACCATGATCTTTTGATACTTGGAATCAGGTGTGTGTCAACTAGGGCAAAAGTGTGTCGACTCGTCCGTTAGGCCCCCGAAGAGTGGAGCTCCCCTTTCCTGTGCTACTTGATGCAAAAATAATTACAAGGACAAGAAAACAGATGGAAGAAAGTAATCAACCATCATCATGATTAACTGTAATGTGATAACAATGTGAATCAAATGTTGGACAGGATTTTACTCACACCTTATGTTGGCACCTAATATTAATACTGTAATGCTAGCTAGTTATAATTCACGCACGCACAAAAATACAAAGACAAAACGCAGAGTCAGTTTCTAAAGAACTATATTCACATAATACTCTTGTTTTACAGAGAACCATATTCGAAAAGTATAAAATACTTACAAAAATCAGCTGCAATATACATATAAAAATAAGCTATATCTTCAGCAAAAACAATAGGAAAATGCATACAAAAAAAATATACAAATTTACAAGTAGCCCCTGACACAAACAAGGATGGAATTTTTTTTAATCAAATATCCCAACTCAAGAGGCTGTATTGTCATTCAAGGGTATGACAAAAATAATGGCTGCAATGTGTCTTAAGGCAATGATTTCCACTTATATAAAATAAAAGCTGCATGACTAAAGACAAATCCATACATTATCTTTTCTTTTAGCTTGGTTATTGAAATTACAGTGGACTGGATGTTTAATAAAGACAGTGATTTTAGTGTGTAACCTGGTCAAACATGGTAAGGAACCTAAAGGGATACCATTTTAGAAACATAATACAAGAATCACTCAAAAGTGTGAGACGTGGGGACTAGGTCTCCATTTGTCACTTTACATTTGAAACCTACCTACATTGGGGGTAATTGCACAACTCTAAAACAGAGAAACAGTCTTGTCTCCAAATCAAAGACTACAGACAGTTCAACATATAGGTCCCCACTTAGCAACACACGGACACTGGCTAACCGAACGAATATGGCCGCCACAGTTGAGTTTCTTTAGCTCACCTAGTCATTGGTTTGAGAGTAGAGGAGAAATGGCACAGGTCTATTTATGAGCAGACTGTGAACAAAAACTCTTGTGTATTACCACAAACCTTTTACATAGGGGGGAATGTATTACTAGGCCACCTCTGCTACACCGAGCCTATATTTGCATTGAAGGCTGCAACTTCAAACAAAGCAGAAGAGGCTGTGTGTGTGTGTGTGTGTGTGTGTGTGTGTGTGTGTGTGTGTGTGTGTGTGTGTGTGTGTGTGTGTGTGTGGAGCGTTCGGTTCACCTTTGATTCAGTGGTTTAGTACTGAGCCACAGGTTCAGTAGTAGTAGAGTACTCTATACTTCGAGTCCTGGGGGGGGGAAATACTCCAATAGGAATCACACGGGTTTTGGCCCTGTGCACCATCATTACCATCCATTCATTCTCTTAACATTATATACGCCTCGTATATACACAGTACACACAATACGGAGAATTACAGTGTCCTAGCAGTGTCAGAACAGTAACAGAATTCCATTACTAACCCTCGCTGTTCCTGCATTTCATTGCACTTCATTGGCAATTGGCTTGGAACTAATACACCAACTTCCGCTCTCTCAATGCGTCGTCTGAAGTCCCAATTGTCTGAAGTGGCTCTCTGTCCTCTGTCTTAATCTACTGACCGGAAAAGGTGAACGATCTCATCCAGATCATCCATCCACTCCTGCGTGCTCTGTCCTTTCAGCAGAGAATCCACCAGGTCACCCTCCCCAGGGAAGCTGGGCAGACTGCTAGCCCCTGATCCAGTGTTGTAGCCAAACGGCAACTGCTGCTGCTGCTGTTGTTGGTTGGCAGTTCTGTTGATCTGGTAGCCCTGCTGGCTGCACTGAAGCCCCTGGCTGACCGAACGCCCCCCCTGCGGCTGACTGAAGGCCCCCAGGTCCGGTAACACCCCTTGGCCTTGGGAACCCTGCTGTTGCTGAGTCTGTTGCTGATTGGGTAAGACTTGCCCTAAGGGCTGCTCAAGGGAAACTTGGGGGTTGGCTGCAGTCCTTTGCTGGGCCTGCTGCATCATCTGTTGCTGGGCAGGGTTCATGGCTCCCATGGGCCTGCCGTTGGCATTGGCGCCGAAGGGGGTGTTGCCAACAGGCATCTTGTTGGGCATGCGGGTCTGCTGCTGCATGTGGAAGGCGTTGGAGTTGACAAAGGAATTGGGCGGGAGGCCACCGTTGCTGGAAGGCGTTTGCTGGGCACCTATGGCTTGCTGCATGACCTGGTGCTGCTGCCAGGCTTGGCTCTGGGCACTCTGCATGGTGTTGGGCATAACATTGGGCATGTTGCCACCGGGCATGGAGCCGGGTAGTCTGGCTAACTGCTGCTGCTGTTTCAGCAGGGCGGCGTTGGGTTGGTTTTTGAGGTGCTGCTGCTGGGCTAGCATGTTCTGTCTGTAGGGAGCGCCCATGTTGCCTACGGGCTGCCTCTGCATTGAACTTTGCTGGGAGGGGTGCATGTTCATGTTACTGTAGAGTACCTGCTGCTGTAAGGCAGAGTCCATAACGCCCCCGCAAGAGGAGAGGCTCATGTCGGCCTGGCTGGCAGCAGGGAGGGCACCAGGTGTGGGTCCACCACCTCCCTGTTGGCCCATGGTCATGCCCATCATGCCTTGTTGCGTTTGGGGGAACATTCGCTGAGCTACGGGGGCGGGGCCCCCCAGCGAGCCAACGTTGACCATTGGCTGAGAAGAGCCTGCAGGGAGAAGCAAAAGAAGCTTTGAGTCACAATAAAACAAACTGAAAAGTTAACCTTTGAATTATAAAAATATGTGTAATCCTTATGTAATATGCAATCTTAATCAATATGCTCATTATAGAAGACCAAATCTGTCTCTCAATATACTTAAATGGCTCCATGTCTGCGTCACCATTCTTTCATGAATGCAGATAGCAATTGACAAGGTCTACCACATTATTTTCATGCTATTATAGAATCAAAGGAGGCAAGGAAAGCAACCATTGAGACAGCAGTTCTCTCAAAAGAAACGGAACAAATGGGCAAATGTATTTAGAGACGAGAGAACACGTTAGACCCTATTACTAGTTTGCCATTCAAATGATTCACGGTAAGCAACATTTGCACTTGTGAGGTTTATTTGTTTACTGCCAAACAAAGAGTTGTTCTGTGTGAGTCACATCATTTGAGTAAACCTCCCACACAACCAAACATTTCCAAAGGGTTCCTATTCAATTGAAATGGAAGTGTAAGCACTGGTAGAGAGTTTGGCTGTGGCTGAGGTGTATACCTGTTCCAAAAATCACCCTCTTATCTCTAAGCCAGCGTTTCCAAAACTCGGTCTTCGGGACCCCAAGGGGTGCACATTTTGGTTTTGCCCTAACACTACAAAGCTGATTCAAATCATCAAAACTTGACGTGCACCCCTTGGGGTCCCGGATCTTACATCGGTCATGGTCGATTTGTTTTGGGCTATGGCAAGTTACTGGGTTGTGCCCGTTTATTGGGCTGGGTCACAGGAACATTCCAAACCCTCAATGGTTTGAAAGCTATAAAGGGTAGGGAATGAGTTCACACTTCTGGTAGGGAATGAGTTCACACTTCTGGCAGAATTTGGGTAGAGGGTTGGATCTGAACCCTACATGCCATTTTCAGACTGTAGTGGAGTGTTTGGGTCAGGGCTCTCCAATCCTGTTCCTGGAGAGCTACAGTTCAGTAGGTTTTCATGCCAACTCTAATCTAGCGCACCTGACTGTAATAATTAAGCTGGTTGATTAGCTGAATCAGGTTCTTTACAACTGGGGTTTGATTGAAAACCTACTGGAAGGTAACTCTCCGGCAACAGAGTTGGAGGGCCCAGGTCTGACGGGGCTGGAGGGCCCAGGTCTGACGCAGCCCAGGTCTGACGTGGCTGGAGGGCCCATGCTACATTAGGGGTAACGGCTGGTGACGTGGGGTCTTATTCACCTGTAAACTGGGCGACCTGCGGCTGCTGGAAGGGGTTGTTCTGTGCTCCAGGTTGCTGGTTCTGTTGGTCCTGGTACTGGGGAGGGGGCCGGGTCAGGTGCCTCTGGAGCTGCTGCTCCTGCTGCAGACGCTGCTTCTCCTGAAACACAGAAACCATACATAGAGAATGCACATGTCATGCATGCATATACACATGACTGACATTCCTCCCCATACATTCTCTTTTAGACGAATCAGAGATAAAAGCACCTACTGCGAAACTGTCATAAGCCACTTCTACAAAAAAATCGTATTGGTCAGATACACGTTATTGCAGGTGTAGCAAAACGCTTGTGCTCCGAGCTCCAACAGTGCAGTAGTCTAACAATTCACAATACATGCAGACAAATGGCTCCCCCTTGTGTGTTAGAAATATATACCATTTAGAATACTGCTTACTCAGGGCTATGCAGCACTAGCAAGTCCAGACAGGTAGCATAGACAGATCCTGTATTGACTCAGCATGCTGGTAGTCATAGGAAAAGTTGAAACCAGTTATGTGAATAAGCTACAAAGCCTGTGTTAAAATGTTTTTAACCCAAATTATTCATACTAAGTACCCAAGAACCTGCAGCACATGACCCATGACCCCAGGCATTTACCTGTTGGACCATGATCTGCTGCTGCCTCTGGCCCAGTAGAAACTGTTTCTGCTGCTCCATCAGCTGCTGCTGTTGCTGCTGCTTCAGCGCCGCCGCCACCGCTGCCTGCCCCGACAGGTAGGCAGTGTTGCCATGGTTACTCGCCATGCCGTTACCGGGCCCCCCCGGCTGAGGCGCCATGGCGTTGCCGGGTCCAGGGCCATGCGTTGTCGTCGGGTACGTGTTCTGCTCCTGCTGAAGTAAAAATGGGGGAAATGTTGTGGTTATTCCCCTAATGTCCACCAGAAGGACAGGGAGTGAGTGAGTTGAGTCTGAGGTTAGGCTTTGGGTACAGTCAAACAAGTGGGAGGGATATTGGTCCTTTGCATTGGGGATAAATACAATTGGATGTAAAGCAGAGGAAAAAGCATTAAAACCAACACTCAAACTTCACCTAAAACACTTGCTAATCAATGTATTTATGAAGAACGTGGTTGTATAAGTTCAGTTTGAAAGTTTATGGCCTCAAATAAGTGCTTCACTTGACCAGCTATTAGTACCACCACAGTTCCATATTTTTAGTGGGTTGTTCCAACTGAAAAGGCACAAGAGGATTTCGACCCCTACCATCTCAGCCTGTTCTGAAACAGTTTCTGTTAGAAACAGATAGGATTAGCATTCGTGAAACCATTATTTTGTTTAAATATAATTTGATCTCTGAGAAATGAATCGAATTGATTGTATTCATATCGTTGGGTTGTTGTTTGGCAACCCTCTACGGCACCTCTGGCACTGTAGAGGATTGGAGCAATCCATATAGCTCACATAACCGTGGTTACATACGTAACCTTTGTTGTTTCACTATATTGGATCACTCCAATATATTGGTATACCCCTAACAGATTTAGTTGGTGCTAGAGGGACCTGGCCAGTCAGCGGCAAAGTCCCAACGCGGGACCGAGACGAGACGCAGGGGCCGTCAATGTGGAATGGGGTTCCCGGCACAGTCCCCAGAAGGGGAGGCAATGCCCAGGACCGCTGAACCAACAGCAGAGGGAGGTGGCACATTTAACTAGTAAAGGTGCAAGAGGAAGCCCAGCTGGCCGCAGCACAGATATCAGCGAGGGGCACTCCTCTCAGTAGAGCCCAGGACGCAGCCACACCTCGTGTTGAATGTGCCACCACAGATCCCAGCACTGGTCTGCCAGCCAGGTGGTATGCTATCGTAATCGTGTCCACGATCCAGTGAGAGAGCCTCTGCTTTGATAACCAAGCCCCCAGGACTCTCTCACCATAGCAGACACAGAGCTGGTCTGTTGTTCTCACTGACTGTGTCCACTCCACATAGGCAGCCAGTGCCCACACAGGGCACAGCATGCCGGAGGGAGGCCCAGACTCCCCCGCCACTGCCGGGGTGTCATAAGCAGACAGGATAAAAGGGATGTTCACATGCCTGTCTGGGAGGAATGAAGGGTTGGGGCTGGGGTCCGGGAGCACTAGGAACTTACCGAAAGAGGATGGAAACTCACCCACCCTCTTCATGGAAGTAATCGCTACCAAGAAAGCCACCTTCATAGAGCGGTGTTTCAGGGAAGCAGACTCCAACGGTTCGAAAGGCGGCTTTGCCAAAGCTGCCAAGACCACATTCAGATCCCAGCTCGCCATTCAGCATGTCCTAGCTGGACGCAGGCGACGAACCCCCTTCATAAACCTGGATACCAAGGGATGGCGCACCACTGGCCTGTCCATCCACCCCATATGGCAGGCAGATATATCAGCCTCTCAGTGTAGAGGCTGCCAAGCCCTCATCCAAGCGAGACTGCAGGTATAGGAGGACATACTGCACCCTGCATGACTCGGGCACAACCTCAATACCAGTGCACCAAGAGCAGAACAACCGCCAGTGAAACTGGTATGCTGCAGTTGTAGCCGGTGCCCTTGTGATCTGCATAGTGTACATTACGCCCTCCTGAAGTCCTAACATGGACCATTGGTGCCGTTCAGCGGCCAAGCCCACAGACCGAGGCGGTGTTGTCTCGGATGCCACAGAGTTCCCCTGACCTGAGAAAGCAGGTCGGGTCTCAGGGGCAGTTGCCAAGGTGTCCCAGACAACAGGGACAGGAGAAGGCTAAACCAAGGTCGCCTGGGCAAGTATGGGGCCACCAGCAGCAGACAATGCTCCGCCATCCTGGTCTTGACCAGCACAGCCTGGATCAGGGGAATAGGGGGGAAATGCGAAAAGCTCCAGCCTCGCCAATCTTGAGCCAGAGCATCCAAGCCCAGAGGCCTTGGTGGCTCCGACATGGAGTACCACAGAGGGCAGTGTACATTGTCCAGGGAGGCAAACAGGTCCACCTGCACCCTCCCGAACTTGTCCCACAGGTGCTGCACCACCTGGGGATGTAGGCTCCGGTCCCCCGCATGGATTCCACTCAATATCAGCAGATTCTTGGGAATAATGTTGAAGAATCAGACACAAAGTTGAAGTTACGCCGGCGCTGGATATTTCAACAAGACAACGACCCAAAACACTGCTCAAAATCTACCCGGGCATTTATGCAGAGGAACAAGTACAATGTTCTGGAATGGCCATCCCAGTCCCCAGACCTGAATATCATAGAGAATCTGTGGGATGATTTGAAGCGGGCTGTCCATGCTCGGCAACCATCAAACCTAACTGAACTGGAGATGTTTTGTAAGGAGGAATGGTCCAAAATACCTTCATCCAGAATCCAGACACTCATTCGAGGCTATGGGAAACGTCTAGAGGCTGTTATTTTAGCAAAAGGAGGCTCTACTAAATATTGATGTGATTTTTCTATTGGGGTGCCGAAATTTATGCACCCGTCTAATTTTGTTTTGATGCATATTGCAAATTTTCTGTTAATCCAATAAACCTAATTTCACTACTGAAATATTACGGTGTCCATCAGTTATTTGATAGATCAAAATAAAATTGCTGATCCAAACACCCAATTATGTATAAATGGAAATCATGGAAATTCAGTCAGGGGTGCCCAAACTTTTTCATACGACTGTATATCCAAAAACCTCAGTTTACATTTGGCTTTGCCTCCAAAATATCCCGTGAATTTGCACAGAGCCACATCAAATCACAGAAATACTCATAATAAACATTAATAAAAGATACAAGTGATTTAAAGATATACTTCTCCTTAATGCAACCGCTGTGTCAGATATTTTTTTAACTTTACGGAAAAAGAAAACCATGCAATAACCCAAGAAGATATCCGCCATGTTAGAGTCAACAGAAGTCCGAAATAGCATTATAAATATTCACTTACCTTTGATGATCTTCGTCAGAATGCATTCCCAGGAATCCCAGTTCCACAATAAATGTTTGATTTGTTCCATAAAGTCCATCATTTATGTCCAAATTCCTCCTTTTGTTAGGGCGTTTAGTAAACAAATCGAAACTCACGAGGCGCGGGCAAGTCCAGCGGAAATGTCGGACGAAAATTCCAAAAAGTTATATTACTGGTCGTAGAAACATATCAAACGATGTATAGAATCAATCTTTTGGATGTTTTTATAATAAATGTTCAATAATGTCCCAACCGGAGAATTCATTTGTCTGTAGAAAAGCAATGGAACGAGAGGTAACTTTCTCATTACCGCGCATCATGAGCCCGTGGCTGCTGGCAGACCTCTGACTCATTCCCCTCTTATTCAGCCCCCCTTCACAGTAGAAGCCTGAAACAATGTTCTAAAGACTGTTGACATCTAGTGGAAGCCTTAGGAAGTGCAAGATGACCCATATCCCACTGTATATTCAATAGGGGCTGAGTTGAAAAACTACAAACCTCAGATTTCCCACTTCCTGGTTTGATTTTTTTCAGGTTTTTACATTTACATTTAAGTCATTTAGCAGACGCTCTTATCCAGAGCGACTTACAAATTGGAAAGTTCATACATATTCATCCTGGTCCCTCCGTGGGGAATGAACCCACAACCCTGGCGTTGCAAGCGCCATGCTCTACCAACTGAGCCACACGGGACCAGGATGCCTGCCATATGAGTTGTGTTATACTCACAGACATCATTCAAACAGTTTTAGAAACTTCAGAGTGTTTTCTATCCAATACTACTAATAATATGCATATATTAGCATCTGGGACTGAGTAGGAGGCAGTTTACTCTGGGCACGCTTTTCATCCAAACGTGAAAATGCTGCCCCCTATCCATAAGAAGTTAACAGCCGCTCGCTTAACCTGGCAGCCAGCTGCACGAATGTGTCAGAGGAAACAGTTCAACTGATGACCGAAGTCAGCCTGCAGGCGCCCGACCCGCCACAATGAGTCGCTAGTGCACGATAAGCCAAGTAAAGCCCCCCAGGCCAAACCCTCCCCTAACCCGGACAACGCTGGGCCAATTGTGCGGGCCCCTATGGGACTCCCGGTCACAGCCGGTAATGACACAGTCTGTGATCGAACCCCAGGCCTTCTTGACGCCGCAACACCTACATCTTTTGTCTTGCTCATTCATCCTCTGAATTGCACACACACAATCCATGTCTCAATTGTCTCTAGACGTAAAAATCTTTCTTTAACCTGTCTCCTCCCCTTCATCTACACTGATTGAAGCGGATTTAACAGGTGACATCAGTAAGGGACCATAGACTGACCAGGTGAAAGCTATGTAATACAAAGAGCAGGTATTCCTAATGTTTTGTACAGTGTATACAGTGTGTGTGGAAAGTATTCAGACCCTTTGACTTTCTCCACATTTTGTTAGGTTCCAGCCTCATTCTAAAATTGATTTTTTTATAGCAAAAACGGGTTTTTAGAATAAAAAAAAAAAAAATAAGTATTCAGGCCCTTTACTCTGTACTTTGTTGAAGCACCTTTGGCAGCGAATACAGCTTTGAGTCTTCTTGGGTATGACACTACAAGTTAGGCAGACCTGTATTTGGGGAGTTTTCCCCCATTCTTCTCTGAAGATCCTCTCAAGCTCGGTCAGGTTGGATGGGGAGCGTCGGTGCACTGTAATTTTCTGGTCTCTCCAGAGATGTTCGATCAGGTTCAAGTCCGAGCTCTGGCTAGGTCACTCAAGGACATTCAGAGACTTAACCCGAAGTCACTCCTGCATTGTCACTCAATGATGGTCCTGAGGTCCTGAGCACTCTGGAGCAGGTTTCCATCAAGGATATCTGCTCCGTTCATCTTTCCCTTGATCCTGACTAGTCTCCCAGTCCCTGCAGCTGAAAAACATCCCCACAGCATGATGCTGCTGCCACCACCACCATGCGTTACCGTAGGGATGGTGCCAGGTTTCCTCCAGACTTGATGCTTGGTATTCAGACCAAAGAGTTCAAGCTTGGTTTCATCATACCAAAGAATCTTGTTTCTCATGGTCTGAGAGTCCTTTAGGTGCCTTTTACTGAGGAGTGTCTTCCGTCTGGCCACTCTACCATAAAGGCCTGATCGGTGGAGTGCTGCAGAGATGGTTGTCCTTCTGGAAGGTTCTGTCAGTGACCACAGGGTTCTTGGTCACCTTCCTGACCAAGGCCCTTCTCATCCGAATGCTCAGTTTGGCCGGGCGGCCAGCTCTAGGAAAAGTCTTGGTGGTTCCAAACTTCTTTCATTTAAGAATGATGGCCACTGTGTTCTTGGGGACCTGTCAGCATTTTTTTGGTACCCATCCCCAGATATGTGCCTCGACACAATCCTGTCTCGGAGCTCTATGGACAATTCCTTCGACCTCGTGGCTTGGTTTTTGCTCTGACATGCACTGTCAACTGTGGGGCCTTATATGGACAGGTGTGTGCCTTTCCAAATCACGTTCAATCAATTGAATTTACCACAGGTGTTTCTACAACTTGATTGGAGTCCATCTCAAGGATGATCAATGTAAACAGGATGCACCTGAGCTCAATTTAGAGTCTGTCATTATGGGGTAGTGTGAAGATTGAGGATGTATTTTTATTTTATCCATTTTAGAATAAGGCTGTAACGTAACAAAATTAGGAAAAAAGGGAAGGGGCTGAAAACTTTCTGAATGCACTGCATGCATGCATGCATGCATGCGTGTATGTGCGCTAAGGTGCAGAGAATCAGAGCAGGTGGTCAGTCCAGTTCAACTGCTCAGCAGTCTGATGCCATGTAGATAGAAACTGTCTCCTAGCCTGTTTGTATCATATGGTCGCAATCAATTAGCCTATTTTCTGAGATCAAATTATATTTCAACAAAATGTTGCAGGATATCTTATGAGTTTCTAACTACAGAAACAATTTCCGTCATTGCTTGCTGAAATGACATGGAACAACCAGTGTTTAGCCTGGGCTTAGTCGGTGTGGCAACCACCTCCATAGAAACGTCTGGAAAGTTGGGCAGAGATATCAGGGGTTAGCCTCAGGCCTCGAGCTCCAGCGGTGGTCCATCCACACACCACAGACACAGTTGAGGGGGAGAGGGGGAAGAGAGGAACAGAGTCCCCTCTCGCGAGAGAGGACAAAAATACAAGTGTGTTAGCAGCAGCTATATTTAAATAGAGAGAGAGTACTGAGAGGAAGGTGGGGGCTGCTCCTAAAATACACTGGTGAGGACATGAGTGAGGGAGGAGGGAGGGATGCATGAAAGGCTGCTTTGTCATGGCTGTCCCCTCCCCGGTCCCCCCCTCCACCACAACCCAAGCCCCCGTGGGAGCCTGCACGCTAGCGCCTTAGCAACCAGCTGCTTGACCCAGACACACACACAGTCCTTCCGAACCATGGGGCCCGTGCCAGACTTGTAAGAACAAAAACTGAGGACAGTGTGTGGGGTTGTGTTTGTAGACTAACATAAAAACCCTTCTAGGCCCTAGCATCACCATCAACTAGGCCTACATGCAGTATGTTTAATTCACGAGGTTGTCAAAAACAATTAGCCGAGGAGGCCTACAACTTCAGTAACAGTAATTTGAAATGCAATGAATGCAAGAAATGTGCAGTACAATCAAATGATGTGTATGTGTTGATCATAAGTTACCAAATGTAATGCTATTGCTAATCTAGGCTATCCATTGGTCTGTGGTTCTTAATGTAAGCGAAAATGTTGAAAACAAGAGGTCTTTCTTTGGAGCCGTTCTTTTAAACTGTAAGGGCAAGCCAGACAACTCCATTGCTCATTTTTAACAAGCCCTTATTGTTTACCATTGTTTTTGCTTCGACGTGAGACTCCGTCATACACCAGCATTGTAGCACTGGGGGAGTGTGTGAACACAAACACGGCCTTGGAATGTTCTTTATGCCTCAGTTGTAATGCTATTTGCTGATGTCAGTATAAAACATGCGTTGAGCCTTTCCCTTGTTGGGAATGTGGATGGCTCCTACTCTCCCAGTCACACAGTGGGAAATTAATGTTAGGCTTGGGTGATGACCATAACCAAGTCATGTAAGTCCAAGTCCTTCGTATACACTTGTTGACATCTAGCTTACCGGTTATTCAGATTGCCAATATAGCCTAACCCTTTACTGCACATCGTTGCCCTCAAGTAGGGTTGAATATTATCCCCATTCCAACCAGAGAATAAATCACTTCTCCTGGGTAACCCGGTATTTCCAGCCAAACCCGGAAGTGTCATTCAAAAGAACATACATGTCTAGATTTGATTAGAGCTGCATACAAATCTGATGCTACCCGAGCCTGATGAGCCACATATTAAATATATTTTGTGAGCCCTACATTAACAACATTTAATGAGCCCAAGCCCCAAAAAAGCCCAAATGATTGTGCCATTATCCAATACATATGATATAGGCTACTGCACATTACACACAACAGAAAAACATAGCTATATGTTCTCCTGGGTAAATAAATGTAAATAGCTCCAGTAGGCTAAATCTTTTTTGTGTGTGAACTGTTTTACTGTACTTTTACAGACTGGAATTACGCACATCGTTCAAACTATGATAAATCAGAAGACAACATGTGATTCTGGTGCAGCACATGCAGCCTACAAAGTTACAAGTATAGGCTAGCAAATGTGATTTTAATTCTGAAATGGGGCCCATTTGTATAATTAGTAAGCGGACGCATATATACACCTTTCATAATATTTCCCGTTATTAGCTTCTCTCCTTCTCCCTCTGTTTCATCCCTTCCTCACCTTCAACAATTACATTACATTAAGTTGTGTTGTCCTCATCATTCTAATGACAGTTGAATAATATAGGACTAGAATTAGACGCAGAGCGCTTCCACTTCTCTTCACTAAGGCTGAATGGTTATTGGTCTGAATAAATAAACTGCCTACCTCCATCACGCGTTCACTCTTCTTTCAAACTACCTGAGAGTTCTATTGACTGCTGTATTTACCATTCAGCAAAAAAGAGCTTGCTTCCCTCTTCAACAGTCTATTGGTAAAAGATACGCAACAACAAAAAATGTCCAGCAAGCTCTTGTAATCTAGCTTTTCCTGCATGGGACTCCAAGCGCTAAGGTGTGTTTTTTTTAAAAGAGAGGCTTTAAAATTAGAAGCTTATTCTGCATAACCAATCATTAATTAGCTAAATATAAGGCAAATACTGAATTGAATGTTTTACCTGAAAGGGGTAGGCATGGACATGTACACTGAACAAAAATACAAAACGCAACATAAAAAATAAAAAAAAAGTGTCGGTGCCATGTTTCATGAGCTGAAATAAAATGACACATTTTCCATTTGCACAAAATGCTTATTTCTAGAAAAGGTTGTGCACAAATGTGTTTACATCCCTGATAGTGAGCATTTCTCCTTTGCCAAGATAATCCTGATTAAACAGCATGATCATTACACAGGTTTACCTTGTGCTGGTGACAACAACAAAAGGCCACTAAAATGTGCAGTTGTCACACAACACAATGCCACAGACGTCTCTAGTTCAGGGAGCGTGCAATTGGCATGTTGACTGCAAAAATGTCCACCAGAGCTGTTACCAAACACTTGTGTAGGAAATAAAACATTAACATTCATGACAATATGTGATGACATGTCTAAACAATCCAATGAGGTGCAGAAGTTATGATGTATCAATTGGGGGAGGGACCTTCTTTCAGGAAGCAAAGCAAAGCAATCTGAGCCCATAGTGTGAATGAAGGGTACAATACATTTCATTATTTTGCATGTTTAAATGCAGATAACTTGAAAATGTACTTTTATAGGAACCTCTAAAGAAGTATACTGATACATTTCAGGATAATATCATGCTCAATGAAAGATGTAATGTAAAATAATGGCCTTTTTGGTCAACATTTACAGGCAAAGGAGCCAAATCGAGCTGTTAGGATCATACCCTCTGATAAAGAAAATATTTGATTGGTATTTTTGTATCCCCATGGCAAAGCCTGAACATTATCAGAAAGCCTAAAACTTCCCAAAAATAGGATGGAATAATTTTTTTTAATGAAAAAACAGAATGTGTGCAGTAGAGTGCTGATATTGATTTCTATTTCTATTTGGATCCTTGACTCTTATCACTAAGCTTTTGACTCTGCTATAGAATACATTTTAAGCCAACACCATGGTATCAAAGCTAGTGAAATAGAAATAATGTTTGAAAAAAATGAGAACTCTTGTGAAAATGACCATGATGAGTTGTAGAGGATGAGCTGCAGTCTTACCTGGCCGTGGGGTAGGTGTGGTCTGAAGGGCAGGCCTTGCTTCTGCTTCATCTGCTGCTGCCTGAGAAGCGATAGCATCACCGCCTTGTTCTGGCTCTGGGCACTAGGGGGGCCCCGTGGTGGCCCCTGGGTCGCCGCCTCGTAGTGCGACAGGGGCTTGGTGTTGCTGTAGTTGAGCATGGTAGAGCCCGGGCCCCCAGGGCCTGCTGCTGCAGGGTGGCTGAGCAGGGCCCCTGGTCCTGCGGCAGGGTGGCCCAGCATGTTGGGGTGGGGGCCCCCGGGCTGCAGGTACCCGCCGGCTGCAGCTTTGGGTGAGCCCTTGTTGGGCTGTACGGGTATCATCAGCTGGGGCTTGTTGGGGAAGTCCTGGGGGTATAGGGAGGGGCTGGTGGGCTTCTCCAGGCCGTAGGAGCCCCCTAGGGGGCTTTGAGATGGGGCCGACTGGGGGGGCCAAGACGGAGGGTGGGATCCAGTTGGGTGGAATTTGGGTGCTTGCTGCGGTTGTTGCTGTTGTTTTTGGTTTTGCTGCGGTTTCTGAGCGTGTTGCTGCTGTTGAAGCTGGGATTGCATCTGCTGGGCTCTCTGTTGATGTGCGGCTAGCTGTTGGAGCTGCTGGGCAGGGGACAGGTCTTTGGGGACGGGCCCCGGGGGGAGGTGGTGGTTCTGGGGAGGGAGTTGCCTGGATGGGGGAGGCTGCTGGCTGAGGGGTTGGGACAGGGCCGGGGAGGAGGCAGTGGTGGTAGCCGCTGCCGGTGAGCGCTGCATGGGCGGCCCCGATGACGTAGGCCTAACATGCGGCGAGCCGGTGCTAGAGTCTTGCTCGAAAGCAGCGGAGGCCGGGGAGAACTCAGTCTTAATGCTGGCCAGGTCTGGAAGCAGGAGGCCTCCCTGTGAGGTTCCCACTCCCTGCGTTGCTCCCCCAGACTGTGCACCTGTCCCTGGGGTGGGTCCGGCCAGCTCAGGGGAGTCCTTGCGATCCCCGAAGCCATCGTTGAGGATGTCCTGGATGTCCTCATAGGCCACAGAGCGGTTGAGCTCCTCCATGAGCTCCATCCACTCCTGCTCGTTGAGGTTGAGGTCAGGGAAGAGGCTGTTGCTGGCTCCGCCCCCTGACGGCAGCATGCAGGGCAAGATGTCATCCATGGGCTCCTGCTTCATCTCTTTGAGCAAGAACTCCTGCTCCCCCGCAGAGTCCCCACCGGGCTCACCACCAGGCCGGTGGATCCCGTTGGGTATGAGAGAGTCAGCGCCGATGCCGTGCTTGGAGTCCAGAGGCGAGCGCGTGGGGATGCCGCCGTTGGATGGGTCATTGTCCAGGCAGGACTTCTTGGACGGGGGGTAGCCATCGCTGAAGCCGTTGACTTGAACAGGGGAGCTAGCGCTCTCCAGCTTCCTCTTCACCGACTCCTGCAACTACAGCAAACAACGACAAACATTAGTACCATACAATCAACATACATGCTGAATACTACCACACTGCTTTTGACTGAGATCATCGCCAGAGGCTAAGTTTAATCAATAAAGTTAAGATAAAGCTAAGATATAAATACCTGGTTGAACACATGAAGATATGCTTAATGGTCCTTTAACATCACTCGTGTTGCACGGTTTACCAAAACTACGGTACTTTTGATAGTAGATCACAATCTTGAATTTTTTGGGTACTGTAAATTGTGTCTCATGGGGCGGCAGGTAACCTAGTGGTTAGAGCGTTGGACTAGTAGCCGAAAGGTTGCAAGATCGAATCCCCGAGCTGACAAGGTAAACATCTGTCGTTTTGCCCCTGAACAAGGCAGTTAACCCACTGTTCCTAGGCCATCATTGAAAATAAGAATTTGTTAACTGGCTTGCCTAGTTAAATAAAGGTAAAAAAATACATATATATATATAAATAATAATCTACTGATCGAGAGGATCAAGTCCGTCAGCGCAGCCGATGTCCCCTTAGCTATAGCACACCGTGCCTGATCCACTTGCTGCATCACCAATTATGCTGCACAGACGTTAACCCACTTGAATAATGCAACACAGCATAAATATTGAAACTTAATTGTCGTTTGCAACACAGGCTAGAACACTTTACAATGTGGGGGAAAACAACAAGTTGAGAATTTCACTACACTCGCAATAACATCTGCTAAATATGTGCATGCGACCAATAAAATGTGATTTGATTGCAAGAAGATACCGGTAGCTTCCACCTCTGTAGGCTAACTTTCCTTGCTAGCTTACAGCTGAAGCTAACATCAATTCACTACTCTAGTACCTTGTTTGTGATAACGCAAACTATTTCTGATTTCAAAGCTGATTGAATGAATAAAGTTTTTGGTGACACCTAGTCGCCCCAATTTACATATCTCCCAGTTAAGATTGTCAATTCGAGACGCAAGCAAATATTATGTTAATGATTAAAGGTTTTCAAGAGACAGCACTTTTATAAAGGAGATGGTAAGGTTCCTTCTATGCAAATGTTGATCAGTAAAATAAGTCACGAAGGGAAAGAGAGACCCCCTTAATCCAAACAGAGTTGCTCCGGAGCTTAGATTGGGCTCCATCACAGCCTGGTACGGCAACACCACAAGGCACTTCAGAGAGTGATATGTGCAGCTAATAGTTTGGTATTTAACCTTTATTTAACTAGGCAAATCAGTTAAGAACAAATTCTTATTTACAATGACGGCCAACCGGGGAACAGTGGGTTAACTGCTTTGTTCAGGGGCAGAACAACAGATTTTTACCTTGTCAGCCCGGGGATTCGATCCAGCAACCTTTCGGTTACTGGCCCAACGCTCGAACCACTAGGCAACCTGCTGCCCCACATTGTTGAAATTATTCTCTTATTTGGTTACATATGTTCCTACTGTCAATTCTGTCCAGTCATTCTTTATGTTGTTAACTCTTTTAATAAATGTATTTTCTGTACGAAAGTTTTTTTTTCTTACATTCAGATTCCAGGTATAATTTTATTGTAAAGTCACAGCATCATCCTGGCACCAGAGTTGCCAGCTTAATATGTTAACTTTGCTTTACTGTATCATTTTCCTTAATGTAAAACATTACAGCATCCCTGTAAATTTATAGCAAGGTACTGTAATATGTCTTTACAGTAAGGAAATAGTACTGTAAAACCTTACAGCATCTCTGCTGTAAAGCAAAATTACAGTATTAAGTTGGCAACTGTGGTGTCCCAGTATAATGCTGTACATTTACAGGGAAAAGTTAGTGCATTTTGGGGGGGGGGACTCAGTCTCAGTCAGTGTCTCAACTTAATGCTGAGAGTTGGAATACACTAGGAGCAATTTCAAAATCTGGTTGTGTATCAGTTTCTCTTGTCAGTCAAATCAGCCCATGCCAGCTAACATTTTTTTGATTGGCAAATTAGTGTAGTCATCTATCTAAACTTGTAGTAATCATGATCAAATTAACGACTGGGGGGATCCCAATGATTTCGCTCCATCCTATGGCAAACGAGTAGAATTGAAGGAAATTTGCCGTAAAACCACACATTTCTCTCTGCCCCATGGCTAAAGGTGTAGAACTGCAGCGCCGCTAAAATGTTCCTCATAACAAAATTTTACTTAGTGCTGGCTCTGACTGCATGTGTGGGTATGGATGTGGTATACACGCACGAGCCACTGAGGCCCAACTCCATCAAAGTTACCCATCTATTTTTTAGCGCAACAATACCACTGAAATCATAGGCCGCACGCTGATCTGGCATCGTCTAACACCCTCACACCTCCGGAGGAGAGAAAGGGAGAGAGCAGAGAGCAGCTAGTCTAGTGACTCATTCCAGTGCTTTATGAACCTGAAAAACTGTTCTGTCTTCCCCCTGCTCCCCTCCCCCTCTGACCCTCCCCACCCCACCTTCTTCTGAGCAACCACCACTGCTGCTACTACTACCACCACCACCACCAACCTGAATCTACATGAAACTAATTAGCATGTGTATAGGCGGAGTAGGACCTACAACAAAAGAGCTAGCGCCAGGGCCATGGAGGGGAGCATGCTGAATTACAAACACCGGGGCCAGCACTGACAGCGTGCCCGTTTTGCCTTTGAAGCCACCGGCATGGCCACAATGGGCCTCCCTGGATTGTGCAGGTGTGGAACAGAGCGGCGAGCCGGTCTAACTAAGGGCTGGGGGGCGTTTATAGTACAAGCGTTTAACCTTATACTGACTGGCCAGGCTGGAGCGGAGCCCTGTTGATAGGTTACTGACAGGCTAGTTGGCTTGCTAGTATTGTGCCACGAGCGGGCTAGTTAGCACTGGGAATTTAGACATGTTTTAGTAACTGACATGATGCCTAGGTTATGATGTGCATCAGCAAAAGAGTCAAGTTCCGCCCAGTGGCTTGATACACACCCCAGTGGAAGCGCTCAACTGTGGCATCAGGAATGGGCACTGAGAGCAATGATGCGCCAGAGGCTCAGAGCAGTGGGTGGAGTTGGATTTAATACCCTTGAGTCATCATTCAGAGGCTTGTCATTGTCCTATTGCAGCTGTGGCCCAAATGGTGGGTAGCGGCCAATTCCTACTGGGCCGTGACTGAGGCCTGGGTTGTGGCTTAAAAACAGTACTTGTTTCTCAGAGACTGAAGAGGTCAGAGGCAAAATACTTCAGGTGGGGTCATTACACCCACTTACATGTACAGTGCTGTGAAAATATTTGGCTCCTTTCTAATTCTCTACTTTTGCATATTGTTTTATACTGAATGTTATCAGATCTTAAACCAAAACCTAGTATTAGATAAAGGGAACCCGAGTGAACAATACTTATTTCATTTTTTCATAAACAAAGTTATGCAACACCCACTACCCCGGTGTGAAAAACGGTCCCACTTTTAGCTGCAATGACTCCAACCAAACGCTTCCTTTAGTTGTTGATCAGTCTCGTACGTCGCTGTAGAGGAATTTTGGCCCACTATTCCATGCAGAACTACTGTAACTCAGCGACAATGTGGAATTTCAAGCATGAACTGATCATCTCAAATTCCGCCACAACATCTCAAATTGGGATTAGGTCTGGACTTTGACTAGGCCTTTCCAAAACTTAATGGTGTTGCTTTTTAACCATTTTCATGTAGATTTGATTGTGTTTTGGATCACCGTCTCGCTGCATGACCCAGCGGCGCTTCAGCTGACAGACCGCTGGCCTGACATTCTCCTGTAGAATTCTCTGATAATAGAAGGAACCATGAATTCTGCTCTTTAACCTGATCAGGACCAGGGGGTGCTGTTTTCACTTTGGGAAAAATCGTATGCAATTTAAACGGCCTCGTACTCAATTCTTGCTCGTACAATATGCATATTATTACTACTATTGGATAGAAAACAACCTCTAGTTTCTAAAAACGTTTGAATTTTCTCTCTGAGTGGAACAGAAGTCATTTGGCTGCACTTTCCCTGACCAGGAAGTAGAATGTCAGAAATCTATGCTCTCTTCCAACGTTATGCCTATACATGGTCATGATACGTATGACCCTACGTACACTTCATACGCCTTCCTCTGGGTCTCAAGAGGATGTGAGAGAAGAAATTTTGTGTTCATCTTGTTCTGAGGTGGAATAAAAGCTATTTCTTTGACGTGACCGTCCACTTCCGGAACTCTGAAGCGCGCGACTTGGAAGTAAGATTGCGTTCTGTTTTGCTGCCGTTTCGGACGTCAACAATCTCCGGCTCGGATTTTATTTGATAAATGTGACCATATCATCGTAATGTATGTTTTTTCAATATAGTTTGATCTGATTATTTGAATTTTTTTCGGGAGTTTTGCCGTGTTCCGTTCTCTGACTTTTTTTTACGTTGGACAGATTCGTGCCAGTCGACCAGTACCTATGCTAAATGAAGAGGGAAAGTTGCCATTCTGAATCCAAACAACGACTCATCTGGACAAAGGACACCAACATTCTGATGAAAGATCAGAAAAAGTAAGACCCAATTTATAATGTTATTTCATATATCTGTCGTGCATGTCAACTGGTCGTGCGCGCCCAAGTGTGTCTGGCTATTGTGGCTATGCTAATATAGCGCTACATTTTGTTTTCGCTGTAAAACATTTAATAAATCGGAAATATTGTCTGGAATCACAAGAATCCTGTTTTTCAATTGCTGCACAGTATGTATTTCTCAGAAATGTTTTATGAGGAGTAATTAGGTATTTGACGTTGGTGTCTGTAAATGTTATGGCTGCTTTCGGTGCAATTTCTGATTGTAGCTGAAATGTAATTTATGATTTATACCATAAATATGCACATTTTTCAACAAAAAAACATATGCTATACAATAAATATGTTATCAGACTGTCATCTTATGAAGTTGTTTCTTGGTTAGTGGCTATATATATCTTTATTTGGTCGAATTAGTGATAGCTGGTGATGGAGTAAAAAACTGATGTAGTTAGAAAAGTGGTGTCTTTTGCTAACGTGGTTAGCTAATAGATTTACATATTTTGTCTTCCCTGTAAAACATTTTAAAAATCGGACATGTTGGCTTGATTCACAAGATGTGTACCTTTCATATGCTGTATTGGACTTGTTAATGTGTGAAAGTTAAATATTTTTTAAAAATAGATTTTGAATTTCGCGCTCTGCCTTTTCAGTGGAATGTGGGAGGAGTTCCGCTAGCGGAACGGGGGAGTGAGACAAGTTAACTTCTTATGGCTGGGGGCAGTAATGAGTAGCTTGGGCCCAGAGGTGCCCAGAGTAAACTGCCTGCTACTCAGTTCCAGTTGCTAATATATGCATATTATTAGTAGATTTGGATAGAAAACATTCTGAAGTTTCTAAAACTGTTTGAATGATGTTTGTGAGTATAACAGAACTCATATGGCAGGCAAAAACCTGAGGAAAAATCCAACCAGGAAGTGGGAAATCTGAGGTTTGTAGGTTTTCAAGTCTTTGCCTATCCAATATACAGTGTCTATGGGGTCATATTGCACTTCCTAAGGCTTCCACTAGATGTCAACAGTCTTTAGAGCCTTGTTTCAGGCTTCTACTGTGAAGGGGGAGAGAATAAGAGCTGTTTGACTAAGGGGTCTGGCAGAATGCCATGAGCTAAGTCAGGCACGCGGCCGTGAGAGCGAGCTCTGTTCGTTATCATTTCAAAAGACAAAGGAATTGCCCGGTTGAAACATTATTGAAGATTTATGTTAAAAACATCCTAAAGATTTGACGTTTGACATGTTTCTACGAACTGTAATATAACTTTTTTGACTTTGGATTTAGTGCTCGCGCGTTGTGCATTTGGATTAGTGTACTAAACGCACAAACGAAAAGGAGGTATTTGGACATAAATGGACTTTATCGAACAAAACAAACATTTATTGTGGAACTGTGATTCCTGGGAGTGCATTCCGATGAAGATCAAAGGTAAGTGAATATTTATAATGCTATTTCTGACTTTTGTTGACTCCACAACATGGCGGGTATCTGTATGGCTTGTTTTGGTGCCTGAGCGCTGTACTCAGATTATTGCATGGTGTGCTTTTGCCATAAAGCTTTTTTGAAATCTGACACAGCGGTTGCATTAAGGAGAAGTATATATTTAATTCCATGCATAACACTTGTATTGTCATCAACATTTATGATGAGTATTCCTGTAAATTGATGTGGCTCTCTACAAAATCACCGGATGTTTTGGAGGCAAAACATTACTGAACACAACACGCCAATGTAAACTAAGATTTTTGGATATAAATATGAACTTTATCGAACAAAAGATACATGTATTGTGTAACATGAAGTCCTATGAGTGTCATCTGATGAAGATCATCAAAGGTTAGTGATTAATTTGATCTATATTTCTGCTTTTTGTGAATCCTCTCTTGGCTAGAATAATGGCTGTGTTATTCTGTGAACAGGCACTAACCTCACCGTCATAAAGCCTTTTTGAAATTGGACACTGTGGCTGGATTTACAACAAGTGTATCTTTAAAATAGTGTATAATATTTGTATGTTTGAGGAATATTAATTATGAGATTTCTGTTGTTTGAATTTGGCGCCCTGCACTTTCACTGGCTGTTGTCATATCGATCCCGTTAACAGGATTTCAGCCGTAAGAAGTTCAACAGCATGATCATTACACATGTGCACCTTGTGCTGTGGACAATAATGCCACTAAAATGTGCCTTTTCGTAACAATGCCACAGATGTCTCAAGTGGGAGCGTGCAACTGGCATGCAGGAATGTCCACCAGAGCTGTTGCCAGAGAATTGAATCATAATTTCTCTACCATAAGCCACCTCCGTTGTTTTAGAGAATTTGGCAATGCGTCCAACCGGCATCACAACCGCAGACCACGTGTAACCTCGCACAGCCTAGGACCTCCACATCTGGCTTCTTCACCTGCGGGGTCGTCTGAGTCCAGCCACCCAGATAGGTGATGAAACTGAGTTTGCACAACTGGTTTGCTGATGTCAACGTTGTGAACAGAGTGCCCAATGGTGGCGGTAGGGTTATGTATGGGCAGGTCAAAGCTACGGACAACGAACACAATTGCATTTTATCGATGGCAAATTGAATGCACAGAGATACCGTGAGGAGATCCTGAGGCCAATTGTCGTGCCATTCATCCGCCGCCATCACCTCATGTTTCAACATGATAATGCACGGATCTGTACACAATTTCTGGAAGTTGAAAATGTCAAAGTTCTTTCATGGCCTACATACTCAGACATGTCACCCATTTTCCCTGTATATGGCCTCACTATTGTTATTTTACTGATGCTCTTTAATTATTTGTAACTTTATTTTTAGGTATTTTTCTTAAAACTGCATTGTTGGTTCAGGGCTTGTAAGTAAGAATTTCACTGTAAGATCTACTCTTGTTGAATTTGGCGCATGTGCCAAATAAAATTTGGGCATGTTTGGGATGCTCTGGATCGACGTGTATAACAGCGGGTTCCAGTTCCCGCCAATATCCAGCAACTTCGCACAGCCATTGAAGAGACTGGGACAACATTCCACAGGCCACAATCAACAGCCTGATCAAATCTAATCGAAGGAGTTATGTCACACTGCATGAGGCAAATGGTGGTCACTACAGATACTGACTGGTTTTATGATCCACGCCCATTTTTATTAAGGTATCTGTGACCAACAGATGCATATTTGTATTCCCAGTCATATGAAATCCATAGATTAGGGCCTAATTAATTAATTACAACTGACTGATTTTCTTATATGAACTGTAACTCAGTAAAATCTTTGAAATTGTTGAGTTCATATTTTTGTTCATTGTGTAATAGAAAAAGACAAGAATGTTCTGGAAGGGTAAGAACTCATTGAATACTTGAGTGCTACTTTTGAGTTACAAGAAAGAGGAACCAAATCTTTTAATATGTGACCGTCTCATGAGAAGTGTGTATCCCACTCTGGCTGTGCTATCAGCCTTCATTTAGAAATCATGACAAGGGTGGTTACGATGACCGTATATACTGCCACACCACAGTCACGAATCATGCCCGCAGTTAAATTCGATGTGACTCAACGGTTACGGCAACTTCTCAAAAAGTGCTCACTGATAGTCAGTAGCCTACCAAACTTACGAGAGGCCAGTCGCTAATGGTGGGTACTCAGCACTCTGATGTCAATTGCAAAAGCAATTGAAAATCAAATCAAACACTTCATGAGAGCCCTGACATTAAGACTTGGAGCAGAATAGGATCACCTGTTGCGCAGAGAGAGACAGCTCCTCATAGCTGGTTGATGCATGGAATGAAATTAGGGTTACTACGCACAACATTTCCAACCGCATATGCAATTGCATACGAAAACAGTTGATGGCCTTTATTGAAAAGAGGAGGATCCCATCAGCTTTCTATAGGCTAGGCCTACTATATTTTTTCCTAAACTTTCCTAATATTATAACACATTGTTTTGCTTTACAACCAGAGTAGCCTATCAGGCTGGCATAAAAAAAAGTACTGTGGGAAAAGAGTCCACAATTCGCTATGAGCCCAGACATTGTGCAATCGTGTGTGAAAACTGTTTGCCGCACACCATCGCTAATCCATATATACATATTCTATTCATCCCGTTACATTTGTGTGTATAAGGTAGTTGTTGAGAATTTGTTAGATTACTCGTTAGATATTACTGCTTAGTCGGAACTAGAAGCACAAGCATTCGCTACACTCTCATTAACATCTGCTTACCATGTGTATGTGACCAATAACATTTGATTTTAAGTGTGTGCAGCCAACGCAAGAAACAGAGCAGAGCAATTGACTTTCACGCAACTTTTTCAAATCCTCATTAGTCACATGCCTTAGACTGTATTTGGAATCAAAACAGAGCGTTAAAGGCTGACTACACCGCTCAGTCGCGTGCGTTACAAAATACATTTTGAAATCTATATTATTAAATTATTGCACCCACACTGCTCGCGAGCATCTGCGTTGCCAAGGGCTAAAATTGAAGTCAGTTCTATTTGTGACGCAGATCGCGCTGCAAGTCCTGCCTCTCCCATCTCCTCATTGGTTTATAGAAGCAGGTACCCAGGTGCCATCTCCTCATTGGTTATACCCACGTGGGTGACTGAAAGACGAACAAGGTCAGTGACAGGTAATGCACCTAATTTATGAAAGTTGCCAATCGCAATATAAAGTCAAGAGAAGAAAAAGCCTGGGAGGAGAGATGACTAGAAACGATTCGGTTGACCGTTGTGTGGATTAATTGGCAGAGTAGAGGACCTTGTGCATTTCAGGTAAAATAATAACTCACTGTTTATATCCCATGACAAATTAGCTAGCAACAGCAAGCTTGCTAAATAGGACAAATTAGCTAGCAAGTACAAGCTAGCTAACTAAATTGCCATAAATGTTTAATGCTTTTCGACCTGTCCCCAAATTAATAGAATTGATTCAGAGTTTGTTTTGATATTTTAACCTGCCTGTCGTGATTGCGTTTGGTGTGGGGGGACAAAATAAATGTATGCACGATGGCGCACACGCGCAGCCGGTTTGGGTTCCGCGTAACCTTTCTATCACAACTAAAGTTGCATAAACAACTGTAAATGATTTATATAGGAGGACCCATTTCTTTGTTAACCGCCCAACACAGAATAGCCACATGTGCGCACTCCCTCGGAAATAGTTTGTGGAAAAGATACTTATTTTATTCAGCTATGTTAAATTGTATTGTTCTTACTATAAAATATGAAATCATGTCACGTGAATTATAAGCTAATCTTGCCTGCTAAATGTTAATAAACTAGTGTAGACCACAGCCATATCCAGATAAGGGAAAGGCTGATACCTAGTCAGTTGTCCAACGGAATGTATTCAACTGAAATGTGTCTTCCTACATTTTCTTCATATTTTTGTTTTTTTTACACCTTTAATTAACTAGGCAAGTCAGTTAAGAACAAATTCTTATTTTCAATGACGGCCTAAGAACAGTGGGTTAACTGCCTTTTTCAGGGGCAGAACGACAGATGTTTACCTTGTCAGCTCAGGGATTTGATCTAGCAACCTTTCAGTTACAAGTCCAACGCTCTAACCACTAGGCCACCCCAATATCATAATGTTTCTTTAGACCTGCCTAAATGGATTTACTGTGATGGTGTAGGTTATATTAAATGGATTGAGACTTTAAATTGTAGATGTTACAAAAAGGTCCACATCAGTGTCTTGTAGGCTATGCGTGGAAGCCAGGGATGCTAAACATATTTATGTTAATTAAAAGGTAAATTACAGCGAGACCAGTCAGTTATTTGCATGACAATCATCAGCTGGCACTTTCATGACTGCCACATCCCTATCCATGACAAAAATGGATGTGATTAAACATGAGTGCCAACAATACATGGACCACTTATACAAGAAGACACCTCACTGTGTGACACAGAACAACTTCACTGACAGAGCTTGCCTGGGGACCAGAGTGAATTTGAATTTCTAAATCAACATCTGGGATTGTCAGTGTTTGATTCTGGAAATTATCTTCTACAAGCCAGAATATTGAACAAAATTACATTTGAACTTACTCTACCGGTTGTCTGTGTGGTTGGTTCTTTTGTGAGTAGGAATTTAATACAATATATCCAGAGGAAAGTATAATTAAACCAACTTCCTCAAAGCACTGGTAGCGCATTCGGATTCTTATCAACTGAATCATGCGCACAGGATGTACATGCAAGTAATGCATGCATACTTGATGAGCTCATGCACATGTTTACATGGTCTTGCACATGCCTCAGGTGAGAGAAATCAGAACGCATTACCAGCGCTTTGACGAAGTTGGTATAATTATACTATCCTGTGGATATATTGTCTCAAATTCCTACTTACAAGAGGACCAACCACAGAGACAACCTGTAGAGTACATTCATATGTAATTTTATTCAACAGTCCAGCTTGTAGAGGACCTGAAAGCACCATTTCCAGAAACAAACACTGAAAAATCCTAGACTGTGTCTGATCCCAAAGCAAACAGACAGTATATGCCTTGTTGTAAAACCTAAATTCTTTCCATATCCACTTGCATGAAATGTATGTTTGGCCACAGAAAAACATTTGTGGTATTCACTGAATGGATGGAGAAAGCCAAAGACCGCCTAGTAAAAACACAGCATGACAACATTGGACGAGTTCATTCTGCATTGCCCGGTGCCCCTGCTGGGCGGAGCAACATTTTAGACCACTCCAATGGTTCTTAATATAAATATCCAGCCAACTGGGGCACCGGGCCATGCAAAACGAACTTGCCCATTGTGATCAGGTGACGACAACCAGCCGTTACTGGCTACAACTCTTCCGTGCTAATCACAGCACATGATTGCAATGCGCTTTCCTTAAAGACAATGTTTTTGCTATCGCCACACACAAAAAAAATACTGCAGGAATGCGATAATCCAATGACTGCCAATGAGCTGTTATCAGCTTTGTCGTGCATTTGCAACCACCCCCTGTATTACAGAAATAGTCACTTACCGCAATCAAAGTGCTGTTTCTGCTCTGCTCTGGCGTTCCACCCTCCGCTAGGTCTGCGTTGCTGCCCCCGGTCCCTGGCCCTCTCTGCGCCGACTGGTCTGAGGTTGGCTGTGGCTGGCGGTGCTTACTCGACCGTTTGGCCTTGGTTTGCAGGCACCGTTGGTGCAATGCAAAGGTCTGCTGCCGTTCCATCTCCAGCCGCTCCATAGCGGTGTTGTCGTAGCGGTTCTCGCAGCTGGTGTGATGCCTCCTGAAGAGCTCGATTCGACGGCGGAGTCGCTCCATCACCGCACTGTGTCGCGGCACTACAAAATCCGCCATCATCAATAAAGAGTGTGTTTTTAAACTCTGGTCTCGGGTTTCGACAGTCCGGATAAAATGCTTAATGTGTTCCTTTTTAGTGTGGGCGTTTATACCCACTACCTTTGAGAATCAACTAACGTTAGTGCTTCCATAGAGTCTACCTTTAGCTTGCTAATGTTGGCATTTAGTCTCACTAGCCAGAAGGAAACAGGCGTAAAATACGATTTAGATATATTACTAAACGGCCTAGCTAACTAGCAAAGTATATAGTGCACCTTATCTGTCGCATCGTGAAAAAAAGTATTGCAATAACTGGCTAGCAAAAGGCCCCAGCATTGGCTAGCTAGCCAAATTCGAAAAACTCATTCACGCCTTTCCCTTAATGAAAAAAAGTTGAACCTACAAACAAAATAATGTATATTAAAAAGGCGAGCTCAATTCATTTGATGGAAAATACGCATTATATGAGTTGAACGAATAACGTGCCTAACGTTAGTTAGACGTAGCTAACTAACGTTACAGTATGTAACGTTAGTTGCTTACTAAAATGTTATAGTATTCAATCAATGGGTCTCCATAACATTCCTCTGGTCAAACATATCCAAAGTTCGAGTAAGAAAAACCTTTAACTTGTACGTTAGCTTCTAACTAGCTACGCTGGACTGTATTAGGGAGAACAAACATAACATTGCAGTAGTTTACATTAGTAAACTATAAATGTATTGAAATCTCGCTGACTAACGTTACTTACCCAACTTCACGGAGCTGGTTAGCTTGCTGGCTAAAGCTAACTTTGTCTACAACAAACACTCCTGTCTCATGGTGAAAGTTAGCTAACTTAGCTAAAGCAAGTGACGCTCAGTTCTTTTCTACTAAACTAGTCAGCTAAATGTATCTAGAATATAACTTCTGCTAACTAGGCAGGATAAAACGTTAAGTTACCGATTACCGTCAACATATAAAACACCAAGAACGTTAGCTCGCTAATAACAAAAGTAGTTACGTTGCAACTAGCTAGCTAAAGTAATGTTACTTATGTTCTCCCTGGCTAACAGCTGATCCTCGGCGTAGATCGCAGTAATGTGACTTGATAGCTAGCAACTGCAACAAGATACGGATGTAGCTAGCTTGATAGCCTGCTAACTATAACAAAAGCATGATACCCAGACTACTTTCAAAAATCATTCTCACAAGTAGTCCATATAGAACACACACAACCCGACTCCGAATCAGTTAGGTCGACTGCAAAACAAAAAAACTAATTGCGACAACAAACAATCAAACTGCCTCTCTTTGCTATTTCTATTGTTTTCCAATGGACAGGCAGATCTTCGTCGCCATTTTGGAACAAGTTTTTTTCTCTCTCCTTTTTTTCCCTAACCTTTGCTTTGCTTCACCGACACCAAGAGGCGTCACCACCAGACAGCCGTGTCGCTTTCCCCATCATAGAAATGGAATGGTCCCCACCTCATTTTCATGATTGACAGTGAAAACAAGCAACAGAGAGACCATTTGCATGAATTTACAGTCAAATTTGTAACATTGTGTGTCCTTTGACAAGTTATCAGAATTCAAGTAAGCTCAACTCCTTGTTGGAATAATGTGACAGATTTAGATTTTTATTTATTTAACCTTTATTTAATTAGGCAAGTCAGTTAAGAACAAAATCATATGTACAATGACAGCCTACCCCGGTCAAATCTGTACGATACTCAGTCAATTATGCACCACCCTATGGGACTCCCAATCACAGCCAGGATTTGAACCAGAGCCTGGATTTGAACCAGACTATAGTGACGGCTCTTGCACTGAGATGCAGTGCCTTAGACCACTGCGCCACTTGGGAGCACTAGTTAGACTTATAAGTATCAACAACTTTCAATGAATTCCATTTTATAAAGCCATTTTTAGATCAGTAGTTGTCATAAAGTGCTATCTAGTTTCTGCACTTTAAACAAAAGGTAACTAAAAGGTACTGTTACTGTTGTTTTGTCACTGCATAACTGTTTTTGTTGTCCGGCAAGAAATGGTATCACATGATGCATATAGTTTCAAATAATTTCTGTATAGCTTCAAGTCATCATGTTATTTCTTGAGCACTATAGTCGTTTCAGAGGTGATACATTGTTGATAGGCATTGACAAGACCGATTACCACTTCCCTAAGAGAGCAGTCCTCAGGATGCAGTGTGCGGCTCACCTCGGAACCTTACACCTCTCCCCCCAAATCGCTATATTGATGTCAGAAGTTGGATGGCACCTGTGAGGCCATCGGAGAGGCATGTACATGTGAGGGACTTGGTTAAGAGGAGTGTCAGTCAGGAATTGCTCGCCGGAAAGGATGAAATAATGTAGCTAGTTGGGGTTAGCATGAAGTTTGCCTACGGACTTGGAGACCAGGGCTCAAAACCCCCAAGTTCGCTACATTGGTCTAAGAATTGGGATGGAATGAGGACATTGGAAGCACAGGCGGACGTGCCTGGACCCTGAAAGATGGTCACGGTACCTATATGTGTAAATGTTGTGGGCTGCATTTGCTCCTGTATTTTTGTTGGTGGCCCACTCTTTGACGGCACCTATGCACATCTGACAATGTGCTGCTGTGACATAGCCTATGTGTAAGACTTGGCTAGAGCTGACCTGTGTCATGTAAAAATCTTCCCAGTGTGAAAAAGTTCCCAATCGTTCTGATTGTGACCAGAAATGAGCAGCATCAAACCGCCATTGATCTGCCTGCTCTGTAGAATGTCCATTGATAACCAGTGGTGGAAAAAGTGCCCAATTGTCATACTTCAGTAAAAGTAAAGAAACCTTATTAGAAAATGACTCAAGTGAAAGTAAAAAAAGTCTTTAAATATACTTAAGTATGAAAAGTAAATGTATATTTTAGCAATTACACTTAAGTATCAAATGTATAAATAACTTTAAATTCCTAATATTAAGCAAATGTATTGTTTTTTAAATTTTATTTATGGATAGCCAGGGGCACACTCCAACACTCAGACTCCATTTACAAATAAAGCATGTTTTTAGTGAGTGAGCCAGATCAGAGGGAGTAGAGATGACCAGGGATGTTTTCTTGATAAGTGTGTAAATTGGACCATTTTCCTGTCCTGCTAAGCATTCAAAATGTAACAAGTACTTTTGAGTGTCAGGGAAAATGTATGGAGTAAAAAGTACATTCTTTTCTTAGTAATGTAGTATAGTATAAATTGTATAAAATAGTAAAGTACAGATACAAAAGAAATGACTTAAGTAAAATACTTTAAAGTACTACTTTACATCACTGTTGATACCATCCTGCACTGAATGCATTATCAGTGTAGGAATTCCAATAGAAGGTGTTACCCATGTTTCTACAACTTTCTATGAGCCACACACACACACACACACACACACACACGAGTAAGCTAGATACAGTGCATTCCGAAAGTATTCAGACCCATGGACTTTTTCCACATTTTGTTAGTTACAGCCTTATTCTAAAATGTATTTAATTACATTTTTTCCTCATCAATCTACACAAAATACCCAATAATGACAAAGTGAAAACAGGTTTTTAGAGATTGAGCTCAGGTGTATCCTGTTTCCATTGATCATCCTTGAGATGTTTCTACAACTTGATTGGAGTCAACCTGTGGTAAATTCAATTGATTGGACATGATTTGGAAAGGCACACGGCTGTCTATATTAAGGTCCCACAGCTGATAGTGTATGTCAGACCAAAATCCAAGCCATGAGGTCAAAGGAATTGTCCATAGAGCTCCGAGACAGGATTGTGTCGAGGCACATATCTGGGGAAGGGTACCAAAACATTTCTGCAGCATTGAAGGTCCCCAAGAACACAGTGACCTCCATCATTCTTAAATGGAATAAGTTTAGAACCACCAAGACTCTTCCTAGAGCTGGCCGCCTGGCCAAACTGAGCAATCGGGGGAGAAGGGCCTTGGTCAGGGAGGTGACCAAGAACCCGATGGTCAATCTGACAGATCAACCTAGTGTCTCTGTGGAGATGGGAGAACCTTCCAGAAGGACAACCATCTCTGCAGCACTCCACCAATCAGGCCTTTATGGTAGAGTGGCCAGACAGAAGCCACTGCTCAGTAAAAGGCACAGGACAGCCCGCGTGGAGTTTGCCAAAAGGCACCTAAAGGACTCTGACCATGAGAAACAAGATCCTCTGGTTTGATGAAACCAAGATTGAATTCTCTGACCCGAATGCCAAGCGTGACGTCTGGAGGAAACCTGGTTCCATCCCTATGGTGGTGGCAGGATCATGCTGTGGGGATGGTATTCAGCGGCAGGGACTGGGAGAATAGTCAGGATCTAGGCAAAGATGAATGGAGCAAAGTACAGACAGATCCTTGATGAAAACCTGCTCCAGCATGCTCAGGACCTCCGACTGGGGTGAAGGTTCACCTTCCACAGGACGACGACGACCATAAGCACACAGCCAAGACTACGCAGGACTGGCTTTGGGACAAGTCTCTGAATGTCCTTGAGTGGCCCAGCCAAAGGCTGGACTTGAAACTGCTCAAACATCTCTGGAGAGACCTGAATATAGCTGTGCAGCGACGCTCCCCATCCAACCTGACAGCTTGAGGATCTGCAGAGAAGAATGGCAGAAACTCCCCAAATACAGGTGTGCCAAGCTTGTAGCGTCATACCCAAGAATATGAGGCTGTAATCGCTGGCAAAGGTGCTTCAAAGCAGAGTACTTTCGTAAATGTGATACATTTTTTATAAGCCAAAATATTCTAAAAACCTGTTTTTGCTTTGTCTTTACTGAGTATTGTGTGTGTAGCTGATACAGCCTTAATCTAAAATGTAACAAAATGTGGAAAAAGTGAAGGGGTCTGATTACTTTCAGACCCCTTCACATAAAGCCATTAGCGCCAACCAACGGTCTGTTATACATGCGCGCAGGCTAAATGGATCATGCTGCAGACAGCATAAATATATAGATATATTTTTAGATTGAACCAATCACTGATAATTGATCGCATAGTGCACTGTGCAAGATTGAACAATTATTTTTGTTGTAGCTTGTTTCTGAATGTGTCTCTTGTTCCCTCCATTCATTACATGAATCACACGCGTGCAAATTACAAAAGTACAACAAATTGGAAATGTGGTGAGCCGTGCGCAAAAACATTACTCTCAAATCAGCAGCAGACAGACATTGATCTGCCATGGCCTTGGGCATAATATCCGCTCTGTGGAACGTCAATTTACATTTACATTTAAGTCATTTAGCAGACGCTCTTATCCAGAGCGACTTACAAATTGGAAAGTTCATACATATTCATCCTGGTCCCCCCGTGGGGAATGAACCCACAACCCTGGCGTTGCAAGCGCCATGCTCTACCAACTGAGCCACACGGGACCGCGTGTCAATTGATAGATACAGTACCAAGTGACAAGCAGCAATGAGACTCGGGCCCCCAGTCAGTTTCTATTAGGCCTTTTTATTAATCAAAACAAATGGCATCCCTATTCATAGATGACTGCATTTACAATACACATGGGTCAGAGGAGCAGTCGCTATTCGTGATCAGTATTTTTAAAAAGCCTCCACTAATCAACATTCATCATTACCCATGGGAGATTAAATCTGAACCAAAATGTATAGGTTCTTCAATCTCTAGTGTACAGGATTAAGTTAGGTTAAACCTAGTCGTTTCGGTGACCCATCAGACTGAGTTCACACACAGGAAAGCTGTCAGAGGTACGTAAGGTACACAGTACAGTGCACTGTTCAGTCTAGGAGTCGTATCTAGGCAGAACCAAAAGGGGAAAAGCACAATTAAAACCTTGACTAAAAATAAAATATTTGTTGAAGCCAGAAAGAGTGAAGGAGAAACGCATGTCCTTAACATTTTCAAAAAGGATCATTTTCTGACCATTTAATTTTCTTCAAACAAAAGTACAAAATAAGAGAAAGAAATGGCTAGTTAGGTTACAGTGCAGTGGGAACTAACTACCTCACATAACCTATGACACAGGTCATCTTCCACAATTAGAAAAAAGAAAATGAGAAATTATAGAGAAAGACCTCCATTTCCTCTTGAGGCGGAAGCTGTACATGCCATCTCAATTTCAGGGGGATGACAACCCCCCGCCACACAAAACCATGAGATCAATACAGGAAAAACATTGCCCAGCTCCAATCTCTTAGTCAAATATCTTTTTATTTCTGTTTTGTAAGTAACATCATAGCAAGTTCTACATCTTCGCTCCCCCCCACCCTCCAACATGTAATGTAGTAGATATAGATGAATCAACCTACTACACTTATCACCCAATCACATGCAGCTTAGTTTGTCGGGAGAACCAATCCCCATTCACCTTGGTCGCTCAGAGACACCATGGCACACAGAAGAATTGTGGCATTCCAAACACGACTGACTGACACCACCAAGGAATCTGAGCACAAAACTTTAAAAATGGGATCCATGCAAACAGACAACAGCTAATTACCTGGTATGTGTGTGTATGTTTACGTGTGCGTCTGTTACCTTGAACAGTGACAACCATTTTTACATGGGGCAAACCTCTAATGGTTTTTGACTGCTTTTTTAGGAAGTTCTAAAAATAGAGTGGGCAGGTTCACCAAACGTAAGAAATAAGGAACTTAAAAGACTGTAGTCCACTGATAGTTAACCGGCTATTGAGCAGTCTCAATATTTTCTCCTTAGCGCCTTTTTCATGTTGTATGGGGTAAGTTTAAGATATCAATGAATCATGCAATGTGAAAGAAGTGAGGCGGGAAGCTTGTTTGACACCCTGAGAGTACTCTTTACGACTCTTGTAAAAGAATCAGACTGTCATGAGACACAAAAAAAGTAACATTTCTGAAAGATGTGTTAAATTCTGCTGCTTTTGACTCAGGAAATGCAGTCACAGGATGTGCATATTCATCTACCAATAGCTAGGCGGGAGACTGATTCATCCCACCAATGAGGGAGGAGGCTGCACGAGCTGGCCACCAGTCTGACAACCTTGACATCTCCCCTAGAAGCCTGCCGGCAACCAACCGTCATCTCTCCGAGTACCAGCTTTTCTTTTCTCCCGCACACGTTACTGTAAATGTACACTACATCCTTACATTATCTATCAAGACCAGAGAAAAAAACTAAAACATTAATGGAATCAAAAATAAAATAAAAAGTAATGTACATAGTATTAAAAAAGGTCACAGTACATTCACAGAAAAAACAATTTCAGAAAACCTTGCTCTCTAGGACTGTCTAAGGCAGCGTATTCTAACCTACTGAAGCCCACTTACCAGGCTCCCCCTCCCTCTGCTTCAAACTTTGCCTGCCCCACGGTTCTGCGGGGAACTGAGCATGTGCAATGGATCCCCCCCACCACTCCCAGCTTCACCGTAGTAAGAACAACTTGAGAGGGGTCTTCCTACAACCAAAACACTTAAAAAAACATGGTGAAAGCCACATGGAATGAAACGTTGAGACCCGTGCATCATGGGAAAATGAGTCTCTCGAAACCCCCCAAAAAAACAACTGCAGTGTTATAACCAGACAATAAGACATCCAAATGCCATGTTTTTTTTTCTTTGTCGACCCTCAACAGAAACATTCATGCTACGTCCATTTACTATGACACACACAAAACGCATGGGACTGTTAAACTGGACCAAGCAAGAAGACATCGAGGCAGAATGGCTAAAACCTACGAGCTGTAGTGTTGCCCAGAAAAGTCGGTTGATAAATACTGTCTAGATCTGCGGGATGGATGGATGGATGGGGGGCTGACTAGCGGGAGCAAAGGGTGGTGGAGGTTTGAGTGAGAAGACAGAAGGGGTTCCTAGGTTAGTGTTACAGAATGGTATTGGAAAATATTTTTTATTTCTTCACTGTTAAATAAAAACCTTTTCTACACTAACAACGCATCAGTCTTCATCACCACCATACTGGAATCATCGTCGTCCATATTGTGAGGCAGTCATGATTGTTTTCTGTTGATCCTGACAAGAGAGATGGTGGTCTAGTTGGGTTTGCTTCATCGCCCCGGGAGGGGGAGGAAAGGGAGGGCCCAGGGGGGAAAGATGGGGGAGACTGGAAGGGTGGGTGGGGTTAGGGAGTGACCCTGGGTCAGGGCTGTTGGTTTTAATCAGAGATCCAGGGTTGTGAAAGCCACATCAGTCCTTTCTCAATTTCCTGTTTCTGGGGGACCTTCTGAGGAGGTCATCTTCTTGTTTCTGGAGAGAGCAGAAAGGAGAGGGGGCTTTGGGTTACACACAAGCCATAATTGTCTCTATTCTGAACAATAAAGTACATCATCAACACAGCCCTTTTTACATCAGCAGTTGTCAAAGTGCTGTTACAGTGCAAGCTTTGATTTCTAGTCACAACGAACCACATCATGCTCACCAAGTCATGCCTTACTGTCCCCGTACCTCTTCAGTGACCTCTTCTTCCTCTTCCTCCTCCAGCCCCTCCTCCTCCTCATCCTCTTCCTCCTCATTTACTTCCTCTGCAGGACTGTCTTCTGCATCACTATTCTTCTCTGCTGCTGCTATGGAAACCAACAAACACAAAGTTAGCATTTACTGAGACGGGCTAACTTGTTGCTCTTGCGTTGAGTGATGCAAGACAGCACGCACTGTAAAATAAATGTCAATTACACACACTGTCAACAGATTTGTGATCCTACATTAGGAGAGGGAGGGATAAATGGTGACAGTTCTTACCTGGCTGGCTCTTCTCCTCCTTGACTTGGTCTGCCTCAGCCTTCTCCACCACTTCCTCCTCCTTCACGTCTGGCTGGGGCTCGTCTGTCTTCTTGTAATCGGCTGCATTTGCAGCAGTCTTCTGTTGCGAGAGAGAAAAGATAAACATTAACACAGATCATAAACATTATCTATGATGACATCCATAGGCAAATGTATGTGTGTGTGGGGGGGGGCACTATTGAGATGCAACCTTTGATGGTCTGTGGTCACAGCGTGGTCCCTCACCTTTCCAGTGCAGCAGAAGACGATGATCAGGACTAGGGGCACAGCCACAGTCAGCACGTAGACCACCCACAACCAGGGACGCTCGTCTGCTGCGGTCATCATCTGGTTCACCAGACCGGGCTAGAGGAGAGGGGAGAACACGGTCACGCAACTGTCAAGATCTGGGAACCATCGACCACAACCAACCACCATCAACTTCATCACAAAAGCAGGTTGCGGATTGCACTATTGGGTGCCGTTGAAAATCTTTATTTGTAACAAGTTTGTAACAACATCGCTGTTATACCAAAGTTTTATGGGTCCCTGAGAAATGGTCAGAACACATATGCCAAAAAAACAAAAAAAACAGCACTCCTGTATCTTTCACATGGACCCCAAAAGGTGTAATGTGTTGTGAAAAACCAGTGCCTGAGGGTTTCTTCCCACATCGCTCTCACTTCCTGAAAGTCCTTATAAGAGCTGGGGAATTCCCGTTTCACAGTGCATCTCAGAAGTCTCCACAAACTACTCTGTACCAGTAACACAACACACTTGTGCACCAACACACTTTATTAAACAAAGAAACTAGCACAAAAGAACCCCCTTAGTGAAACCATTAAGCTAAATAGTTAAGTACTAACTAAAGTCTTGCCTACTCAGACTGTTCGTAGCAGTGACAATGCACAGGAGTTTGTGTGTCCCAATTCCATGCATACTGCAATGGCAGATCTGAGACGAGCATTTCCATATTAACAGTGGCAGCCAACTGCCCCGGCAGTGCTACCGGTGTAAAACCAAATTATCCGTAGCGCAAACAATGAGGCTGTGAAACCAGTGGAATTCTCAGCGCGCTCCATGGTTCACTGAGTGGTATGTACAGTGCCTTCAGAAAATATTCATACCCCTTAACATATTTGACGTGTTACAGCCTGAATTCAACATGGATTAAATGTTTTTTTTTTACCTATCTACACACAATGCCCCATAATGACAATGTGAAAACATGTTCAGACATTTTTGCTAATTGATTGATTGATAATGAAATATCAAATTTACATAAGTAGTCACACCCCTGAGTCAATACCTTGTAGAAGCAGCTTTGAACATCGATTACAGCTGTGAGTGCTTCTGGGTAAGTCTCTAAGAGCTTTCCACACCTGGACTGTGCAACATTTGCCCATTAGTATTTTCAAAATCCTTCAAGCTCTGTCAAATTGGATGTTGATCATTGCTAGACAACCATTTTCAGGTCTTGCCATAGATTTTCAAGCAGATTTAAGTCAAAACTGTAACTGCCACATTCACTGTCTTCTTGGTAAGCAACTCCAGTGTAGATTTGGCCTTGTGTTTTAGGTTATTGTCCTGCTGAAAGGTGAATTAGTCTCCCAGTGTCTGGTGGAAAGCACACCAGGTTTTCCTTTTTTTTGTTGCTTAGCTCCATTCTACTTCTTTATTATCCTGGAAAAACTCCCCAGTCATTAACTGTTACAAGCATATCCATAACATGATGCAGCCACCACTAAGCTCGAAAATATGGAGAGTGGTAGTGAGTAATGCATTTTATTGGAGTTGCCCCAAACATAACACTGTATTCAGGACAAAGTTAATTGCTTTGCCACATTGTTTGCAGTATTACTTTAGTGCCTTGTTCCAAACTCGATGAATGTTTGAACATTTGTATTTTGTACAGGATTCCTTCTTGTCACTGTCAATTAAGTTAATATTGTGGAGTAACTACAATGTCGATCCATCCTCAATTTTCTCCTATCACAACTATTAAACTTAACTGTTTTCAAGTCACCATTGGCCTCATTGTGAAATCCCTGAGTCGTTTCCTTCCTCTCCGGCAACCGAGTGAGGAAAGAAGCCTGCATCTTTGTAGTGACTGGGTGTATTGATACACCATCCAAAGTGAAATTAATAACTACACCATGTTCAAAGGGATATTCAATGTCTGCATTTTTTATTTATTTAAATATTACCAATATGTGCCCTTCTTTGTGAGGCATTGGAAAACATCCCTGGTCTTTGAGTTTCCATCTGTGTTTGAAATTCACTGCTCGACTAAGGGACCTTACATATTTTATTTATTTATTTAACTAGGCAGTTAAGAACAAATTCTTATTTACAACGACGGCCTACACCGGCCAAACACGGACGACGCTGGGCCAATTGTGCGCCGCCCTATGGGACTCCCAATCACAGCCGGTTGTAATACAGCCTGGATTTGAACCAGGGCGTCTGTAGTGACGTCTCTAGCACTGAGATTCATATAATTATGTGTGGGATACAGATATGAAGTAGTCATTCACAAAACATGTTAAAAACTATTATTGCACACAGAGTGAATCCATGCAACGTATTATGTGCGTTAAGCATATATTTACTCCTGAACTTAGTTAGGCTTGCCATAAATGGGTTGAATACGTGACAAGACATTTCAGCTTTTAATTTTTTATGAATTTGTAAACATTTTGAAAAAAACATATTAACATTATGGGGTATTGTGTGAAAAAAATAATTTTAATTTCAGGCTTAAAAAGTCAAGGGGCGTGAATACTTTCTGCAGGCACTATAGCAAGTACGGCCGTGTGTGTGTGTGATGCTCTGACGAAGAGAACGTGTGCGAGAGTAAGAGAACAGCAAGAAAGAGAGAAAGAGGGCGAGAAGAGAAAATGCAGTCAAGCGAGAGTAAGAGAGCGTGTCCACCAGGAAGGGAGTGAGCGAGACAAAGAGAGCGAGAGAGGAAACTAGACAGCAACAGCGAGAACAGAAAAATGAGAGAACAAGGGAGAGAGGGGGAACAGAAAATGAGCAAGAGTGCTCAAAACTGAGAGAAATCGAGAGTGAGGGAGTGGGCGGCCTAGCTGTGTAGAGAGAGGGCCGTTAAGCCCAACATGCCAGGCATCCCAGGAATTCACCTTTAGGAAAAAAAGGCAGCATCGGTCCGGGGCTGAAAGAATTTTGATGAGGCGGCCAAATGAACGGCTAGTCGGTTAATCCCTGGGTACGAGCCACCCTCATCCCCCTGGACTCACCACAAGTCTACTGCTCCACACACACACACACTTATGACAGCTCAAAACGAGTGAGACCACCACTTAGAGGGTGACCTCAGTAGAAGACGTATGTGTATGTTTGTGTGCGTTTGTGTGTGAAGCAGGGCCACGGCTTCTCAATAGTGCCAGTTTCAGCTGTAACTTCGGTTTTATGGAACAGTGTACTCTAGCGGTTTAAGTATGCGCCAACCACCAGCGAGTCATGCTAGACCAACTCAAGAAGCTTTTCAACTAAAGCCAACTCATTATACAGAGGAGCAGCTGGAGCACGGTGACAATGACTGTGTCACTCTTACTGCTCAGCCTATCTCCCCCTGGAGTTCCACATGTTATATCCGTTTCCACTTAGGGGCGGGGCAGGGAAGGGTTTTCCATATGTCACACAGAGCCAGGCTTGCCAGCAGCATTCCTCTGAAGGGTGTGGGGAGTGTGTCTGGTCTGAAGTCCCCATGAGAAGACAGGCAGAGAAGTCACCACTAACACTGAGACATTTTGTCATCCTCTTCAAATTGTTACCTTACTAATGGTTACAGTAAGGATTGGGGGTAGGGCGATCCTTCTCAGCATAGGAGTGCTGATCTCGGATCCGTTTGGCCTTTTAGATTATAATGAATAAGATTAAATGGAACGGAGCGATCAGCTGGGCATTTTGTAATTATTTTACTATTAAAATAATGACCTTTATTCCGATACCCTGATAGTTGAAAAACAATAATTATAAATTGCTATCGACTCTCGACCAATCAGAATGACACAAACGCACATTAACAACGGACACGCTGCTTTTCTCCGGTGGTTTGGCTAACAGTAACAGCAAAAGAGAAGTTCCAATTTTTACTATGACAGAACTAATCCCGTTACAAAAGTTTTTCTGTTGAGGGTTTTGCATTGATCTGTGTCAGATGTTGTAATTGCTATTCGAAGTAGGGAAAATAGCACACCGATGTCAGGGTAGCCTAAAGGCTCCCGAGTGGCGCAGCGGTCTAAGGCACTACATTTCAGTGCAAGAGGTGTCACGACAGAAATTTTTCGATCCTGGGCTGTATCACAACCGGCCATGACTGGGAGTCCCATAGTGCGGCGCACAATTGGACCAGCGTCGTCCGTGTTAAGGTTTGGCCGGGGTAGGCTGTAAATAAGAATTTGTTCTTGACTGACTTTCTTAGTTTTTCTTTTTAAAGGACTAAATGCGCAGCAGTAGGCTAGCGCAGATGTAGTTCAACACACCGTTATAAAAGCTACATTCGAAAGATTGTTGTTTTATTGAATTTCAAATGTCATGTAGGGCCCTATAAAATCTGTTCTATTTTTTGCCTGATTCCGTGTATATTTCCCGAAATTTGTTTTTCTCCGTTTTGCTTTTCCAAGTTTTTGCTTTACTTTTTTAAATAACGTTTTTTCCCCCAAATAGAAAAACAACTCAAATGGATGTTCTAAGTCCACAACAATGCTTACACCACATTAGGAGAACACTTTTGAGGTCTGGGAAAATGTTTTGAAATGTTGATACCCTTTAAATGTGCACTTAGCAAGAGGCTTTTGTATAGCATTTTGTAATGCAGATGTGATGGTAGAGTTAACAACACCAATACCCACTGAATTGATGCAAATAATCATCATATTCTGTAAGGTAAGCATAAGCTACATTGTAGTTAACATTTAATTGAAAAGGTTGTGGGAAAGCCTTTCCATCTACCAGAAGGCTTTTCATTAGCATAGCTAACGGCTACAAAAAGTGGTAAACGTGCGCACCGCACATACACAGCTTGGTGAAATTCTCATTGACTCTTCAGAAAGTCACAGGAAATATGAATCACTGATGCCTTCGTTTCATATCTTATGATCAACTTGGGCGAATTTATAAAATGTTCAATACATTTTTGAATACTGTTGAACTCGGTTTTAATGTCAGCATTACGTTATTTCGTACATGTTAAAGGGCCCTAGTCATGATACATCCTTGGAGGTAAAAATGTCACAAGGATAATTTCAATTTGGACAAAGCTTTCGCATTGTACAAATAGGCCCACAAGTTTGTTTCTCCAAAAATGAACACTCACTCAAGTAATCGAATACTAACGTCCGTTCAGATATCCGGATATATTTGATTATCCGTGCCCATTCCTACTCTGAGAAACTTAATACATACGGCCCCTGATCCTCGGCATGTATATTGAACAAAAATATAAAACGCAACATGTAAAGTGTTGGTCCCATGTTTCATGAGCTGAAATAAAAGCTTTTTGTGCAAATGGAAAAATGAGGAAAAATATTTGGCCACAAATTTGTGTACATCCCTGTTAGTGAGCATTTCATAAGATAATCTATCCAACTGAAAGGTGTGGCATATCAAGAAGCTGATTAAACAGCATGATCATTACACAGGTGCACCTTGTACTGGAAACAAAAGGCCAGTCTAAAATGTGCAGTTTTGGCACACAACACAATGCCACAGATGTCTCAAGTTGAGGGAGCATGCAGTTGGCATACTGACGACTGCAGGAATGTCCAACAGAGCTGTTGCCAGAGAATTTTATGTAAATTGTTCTACCATAAGCCGCCTCCAACGTCATTTTAGAGAATTTGGCAGTACTTCCAACCGGCCTCACAACCGTTGACTCCGTGTAACCACGCCAGCCCAGGAACTCCACATCCAGCTTCTTTAATGGCGGAATTGTCTGAGACCAGCCCCCCGGAGAGCTGACGAAACTGAGGAGTATTTCTGTCTGTAATAAAGCCCCTTTGTGGGGAAAAACTAATTCTGATAGGCTGGGCCTGACTCCCCAGAGGCTGGGCTCCCAAGTGGGTGGGCCTATGCCCTCCGAGGCCCACCCATGGCTGCGCCCCTGCCCAGCCATGTGAAATCCATAGATAAGGGCCTAATGACTATTTTAATTGACTGATTTTCTTATATTAACTGCAACTCAGTAAAATCGTTGAAATTGTTGGTTGTTGCGTTTATATTTTTGTCACCGCTAGTCAATCTGACTTGATTGCTTACCCCAGAGAATAGAGGCTTGCATCATGTAAAAACAGCAACGCTACAAATATCCACATTGCTCCCTGAAGAGGTTTTGGAGAAGTCTCTGGATACAAGAATAGGTCCCTTAGTTCTAGGTGCTTCAAAACAAACTGTCCTAAGGGAACATCTTAGATGCAAGAGGAATCCTATGCAAATAAGAAGCTGAACGTTCTATGGTTAGGATAGAAGTGTGATATGGAGCGAAGAGAGATCTTATGGACCTGCTTGAAATGTCAGACGATTGCACTGCATATTCGTTCCTTATCAAAAGTCTGTATATTTTATGTGAAGAATTTATGAGAAGTTTTATCAACTAGTCATGAGGAGTCTCTGTGTGCCCGTCTCTCTGTGTGCGTGTGCGCTATTGCACCCACCTCAGCGGCTCCCTCAGCAGCCTTCTTCAGGCCCCAACCATCGTTGGCCCAGCGATCGGCCGTGTGCCTCTCGTTGGTGATGAAGAAGTTATCAAAGAAGATGTCGCTGGACATGGACCACAGCTCCAGGCCCACGGCGTTGAAGGGGGTCATTCTGAAGGGATGGAGGTCCTCGAAGAAGGCTGGGTTGGCGATCTTCCTGGGCTTCCACACACCCTGGGAGGTACATTGAGGGTTGAGTGTACAGTACCGTGAGAGTTGCATTCATAAACTATTCTTTTGGGGAGCCATTTGTAAGTACATACATTTGGATTTCTCTGCAACGAGAACTCAGTAGTAAAAAACAAAAGGTATGAGATTTTTGGGGGAAAGACTAGAACACAACGTCACCAATGCAAGATCAGAAAAAGTGCAAATAGTAGGCTCTCATCAATACAAATACCGAATTGGAAAGAGCAAGTGCAACGATTGTGTGTATGTTATTTAGGCTACACACTGCACTGGGGTAAAAAAAAATCCTAAAGTGGCTGATGCTTTGGTATATGGTACACGCTGGGAGGTGTGAAGGGTTACCTGGTAGTTGGGATTGTCGATCATGGGGGCCTTCCACTTGCCCTTGTAGCTGGGGTTGTCAATCATGGGCCGTTGCCAGGCGCCACAGCCGGGGGCGGTTTCACAGAGGGCGTTAGGGACCTGAGGGGCCTCCCACTCACCATCCATATCCTCATCCCTGGAGAAAAATATCACAGATCACAATACAGACAAAGCCATACAGTGTACAACATGATGATATACGGTTTCAAGTTACTGTAGGTGTGAGAAAGCAAAAGACCACAAAAAAGAAAAAAAATATCCAATTGAGAGAACGTGAAGGCATAAGTGAAAAATAACAGCATCTCCTTTTCCTCCCTTTCTATAAATCCCCTTTATCCACTGTGTCCCATTCCTCTTCTCTGGGGGCTCTAATTTAATTTCCGCCACAGAAGTGAGACATAAAAGACAGTGAGAGCAGAGGGGGAGCTCTACAGACCCCGAAAACCAGACCTGGCTGTCCTGAGGCAAAGCGCACCCTGTGATATTAGCTCCTCTCACCAGGAAGCCCGCTCTGTCCACAGAGAAGAGGAGGAGCTTGCCGCAAACACTAGCAATTAGCTTCCAAGAAATTAGTGGGCTAAACCAGATGAGGGTACACCACGACGGGACAGAAAAGACAGAGGAGGTAGTAGAGTGGTAGATGAAGGGCAGAGAGAAGGAGAGAGATAGAAGGGAGGGGGCGAAGAATAGAGTGGCAGACGAGGGTAGAGCGAGAGAAGAGATGGAGTACCATGGTGGACGGTATGTGGGGAAGGATGCAGGGGTAGGATGAGCGGAACGAGAGAGTAAAGGTATCGTAGTTACCAGTCCTCGGGCTTGACCGCGTCGGGGTCGCTGGTATACTCGGACTCATCATCCAGCCAGCCGTCTGGCTTCACTGCGTCCTCATCTGGGATCTGTTTCGGTGCATCCTCATCCCTATGGGACAGGGGAGAGAGTCAGAGGGTACACACACTAACACACATAAGCACACCTGGCATCTGAAAGGGGAAAAAAAGCAACAACTGTCGACAGCTAACACACACACACGCTTTCCACAGCTACATTTGAAACGCACATGCACACGCTGTGAAACTTCAACACGTAAGAAAACCTGGCGAAATAGCCCCTTTTTCACCTACACTTAAATATGCACACTTACCAGTCCTCGGGTTTGACTGCGTCAGGGTCCTGGATCTTGGGTCTCTCATCCCAGTCCTCTGGCTTGTGGTCGTCGGGGTCCTCGATCTCGGCAGCCGGGTTGATTGCGGGGGTCATGTCTGTCAGCAGGTTACCACTGTTCACCACCGCCTGGTCCACCAGCACCTCAAAGCTGTTGTCTGGGTTCAACACTAGGAGGCAGGAGAGAGGTAGGTAGAGATGTTTAGAGGAATACACCTGGAAATGTCATTAGCATACCAGATTCATAGAACATGTGAAAATGTCTTGTTCACCGTGTTGTCTCCCTAGGCGAGTCTTCTTGTCTGTAGACTAGTGGACCATCAAAGAGTATATAGGCCTCGTGAGTAGAACATGTTAAAATGTCTTACCCAGCGTGTAAAGGTGGGTCTTCTTGTCGGTGTAGTAGGTGCGCAGGTCTGCGTCGGGCTTCTTGGCGTGCTTCTCCTCGTACTCGCCAGTCTTGGGGTTCTTGTGGCGGAAGATGAAGTGCAGTTTGTAGTCCTCGCCGCACTTGTCTGGTCCGAACATGATGGTGTAGGGAGTCTTGTCAACAAACTCATCCTGAAGGGCAGAAGAACTACATTAACCTCGAGGCAGTCTACGTGCAGATGTATTGGGTAAAAAATATGTTTGTACTGATGAAGACACAGCTCGGGTCTAAACATGATCTATTATAAACAAACACTTTTGGGAGCATGTACAAAGGAAGTCTGCAGTAGTACTTGATGTTTCCATCTTAAATACCACGATGTGCATGTTCTTACCAGGTTAAGGTCGGGTGTCTGGGAGAGCAGTTTGACGTAGGCACCGCCGCAGTCGATCCCTTGCTGGAAGTTGACCTCATACTGGACGATGAGGGGCTTGGTGTCGAAGATGAAGGGCCTGAGGAGCTGGGCTGAGATGGCGTGATGTTTGGCACGGGACTTAAGGACCAGGCCCTTGTCGCCGGGCAGCTTGCCGTCCTTCATGTCCTCCACCTCCCATTTACCTGCAAGACAGAGGTCGAACACGCAAGTAAAGGAGAGAACTCACTTGATAAATGTCTGAATGGAGCCAAACCTAGGGTCTTATTCATTAGGCACTAAACGGAAGAAAATTTACTGAAATGTAAGGACTACCTCAACTTGTCCAATAATTCAAGTTGCAAAATGTTTTGCTAAGTTGTGCCCTAATTAATACTACCCGGACGAATGCTTTATGTTCTAATGTGACAGAGAGGAATTGTCTTGGTGCCTACCGTCATACTTGGCGATATCCTCATCAATGTCCTCCTTCTTGGCCTTTGACAGGACCCAGCTGAAACAAACAGGAGAAGCGAGATGACTTGAGAGTCAAGTAAACATGGTAGCACCTGGACACCATAGGGGAAGCTGCCGGGGGAATAGCCTAGGCGCTGGGTTGAGTGTTTATCCTTACAAAAAGTCTAAATAGCAGCTGGTCCTATGGTGAGCACCTACCCAGCACATTGTGGCACATGAAAAGAAGAGACACAGTTTATACTGTTAAGTTCATGTTTTAAGTATCCCTATATTTCTGTTATTACGGGGCTATCACTCAGTCAAGAGTGCGCCTGCGCAGGGAGTCTTGTTGTTGATAGACATAGCCAGGAGTGGAATGGCTACCTTGTAGTGTGTTCATACGGTATAGTAAACTTTGTTAAACTGGAACCTTGTCGTGGTGTCATTTCAAGTTAACATATACCACCTACGCCATTTGGTTTCAGGGCAGCATGTTTGAATATTGTATCTTCTCTGATATAGACTTCATTAGTATAATAAATTATAAAAACGGTGCCTGCTTCATTTCGAAGTTGAATTAAAAAAACTCTGGGGAAACCACAGTGCTCACCTGTCAAGGGTGCCCATGTCAAAGGACTCGGCGAAGAAGTGTTCCCCCGTGGGCTCGGGCGCTTTGTAGGTCACCTAGAGAGGAGCAGAGAGGGGTCAGTGGATCACTGGGTCAGCTCTTCCACTGCCTGGCTCCAGATAAGGTGTTTAGTGTGCCAACCAGGCCACTTGTAGGTGTGTGTGTGTGTGTGTCCTATGCAAGAGCAATAGGAGGACATAGGTCAGCCAGATAGCAAACCATCACGTCGCATTGCTAATCAACGCATCACCTCTGTTTTTTACGGATGTCAGGCTAGTGAGCTATTCACCACTTGCCTAGCTACCCAGACTCCTTGCTCTGGCCAAACGCTATACCCACGGATGTTAGTTTCTTTCCCACAGTGAGTCTGGATCGGAGTACCTCCCCGAACATTTACAGATGCGAACACATTCGGGGAGGTCTGATTGGTCCGGAAAACAATGGATTGGGCCAGAGCCAGAACACACGAGGGTAGAGCGGTGGTTTGAAAATTCCTCAAACCGTACAACACCCCCCATGCCCCTCGTCACCACAGACGACTTCAATGATGGCAGTCTCAGACGAAACTATGTTGCGAACGACAGTGCATCGGAAGAATTTAGTGTGAGTCGTCAGGGATAATTCACCAACTTCTCATCCCTTCTGGTCATATCTCTACATATCAGAGCTAGTGGAGAAAGGAAGAACACTAAGCAGTCCCAGCACAGGCTTAGCCTCTATCATTTGTGGTGTTGTGCGAATCACATTCATTCCTTGAAATGAGCTCAAACCTCCCACTCACGCTATAGCCCTTTCACAACAGACATTTGACTACTGAATATGGGTAGGTTGGCTTGAATCTGTGTATAACAGTGAGCAGCCACGTAGGCCTAACCTTTTCTCCTTGGCTGTCACAATCTGGGCATGCTAGAAGGGAAGAGAAGAGCCACGCTTTCAACCAAAACTGAGATTTCAACCACTGAAACCATAACCTTACACACACTGGTCTAGGGTAGACTTACTTTAGGGACTGAAGGTGGTCCCGGGGGCTTGTCTGCCTCCACCTCCCCGTCCAGAAGCTCCTCCCCATGGTCAAGCTCCTCCATCTCGTCTTCCACATCCATGTCGCCCCCCATCTCCATTATAGGCTCGTCCTCCTCCTCCTGGTGGGCGGTCACCGTGGTCAGTAGCAGTGTTGACCACAGGCCCACGGCCAGCAGCAGAACATACCTCACCTTCAGCTCCATAGTCTAGGGGAGAGAAGAGAGCAATTAATACACTAGGCCAATTTCTTGAAGAAAATGTGTTCGCTCGTCAGCTGTTCAAAAGTGTTTTAATAAGAAGTATGGCGGATAACAGTAGTGGTCTCGCTGACGCAAGCACACTAATTACTTAATTACTAATTAACAAGTGGGAATCTGTTATGGTCTGCATCTACAGTCATTTAGATTCCTATTGAATCCCCTCCTTATCCGTTTCAGTTGTTGCATATGGCATACAGATTCCTAGCCACCTTACCCCGAGGGCTAGGGAGGAGCAGCGGAGCCACAGTATTATTACTTAGTTACACCCATCCATTCCTTTCAGATCAAAACATCTAAGAGTAGAGGCTGATTTCAAACGGTGGTTAAGAGAAATAAAAATAGAGGCTATGGGTAGGACATGAGAGGTGAAGAAAGGAATGTGATGGAAGAAGGCAAATGACAGCAGTGAGTAGAGAAGGTGGCCATTTAACAAAGCGTAAACAAGGGGTTAAATGAGATGAGGGACACAGGAGAGGGAGAATAAGATATGAAAAAGAGAAAGAGGCTGCTTCTGGGGGGAGAGAGAAAGATGGGTGGGCGTCACTGGGCTACAAGAGAGACACGGTCTAACAGAAACAGAAATATGGGGGCGACTGACAATGCAACCTAGCATATAATTTGAGCTGGAGAAAGGGGATAATTTCTGAGCAGGTGGCCATTAGGTTAAATTACAGCTTCTTATCATATTAGAACAAGCCTAATGGTAGAGGTGGTACATGCAGGAATCAAAACCACAACCCTGGTCTTATAAGCACTATGATTAAAATCTCCTGGAACAAGATTGACCATTAGTTCCACAACTGGGCTCCCTCCTAAATTTCAAAAACGTTTTATCCTTTTCATGCCTACAGAACGCACACTCCCTCCGACTGTTGCCAGGCATATGGTCGCCATGCCGTTACCCAGTGCCTCACTGGCACCCATTGCCATAGTGACGAGCCTGAGGCATATGCAGCCTGAGCCCTTTCCCCTAATGAGATTCGGTCCAATGAGATTACATTAGAGCACCATGTAACACACACACGGAGTTAACACACACACATATTTACCTTTCATATTATTCACAGGCAATTTACTCAACACCATACAAACAATTTAGGACAGGCTGTGTGCACACAGACGTCGGCTCCTTCGACACTATCCCAAATCTAATTGAGAAGACTAGGCAGGTGTTTAAGCAATAAGGCAAATCTTCCGCCTAACTATCATTTTTTATTTAACTAGGCAAGTCAGCTAAGAACAAATTCTTACGTACAATGACGGCCTACTTGTAAACCCTCCCCTAATCAGAAGGCAAGGTGGAACAATTACAATGTTTCTTAAGCCTATAAAATATACTTAAATATTCCGAAACACCTAGGGGGCAAGTATCGATTTGAGATTGTGTCTTTGTCTTCTCCAATCAGATAATGCCAATAAGATCGCAGTCTGTTATAATTCCATCCTATTCTCAACCCCTCAGCATGTTCTGATACCATTAGCCAAATAAGTGGTGCTGGGTACAGAGTGAGGGGGGATGTGAGAGTACTATTAGGTCCACCTTACCATATGCAATACAGACAACTGATATATAGGCCATATTTTATGACTACAATTAATTTTAAATCAATTCATAATTTAGAGGGCCTCAAAGTCTATTAACAAACTAACAAAAGTTACCAACTGTCTTTTTGTCATGAGATTACCTGTGTCTACATGTTAGCATGCAGTTGCACACGTATTACTGTACATACCATGCACATAGCAGACTGTTCCATTAATGAGTTTAACCCCACGCGAGATTAACGCCCGTAGCCACACCGTCTAACACTTCCACCAGCATAGCACAGTCATGCTAGTTTAGCAGAGTGGCTATTATCAGGCCAAGATTACCTTAATGCTCTACTTTCCACTTGGCATTTTAATTAACAATGTAGCATATCTATAGCAGGATTTCCATTCGCCAGCAATAGAAAGCTTTCAGGCCAATAAAAAAGAAAAGAAAAAGAAAGTAAACCGATAAATAGGGATAAGACTTTTTTGCCTATTCATTGATGGAAATATCAGTCAATGTAAATACATTTGACCGGACATGCTTATCACTTTATAGGTTCATTTGCATCATTTTGTGATATTAGAGGCTTGTGTGTTCCAGAGGTTATAGCCGCTGACCCCAGCAAACATATAACAGAGTCGGGATGGGTTCAAATCCGGCCCACTGCCCTTTGACTCACCTTTCCCATATCTTCCCCGTCTTGCCAACACTTTCCTATATCTTTGATAAAAGCAAAAAAAATTACTAAAGGCGTGAGACTGACCCACTCCTTAAAATACCTTAAAATTGAGTGGAACTGTATTTTCATTAGTCTATGTTTGTCACACACGCATAGCATACAGAGCCTATTTGAGGGGAAATCATTGAGACAGATAGATGCTGCTACAGTTCCTCAAAAATCGAATTTGATGCTGCTGGAGTGAAACATAAGCCCCACCATTGCACAACAATTCTAAAACGCAATCGCATGTTAAAAACAGTTCTGATGGCCACTATTAAAAAGAGCAACTATAACTATAGATAGATTGTAGCTTCCATCAATGTAATTATCTGCATCACTTCCATTCCCCCATCTTTGTTTTGCAAATAAATAAAATACATACACACCGTAAAAAAATTTTTTTATATATATATTTTCCTTTATTAATTTCTAACTCTACCACCCTTCCCCTAACTGGAGTGAACTAGTAAACAACAACGCTTAGGCCTCTACTTCCAGCTTATACATACATACATACATACATACTATCTACATTTTATGGATATAGTCTATTTTACAATAACTATATTTTGTCTATTTTTACTCCTGTCCTTCCTTTACCCTCAACCTCTCCCATCAATTTCTGATGTCCATCCTGTTTGATTTTTATTTTCCATATCTTTCAAAACTGTGCTCTTTCACAAAAGTTCTGAACCTATATTAGGTTTTACAGACACAGTATGTTTTACATTAGTTATCTTGTTATTAGTCCAAACCTTCAGCTCCATTCAACCCCTCCCATCTATCTCTTAACACCATCCATTTTGGATTTCTATTTGCCATATATTTTTCAACTGTGCTGTGATGCTTCACAAAAGTACTGAACCTTTCTATTCTCATTGTTTCTACAGATTGTAAATTGAAAATATATTTTTTTGCTAAAAGTATTATATTATTGATCGATTGACTATGACTTTTCAAATCACCCAGTAGTGCCATCTGCAGGGTAAGCTCCAGGTAAATATTGCAATTCTTCAGCCATTCCTGGACCTGTGACCAAAAACAAGCTACATATGGAAAGTACCAAAACAAAGGATCTAATGATTCCATCTCTTCGCAGCAAAATCTGCAGAGCTGGGAAGGTTGTATCCCCCATATAAATAACATTCTATTAGTTGCAAGAATTTGGATAATAATTTAAAAATAAAATTTTAGAAAAATTCAAAGTTTTGAATCCGGCGTAGTTTTGCATATCAGTTCATAAACCATGTCCCATGGAATCAGCAGGTCAAAAATCTCTTCCCAACTATTTTGCAATCTATATGGCACGGCTGTGAATTTTTTGGTGATTAAATGAAACTGGTATACTTTTATATTTATCACTTTAACCAATTATGGTCTTTAATGCAGGGCAGACAGACAAGTTAATTACTTTTCCCCCCTTCCACTTCCATTTTTGCGGTAATGCTACGTGTGACATAACTCCACCAGTCCTATTTTGATATCACTTATGAAGATACCTTTATTAAACGTTTGTTAAATTTATATTTTTTAATCAAAGGACTTTAAATATTTGAGTTTAACAACAATATTTGTTGTATTATTTGTTCTGTCTTTTCTGGTGGATTAAATTGAAATTGCAGCCAACTTTCTATGGATTGTTTTAAAAATAACGATATTTGTGAGATGATTTCCTTTTCAAATAACTGAAAGTGAGCAATTGTAATCTGAATAAAGGGGAAAAGCTTTTTTATTTTGTTATTTTTTCCCCCCTCGGGATATGTATACCAAGTATATCCACATCAGACCATTTTATAGGTAAACTACACAGTAAATATTAAAGTAGTATTTTTTTGTGATCCAATACATAGGTTACGCAACCAATGCATATGGGTCCAGGACATTTCTCAAATGTCTCCAATTAAAATGCTACCAGTCCAAGTGTCCGGCGCCACATTTTCCTAACGGAAACCCTGATCTATAACCCTACATTGAGCTTGTTCTACAGATCACAGGGTCTTCCTAAGGGACTGTGGTCACTGGAGCAGCCTATAAGGTAGGGGTGGAGATATACCCCCTCAACTCCTATCTGTCAGGAATGGTAACCAGGGCGCTACCACCAAGGGATATGTCACCTCTAGAGCCAGATCCCCTAGGAAGTGTCCTGAGGAGGAGCTGCAAACACAACATGTGTGTGTACACAGCCTGATGCTGAATATCATAAGGAAAGGCCATCATGGAATAAAGTAAAGTAGTAGCCCATTTCAGTGTCATATGAAGACCTAAGTGTGTCATTGTCCATTGATAATTTCTTATTCAGGTGAGCTCTTAGCTGGCTAAATTTAGTCCACGCACTGTCAGAATTCTATTTCAGTAGGCTAACACAGATAAGGTTTTCCAACCTCCCCAAAAAAGGCTATGCATTAATATATATAGGTAGGCAATATCTAGGCGAATAGATCTTGAGCACATTGACAATACACATAAATGAGACAAACTTCAGTGACCACATGGGTTTGCCATGCCAGTGCCAGAGGAGAAATTAATCTCAAACATCACAATTTTTCATAGAACAGCTCCAAGCCCGGTGACAGTGCTAGTGTGTTCTTAAATAAAGGATTCTGCCATGCGTCTGTTTGTACACTGTGACTAGGGTGTTTTCCCTGCAACAAGTCAGGCTGCCAACAAAGAGGAGATAACCAGAGGGGAGCTCACCACCAAAAAGCACCACGCATGTAACTTGACAATCAACTTACTGAGTGTGAGCGTGAGGGGTGAGATACAGGTCTTATTGGGGTGGGTGAGGCAAAGGAGTTGAGTAGCTAGGCCCAGACTCCACTCTCTGTTTTGTGGGACATAGGAGCTGGAAGGGTGGCTGCCGCCTGGGGGGCTAGGGAAAAGCCGAGGTGCCTTGTGGGCCAGGGGCGGTGAGTGGGAGGGACGGATGGATGGAGGGATAAACGTGAGAGGAGTGGCAAATTTCACTTTCTCACCACAGGCTGAAGAAGTCATGGGGCCAAACAAAACAAACCACCACACTGGAGGGGAGACCTGGGAGGCCTTGTTGTGCTGCCAAGTGGACACCATTCCCCCATTCACATCATGCCTCAGTGGTCACATGTATTCAAGTCAGGGACAGAGCAGATACAAGGAGGGGGAGGGGACAGTATAATCAATCAGTGCTCAATCAACACATCAAAGACTATTATCAGCCAGCCAGTCTTCTGAATTCATTCCATTCAGTTCACTATGTATTTGGGGAAAACAGTGCTATCTATTACTGCTGTGGTCATATGGTTCATTGTCTATGTGGCGTAGCCTAGCCAGAAACAGACATCTTGCGCAAGATGTTGCACAGCGCTTTCACAGTGTATCCCCTCATGGAAAAGCAAGATGCAGCCTCTGATAATGGATAGACTACTCTGTGATATGAAGCCCAGTCTAGGTCATCCTGTAGGGATTTAAGTGTGGGTGTACAGTGGGTTTAAGCAGATAGGATAAGGACCCAATGACCCCCATGTGCCTTGACTGTCTCAAAGAGAGAATGGAAAAGACGTAAGACTAAATAAAAGCAAATATATTTTTAAAGCATGCAAGTCTATTGTACCATTCAACATTAGTTTCTAGATTAGGTCAACAAGAGAGTGGGTTAAAGGTGCAATCATCTTGTCAATGTACACAAAATATAACAGCTTCTCGTGTGACCATAAATATTACCCATCATAAATTAGAAGTTATAATTTAACCATGGGTAAACAATAAAACGTCCAACTTCCCATTCTAATAAATATTTTCCATTCAACGCTAGAAGGCCATTTACATTTCTCAGATAGCTAGCTAAAAAAAATGTGTCAACCATTCAATAAGATGACACAGGCCAAGTCCTTTATTCAGATGTGCAAACTTTTAAAGCTACATTTCCATGAGGGTGTTGAATGCATCAGAGGAAGTGGGTTTGAAAAACTGGTCAGACTTCTATGCGTTTCATCCCTACCAGCAATACCCGTTTCCATGTGGCCATTCCTACAAGCAGGTTCATGTACGTCTTAAAGGAAATTATTTCAGATACAATAACTACCTGTAGCTAGCTCCTCACTTGATAAACCCCAATTTGAAGTGCGTAGGTCTTGTCACCCACTAATATCCAACACAGCCAAAGAGATAACAATGACCAAACTAAAAAGGACATACCGGTAGGTAAATAACGTTAGGGCACAATGCTTCATTAATCCATTCATTCATTTACTTGTGCTCGAGATTTAAAATAGCCAGGGCAAATGAATCACTATACATTAGTTTCTCACCATGACACATCGACTACTGCATCATGACTACATTTATTTCTGATAAAATCACCTAGGTATATTTGTTACACAAACGTTCTGACATGTGCACACCAAGGCAATACTAGTCAATTTCCTTACTTTAGCTCGAGGCGGGTTTTTATTTAACCACTTAATTGCTGACATTAGATGGATGCCACAATGTATCCTTGCCTACAGTAGCTAACGTTAGCTGACTAAAACACTTTCAAAATGTCTTAGCTAACGTTGCACAATGAAAAAACGTCGGCAAAAGGGACACACGAGCAACTGTGTGCTACTGACAGAACATTTCAACATTCATTTGTTGGATAACAGTAGCTATCTTTATTTTACTAACGTTAGCTAAATTAGCCTACTAAATAGCTGGCCTCTATCAGCTACTAACGTTAGCCAGTCCAAGCTAAGACCACGCATCGTTTCTCGAGCTTATTCATTATGATAAATACTGTTAAAAGATACTGGACAGCATTGCATGCAACTGAACAAGCTGGGTAAATGTAGACTGAAATAATAATTTAGCGAAGTAGCTATATTTGAAAGAAGTGACATTTGTTCGTCATTACGTACCTCCTGCTTCGATGTGACACCTTGAACTACAGTAGGATCACGTGTGACTTTGGGGCATGCACTTTGGATTAGTAGCCACACCTTCTCCAGTTGTTTATTGGTTGCTGAAGTGAAAATGTTGACGTTTTCCGGGAATATTAAGAATTGGATTGCTTGTGCTACATGTCAATCATAGTAAATGGTCTCCGCCCCCAATCCGAACCCCGTGGACGGCGATGATTTGTCCAGCTGTAAGAGGAAATGTATGCTGATTGGTTATAGTACGACAGGGTTTACACTAGATAACACAGCCACAAAGTAAGATTCCATAGCCACAAAGTCTGAATTGGCAACAAAAAAATGTGAGGTTAGGATTAGGCATAAAGTGAGCCATAATTATGATTTTGTGGCTGAACACAAAACGTTAGTGTTAATAAGTGACGACCATAAAACAGGGAAAAATAAATTATAATGCAGCAGGGACAGCATTTACTGATGATTGATGACATTTTGTAGTGTACCATCAATTAATGATTTATGCACTTTGTGAAGTTGGCTAGAACTGAAGCAAAGAGAAAGAAGAGGTGTGAGTGAAACAGTAAAGTGTAAATAATTGATCAACTAAAGCACTGATTTGATCATTCTGAATGTTAGGCCTATTGAATTAGATTTTTTAAACCTTTATTTAACCAGACAAGTCAGTTAAAAACAAATTCTTATTTTCAATGACAGCCTAGGAACAGTGCTTTGTTCAGATTTTTTACCTTGTCAGCTCAGGGATTTGATCTTGCAACCTTTCGGTTACTAGTCCAACACTCTAACCACTAGGCTACCTGCCACCCCAGGATACTTATTCAATAATAATAATTAATTAGAATACTGTTCTTTTTCCTCACCATGATTATCAAAAACCACCACAAATTCATATTGCATGTCCCCATCCTGGCCAAATTTAAGTGTGTTCGAGCCCCATAGTAACAGACATGATTTGTGTAGTGTTAAATTATATTGTATGGAGGATAATGTTTAAAAATAAATGCTGTATTCTATACATTCAGTTATTCTGAAGTGCACTGACTGTATGCAGCTAATTGAAAATATTAAATAGCCTACCCTATAAAATCATCACAAAAGATTGTCACATAGTAATAACTACACATACTCTCTTGCATCCAACCTTCTGCAATAAATGGGACATTGCAGTCACATGGTCCATTGATGACGTATGCAAGGAATGTGACCCTTGCACATTCATAACAGCAAACTAATCCACATATAGGCGAGATTAGCATACTCAGATTTGCATTGAATTGACAAGAGATTAACTTTGAACAAACAAAACCAAGTCAATTGAAATTCTGTCTTTATTACAATTCACAGATTGGATAGAAGATAACGTCATTAAATATATTTTATCTAAACGATACAAAATACAACGTATAATAGCAATGCATTCCAGTGGCTCTTACAAGAAAATAAAACCATTTCTCCTTCCTAGCACATTGATGGGGCTGCTTAGCACAGGGCAGGTCAGAGTCATTGGGTACAGTTCAGATTTTTCTGTCCATTGCCCTCTGTTGATTTAATGCAACCGTGCACCTGCTATTGTATAGCGGCCATACCAACAACATTGATGGGGCTGCTAAGACAAATCGTTTTGGCACAACCTCCAGTTTGCGCTGACTGACCCTGGAGTACACACCTCAATGAACAGAAAACCAGTTTATTTCTGTCATTGCTGAAAAACTGGGTTGATGTTGAACAGAATTAGCAACTGGTGCCTGTCGGTATTCGATAGGAAAGCGGCCTCGAAGCTGCTATAAGTTCCCAAGCGTATTATTTTTCAGTACACTTGTATTGGCTGAAATCCCATAATATCTTTCTTTACCGACACAACTCTTTTTGATTTTCGATCAAGAGCTTTCAATGGTTTTGTGGTAGGGCTCTCGGGAAAAAATTGTATGTGGATCCAAGTATACAAAAGCAAACTAATGTGTCCCTTTACTGCTATATACCCTTTGCATCGTAGTAATGCATAAAAGTTGAGTGTAGCCCTTGCATTTACAGAGCCTATTTGGAAGATGTACTGTATAAGTCTGGTGTCGGGACAATTACAGTCCTTGAATAAGTTCGACTTCCAACTCAACGTAATAGTAGTGCAGACTATGTGGAAAGAGAGGGGTTGTCATATTGGACAGTTTCTCTCTTTCAGACCTCACTTGAGTGGAACTTAAATCAGACAGAGGGGTCCTTCCTTGACTTCTTCATGGTCATTATGAGAAACAAAGATCCAATTGACAGTAAAGATGATTCTTCATGCATTGGTTGGAGCTACATATTTCTCTTACATCCGACTAGTCCAAACAATTACTCTGTAGCCACGTGTATCTCCAGTGGCCCCTTGGCTACAACTAACTACATGTATCTGATATTTGGCAGACGTAGCAAATCCAACAGCGAAGCCAGATATCCAGTATGTTTCCTGTATTATCGAGACAGCTGTCTTTTCTGGTTTCCTAGCTAATGCAATAGAGGAGCTCATGTCTGGCCATGGCTTACGTTGATTTATCCCAACAACCAGGTTTACTCCATGTCACATTAAGGCAAATTGATAGGCGGAAGGGGGGGGGGGGGGGGGGTATGTAAGCAATGATGGTTCATGAAATAAACAACAAACAGATGTTCAAACCATAATCATAGTGTTCCTACATTGACTTCTGGCTTTAGAATTGACCATATAAATACATTTTATTCAAACAGACAAGTATGTACTTTTTAGCTAAAGATCAATTTCCTTCTACACTGTATAAGCCTAGGCTACTTTTCTGACTGACTTTTGTGGACATTCACTCACTGTATATACATATCAACACACAAAACAGAGATCATTCATATGATTGTGTTACATAAATATGCATATTAGGCCTATATCCACTTACATAGGTATTTTATGTATACATTTGGGTAAAACCAGGAACATTTGTCATACATGATTAAATGATATTGAAGTTGCACAATTTCGTCATATCTGGGTGACTGTGTTGCCAAGTCTTTGATTCTGAAGCAGCAATATTTTATTGTCATATTGTCATCAAAAGGGGAGAGGTAATCTCGCCAGCTATTTGACAATTACCAGTGTAATTACAGTTATTTAAAACATAAACCTTTATGTACACATAAATACAGTTTCCTCAATACAGCGCAGTCTGTGTGTCGTCCACGCGGGGCCGCATGTTCTCCGATTTTGCGTCGGGGCAGATCTTCCTATGAGTTCTGTCAACCGTGAATTGGGCTGACGGTCTCAGTAGTACCCTGCGATGACAAGATCGCGTCAGAAGATGGCGCACTCTGACCGCGCTCCAGAAACTCATTGCCAAAAGCCAAGGAATGAGTATAGCTTGTGAAGGCTCTGTTCCTCTGCGGAACGGTCAAACGGATGACTGAGGTATTGCTGCGGGGTGTTGAAGTTCACTCTGCTTTCTTGATGAATATCTGTAGTGCAATAGACATAGCATTTGAGACAAAATCCTTGGCATCTGTTTAAAAGGTTTACCTGCACAAAGGATAGCTTTGAATGGATTAATGGATTAAACTTGACATTAGACCACTTTTGAGGCCTGAAAACATCTGACCAACTTAGATTTTTCAGTGAGCTATCACTTTAACTTAACTAAAATTCAAGGGGTTCTTTATGAGACAATGCTCCCAAGGCTCTGTGTTGAACGGGTGATGGCTGGGGCCGGCTTACCTCGCTCAGGATCACCCAGACGGGGCAGTCTGTGATCACAGAGAGACGAAGAGCCTCCAGGGGCCCGAACGTGGGGTCTACCTCCCCCTCGGCGATCCCATTATGAAACACTCCTAGAGGACAGAGAGAGAGGATCGATATATCAAACCAATATAACTAATGGACTGTGGCTGGAAATCTATTGACTTCCTCAATAAACACCATAGTCATGATGCAGCATTGTATTGCATTTGTACCTCAAGCTCCTAAATTATAACAGAGTCAAGATATGTTAGTCAAGATATGTTGTGTTGACATTTCAATTGGTTCAAGCCAAAGAGGTTGTATCAAATACAACCACAACATGCTTTGCTATGATTTCTTTGTCGCTCTACCAGTGGCAACCCGTCATTCAGGGCACATTCAGCCCCATATTTTCTTTTTTTTTGTGGGGGGGGGGGGCTTTCCTGTTTTGTATGTTATTTTGGCATTAATACGTGTCACATATATATCAGTTTGCAAACCATGTAAAAAAAATATATATATCATTCCGCATACAGACATGGTCTCTTTTTTGTTTTCTTCAGTAAGGCAGCTCCAAAATGCAGGTGTTTCAGCCTAGCTCAGTACTTTTTGTGGTGGGTCAAGCCGGCAGAAAATACAGAGCGTTGTGCCGTGATTGGCTCAGTGTTCTGTCACTCATGGGGACACTACGTCACCGCCAATTCTAAGGGTAGAGCTAGAAAATGCAAGTCCCTTGGGTGCTGCCATATAGTTACATTAGAAGTACCCATCCAAGAAGGCTCAAGGTCATTGGCCACAGATAAAGTGACGTCAAATCACATTATAATCTACAGTAGCTTTGATTGGACTGTTCATGTCAACATCATACTTTCAAAATCTTAGCTAGCAGTCATCATCATGAATCAAGTCCACAATCTACTGGCAAATCCTTTTTAATCCTTGTAATATGAAGAGAAATAATGAAGAGAAATTATAGATAAAACGAGTGGCTGTGTAGTCCCAAGTCTAAGATTAAGTGTCTTTTTTCCTAGTTTAAAATGATAAACATTCAACATTGACCATGCTGTCAATGAAGCATGATTTGTCCCACGCTCAAAACAACTGTTAGCTCAGAATTGCAAAATTGGATTTTAGTGAGTTCAAGACAACTGGGAACTTGGGAACAACTAGCTTCGACTGGGAAAATACGTTTTGAACTTTCATCCAACTCGGGCCTCTTTCTAGAGCTACGACTTGAAGATCACTGATGTCATCATGATTCAACTTTCTTTTTCTCTCTCGAGTTCCCAGTTGTCTTGAAAGCACCATAAATCCAGAGAATGCCAGACTTTGACGACAAAATTTGCCCACAAAGGACCATCGCGCCACCTTCCTGTTCAAGTGAGCACAGCACAACAAGGTCCAAAAATGTTTTGTATGCTGCTGCATAAATTATGTAATATGCCAGGGAGATATGTATACTGTAGCTAAGAAAGTAATACTTACACAATATGTTGTGTAGTAAGCTGTTAGTAGGCCATGTGCCTCACCCTAATAATTTAGTATATTTTCGCATACTGTTCTGACTTGGTGGTGCACATTTAGATTATAACCTGTTTTTGAGAAATGTAATCATCGAATATTGTAAGAGCTTTCATTGTCTGCTTATATGCCCCCTTTATTTATCCTATGGTTCTGACATGGTGTACATGGAGAACACTATAAAAACGGCCCATGTTCTGAAATCTGTTGCTGTACATTTCAAAAGTGCTGAACAAATAGTTATATTGACTACGTCCGTCCTAGCTCGCTCATTAATGTCTTAATCGAAATTACGGATTGCCTCTTATCCACATGTCGTCCCCTTATGCCATAGTTTGTACATCTCAATTGTCAGTAGAAACCACATTTGTTTAAGCAAGTCAGCCATATCAGCTATGTTTTTTTAAAAGGCAGTGAATGAGTCTGAATGAACTTTTTCGCTGACAGACAAGCTCCGCTGATAGCCAGGTGTAGCAGTGGTAAGGTGTTGGGATTGCTGTTGGGACAGCTTTATGTAGGCCCTAACAGTTCGTGGGCAACCGTTTGTCACCGTTATAGTAAAATGTACTGTTTAGTGTTGTGTTGTGTATTGGCTTTGCTGGCATGCATCCCACCTTTATTTATTTTTGCCCCACCCAGATTTACATGTTAAAATCGCCACTGCGCTCTACTACAGAAATGCTACCTATACAAAATCAATTCTCTCTCCCATAAATCTAGTTCCACAACGTAGAGTATCAAATCAAACATGGGGAGCATAGAGTGAGTTGTGTTTTAGGTTACACTACGCCTTAAAGCTAATATTCTACTGAGTGGAGCTGGAGGGAGAAATATAACCTGATGAACATTTGATGTCACACAATTCATTTATTTGGTCCAAACATGAACTACAGTGCCAGATTGATATTCATTCCTGCACGAACTAATAATGAATGAGTGGGAGCGCTTGTAATAATTTATATGATGTCATAAGGATGGGTGGAGGGGGAAATTGATACAGTTACATCTCGCAATATTATTTTAGACAATATTATACCAATACTTGGATTTTTTTTCTATTTTTTTTTTTTCTAAGCAGAGTTAGCTAGCGCTAGTAAGCTCTACCTGCAACAAACCTCTGGTATTATTCATTCTATAGCTTGTTCTCCATCTTCTTTTTTAATAGTGAGCGAAAAATGTTTTCAGCACTTTATTCCACAAATGATCAAAAGGAATCTTCTCATGCTCTCATCTCTATGCAGCAGACATTTAGTGAGCAATATGGTTAACATATCAAAGTGCAATAAAAACACAGCATCGAATTGCAATATATCGAATCGCGATAATCACAATACATATCGTACCAGCACCTACAGTGTCTTCAGAAAGTATTCACATCCCGTTACTGCCTGAATTTAAAATGTATTATATGTTGTTTTTGTGTCACTGATCTACACACAATACTCCATAATGTAAGAATTATGTTTTTAGAAATGTTTACAAATTAATAAAACATGAAAAACTGTTTTGTCTTGAGTCAATAAGTATTCAAGACCTTTGTTATGGCAGGCCTAAATAACTTCAGGCGTAAAAATGTGCGTAACAAGTCACATAATACGTTGCATGGACTAACTCTGTGTGCAATAAAGGTGTTCAACCCAAACATACAATTACTGTATCTGTAAGGTCCCTCAGTCGAGCAATACATTTTAAGCACAGATTCAACCACGAAGACCAGGGAGGTTTTCCAATGCCTCGCAAAAAAGGCACTGATTGGTACATGGGTAAAAAAAACAGACAGACATTGAATATTCCTTTGAGCATGGTGAAGTTATTAATTACACTTTGGATGGTGTATAAATACACCCACTCACTACAAAGATAAGGCGCCCTTCGTAACTCAGTTGACGGTGAGGAAGGAAAACGCTCAGGAATTTCACCAATGGTGATTTTAAACCAGTTAAAGAGTTAAATGGCTGTGATAGAATGGATCAACAACATTGTAGTTACTCCACAATACTAACCTAAATGACAAAGTGAAAAGAAGGACACCTGTACAGAATAGAAATATTCCAAAACATGCATCCTGTTTGCAATAAGGCACTAAAGTAAAACAGCAAAAAATGTGTCCTAAATACAAAGCATTATGTTCAGGGCAAATCCAAAACAACATCAACAAGATGACTTTGAATGTTCCCGAGTGTCCTAGTTACAGTTTTGACTTAAATAAGCTTGAAAATCTATGACAAGACTTGAAAATTGCTGTCAAGCAATGATCAAAAAGTAACTTGACAGAGCTTGAAGAATTTTTAAAAGAATAAATGGGCAAATTTTGTATAATCCAGGTTTGCAAAACTCTTAAAGACTTACTCAGAAAGACCCACAGCTGTAATCACTGCCAAAGTTGATTCTAACACGTATTGACTCAGGGGGTTAAATTCTTATCTAATCCAAATATTAGTTTTTATTTTCAATTAATAAAAACAATTATTATAATGTTTCTTCTACTTTGACAGAGTATTTTTGTGTCGCTCGTTGACAACCAATTTTAATCCCACTTTGTAACACAACAACATGTGGAAAAAGTCAAGAGGTGTGAATATTTTCTGAAGGCGCTATAAGTATTGTGATACTGCTGTATCATGAGGTCCCTGGCAATTCCCAGCCCTAATGTCATAAGGAGTTTCATATTCAATGGGATAAAAGCTAGTGCGGAGAGCAAGAGGTCATTGTGGCTGTGTTTCAGAGAGTTGAATGACAGGCTCGGGGCCCTGCTTAAAAACTGAAAGAATACATCCTCACTCGCTTCCTCCTCCCCTACTTCCTTCCTTCATTGAATTAATCAATCATCTGTATGTCATTGGATAATGCTGTAATGAAAGCAAGGTTTCTATCCTATTGCATTGACCAAATCCACCCCTCTCAGATCTGTAATTAAGGAAGGAACCATAAAAGTATCTAACACTTGTTACTGAATCAGTTGTAACGGAATTCACCTCAAACCCTTTTTCCCCACCATGTTTTAACAACATTTTAACCCGTCTTCCTATTTCAACATGATATGAACATTGTAATGTCATTTCATCCGTTCTCTTCAATGAGCACAATGCTATAATTTTAAAACACACCGGCGCAAACACTTTTCTTGCACTTCATACAATTTCAGAAAGAGCACCTAAGGTCTACTAAAACTGTGAAGTTAGCCCTTATCCACTCCTACCACTGACCCATCATCCTGTAAAAGTGCTAGATTGTGCAGCAACTAATCGGTACCGTTGGAGCCCTCGATAATTGCCGTTGGCTAATGGGGATCCTAATAAAATCAACAGTCAGAGGCCTGTGTGTGTGTTATTTGTCAGGACCTGTCTCAGTCTGTGTGAACTGTCCCTGTTTGCTGGTGTATCTGCCACAATGTTTCTGTTAGACGGAGGAGAGGATTGATGGATGGATAGATGAAAACAATAGGGAAAGACATTTAGGGGTATTTTGGCAGGGGGAATAGTGTTGGCTTTGGGTGATCCTGTCTGCAGTACTAGTTCTTAACACCACTGGTAAATAAATACCCAGTACTAATTACCACCTATTGAAACATGTCCTCGGTAGCATGGTGCTAATTGAATTCTGGGACGTTTTCATTAGAACGTACTGTAACAAAGTGTTTCGCAACGGAAAACAAAAACATGTTTCTAATTGGACGAATCCATGTTTTCCTTCCTTGCGTACATGACCCAGGCAAAGCTGTTTGTCATACTAATACTCACCTATTCTGATAAAGCCGTCCTCTGTTCTGTGGTATTTTGGTGTTTTCTCTCTCCCCTCTTTCAAGGCCTCTTTCTCAGACTGGATATTCTGTAGGAGAAGAGATAGGTGTGTGAGGAACACAATACAGGTACGCACAATGCACCAAGATCGATGCAGGCAGCAACCCTGATCTGCACTCGGATCACAGCTTCAAATCTATACATCATCAACCAATGCATTCACAACAGCAAACTCCACTCTATTGTCCTCTTTTCACCTCACAGCACTAGCCATGAGCTCAGATCCAACCCACCTACGATCTCTCTGTTTCACAACATAATAAAAGAGTAGAGATATCAATGAGTCTTCATAGTAAAGGGAGACGAAGGAAGCGGGACTCTAGTGTTGCTGCTGTGTCATATCCAATCTGACTGTTGGAGAAATACAGTATCTGTTTGACTTGTTTACCTAAAGCAATGAAGGAGAAAGGACGGGAGGACGGAAAGAGGGAAAATAAGCTGATCTTTTAAGAGGTTTTTCCTATTCTGTTGCTCTAAATAGAAATCAATGCGGGATGATCACACAAGTGATTATGGTAGTCAAAATATTACATTTCCCACCCACCGTTGAACTGCACCTGACAGCAAGGTTCGCTCTCTCAACTTGTCATGGGTCTAAAGATGTGCAACATTAGCACATAGTGACTTTTTCCACATTTTGTTACGTTACAGCCTTTTTCTAAAATAGATTAAATAAGAAAAAATCCTCATTAATCTACACACAATACCCCATAACGAAAAAAGCAAAAAACAGGCTTTTTACATTTTCATAAACAGGTTTTTATAAACGGAAATATCACATTTACATAAATACTCAGACCCTTTACTCAGTACTTTGTTGAAGCATTTTGGCAGCGATTAAAGCGTAGAGTCTTCTACAAGCTTGGCAATCTTCTCAAGCTCTGTCAGGTTGGATGGGGAGCAACGCTGCACAGTTATTTTCAGGTCTCTCCAGAGATGTTCGATTGGGTTCAAGTCCGGGCTCTGGCTGGGCCACTCGAGGACATTCAGAGACGTGTCCCGAAGCCACTCCTGCGTTGTCTTGGCTGTGTGCTTAGGGTCGTTGTCCTGTTGGAAGGTGAACTTTATCCCCAGTCTGAGGTCCTGAGCGCTCCGGAGCAGCTTTTCATTAAGAATCTCTCTGTACTTTGCTCCGTTCATCATTCCCTCGATCCTGACTAGTCTCCCAGTCCCTGCCAACGAAAAACATCCCCACAGCATGATGCTGCCACCAGCATGCTTCACCGTAGAGATGGTCTTTCTCATGGTCTGAGAGTCCTTTAGGTGCCTTTTGGCAAACTCCAAGCGGGCTGTCATGTGCCTTTTACTGAAGAATGGCTTCCATCTGGCCACTCTACAATAAATGCCTGATTGGTGGAGTGCTACAGAGGTGGTTGTCCTTCTGGAAGGTTCTCCCATCTCCACAGAGTGACCATTGGGTTCTTGGTCACTTCCCTGACAAAAGCCCTTCTCCCCTGATTACTCACTTTGACCGGGCGGCCAGCTCTAGGAACAGTCTTGGTGATTCCAAACTTCTTCCATTTAAGAATGATGAAGGCCACTGTGTTCTTGGGGACCTTCAATGCTGCAGAAATGTTTTGGTACCCTTCCCCAGATCTGTGCCTCGACATAATCCTGTCTCGGCAACCTATGGACAATTCCTTCGACCTCAAGGCTTGGTTTTTGCGCTGACATGCACCGTCAACTGTGGCATCTTATATAGACAGGCGTGTGCCTTTCCAAATCATATCCAATCAATTGAATTTACCACAGGTGGACTCCAATCAAGTTGCAGAAACGTCTCAAGGATGATCAATAGAAACAGGATGCACCTGAGCTCAAGTTCAAGGATCATGGCAAAGGGTCTGAATACTTACAGTATCAGTAACGTAACAAAATGTGGAAAAAGTCAAGGGTCTGAATACTTTCCGAATGCACTGTATTCTTCCCATACTGTAGGAGGAACAACAACAACAAAAACACCTCCAACCTATTTGCACTCTTCCCTCAATCCCCCTTTTCTCTAGCACCATCACAGGGTCTCAATGACAATCAGGTTGAAGTATAGATCGAATGAGTGCAGGAGGGAGGAGAAGAAAGAATATAAGCGAGATAGAGACCGAGAGCGAGGGAGGAGAGACAGGAGGAGATGAATATCTTGCTCGAGCCTCTGCAAAATCCAGCTATTAATCTGTCGTGGAGAGCGGTGGTTTGCAGGGCATAATCTGAAATCCCCGCCTCGCCTCGCCTAGCCCTCCTGCCGGATGAAATATCATTTTAAGGCGAAAGCTCTCGAACAGTGGCTGGCGGGAGACAGATCTGATTACCACCACCCGGGAGTCCTCTTTTTCTTTCTCCTCAACATTCTCGTTCTCGCTCTTTTTCTGAGAGAGAACCTTGCTCTGTCTTGAGTCATTTCTCATCTATTTTTCTTCGCCTCTCTCTCTCTCTGTAGCCTCTGGGGCTTAACACTGTGGGTGCTCGCCTTTCAACATGGCTTATGTGCTCCTATGTCAACAAGATGGAAGTTGACGTCATATGTCTTTCCACTTGAGAGAATTACAGTTATTAATTATTGATACCCTTGACAAAGATGAGCAAAAAAGACTATAAAATACTATACAAATACTGGGCTACATTGCATGCTCCCAAAAATTATACTTCTACTGCTCAGATAATTGTTTTTGTTTAATAAATAATATATATTTTTAAAAAGATACAGGTCGAAATTATTGGCACCCCTGTTTATCAGCACACTAGCACCTTCCCCTTGGTAGGTTAACGACCTGTTTTATGCGATTGGAGAACACGTTGGGAGGGGTCTTAGGCAGGTTAGCGTCTCTCGTCTTGAATCTTGTTCTGGGGGTAGCTCGGCATTGTGGTCACTAACTGGCACAGCCACAAAGTCATAAAATCAGATTTTAAACCTAACCCTAACCAAAATGCTAACCCGAACACCTAACATTAAATTAAGACCAAAAAGCATATACTGTGTGTGTATATATATATATATAAAATCAGGGGAGAAGGGCTTTTGTCAGGGAAGTGACCAAGAACCCAATTGTCACTCTGTGGAGATGGGAGAAACTTCCAGAAGGACAACCACCTCTGTAGCACTCCACCAAATATATATATACAGTGGGGAGAACAAGTATTTGATACACTGCCGATTTTGCAGGTTTTCCTACTTACAAAGCATGTAGAGGTCTGTAATCTTTATCATAGGTACACTTCAACTGTGAGAGACGGAATCTAAAACAAAAATCCAGAAAATCACATTGTATGATTTTTAAGTAATTAATTTGCATTTTATTGCATGACATAAGTATTTGATACATCAGAAAAGCAGAACTTCATATTTGGTACAGAAACCTTTGTTTGCAATTACAGAGATCATACGTTTCCTGTAGTTCTTGACCAGGTTTGCACACACTGCAGCAGGGTTTTTTGGCCCACTCCTCCATACAGACCTTCTCCGGATCCGTTAGGTTTCGGGGCTGTCGCTGGGCAATACGGACTTTCAGCTCCCTCCAAAGATTTTCTATTGGGTTCAGGTCTGGAGACTGGCTAGGCCACTCCAGGACTTTGAGATGCTTCTTACGGAGCCACTCCTTAGTTGCCCTGGCTGTATGTTTCGGGTCGTTGTCATGCTGGAAGACCCAGTCACGACCCATCTTCAATGCTCTTACTGAGGGAAGGAGGTTGTTGGCCAAGATCTCGCGATACATGGCCCCATCCATCCTCCCCTCAATACGGTGCAGTCATCCTGTCCCCTTTGCAGAAAAGCATCCCCAAAGAATGATGTTTCTACCTCCATGCTTCACGGTTGGGATGGTGTTCTTGGGGTTGTACTCATCCTTCTTCTTCCTCCAAACAGGGCGAGTGGAGTTTAGACCAAAAAGCTCTATTTTTGTCTCATCAGACCACATGACCTTCTTCCATTCCTCCTCTGGATCATCCAGATGGTCATTGGCAAACTTCAGACGGGCCTGGACATGCGCTGGCTTGAGCAGGGGGACCTTGCATGCGCTGCAGGATTTTAATCCATGACGGCGTAGTGTGTTACTAATGGTTTTCTTTGAGACTGTGGTCCCAGCTCTCTTCAGGTCATTGACCAGGTCCTGCCGTGTAGTTCTGGGCTGATCCCTCACCTTCCTCATGATCATTGATGCCCCACGAGGTGAGATCTTGCATGGAGCCCCAGACCGAGGGTGATTGAGCGTCATCTTGAACTTCTTCCATTTTCTAATAATTGCGCCAACAGTTGTTGCCTTCTCACCAAGCTGCTTGCCTATTGTCCTGTAGCCCATCCCAGCCTTGTGCAGGTCTACAATTTTATCCCTGATGTCCTTACACAGCTCTCTGGTCTTGGCCATTGTGGAGAGGTTGGAGTCTGTTTGATTGAGTGTGTGGACAGGTGTCTTTTATACAGGTAACGAGTTCAAACAGGTGCAGTTAATACAGGTAATGAGTGGAGAACAGGAGGGCTTCTTAAAGAAAAACTAACAGGTCTGTGAAAGCCGGAATTCTTACTGGTTGGTAGGTGATCAAATACTTATGTCATGCAATAAAATGCAAATTAATTACTTAAAAATCATACAATGTGATTTTCTGGATTCCGTCTCTCACAGTTGAAGTGTACCTATGATAAAAATTACAGACCTCTACATGCTTTGTAAGTAGGAAAACCTGCAAAATCTGCAGTGTATCAAATACTTGTTCTCCCCACTGTATATATATATATACACACAGTTGTAGTCGGAAGTGTACATAGACTTAGGTTGGAGTCATTAAAACTTGTTTTTCAACCACTCCACAAATTTCTTGTTAACAAACTATATATTTGGCAAGTCGGTTAGGACATCTACTTTGTGCATAACACAAGTAATTTTTCCAACAATTGTTTACAGACAGATTATTTCACTTATAATTCACTGTATCACAATTCCAGTGGGTCAGAAGTTTACATACACTAAGTTGACTGTGCCTTTATACAGCTTGGAAAATTCCAGAAAATTATGACATGGCTTTAGAAGCTTCTGATAGGCTAATTGACATCATTTGAGTCAATTGGAGGTTCACCTGTGGATGTATTTCAAGACCTACCTTCAAACTCAGTGCCTCTTTGCTTGACATCATGGGAAAATCAAAAGAAATCAGCCAAGACCTCCAAAAAATTAATTGTAGACCTCCACAAGCCTGGTTCATCATTGGGAGCAATTTACAAATGCCACGTTCATCTCCACAAACAATAGAACGCAAGTTTAAACACCATGGGACCATGCAGTCGTCATACCGCTCAGGAAGGAGACGTGTTCGGTCTCCTAGAGATGAATGTACTTTGGTGTGAAAAGTGCAAATCAATCTCAGAACAACAGCAAAGGACCTTGTGAAGATGCTGGAGGAAACAGGTACAAATGTATCTATATCCACAGTGAAACGTGTCCTATATCGACATAACCTGAAAGGCCGCTAAGCAAGGAAGAAGCAACTGCTCCAAAACCACCATAAAAAGCCAGACAACGGTTTGCAACTTTGCAATGGGGACAAAGATCGTACTTTTTGGAGAAATGTCCTCTGGTCTGATGAAACAAAAATATAACTTTATGACCATAATGACCATTGTTATGTTTGGAGGAAAAAGGGGGAGGCTTGCAAGCCGAAGAACACAATCCCAACCGTGAAGCACGGGGGTGGCAGCATCATGTTGTGGGGGTGCTTTGCTGCAGGAGGGACTGGTGCACTTCACAAAATATATGGCATCATGAGGTAGGAAAATTATGTGGATATATTGAACCAATATCTCAAGACATCAGTCAGGAAGTTAAAGCTTGGTCGTAAATGGGTCTTCCAAATGGACAATGACCCCAAGCACACTTCCAAAGTTGTGGCAAAATGGCTTAAGGACAACAAAGTCAATGTATTGGAGTGGCCATCACAAAGCCCTGACCTCAATCCCATAGAATATTTGTGGGCAGAACTGAAAAAGTGTGTGCGAGCAAGGAGGCCTACAAACCTGACTCAGTTACACCAGCTCTGTCTGGAGGAATGGGCCAGAATTCACCCAACTTATTGTCGGAAGCTTGTGGAAGGCTACCCGAAATGTTTGACCCAAGTTAAACAATTTAAAGGCAATGCTACCAAATACTAATTGAGTGTATGTAAACTTCTGACCCACTGGGAATGTGATACAAGAAATGAAAGCTGAAATAAATAATTCTCTCTACTATTATACACAAGAGGATCTTCCAGCAAGACAATAACACCAATCATACATCAAAATCCACAAAGAAATAGTTAATTGACCACAAAATCAAAATGTTGCAATGCCCATCTCAGTCTCCGTACTTGACCCCTTTGGAAACCTGTGGTTTGAATTGAAGAGGGCAGTCCATACGAACAAACGAATGACATCAAGAATTTGGAAAGATTCTGTATGGAGGAATGGTCTAAGATCCCTCCAAATGTGTTCTTCGATCTCATAAAAAAAATTAGAAAAAGACTCAGTGTTGATATCTTTGCAATGGTACAGTGCTGGAATGATAAAAACAGGGACGCCAATAATTTTGAACCCTATCTTCTAGCAATTTTTTGTATTAGTTGTTAAACCAAGTATTTTCTCTGAGCAGTTGTCTTAAGTATAAAGTAACATAATTTACCAAACATTTGCTGCATGCAATATAGCTTAGAATTTGTATAATTTACTTTACATATTATTTTGTATTTATCATTATCAAGGGTGCAAATAATTAAGGACCTGACTGTAAGTCTTTCCAGAGAGAGATGTAGCCAGCATGGCCCTCCAAGACATGGGCTGTGTCTCAACAGAAATAACAGATAAGAATACAGATATTGTGAGTGTATATAATCTTGTATGTAACAATACAGGTATGGCTGAATGTGTGTAACATTAAATATTATTACACTGTACTTGTGTGTGTGTATATACACTGCTCAAAAAAATAAAGGGAACACAAAAATAACACATCCTAGATCGGAATGAATGAAATATTCTTATTAAATACTTTTTTCTTTACATAGTTGAATGTGCTGACAACAAAATCACACAAAAATGATCAATGGAAATCAAATTTATCAACCCATGGAGGTCTGGATTTGGAGTCACACTCAAAATTAAAGTGGAAAACCACACTACAGGCTGATCCAACTTTGATGTAATGTCCTTAAAACAAGTCAAAATGAGGCTCAGTAGTGTGTGTGGCCTCCACGTGCCTGTATGACCTCCCTACAACGGCTGTGCATGCTCCTGATGAAGTGGCGGAAGGTCTCCTGAGGGATCTCCTCCCAGACCTGGACTAAAGCATCCGCCAACTCCTGGACAGTCTGTGGTGCAACGTGGCGTTGGTGGATGGAGCGAGACATGATGTCGCAGATGTGCTCAATTGGATTCAGGTCTGGGGAACGGGCGGGCCAGTCCATAGCATCAATGCCTTCCTCTTGCAGGAACTGCTGACACACTCCAGCCACATGAGGTCTAGCATTGTCTTGCATTAGGAGGAACCCAGGGCCAACCGCACCAGCATATGGTCTCACAAGGGGTCTGAGGATCTCATCTCGGTAGTCAGGCTACCTCTGGCGAGCACATGGAGGGCTGTGCGGCCCCCAAAGAAATGCCACCCCACACCATGACTGACCCACCGCCAAACCGGTCATGCTGGAGGATGTTGCAGGCAGCAGAATGTTCTCTACGGCGTCTCCAGACTCTGTCACGTCTGTCACATGTGCTCAGTGTGAACCTGCTTTCATCTGTGAAGAGCACAGGGCGCCAGTGGCGAATTTGCCAATCTTGGTGTTCTCTGGCAAATGCCAAACATCCTGCACGGTGTTGGGCTGTAAGCACAACCCCCACCTGTGGACGTCGGGCCCTCATACCACCCTCATGGAGTCCGTTTCTGACTGTTTGAGCAGACACATGCACATTTGTGGCCTGCTGGAGGTCATTTTGCAGGGCTCTGGCAGTGCTCCTCCTTGCACAAAGGCGGAGGTAGCGGTCCTGCTGCTGGGCTGTTGCCCTCCTACGGCCTCCTCCACGTCTCCTGATGTACTGGCCTGTCTCCTGGTAGCGCCTCCATGCTCTGGACACTACGCTGACAGACACAGCAAACCTTCTTGCCACAGCTCGCATTGATGTGCCATCCTGGATGAGCTGCACTATCTGAGCCACTTGTGTGGGTTGTAGACTCCGTCTCATGCTACCACTAGAGTGAAAGCACCGCCAGCATTCAAAAGTGACCAAAACATCAGCCAGGAAGCATAGGAACTGAGAAGTGGTCACCTGCAGAACCACTCCTTTATTGGGGGTGTCTTGCTAATTGCCTATAATTTCCACCTGTTGTCTATTCCATTTGCACAACAGCATGTGAAATTTATTGTCAATCCATGTTGCTTCCTAAGTGGACAGTTTGATTTCACAGAAGTGTGATTGACTTGGAGTTACATTGTGTTGTTTAAGTGTTCCCTTTATTTTTTTGAGCAGTGTATGTATATACACAGTACCAGTCAAAAGTTTGGAGACACCTACTCATTCAAGGGTTTTTCTGTATTTTTACAAATTTCTACATTGTAGAATAACAGTGAAGACATCAAAACTATGAAATAACACATATGTAATCATATAGTAACCAAAAAAAGTGTTAAACAAATCAAAATATATGTTTTGGTTACTACATGATTCCATATGTGTTATTTAACAGTTCTGATGTTTCACTATTATATAGTAAAACAAAGAGAAAATAAAGAAAAACCCTGGAATTAGTAGGTGTGTCCAAACTTTTGACAGGTACTGTATGCAGTGGCAAGAAAAAGTATGTGAACCCCTAGGCTAATGACTTCTCAAAAGCTAATTGGAGTCAGGAGTCAGCTAACCTGGAGTCCAATCAATGACACGAGATTGGAGATGTTGGTTAGAGCTGCCTTGCCCTATAAAAAACACTCACAAAATGTGAGTTTGCTGTTCACAAGAAGCATTGCCTGATGTGAACCATGCCTTGAACAAAATAGATCTCAGAAGACCTAGGATTAAGAATTGTTGATTTGCATAAAGCTGGAAAGGGTTACACAAAAGTATCCCTAAAAGCATTTTCTGTTCATCAGTCCACGGTAAGACAAATTGTCTATGAATCGAGAAAGCAGTTCAGCTACTCTCCCTAGGAGTGGCCGTCCTGCAAAGAAGACTGCAAGAGCACAGCGCAGAATGCTCAATGAGGTTAAGAAGAATCCTAGAGTGTCAGCTAAAGACTTACAGAAATCTCTGGAACATGCTAACATCTCTGTTACGAGTCTAAGATACGTAAAACACTTGGGAGAACACCACGGAAGAAGCCACTGCTGTCCAAAAAAAAACATAGCTGCACGTCTGAAGTTTCCAAAAGTGCACCTGGATGTTCCACAGCGCTACTGGAAAAATATTCTGTGGACAGATGAAACTACAGTTGAGTTGTTTGGAAAGAACAAACAACACTATGTGTGGAGAAAAAAAGGCACAGCACACCAACATGAAAACCTCATCCCAACTGTAAACTATGGTGGAGGGAGCATCATGGTTTGGGGCTGCTTTGCTGCCTCAGGTCCTGGAAAGCTTGCTATCACCAACGGAAAAATGAATTCCCAAGTTTATCAAGACATTTTGCAGGAAAATGTTAGGCTATCTCTCCGCCAATTGACGCTCAACAGAAGTTGGGTGACGCAACAGGACAACGACCCAAAACACCGAAGTAAATCAAAAACAGAATGGCTTCAACAGAAGAAAATACGCCTTCTGGAGCGGCCCAGTCAGAGTCCTGACCTCAACCCGATTTGAGATGCTGGGGCATGACCTCAAGAGAGCAGTTCACACCAGACATCCCAAGAATATTGCTGAACTGAAACAGTTTTTTGAAGAGGAATAGTCCAAAATGAAAGAATTTTTTTTCCCACCCTGCACAGTGAATGTTTACATGGTGTATTCAATAAAGACATGAAAATGTATAATTGTTTGTGTGTTATTAGTTTAAGCAGACTGTGTTTGTCTATTGTGACCTAGATGAAGATGAGATTTTAAGTATGTGAACCCTTTGGAAATACCTGGATTTCTGCATAAGTTGGCCATAAAATCTCATATATATATATATATACACACACACACACAGTGCCTTGCAAAACTATTCATCCCCCTTGGCGTTTTTCCTAATTTATTGCATTACAACCTGTAATTTAAATTGATTTTTATTTGGATTTCATGCAATGGACATACACAAAAAAGTCAAAATTGGTGAAGTGAAATTCCCAAAAAATAAAAAACGGAAAAGTGGAGTGTGCATACACCCCCTTTACTATGAATCCCCTAAATAAGATCTGGTGCAACCAATTACCTTCAGAAGTCACATAATTAGTTAAATAAAGTACACCTGTGTGCAATCTAAGTGTCACATGATCTCAGTATATATACACCTGTTCTGAAAGACCCCAGAGTCTGCAACACCACTAAGCAAGGGGCACCACCAAGCAAGCGGCAGCATGAAGACCAAGGAGGTCTCCAAACAGGTCAGGGACAAAGTTGTGGAGAAGTACAGATAAGGGTTGGGTTATAGAAAAATATCAGAAACTTTGAACATCCCACGGAGCCACATTAAATCCATTTGGAAAAAAATGGAAAGAATATGGCACCACAACAACCTGCCAAGAGAGGGCCGCCCACTACAACTCACGGACCAGGCAAGGAGGGCATTAATCAGAGAGACAACAAAGAGACAACAAAGAGACTAAAAATAACCCTGAAGGAGCTGCAAAGCTCCACAGCGGAGATATGAGTATCTGTCCATAGGACCACTTTAAGCCGTACACTCCACAGAGCTGAGCTTTACGGAAGAGGTGCCATAAAAAAAATAAGTAAACATGTTTGGTGTTTGCCAAAAGACATGAGGGAGACTCCCCAAACATATGGAGGAAGGTACTCTGGTCAGATGACACTAAAATTGAGCTTTTTGGCAATCAAGGAAAACGCTATGTATGGCACAAACCCAACACCTCTCATCACCCCGAGAACACCATCCCTACAGTGAAGCATGGTGGTGGCAGCATCATGCTGTGGGGATGTTTTTCCATCGGCAGGGACTGGGAAATTGGTCAGAATTAAAGGAACGATGGATGGCGCTAAATACAGGAAATTCTTGAGGGAAGCCTGTTTCATTCTTCCAGAGATTTGAGACTGGGACAGAGGTTCACCTTCCAGCAGGACAATGACCCTAAGCATACTGCTAAAGCAACACTTGAGTGGTTTAAGGGGAAACATTTAAATGTCTTGGAATGGCCTAATGAAATTCCAGACCTCAATCCAATTGAGAATCTGTGATATGACTTAAAGATTGCTGTACATCAGCAGAACCCATCCAACTTGAAGGAGCTGGAGCAGTTTTGCCTTGAAGAATGGGCAAAAATCCCGGTGGCTAGATGTGCCAAGCTTATAGAGACATACCCCAAGAGACTTGCAGCTGTAATTGCTGCAAAAGGTGGCTCTACAAAGTATTGACTTTGGGGGGGTGAATAGTTATGCACGCTCAAGTTTCCATTTTTTTTGTGGTGTTATTTCTTGTTTGTCTTCAAAGTGGTAGGCATGTTGTGTAAATCAAATGATACAAACCCCCCAAAAATACATTTTAATTCCAGGTTGTAAGGCAACAAAATAGGAAAAATGCCAAGGGGGAGAATACTTTCGCAAGCCACTGTATATACACAAAAGTATGTGGACGCCCCGTTAAATTAGTGGATTCGGCTATTTCAGCCACACCCGTTGCTGACAGGTGTATAAAATCGAGCACACAGCCATGCAATCTCCATTGATAAACATTGGCAGTAGAATGGCCTTATTGAAGAGCTCAGTGACTTTCAATGAGGCACCATCTTAGAATACCACCTTTCCAGCAAGTCAGTTTGTCAAATTCTGACCTGCTAGACCTGCCCCGGTTAATTGTAAGTGCTGTTTTTGTGAAGTGGAAAGGTCTAGTTAGAACAATGGCTCAGTCGCGAAGTGGTAGGCAACACAAGCTCACAGAACAGGACCACTGAGTGCTGAAGCGCGTAGAAATCGCTTGTCCTCGGTTGGAACACTCACTACCGAGTTCCAAACTGCCTCTGTAAGCAACGTCAGCACAGGAACTGTTCGTCGGGAGCTTCATGAAATAGGTTCCATTGCCGAGCAGCCACACACAAGCCTAAGATCACCATGTGCAATTCCAAGTGTTGGCTGGAGTGGTGTAAAGCTCGCCGCTATTGGACCCTGGAGCAGTAGAAACGCGTTCTCTGGCGTGATGAATCACGCTTCACGATCCAGCAATCTGATGGACGAATCTAGGTTTGGCGGATGCCAGGAGAACGCTACCTGCCCCAATGTATAGTGTCAACTGTAAAGTTTGGTGGAGGAGGAATAATGCTCTGGGGCTGTTTTTCGTGGTTCGGGCTAGGTCCCTTAATTCCAGTGTAGGGAAATCTTAACGCTACAGCATACAATGACATTCTAAATGATTCTGTGCTTCCAATTTTGTGGCAAAAGTTTGGGGGATGGCCCTTTCCTGTTTCAGCATGACAATGCCCCGTGCACAAAGCGAGGTCCATACAGAAATGGTTTATCGAGATCGGTGTGGAAGAACTTGACTGGCCTGCACATAGCCCTGACCTCAACCCCATTTAACACCTTTGGGATGAATTGGAACGGAGACTGCAAGCCAGGCCCAGTCGTCCAACATCAGTGCCCGACCTCACTAATGCTCGTGGCTGAATGGAAGCAAGTCCCCGCGGCAATGTTCCAACATCTAGTGGAAAGCCTTCCCAGAAGAGTGGAGGCTGTTGTAGTAGCAAAAGGGGGACCAACTCCATGTTAATGACCATGATTTTGGAATGAGATGTAGGTGTCCACATACTTTTGGTCATATAGTGTGAACAAGATTATAAACGTGTAAGGCATGTAATGTTTTGGTCCCATTTTTATGAGGTGAAGTAAAATATCCCAGAAATGTTTCATACGCACAACAAGCTTGCACAAATTTCTTTACATACCTGTTAGTTAACATTTCACCTTTGCCAAGATAATCCATCCATCTAACAGGTGTGGCATATCAAGAAGCTGATCAAACAGCACGATCATTACACAGGTGCACCTTGTGCTAGGGACAATAAAAGGCCACTCTAAAATGTGTAGTTTTGTCACACAACACAATGCCACAGACTTCTCAAGTTTTGAGGGAGCGTGCAATTGGCATGCTGACTGCAGGAATGTCCACCAGAGCTGTTGCCAGAGAACTGAATGTTAATTTCACGATCATAAGCCACCTCCAACAATAAGCCACCTCCACCTACAGCAACCTTTCGGTTACTGGCCCAAAGCTATAACCAATAGGCTACCTGCCGCCACTCGAGGCAAGGTGAATCAGGCTTATAGCAGCGAGCTTTGTATTAAAAAAGAATATGTGGTATAAAGGTTATGTACGTAACGTAAAATGAAACTGATAATAATGTGCGGGTGAATAGTGGTGAGACTCACGTCAAAAGGCAGCACCTCCACAGAGGTGTTGAATAGCTTGTCCCCTGGGTGCTCAATGTTCCCGCTCCGGAAGAAATACCTAGAGAGAAAGAGAGAGAGAAAGAGAGAGGATAACAAATGGGGGGGGGATGTCAATTTGATATTCAACACAAATTGATCCACCATTATTATCATCATCAGCCAGCCAGGAAGTCACCAAGTTCAATCTCTATCTCCATTTGCTTTCTATAAATGCATGTGCCACCAAGTACCTAACAGCAGCCTGAACCGTCCGCTACCCCCAAAAGCGCCTCTGAGGTAACAGGGGTGACCAAAGAGCCACAGCATGGCCATTAGTCATTAACAGTTACAGGGGTCCAGAGTAGATAGACCATCTGCCCTGACAGTAATGGGAAGAAATATTATTCATTTGTGCCTAGTGGGGAGGGAGAGAGGGAGAGAGGGAGAGAGGGAGAGAGAGAGAGAGAGAGAGAGAGAGAGAGAGAGAGAGAGAGAGAGAGAGAGAGAGAGAGAGAGAGAGAGAGAGAGAGAGAGAGAGAGAGAGAGAGAGAGAGAGAGAGAGAGAGTTTGGGACATGTGTGAAGTGTGTGTATGTGCACAAAAATCTGTGTGTGTGTGTGTGTGTGTGTGTGTGTGTGTGTGTGTGTGTGTGTGTGTGTGTGTGTGTGTGTGTGTGTGTGTGTGTGTGTGTGTGTGTGTGTTTATGTCCATGCATACACACATGTGTGTGTGTCCATATATGTGTCTGTATTCAAGCATGCCATGTATGTGTGTATCCGAGCATGTGCGCGCACACACACCTTTCGATGCGGACAGGTGTGAAGAAACGGATGCGGATGAAGTCTCCAGCCACGGGTGTGAAGGCCCAGAAGAAGTCCTCTCCCAGGTAGGCCTTCTCCAGGGTGAAGTGCTGGTATGTCTTTAGGCTGGTGGTCACCTCTGCCAGCGGGTTGGCATGGCCCTTGTGCAGAGTCTGCTTGCCAAAGTCCTTGTCCTGAAGCAAACCATTAGACCATAGGATGGGGGTCAGAGAGGGGAGAGATGGAATTGTTTCTATCACTAAGCTCTCATATTGACTTTGAGGGTGCAGTTAGCTGAAGACATAGAGATTAATTCTAACTTGATATTTGGGAGCGTGACAATTCTTGATTTTTCTTGATCCTTGATTTTGCTGCGGCAATTCTGACATTTTGCATGGCATTATGCAATGACTTTATCCAATTTGTCGCGACAATGCGCTGACCAGGGACAAGGTTGTTGACGTATGGCTTGAGATAACCATATTATACTTTAAATGTGTGTTTATTGGTTGAAAATGCGTGCCCTCTTCTTCTACTGCGGTGATGGGTCAGTTTGATGCGATAATATTGTGATGATTTGACTGTTTTACAGGGAAATAGTGCAGTGATTGGTCAAATTTGCCAAACCTCGCATAATATGCAGGGAATTGTTGATTTAGCAAAAATAATTATGTTGCAGAATCCTCGAGGAACTGATTTATTCAGTTTACATGATTTACTTGAAAATGAACGCGAGTCATGCTCTCTTACTGTTGCCAAAAATGATGCAATCTCACATGGAGTTCATGCAACGTCATCACAACAGAGAATTGTATATTCCCAACACTGGATAATGTCACAACAAATCTCTGTGTTAACAGTGAAGAGGTGACTCTGGGATGCTGGCCTTCTAGGCAGAGTTGCAAAGAAAAAGCCATATCTCAGACTGGCCAATAAAAAGAAAAGATTAAGATGGGCAAAATAACACAGACACTGGACAGAGGAACTCTGCCTAGAAGGCCAGCATCCCGGAGTCGCCTCTTCACTGTTGACGTTGAGACTGGTGTTTTGCAGGTACTATTTAATTAAGCTCTTCACAGCACTTCACAGATCTTCATTGTAAAGGGTTTAAACACGGTTTCCCATGCTTGTTCAATGAACCATAAACAATAAATGAACATGCACCTGTGGAACGGTCGTTAAGACACTAACAGCTTACAGACGGTAGGCAATTAAGGTCACAGTTATGAAAACTTAAGATACTAAAGAGGCCTTTCTACTGACTCTGAAAAATACCAAAATAAAGATGCCCAGGGTCCCTGCTCATCTGCGTGAACATGACTTACGAAACCTGCAAGTAGGCATGAGGACTGCAGATGTGGCCAGGGCAATAAATTGCAATATCCGTACTTTGGTGCGAAAAGTGCAAATCAATCTCAGAACAACAGCAAAAGACCTTGTGAAGATGCTGGAGGAAACAGTTACAAAAGTATTTATATCCACAGTAAAACGTGTCCTATAACGACATAACCTGAAAGGCCGCTCAGTAAGGAAGAAGCCACTGCTCCAAAACCACCATAAAAAAAGTCAGACTACTGTTTGCAACTGCACATGGGGACAAAGATCGTACTTTTTGGAGAAATGTCCTCTGGTCTGATGAAACAAAAATAGAACTGTTTGACCATAATGACCATTGTTATGTTTGGAGGAAAATGGGGAGGCTTGCAAACCGAAGAACACCATCCCAACTGTGAAGCACGGGGGTGGCAGTGTCATGTTGCGGGGGTGCTTTGCTGCAGGAGGGGCTGGTGCACTTCACAAAATAGATGGCATTATGAAGAAGGAAAATTATGTGGATATATTGAAGCAACATCTCAAAACATCAGTCAAGAAGTTAAAGCTTGGTCGCAAATGGGTCTTCCAAATGGACAATGACCCCAAGCATACTTCCAAAGTTGTGGTAAAATGGCATAAGGACAACAAAGTCAAGGTATTGGAGTGGCCATCACAAAGCCCACAAATCCCTTTTTTTGGCAGACCCAAAAAAGCGTGTGCGAGCAAGGAGGCCTAGAAACCTGACTCAGTTACACCAGCTCTGTCAGAATGGGCAAGAATTCACCCAACTTATTGTGGGAAGATTGTGGAAGGCTACACGAAATGCTTGACCCAAGTTAAACAATTTAAAGGCAATGCTACCAAATACTAATTGAGTGTATGTAAATTTCTGATCCACTGGGAATGTGATGAAAGAAATAAAAGCTGAAATAAATCATTCTCTCTACTATTATTCTGACATTTCACATTCTTAAAATAAAGTGGAGATCCTAACTGATCTAAGACAGGGAATTTTTACTCGGATTAAATGTTAGGAACTGTGAAAAACTGGGTTTAAATGTATTTGGCTAAGGTGTATGTAAACTTCCGACTTCAACTGTGGACACACACGCACACGCGCACACGCACACACACACACACACAGTACCAGTCAAAAGTTTGGACACACCTACTCATTCAAGGGTTTTTCTTTATTTGACAATTTTCTACATTGTAGAATAATTGTGAAGACATCAAAACTATAAAATAACACATATGGAATCATGTAGTACATAAAAAAAAGTGTTAAACAAATCAAAATATATTTTAGATTCTTCAAAGTAGTCACCCTTTGCCTTGACAGCTTTGCATACACTTGGCATTCTCTCAACCAGCTTCATGAGGAATGCTTTTCCAACAGTCTTGAAGGAGTTCCCACATATGCTGAGCACTTGTTGGCTGCTTTTCCTTCACTCTGAGGTCCAATTCACCCCAAACCATCTCAATTGTGTTGAGGTCGGGTGATTGTGGAGACCAGGTAATCTGATGCAGCACTCCCATTACTCTCCTTCTTGGTAAAATAGCCCTTACACAGCCTGGAGGTGTGTTTTGGGTCATTGTCCTGTTGAAAAACAAATGATAGTCCTACTAAGCGCAAACCAGATGGGATGGCGTATCGCTGCAGAATGATGGAGGCCAATGTGTTCTTGGGGACCTTCAATGCTGCAGAAATATTTTGGTACCCTTTCCCAGATCTATGAACATTTATGAACATTTTGAAAATCTTGGCTCTCTCTAATTCTCTTTCTTTCTCTCTCTCTCTCGGAGGACCTGAGCCCTAGGACCATACGTCAGGACTACCAGGCATGTTGACTCCTTGCTGTCCCCAGTCCACCTGGCCTTGCTGCTATTCCAGTTTCAACTGTTCTGCCTGCGGTTATGGAACCGCCACCTGTCCCAGACCTGCTATTTTCAACTCTTAATGATCGGCTATGAAAAGCCAACTGAAAATTATTCATGATTATTATTTGACCATGCTTGTCACTTATTAATATTTTGAACATCTTGGCATAGTTCTGTTATAATCTCCACCCGGCACAGCCAGAAGAGGACTGGCCACCCCTCATAGCCTGGTTCCTCTCTAGGTTTCTTCCTAGGTTTTGGCCTTTCTAGGGAGTTTTTCCTAGCCACCGTGCTTCTACACCTGCATTGCTTGCTGTTTGGGGTTTTAGGCTGGGTTTCTGTACAGCACTTCGAGATATTAGCTGATGTACGAAGGGCTATATAAAATAAACTTGATTTGATTTGATTTGATCTATGCCTCGACACAATCCTGGCTTGGTTTTCATTCAGACACGCACTGTCAACTGTGGGACCTTATATAAACAGGTGTGTGCCTTTCCAAATCATGTCCAATCAATTGAATTTACCACAGGTGGACTCCAAACAAGTTGTAGAAACATCTCAAGGATGATCAATGGAAACAAGATGCACCCGAGCTCAATTTCGATCCTCATAGCAAAGGGTCTGAATACTTATGTAAATAAGATATTTCTTCTTGTTATTTTTAATACATTTGCAAAAATTTCTACAAACCTGTTTTTGTTTTGTCGTTATGGGGTATTGTGTGTAGATTGCTGAGGATATTATATTTTTGAATCCATTTTAGAATAAGGCTGTAACATAACAAAATATGGAAAAAGTTCATAAACTTTGATCAGCACAAAGAACAAATCATGAAGGGCATTTCTTTACAAACACGCATCCAATCGCCTTGGTCCCTTACCCTTACTAAACCAATCACACGCTTCAATCTGATGTGAAAGAAAAATTATGGATCTCCCTTGTGAAGCAGCCTCAGTTACAATGCTTGTTATGTAGATCTGCAGGCGCATATGCTCCAATTTCAAAACAATTTGGAGGCACAGTTGAAAAGTTAAAATAGTTAACGCACTGAATATACACTGGATTAATTCGAAAAATAAAAGCGTTACTTTTTCCAATGCGTGAGAAATGTGGAGAAAGGTGTGAAGAGGGTCAAATGAGTGTCTCACGCTCATTGCGTGAGAGTTGTAAGCACTGATAAAATACTATTAATTTCAGTGGTGGAGGCCAGGCCTGCTTGGTGGAGAATCTCTAAATTGAGAAAGCGCTGGGTGTATTGATAGTGAATTGATTGGGTTAGATTGCAGTAGCAGTCTTCAGGCTGATATCCACTGATCTTAACAATCAGAGACATTAAACACAGTATTCTTTACTTTGTAGTAAAAAATCTGGAATCTGTGTGGTGACTTGAAATGTATCAGTGCTCCAGTGCTCAGAGACTTGAAAGCTAATATTTAAACATATACAGATAAGATAAGCTGACATGCACAGTGAAAGGATGCTAGAGTATACAACATGTATTGATTGGCTAGCGAGTCAGTGGGATACGGAAACACACAATGCTCGCGACGTACATACCTTGAGTTTCTGGATCTTTCCGGCCAGGGAGGAGTGGGTGCCCACATGCTGGAAGAGTGAGGGCTTGAAGCGAATCCTCAGGTTGGCCTTCTGCCTGTCGCAGTGTTTCTGTGTGTGTGGCAGACGGGAGAGTTGAGAAAGAGAGAGGAGCAGGAAGAGAGAAAGAGAGTAGGAGTGTGTGGGAGTTCCACAATTTTCTGAGACTGAGACCATTTTGGCAAGTGCAATTGAAAGGCATAGTATTTATACAACACATGGCCAAAAGCATGTGGATACCCCTTCAAATGAGTGGATTCGGCTATTTCAGCCACACCCATTACTGACAGGTGTATAAAATCGAGCGCACAGAAATGCTATCTCCATAGACAAACGTTAGCAGTAGAATGGCCTTACTGAAGAGCTCTGAGTCTTTTTACGTGGCACCGTCATAGGATGCCACCTTTCCAACCAGTCAGTTCGTCAAACTTCTGCCCTGCTAGAGCTGCCCCGGTCAACTGTAAGTACTGTTATTGTGGAAACATCTAGGAGCAACAATGGCTCAGTCGTGAAGTGGTAAGCCACACAAGCTCACGTAACGAGACTGCCGAGTGCTGAAGCGCGCAATAATCATTTGTCCTCGGTTGCAACAAGTCACTACAGAGTTCCCAACTGCCTCTGGAAGCAACCTCTTGGCAGCAGCTAATGGGGATGAATAATAAATACAAATACGTCAGCACAATAACTTTGTCAGGAGCTTCAAGAAATGGGTTTCCATGGCCGCGCAGCTGCACACAAGCCTAAGATCACCATGAGCAATGCCAAGCGTTGGCTAGAGTGGTGTTAAGGTCGCCACCATTGGACTCTGGAGCAGTGGAAACGCATTCTCTGGAGTGATGAATCACGCTTCACCATCAGGCAGTCCGATGGACGAATCTGGATTTGGAGGATGCCAGGAGAACGGGACCTGCCCCAATGCATAGTGCCAACTGTAAAGTTTGTGGAGGAGGGATAATGGTCTGGGGCTGTTTTTCGTGGTTCAGGCTCCTTAATTCCAGTGAAGGGAAATCTTAATGCTACAGCATACAATGACATTCTTGACGATTCTGTGCTTCCAACTTTGTGGCAACAGTTTGGGGAAGGGTCTTTCCTGTTTCAACATGACACTGCCCTCGTGCACAAAGCGAGGTCTATACAGAAATGGGCCGGTGTGGAAGAACTTGACTGACCTTCACAGAGCTCTGACCTGAACTCCAGGCCTAATCGTCAACATCAGTGCCCGACCTCACTAATGCTCGTGGGTGAATGGAAGCAAGTCCCCGCAACAAGTTTCCAACATCTAGTGGAAAACCTTCCAAGAATAGTGGAGGCTGTTATAGCAGCAGGAAGGACCAACTCCATATTAATGCCCATGATTTTGGAATGAGATGTTCGACGTCCACAGACTTTGGGTCATGTAGTGTATGTACAGCTAACTGCCAAAATAAAGGAAACCCCAACATCAAGTGTCTTAATAGGGTGATTGGCAACAATGTGCCACCAAAACAGCTTCAATGCACCTTGGCATAGATTCTACAAGTGTCTGGGATGCGAACACCATTCTTCCATGATAAATTCTATAATTTGGTGTTTGTTGATGGAAAACGCTGTCTCATAAGTGTTCAATTGGGTTGAGATCTGGTGACACACACACACAAACACATCCTTTAAATCACCTATGCTCCTTTGAGAACACTCTTTCAAATTCACAGAGATCTCTTCTTTTAGCCGTGGTAGCCAAAATATTGGTGAAATAGGTATTTTTTAGAATGACCGCAACCATGATGGGATGTTAATTGCTTAATTAACTCAGGAACACCACCTGTGTGGAAGCACCTATTTTCAATATACTTTGGCTGCGTTTACACAGAGAGACCAATTCTGATATTGTTTTCACTAATTGGTCTTTTTACCAATCAGATCAGCTTAGCGAAAAGAATATCAGAATTGGGCTGCCTGTGTCAACGCAGCCTTTGTATCCCTCATTTACTAAAGCGTTTAATTTATTTTTGCAGTAACCTGTTGCTCCCTGCTTGGATAATCTGTAATCCATCCTTCTTTCCTCCCTCCCTTGAAGTACTCACTGATCTAACATGACTGAGTCCAAAGAAAAACTTGTTTTAGGACAGTGGTTACCACACTTACCGCGTCCTTCTCTGGGTTGCACACCTTGACCCACATGATGTGGTCCAGCAGCCAGTCAATGGGCTTGTCCTTGTAGAACATTAGCATAAACTCCACAATCAGCGAAAGGTCCAAGGACTTGAACATTTTACCTGAGGAGAGAGGATATACAACTCAATTACGTGTGACGTCATCACATATCGCCAAAGGTTGTACCTTGTCTGTTTCAAAATGTTTAATCATATCTTGAGCCTATGGAACACTACTTGGGTTCCCAATTTCAAAATGGTCCTTAGCTACTATCCCCTGGCCATTTGTGAAGATATGAAGGGATTGAACAGGTTTTAGAAATGTGGTAGTAACTACCTTGCCCTTTCAGATTTATTAGAAATGCTTAGGGGGTCAATTTGGAATTGGGTAAAAAGGAAGTATAAAGTAGAGTGTAGCAAGTTACAACGACCTAGAACAAAGGCTAAATTTAGCCAGTGTGCTCTGAAATGAAATCTGAATGACATATAATTGCACACATACCCTTGAGCGCTGAATTTAAATTTAACATAATTGTCAAATTAATACATTGGAGTCAATTTCACAAAGTCACCAAGTGGGTTACAAGAACAAATATTTTTGGGTCAAAACAAGGTCGCTTGCGGTCTGGAATGAGATTATTTTACAGGCGTTTAATTGTAATGCATTGAAGCACTTTCCACCACAATGTTTTAACAGCTAGTCATCACAAAGACAGAAGATAACATTTAACCAATCACAAGATCTAAAATACATACATTTTCCTGGAGTATAAGAACATGATGTATGGTCTTGTTTTGTCCTCATACGAAACATAATCCAATAAAATACACACTCAGCCACCCATGCATGCACACCCTGAAGTAAAAAAGTGACAATGGGAACCTCTGTTCAGACTGAACACCGATCCCTCAACTCGAAGACACATCTCCTTCGTCTCTCTCTTCCTTGCCTATTACAACACAACAGAAGAGTACTCCCTCTCATCTCCCCCCACTCTTCTTTATACCTTCTCACCTCTCTCCGTACATTAAAACCCTTTTCTCTTCTCCCCCACCCTCTCGTTACACCATCTCTACAGAGGTACACACTCTTTCCTTGGCTGAGATGTAGCATTCATCCTCCATCCTTCTCTCCCTCCCAACATGAAAAAGAATGAAAATGTATGCACTCACTACTTTAAGTCGCTCTGGATAAGAGCATCTGCTAAATAAATAAAAATTCACTGGTTACAGTCCTCTCTTTCTGGCCCCACACTCCAGGACCAGGGCCTTTGTCATAGTGAGGGTTACGATGCCACAGAACTATGGGTTTATGAGAGAGAGGTCGAGGGGTAGAGCGTTCGAGTGAAGGAGGAGTTACAACTCATTAGAATCCCACCGAGAGAGAGAGAGAGAGAGAGAGAGAAAGAGGTGTGGAAGGAAGGGAGGCAAGGCAGAAATGGGAGGAGGGAGAGAGAGATGGGTAGAAACCAAGAGAGAGAAAGGGCAAGAGGGTGAGAGGTTGAACACTCGCGTCAGGGAAGGAGGTATGCAATAACTCATTAAAGGAGGGAGAGAGAGGTGTGAGAGCGGGGATGGTTGGGGTAGAGAGTGAAAGTGTGAAAGGTCAGGGCTTGCATAAGGGAAGGAGATATGCTATCTAACAACTCATTAGAAATCTCGCTGAGAAATGGAGGAAAGGATGGAGAGAGCGAGAGAGAGGAATAGAGAATGGGGATGAGTGGGAGGAGGGAGAGAGAGATGGGTAGAGACAGGGGAGGGGGAAAGAGAGGGTGACCGGTCAGGTGGTCACGTGAGAGGAGTTCGGACCTGCTGGGGGAGAGGGGGAGTGGAGGAGTGGAGAGACAGAGTAAGATAGAGAGAGATAAGTAGAGAGAGAGAGAGAGAGAGAGAGAGGGGCAAAAAGATATGGCTAACATTCATTACAGGCCTGCTGAGGGGGGAGAGAAGAGAGGTGGGATGCTGGAAGAAAGGTGTATGCTTGTGTGGAAGGGGGTGAGGGGGTGAGAGTGAATGAATGAGAAATAGAAAGACTAGAGAACAAAATCTATTTAAATCAAATGTATTTGTCACATGCGCCGAATGCAACAGACCTTACCGTGAAATGCTTACTTTAAATCCCTTAACCAACAATGCAGTTTTAAGAGAATAGAGTTAAGAAAATATTTACTAAATAAGCTAAAGTAAAAAATGAAAATAAAAAAACAAATGAAAATAACAATACTGAGGCTATATACAGGGGGTACCTGTACCGAGTCAATGTGCGGGGGTACAGCTTAGCGAGTCGCAGCAGTGTAAAAAACTAAAGGGGGCGGGGTCAATGCAAATAGTCCGGGTCGCCATTTGATAAATTGTTCAGCAGTCTTATGGCTTGGGGGTAGAAGCTGTTAAGGAGCCTTTTGGACCTAGACTTGGTGCTCCAGTAACGCTTGCCGTGTGGTAGGACTTGGGCGACACCGCCTAGTATATACAGTTGTAGTCGGAGGTTTACATAAACTATTGTTAATGACTCCAACCTAAGTGTTTCAACCACTCCACACATTTCTTGTTAACAAACTATAGATTTGGCAAGTCAGTTAGGACATCTACTCTGTGAATGACACAAGTCATTTTTCCAACAATTGTTTACAGACAGATTATTTCACAATTCCAGTGGGTCAGAAGTTCATGTACAATAAGTTGACTGTGCCTTTAAACAGTTTGGAAAATTACAGAAAATTATGTCATGACTTTAGAAGCTTCTGAAATGCTAATTTACATAATTTGAGTCAATTGGAGGTGTACCTGTGGATCTATTTCAAGGCCTACCTTCAAACTCAATGCCTCTTTGCTTGACAGCATGGGAAAATCAAAAGAAATCAGCCAAGACCTCAGATTTTTTTTTTTAGACCTCCACAAGTCTGGTTCATTCTTGGGAGCAAATTACAAATGCCTGAAGGTACCACGTTCATTTGTACAAACAATAGTACTCAAGTATAAACACCATGGGACCACGCAGCCGTCATACCGCTCAGGAAGGAGACGTGTTCTGTCTCCTAGAGATGAACGTACTTTGGTGCGAAAAGTGCAAATCAATCCCAGAACAGCAAAAGACCTTGTGAAGATGCTGTAGGAAACAGGTACAAAGTATCTATATCCACAGTAAAACGAGTCCTATATCGACATAACATGAAAGGCCGCTCAGCAAGGAAGAAGCCACTGCTCCAAAACTGCCATAAAAAAGCCAGACTACGGTTTGCAACTGCACATGGGGACAAAGATCGTACTTTTTGGAAAAATGTCCTCTGGTTTGATAAAACAAAAATAGAACTGTTTGGGCATAATGACCATCGTTATGTTTGGAGGAAAAAGGAGGATGCTTGCAAGCCGAAGAACACCATCCCAACCGTAAAGCACGGGGGTGGCAGCATCATGTTGTGGGGGTGCTTTGCTGTAGGAGGGACTGGTGCACTTCACAAAATAGATGGCTTCATGAGGGAGGAAAATTATGTGGATATACTGAAGCAACATCTCAAGACATCAGTCAGGATGTTAAAGCTTGGTCGCAAATGGGTCTTCCAAATAGACAATGACCCCAAGCAAACTTCCAAAGTTGTGGCAAAATGGCTTAAGGACAACCAAGTCAAGGTATTGGAGTGGCCATCACAAAGCCCTGACCTCAATCCTATAGAACATTGGTGGGTAGAACCGAAAAAGTGTGTGCGAGCAAGGAGGCCTACAAACCTGACTCAGTTACACCAGCTCTGTCTGGAGGAATGGGCCAAAATTCACCCAACTTATTGTGGAAGGCTACCCAAAACGTTTGACCCAAGTTAAACAATTTAAAGGCAATGCTACCAAAAACTAAATGAGTGCATGTACACTTCTATCCCAATGGGAATGTGATGAAAAAAATAAAAGCTGAAATAAATCATTCTCTCTGCTACTATTCTGACATTTCACATTCTTACAATAAAGTGGTGATCCTAATTGACCTAAGACAGGGAATTTTTACTATGATTAAATGTCAGGAATTGTGAAAAACTGAGTTTAAATGTATTTGGCTAAGGTGTATGTAAACTTCCGACTTCAACTGAAAGTACTGGAAACAATAGAACACTATGAAATATCGGGGAAACCAGGCCTGGTATTCATAGCCGACTTTGAAAAGGCTTTCGATAAAGTACAACTGGAGTTTTTATGTAAATGGCTGGAATATTTCAATTTTGGAGAAACTTTTATAAAATGGGTTAAAGTTATGTATAGTATCCCTAGGTGTAAATAGTAAATAATGACCTAAGACAGGGAATTTTTACTGGGATTAAATGTCAGGAATTGTGAAAAACTGAGTTTAAATGTATTTGGCTACAGTGTATGTAAGCTTCGGACTTCAACTGTATGTAAATAAGGTATCTGTTTTAAATGTTTAATAAATGTGCAAAGAATTCTAAAAACCTGTTTTTGCGTTGTCATTATGGGGTAATCAGCTAAAGAGCTGCTATTAGCGAACATGTGTTTGGAGTAGGGCTGGCAGAATTATCATGTAATAATCGTCATAATACATTTGTTTTAGTAGTTTACCCAATAAATATAGTTTACCCAACAGCAGTTTTTTATTTTTTATATGAAGTGGGTAAAGTTAGTAATCATTTTACAAGCAGAACGGCATGGTTGGGGGGAGAAGCTTCATTTCCGAAAGTTCTTGTCACGTTCTGACCATAGTTCTTGTGTGTTTTACTTGTTTTAGTGTTGGTCAGAACGTGAGCTGGGTGGGAATTCTATGTTGTGTGTCTAGTTTGTCTGTTTCTATGTTTGGCCTAATATGTTTCTCAATCAGAGGCAGGTGTTTTGTGTTGTCTCTGATTGGGAATCATATTTAGGTAGCTTGTTTTGTGTTGGGATTTTGTGGGTGGTTGTTTCCTGTCTTTGTGTTTTCTCTGCACCAGATAGGACCGTATCGGTTTTGCCACATTTGTTATTTTGTAAGTGTTCACATTTTTTCGTCTATTAAACATGTTGAGCACTGGCTACGCTGCGTGTTGGTCCGATCCCTGCTACACCTCCTCTTCTCGTGAAGAGGAGGAAGGCTGCCGTTACAGTTCTGAGACAGGGGTTTCACCAAAGCTGTGTTGTATTCATTAAGCATGCCGTAGATCATTCTCAAAGATGCCTTGTGATGCATTACAAGCTCAAATCTTTTATTAAAATTTTTTTTTTTCCTTGGCAAGAAAAGGTTGAAGACCACTGGCATAAAACAACCATTCCATTTCTAGGAAGTTTTAGGGCTGTTATCTCATATTTAGTAGATACACGTACCAGATGTATCTGTTAGATACACAGCTACAGAGAGAAACACAGAGTAAAGGGGGGAGAGAGAGAGAGAGAGAGAGAGAGAGAGAGAGAGAGAGAGAGAGAGAGAGAGAGCGATGTAGAGTGAATAGAAGAGAGAGAGAGGGGGAAAAGGAGAGCGCGAGCAAGAGGATGACAGAAGGGGAGAGAAAGGCTAGAGGGAGAGAGACAGACAGAGGAAAGGGATATAGAGAAGGAGAGAGAAGGGTGGGAGAGGGAAATGGAGAGAGAGACAGACGGCGAGATAGTCCACAGGGTGCACTGGTAAGATATGCACCCAGGTGCATCTTGGGTAAAGAGTGAGTGAGTGGCCACTAGATGAGTTTTCATCAGTATTCACCTATCTGCTTATTCACCCTCCACTGCCTCCAAATGACTCCCTCACAACCTCGTTTCCCCACATCTCGCACCTATCTTTCTCTCCCTCCATCCATCTATTGCATGCATACGCATACACAGACTCGCACTTTCAGACAGGGGAACACACACTTCAAAAAACACAAGGACACTTATGTGTGTGCACACACCCACATGTATTCAGACCCCTTTGATTTTTTCACGTTTTATTGTGTTACAAAAGGGGATTAAAATTGATTTAATAGTATATTTTTGGGTAAAAAAATCTACACAAAATACTCCAATGTCAAAGCGTCATAAAAATGAATGAAAAAACCTCAAATACAGTCATTGCATAAGTATTAATCTCAAATCAAATCACATTTTATTGGTTGCATACACATATTAAGCAGATGTTATTGCGGGTATAGGGAAATGCTTGTGCATTAATATCTACTGTAACAATTCACAACAATACACACAAATCTAAAAGTACAAAAATCGTATTAAGAAATATATAATATTCGGACTAGCAACGTCGGAGTCTGGAGTATGAATACAGTATATATTTATAGATATACATACACTCACACACTGTAGTTGGTGTTGTCATTAGTTGACCTAAATTGCAGAGAAATCCGAGTTTTCTACGGCGCTTCAGCAGACGGTAAAAACTATCGGACCTCCTTGACATGGCGTTATTCCTTCTTGGTCAACTGTGCCGACATGGGAAGCTTCATGAATACAAAACGAATGCATCTTAAATGCATCCAATCTGGATATGTGGTGACCCAAAACACAGGGAACATTCTCTGGGGTACCTTTGTGTAGTTTCCTGTAAGTTACCAGGACGTCACTGAGGACCATGTCAAGACTGTTTTAAGGGTTTTCTCAGGACCTTCATTTTACTAGTCATTCGGAAGTTGCGTGATGGGAACATTCTATCAGGGAACTTTGTCTAGTTCCCTGTAAGTTACCAGGACGTCGTTGATGACCATGTGAGGACATCTTCAAGACATTCTTGGGACAGTCGTTAGGACATCGCATGATGGTCCCAGGTTTCCCAAACCATTATAAGTAAAGTAATGAAATTATATGGGGGGGTTTTAAGGTAAGTGGGACTATGTTCTGGAAAAATCTGGTAAAACCAGTGACCGTATGTATACATTTGACATCACTTAGTACTTACTTTTCAGGGCGGCAGGTAGCCTAGTGGTTAGAGCTTTGGACTAGTAACCGAAAGGTTGCAAGATCGAATCCCCGAGCTGACAAGGTAAAAATATGTCGTTCTGCCCCTGAACAAGGCAGTTAACCCACTGTTCCTAGGCCGTCATTGAAAATAAGAATTTGTTCTTAACTGACTTGCCTAGTTAAATAAGGGTAAAATAGAAGGGATTTAAACTCACAACCACTGGATTTGTAGTGCGTGGATCTTTCTGTTGGACCATAAAGTCTGTAGCATTCTCATAGGTCCCCTACACATTCAATATCTATAATACATCTCTGCACTGCTATTCTAGTTATTAGTTTAACCAACTTGACTTATTTCAGGGGATTATTATTCTGTTTTAATGTTACTCATGAATCACTATGATAAATAAAAACGTTTTTCTTGAGTGTATTTTTAACTGAGCCGAAATTCACTTTGATGTGCAAAGTGTAGAACAAGTTTCCATCCAATTGGCGACAGATTTTCATGCAAATATCCTCAAATCTGCATAAAAACAACATCCACATTTTCCCACCATAGGGGTGTTTCCATCAAACTGACTTGTTGTGGATAAAAAGCTGTATGTGATGACATAGCGCAAATACAAAGTATTATTGTGGTTCAATTCAAATGTATCAAATAGATTATAATTTTTTTAAAGTTAAATGGGTTTCCATCACATTTTCAACTCAACCGATGGCTTTCTGTTGCGATAATATAGCAAACTTGCCCAATCTGGTTTTGGCACGGTTATATGATGATGTATGGATAACAGACAGATCATTTATATTTGATCATTGTCAGCTATACACTCTGCATGCTTTTCTAATTTGTGGTGATAATAAAACAAAATACAAAATTGCGTGACTCCAAGTTTCCAGCAATAGGATGGGTTTTATATCAATATTTGTGTATAAAAGCATTTCCACCGCAATTGGCCCCAAAAAATTATCCCACCTTGTCTTGCCTATTTTGTTTTGTCGGCATTGGGATGTTTTAGACAAATTCGTGAGCTCAAATCCCAGGACATGTTCAATAATAATTACTGTATAAATAAGCACACACAAAGTAATCATGTACGTCAAATATGTAAGTTGAAAACGCCATGTTAAAAGTACTGTTTGTGTGTTGGTGTCCCTAACATTGCCAACAGACAAAGGGCTGGAAATGGATCAGTGATTCACCAATCATGGCCTTGATGGCCTTGTCAACAGTAACAAGGGACGATGTGTAATTAGACGAGGGTGCCCTGTGTAGTAGGCTTTCTTTTGGTGTGTGTGTATGTTGTCGTGGCTTGTCTTTAACATTAATCTGAAGACTGTCTAATTATCTAATTAACTATGTTTAATTGTTACCCAATTAAATTAATAATGTAACAATTAACTCATTTGGATGTGGGGCACCACGAGAGCGATTCTTTAAATTAAACTCTAAAAGGTCTTTACCTATCACATCTATAAACAGTCAACTTATTAATCATAAACTCGTATCATATCACCATTCTGAACAGTCGTAACCTCCTTGCATCTGCAAAAACCTGAGCCTTATTTATGATTCAGTACTACACAAATTTGTTTATTTATTTACTAGCTAATTAAATGGGAACACAGGATAAACATACACTCTAGACCAGTTATTGACTGGAGACTTAATACGCTGAGAACAGGTCCCAGGCGGAATGACAACAACATGGATGCTTGTTAAAGAAGAGATGGCGAGGGAGAGAAAGGGACAGAGACACATAAAATTGCCACATTCAGAAACTACTCTCACCTACAGTAACGATATATTTTGCACATAAACCACCGCCCGCTTTGAGCAAGAAATCATGAATGAATGTATTTACATATGCCTGGGTTCGCCGGGGATCTCTCGGTGAACGGGGCAGCCTTGGAAAGGGCCCTTTCGTGGCACGATTGTAAGGCTCTGATTGTCCAAAATGGTTCCAACAACTCTTCTCTTGTTGTCCTTCTTTGTAGTTGTCCGGTATCCAGTGCATTGTCGTGTAGTCCTGAACAGAACTACAGAGTTTATTTTCCTTCCATTCGCTCTTGAAGATGCTTCTTTGACGATAGGCTAGACAGCCATATCAATGGTTCCCCGGTGGGGTGATGAGTAGCGTAATACGATGGTTTGAGCAGAGAAACAGGATGGTACTACTTAATTCGCTTTCGAAGATACTTTACTTAGCACAGCTAATCAGCCGTACCAGTGATTGTCCGGGAGGTGAGTTTATCGTTTCCACCTCGTGTTGAAATTCAAAGTTCAGACCATTTAAAAAAATTGCATCTGCAGCTTCACACTTTCCTGGTATAATGTGTTAATTTCTTAACCCATCATCCATACCTTTTGCTCGAAAGGGGTGGTTCCGGCAGGCTGGCACGCTCCTGACTTCACTTCGGGGCGGTGATTACTCACTATGCAAAGTTATGCAAAACAGGTATCTCTTATAACTTCTCAAATCACGTTCCCGTCTTAAAAAAAACACTTCAAAAAAAATTCATATTACATGAACAACCCATAGTATGGAAACTTCATCTACAGTACCAGTCAAAAGTTTGGACACATCTACTCTACATTTCTTTATTTTGACTATTTTCTACATTGTAGAATAATAGTGAAGACATGAAAACTATGAAAAAACACACATGGAATCCTGTAGTAACCAAGAAAGTGTTAAAAAAATCAAAATATTATGTCAGACTAGGGGGTTTGGTCAAGACGTTTACACAGATCAGACACGGACAGAATTGTTTTAGCTCGGTTTCAAGGGTGTTTATTAAATAACAAACAAAAAGAAAAGAATAGGTCTCCTCCAGGATACCGTCTTCTGGGCTCCGGTCTTGCTGTATCCTGTGGGGAACAAAACCAAGTTCCCTCCGTTATCTCTGGTACTGAGCACGACTATACGGGAGTAACCTCTCTTCCCCCAGTCCCCACCCCCGTGTGCTGCCCTTCTGGCAGCTTTATGGGACTCGTCCAGCTGGTGAGCAATCAGTCCCCTTGATTACTCACCAACCACAATCAGCCCCAATTAGTCCTGGCCGGAGAGCCAGTCGAGCCCTGGCACATCCAGCAGACTCCGTCTGTCACCAGGTCTCGACGAGTCTCTCCCTGGTGGCTAACCTGCTGTATGCCACAATATATTTTTGATTTTAGATTCTTCAAAGTAGCCTTGATGACAGCTTTGCACACTTTTGGCATTCTCTCAACCAGCTTCACCTGGAATGTTTTTCCAACCGTCTTGAAGGAGTTCCCACATACGCTGAGCACTTGTTGGCTGCTTTTCTTTCACTCTGCGGTCCAACTCATCCCAAACCATCTCAATTGGGTTGAGGTCGGGTGATTGTGGAGGCCAGGTCATCTGACGCAGCACTCCATCACTCTGCTTCTTGGTCAAATGGAGGTGTGTTGGGTCATTGTCCTGTTGAAAAACAAATGATAGTCCCACTAAGCGCAAACCAGCTGGGATGGCGTATCACTGCAGAATGCTGTGGTAGCCATGCTGGTTAAGTGTGCCTTGAATTCTAAATAAATCACTGACAGTGTCACCAGCAAAGCACCCCCACACCATCACACCACCTCCTCCATGCTTCACGGTGGGAACCACACATGCAAAGATCATCCGTTCACCTACTCTGCGTCTCACAAAGACACGGAGGTTGGAACCAAAAATATCAAATTTGGACTCATCAGACAAAAGGACAGAGTTCCACCGGTCTAATGTCAATTTCTCGTGTTTCTTGGCCCAAGCAAGTCTCTTCTTATTATTGGTGTCCTTTAGTAGTGTTTTCTTTGCAGCAATTCGACCATGAAGGCCTGATTCACGCGGTCTCCTCTGAACAGTTGATGTTGAGACGTGTCTGTTACTTGAACTCTGTGAAGCATTTATTTGGGCTGCAAATAAATGCTTTGTTTAACACTAACACTTTTTGGGTTACTACATGATTCCATATGTGTTATTTCATAGTTTTCATGTCTTCACTATTATTCTACAATGTAGAAACTAGTAAAAATAAAGAAAAACCTTTGAATGAGTAGGTGTGTCCAAACTTTTGACTGGTACTGTTTGTAGTGGGTATTCTTTCCAAGTTCCAGTATTTCCTTTATAACATCAGAAAATAAACACAATTATATTAGTGCTCTATAGATCGCCTCTGACCATTCCCCACGTTCTAAGTTCGAAATATTGTTCCAGTATTCGCTTTTGAATGTGTTAGAGTTTCAGCGGGAAAAGGTCTGTTGAGACAAAGCACGTTCCTTTGGTGAATTAGGAGAGCGAAGACCTGGATCTTCTCCCTTGATTTACTACAGGACGTGACTGTCATCTCCACTAGTTCTCCCCCCCCTCTTCTACGGATGAAAGGGGATATGATTATTCATTGCAAACCTGATCTGACATATATGGATTCTCGTGGTCAGGCAAGACAATGTAAAATGCATTCGGAAAGTTTTCAGACCCCTTTACTTTTTACACATTTTGTTATGTTACAGCATTGTTCTAAAATGTACTAAATAGTTTTCTCCCCTCATCAATCTACACACAATACCCCATAATGACAAAGAAAAACAGGTTTTTAGAATATTTTGCAAATATATAAAAAATTAAATTACTTTATTTACATAAGTATTCAGACCCTTTGCTATGAGATTCGAAATTGAGATCAGGTGCACCCGGGTTCCATTGACCCTCCTTGAGATGTTTCTACAACTTAATTGTAGTCCACCTGTGGTAAATTCAAGTGATTGAACATGATTTGGAAAGGCACACACCTGTCTATATAAGATCCCACAGTTGTCAGTGCATGTCAGAGCAACAACCAAGTCATGAGGATGAAGGAATTGTCCGTAAAGCTCAGAGACTTGTGCCGAGGCATAAATCTGGGGAATAGTACCAAAAAATAGATCTCCAAGAACACAGTGGCCTCCATCATTCTTAAATGGAAGAAGTTTGGGACCACCAAGACTCTTCCTAGAGCTGGCTGCCCGGCCAAACTGTGCAATCGGGGGAGAAGGTCTTTGGTCAGGGAGGTGATTTTCACTCTGACAGAGCTCCAGAGTTCCTCTGTAGAGTTGGAAGAACCTTTCAGAAGGACAACCATCTCTGCAGCACTCCACCAATCAGGCCTTTATGGTAGATTGGCCAGACTGAAGCCACTCCTCAATAAAAAACACATGAGTTTGCCAAAGGGCACCTAAAGGACTCTCAGACCATGATAAACAAGATTCTCTGGTCTGAAGAAACCAAGATTGAACTCTTTGGCCTGAATGCCAAGCATCACATCTGGAGGAAACCAGGCAGAGCTCATCACCTGACCAATACCATCCCTACGGTGAAGCATGGTGGTGGCAGCATCATGCTGTGGGGATGTTTTAAGTGGCAGGGACTGGGAGACTAGTCAGGACTGAGGGCAAGATGAACAGAGCAAAGTAGAGAGATCCTTGATGAAAACCTTCTTCGGAGCGCTCAGGACCTCAGACTGGGGTGAAGGTTCACCTTCCAACAGGACAACAACCCTAAGCACACAGCCAAGACTACGCAGGAGTTTCTTCGGAACAATTATCTGAATGACCTTGAGTGGCCCAGCCAGAGCCCAGACTTGAACGCAATCAAACATGTCTGGAGAGACCTGAAAATAGCTGTGCAGTGACACTCCCCATCCAACCTGACAGAGCTTGAGAGGATCTGCAGAGAAGAACGGAATAAACTCCTCAAATACAGGTGTGCCAAGCTTGTAGCGTCATACCCAAGAAGAGTCTGTATTCACTGCCAAAGGTGCTTAACAAAGTACTGAGTAAAGGGTCTGAATACTTATGTAAATGTGATATTTCAGCAAAAAAATGGCTTTGTCATGATGAGGGGGAAAAAAGGAATTTATCAATTTCAGAATAAGGCTGTAAAAAAAAAGAAGAAAAATGGAAAAAGTCAAGGGGTCTGAATACTTTCCGAATGCAGTGTGTGTGTGTGTGTGTGTGTGTGTGTGTGTGTGTGTGTGTGTGTGTGTGTGTGTGTGTGTGTGTGTGTGTGTGTGTGTGTGTGTGTGTGTGCGCATTAGTTGTCATGCATCTAAATTACATGAACTCATGGGAGAAGGTGAAGGCTGTAATGCTAGTGAATGCTGACTCAGGAGAATGCTTGCGTGAAGGGATACAGAGGTGGAATTTACTTCTGGGCTGAAAACGCAGCACAATATTAGGATTGTGACTTAGGAGAGATGCTTTTCTCTGGCCTTGTCACCAACAAGCTGCTATGAATAAAGTGTAAGAACAATGTGGTGCTTACATATGCTATGAATCGCTGACTGATGAATAATGAATAAGTACCGAATGCAGGACTTGGGGTACATCGCAATACTCTTAAGTGACCTACTTTTCTCTTCATTCTGCACTAGTTTGAAAGCAATATGGTGACTGGCATCCAGATCTTTACTTTCAACTGTCCAGTTCTTTCAAATTAGTGCAGATGAAGGCGAGGACATGAGGAGATGAAGCCACTCTAGAGTATGGAGATGCACCCCTGGACTGCCAAACCCACTGTCGAGCACTGCAGTCCAAATTAAACTGACAAATCCCATTTCTCTCCATCCCTACATGATCCCTTGGGCGCTAATGAGAATTTGTGCACGTGGCGGCGAGAGGTGCTGCAAAATGATAGCATCATTGATTGTTTGCCATGAAGCGCGCTCAAGATGATGGATGATTTTTAATCAAATGTGTCATTTGTTATAACATAAGTAATATTTCAACAGATGGAGTAAATGACAATTTTAAGTCTTCTGTTTTATTTGAATTGAATCAGGTTCTAGTTTCTTGGACCGTGCATATCTTTATTTATCTCTGTAGGCAATTGAGAGCTATCCGTTTTATTTAGGTAGGATACTCTGTACTGTGTTTTCTCCTCCTTTTCTATCAGCTGATAGTCTTCCCCCCCCCCCTCACTCATTCAAACGAGATTGACCCCCGCCCACCTTTGCCTCACTAATCTTCATAAATCAACACTGAGTGAGACACCCTGTCCTGTCCATCTCAGTAGTCGTGTTCCACTTCTAGTCCTGTTCACTGCTCAGTCATCCGGAAGACATGACCTCTCTCTCTCTCTCTACCCCCTATTTCCTTGCACTCATATGCATATCCACACATTCAAATGGCTGTCCCCCTGATTGCGCTCGCTGCTAGGCCTGTCGGGCCGGTTAGCCGCAGAATGCTTATGAGAGCGGAAGGGAGAGAGTCACTAACAGTCGCTAACCACTAGCTAGAGCTCCTAAAAACACCTGAGAGAGCCAAGTCAGAGCACAGCCCATCGGATTACTGCTCACAAAGCCTCCCCACTGCTTCGTGGGAATTATGTATTTAGCGCCGCATGGCTTATCCTATGAGGGGAATATTGTTATGGTTTGTCTCTGATCATTATCGTCACGACGATGACTAATTATGTTATGTAATTGTGTTTTAAAGCCCCTTGACTAACAAACGCTGACTGGACTAAGCCTAATACAGAGGCTGTGCAGCTCTCTGACCGCATAATAGCGCATGATGAGAATGGGAGTTGATTTTTGGTAAATCTTGTTGTCTAGGCTACTTTCTTCATCTTTAGGGAAAAGGAAGAAGCAAAAATGTGAGAGTATCATTACTCAACCCTATAGCTATTCCTCCTTTTAACTATTGTACCTCGTCCGTTTAAAATCTCTAAAAAAGGTGACAACTTCGAACAAGTTCAAACCCTCAGCGATTCTAAACCTAGGTCTCATTCTCTTCCCCGCTCCCTCTCTCCTAGTCCTCAGACTGAAAACAAGCAATGCAGAATCGAGGTTGGTGTCTTTTCTGTGACCAATGCTGATGACGGCCCGGCGGATGTGATTCGGCGAAGTGCTCGTTGTGACAGGCAGGAGATGCGAGCCTGTCGGCTTATCAAAACTCAGAACCTGCCTGAGCAGCGTTAAGTCACGGTTGTCGGACCGGGCCCGCCATCCCGGGCCCGCCGTCCCAGGCTACACGCGAGGACCATGCGCTCAACTTAAATGTGTACGGAGAGGGGGAAGGAGAAAGAGAGGAGAGAGGGAAAGATTACAGAGATATAGGGGTGATACAGAGCGAGGGAGAGAGAGAGAGAGAGAGAGATGGCAGAGATGGGGGTGAGAAAGAGAGATGGGGGAGAAAGAGAAAGAGACGCCTCAACCCCATGTCCTCCACGGGAAGCCTGGAATCGGATCCACACTAAACTGACAGGCACTCAATACGCTTAGATAAGCACAGCGAGTGACGGCAGTGGCTACGTTATCCGTCAGAAGCTTTAACTTTATATGTTTGATAAGTGGAATAGGAGAAGGCCCACGTCAAGCAATCTCAGGCTAAGATTTCTACTCAATTGAAAGTGAATAGCAATCTCAGCATTGTTTACCCCCCATGGGAGAGTCCTTGGAGACAACTTTTGTTCTACCAGCAGCAAAATATTGCACCTAAATGTATTGTTTTATTAGTCAATGGGCTCCCAATAGAAGTTGCCATTGGGCACAGATCTCAGATCAGCTTGCCCTCCCCCAATCCCATGCTTACCCTTAAGCACAAAACTAACCTTAGATCAGTATCACTCCCTAGTCCATATACAGCCTACTGGTCCTATAGCTAGAGGGAGAATATAACACATGTTGTTTGACAGCCTCTATAGACAGGGCCCAGTAATGAGGTAGGTCTTTGCTGGGGGAGATGGGGCTGGAGAGATGGAGTGGAGGGAGAGGAGAGTGGGCATCAATCACTGGTTAAGCTGGGCCCCGAACAGCGCTCAGGGACCTATTAGAGTAAAGTGCAACAGCAGAAGCTCATGGGAAAGAGCATGCTGCATGCAGTGTAATTGTGTGTACATGAGGGGGATTCTGTATATATATATATATACTGTATGTGTGTGTGTGTGTGTGTGTGTGTAGAAAGTGTTTTGGTCAAATGTCACCCTTGTAAAGGGTTACTGTTGGATGACACTCGGCTAATTAGTGTAGTGTCTTCATAATGCTTGGTCCATGGCAATCACTTCACTGACGCTTCTTCCAATACTTTTCTTTTCCATTTCTCAGAGAGAAAAAAAATGCTCTCAGTTGTCACTTGTGTGAACACACACACACGACACAGAGGCACACAATGCCTTGGCTGTATGTGTGACAGCTGTGGCCGCTTGGTGGCCTTTAAGTGGCTGCTGTCATTTGTTCTTTACTGATCAGCAGAGAGTCACAAGACACCCCCCCCCCCCTCTGAATGGAAAAGTTAGAAATGTCAAAAGGCCACAATCATAAGAAAGTGGAAATCAGCATCAGCCAGACTATTATGAGTCCCATGACAAAAACACACCATCAGAGAAGGGTTTATTTGGGTATTTTCCGCTCATAATTTCAAATCAATCGGTGACATATTTTTGGTTCAATCATAGATGAGTGCTGAGTGGAAAGGATGACGTATATCACTATTAATTTTCATAAAAATAAAAAAACGATTGACTCTGACAGTGAGTCTGTGTGTGTCGTTGGAATGCTTGTGTATAGCACGTGTCAAACCCTGCAGAAACAACGACTAGGGGATTCTTTGGTTCAGTTTACCATGGGACCAGGCCCTGCGCTGGCTGTCAAAACCTCTTTACTTTGGGTCAAAATCAACTAGCTCCCTACGAGCCCCGAAAACACACCACACGTTCCCCATTTTATCCCTGAAGATAACGAGACAACTGAAAAGCTTTGGCCGCAATTTGTCCCCTCCAGCTCACTGTACTTGAAAGTTGGAACTGCTCTCACAAACCGGGACTGTGGCCTTGACTCTAAAATGTACTTCAACCCCATTCAAGTGCTGTATTTTCACATGCCAGCTACCCAACACTGATAGATTCCGGAAGATATAAGTAATTGATTACTCTCGACAGTATAATTACAGCAGAGATCAAATGGAGGTTGACGCTTCAATTAATTTTGGCGGCTTTAATTCAAAGTGGGTACTTTTAAATTGAGTTCTGACGAGTTGGAGGGAGCTTAGGAACAACTTTCCTGCCAAGCTGTAGATTTGATCATAACCTTCTGACTAAAATAGCTTACCTTTGCCATTACTCAGGATTATGCCTTTGAATAGCCGAGCGGCTTTCAAGTTTATGTGTCTTGCCCTATGTTCAAATATCAGTGTCCTAATTAGAGGTTCATTGTTAGTCCCTTTTTCGGGGCGGCCTTGGTACGAATCTTAAGTCGTAAATCTTTAACTCACACATTCAGTATTAGAGCACTATAGGCTAGTTCTTCTGGCTGCAGTACGTTCGTGACATGGCTCTTTACCACACATAGGCACTCAAAAGCAGCGCGCTAGTAGGGCTAGCTCTTCTGGCTGTATCTCTGTAACGTTGCCTTGGTGACACACTGAGTCATCGCTCGTTAACTCAAACACTCAACAGTGGCACTATGCTAGCTTTTTTGGCATGGGCTGAGGCTTACCAATGAAGCCCAGCTGGGAGAACTCCAAGATCATCCACTCGTCAGACGGCTGCTGCAGGGCAAAGTTCTTCATCGTGGTGAAGTAATTCGGACGGGCCACAATGTCATCCTCCAGCTGAGAGAAAGTGAGAGAAGAAAAACGGGAAATAAAGACAAACATTCTGTTCTGTGCTTATTTCTCTCATTAACGTGACAATTCCCAGTCATTACGTTTAATTAAATACTAATTGGTGTAATTTGTAGCAATGGGGTTTTGTGATTGCAGCCATATGGCCATGACTATTCAATAATTGAAAACTCTGGAAGGGGTTGAAAACATTACACATCATGAATGACAATGTGAAATGAAGCTGTTTTACACATTTGTATGACTCAACATATTGTCTAGTGCAGTGGTTCCCAAACTTTTTATAGTCCCGTACCCCTTCAAACATTCAACTCCCAGCTGCATACCCCCTCTAGCACCAGGGTCAGTGCACTCTCAAATGTTGTTTTTTGTCATCATTGTAAGCCTGCCACACACACACTATACGATACATTTATTAAACATAAGAATGAGTTTTTGTCACAACCCGGCTTGTTAGACGTGACAAAGATCTCTCATAGGACCAGGGCACAAATAATAATAATAATAATCAATCATTTTGCTCTTTATTCAACCATCTTACATATAAAATCTTATTTGTTCATCAAAAATGGTGAATAACTCACCACAGGTTAATGAGAAGGGTGTGCTTGAAAGGATGCACATAACTCTGCAATGTTGGGTTGTATTGGAGAGAGTCTCAGTCTTAAATCATTTTCCACCCAAAGTCTGTGCCTGTATTTAGTTTTCATGCTAGTGAGGGCCGAGAATTTACTCTCACATAGGTACGTGGTTGCAAAGGGCATCAGAGTCTTAACAGCGCGATTTGCCAAGGCAGGATACTCTGAGCGCAGCCGAATCCAGAAATCTGGCAGTGGCTTCTGATTAAATTACATTTTCACAGAACTGCTTGTTGCAATTTCGATGAGGCTCTCTTGTTCAGATATTGGTAAGTGGACTGGAGGAAGGGCATGAAAGGGATAACGAATCCAGTTGTTTGTGTCATCCATTTCGAGGAAAGTACCTGCATATCTGCACACCTAACTCACTCAGGTGCTTTGCTATATCACATTTGACATTGTCCGTAGGCTTGAGTTAATTTGCATACAAAAAAAATCATACAATGATGGAAGGACCTATGTGTTGTCCTTGTTAATGCAGACAGAGAAGAGCTCCAACTTCTTAGCCTCAATTTTGTCCCGCGCATTGAATATAGTTGCGGATAGTCCCTTGTAATCCTAGATTCAGATCATTCACGCAAAAAAAAATATCACCCAGATAGGCCAGTTGTGTGATAAACTCGCCATCGTGCAAGCGGTCAGACAAGTGAAAATTATGGTCAGTAAAGACAAACGTGTCAATACTTTGCCCCTTGATAACCAGCGCACTTCTGTATGTTGTAAAAGCGTTGCCCATTTCATTGCAAATTGCATAAAATACGAGAGTTCAGGGGCCTTGCTTTAACAAAGTTAACCATTTTCACTGTAGTCTTTCAAGCTGTCAGGCATTCCCTTGGCAGCAAGAGCCTCTCGGTGGATGCTGCAGTGTACCCAAGTGGCGTCGGGAGCAACTGCTTGCACGTGCGTTACCACTCCACTATGTCTCCCTGTCATGGCTTTTGCGCTATCAGTACAGATACCAACATGAGCAGCAGCTACGTTTGGCTACATACGGACCACTGGTGGAATTCCCGTGAGAGAGTAACGGTTGATGTGATTGGATGTTCATTATTTGACTAGGCTACCTGTATTTGACATTGTGTTGTTATTTCGCTGAAAACTAGAAGGTTCCATTTTATTTTTGGCAGTGAAACGAGGCTACTCAGGCAAGAAAAAAAACTCACCCAAATGTGTAGCCCCGTTAGAAAATATAAATGGACTGTTTGAAAATGTAAAAAAAAAAAAAAAAAAGATTCTTTAAAAAAAATATATATATATATATTTGGCGTACCCCGGACAGCATAGCCCCCAGTTTGGGAATACCTGGTCTAGTACAATTACCTCATCACTTTGTCTGTACACTCTTTCCTTTTTCCTCTTACATTTTTTTTTAAGCATCTCATTTTTAAAGCTTCAATAGACTTGAGCAGGAAATGACACACGACCCCAAAATCAATCAAATAAATTATATTTGTCACATGCTTTGTAAACAACAGGTGTAGACTCCGACTCTAAACTACAACTAATTAACGCAAAAAACAAAAAGAGAAAAGAAAAAGAAAAAAAGACAGCTCGACAGCCATGTTGAGAGAAGTGACGGCTGCTCTGTGTGTGTCACTAAACAGATGAGGTGATTAGGAAGGAATAAACTGTGGCATAATGCGCTCCTCTCCTATCTGAGGCAAGGCTCCAGCACTGGGCCCACGCAACCCCTGTCACTTCCCATCTCACGCGCTTCCCTCTCGCCCCCTGTTCTCCTGCCGCATGTGGGGACCGAGGTGGAGACAGCCTGGATACATGTTTTGCAAGTTGGACGCAGAGCGAGGGTGATACTGTACATTGGGCTGCAACAGATGGCCGTTATCCTATTCCCAGGCGGTGGCGGAATAAACATGCCTGTTTCCATCGGTTTCCATTTTCCATTGACATTTTAGTCATTTAGCAGAAGCTCTTATCCAGAGCGACTTACAGTTAGTGCATTCATCTTTATATAGCTGGGGGGACAACCACATAACTCAGTCATAGTAAGAACATTTTTCCTCAATTAAGCTGTGGGAATAATCAAGATAATCCGTGAGGAGGTAGGGTTTCAGGCATTTTTGGAAGATGGGCAAGGACTCTGCTGTCCTAACGTCAGAGGTAAGCTCATTCCACCAAAAGGGTGCCAGGACAGAGAAGAGCTTTGACTGGGCTGAGCGGAACTTGACCCCCGTAAGGGTGGGAGGGCCAAGAGAGCAGAGGTGGCAGAATGGAGTGCTCGGGTTGGGGTGTAAGGTTTGAGTATAGCCTGAAGGTACATGTTTCCATCCGAGTGGCTAAAGTCTGCCTGGCAACGAGGAGCGCGTGTGTGTTTAAGCATATACACCTGTTTTGTTTGTTTGTCTGTTTGCTTGTTTAACCTGTCTGTGTTATAGTGTCAAGTAGAGGGCACCCTTTTGAAGTTGCAGATACAGGTAACTGATTCTACAAGTGTCTGGAACTTAATTGGAGGGATGCAACACTATTCTTCCACAAGAAATTCCATCATTTGGTGTTTTGTTGATGGTGGTGGAAAGTGTTGAGTTGAGATCTGACTGAGACGGCCATGGCATGTGGTTTACATGGTTTTCATTCTCATCAAACCATTCAGTGACCACTCGTGCCCTGTGGATGGGGGCATTGTCATCCTATGGGGGCATAGCCAAAATAATGGGCAAAATAATGGCCAGACCAGCATTTTTATACATGACCCTAAGCATGATGGGATGTTAACAGCTTAATCAACTCAGGAACCACAATTGTGTGGAAGCACCTGCTTTAAATATACATTGTATCCCTTCATTTACTCAAGTGTTTCCATTATTTTGTCAGTTACCTGCATGTTGGATTGTGTTGCAGGTGTGGATTTGAACCTGTTTGTTTTAATGTTTCCTTACACAGTTACTATCATCCGAGGCGGAGGCCCAACACTGCATAAAGATGGACAGAGTTTAACCCTTTGGTCCTCCGTCTGCTCTCCCACAATCAATTGTGTCTGCAGCCTTCCTTGGTGATGAGGAGAACATATCACCCAAACGGAACTTCCTGAGGTAGACTCTTTCAAGCCCCTCGCCTCCAGAGGTTTTGCATTGTTTATATCTTAATGTACATAGTCTACTGACAAAAATCGAGATTTGCCTGCCAAAAAGAGTAATGCAGGGGTTTTATGTTTCACAGAGACTTGGCTAGATCCTTCCGTCAAAGACTCAGAAATAGAAAACTTCCTAATTACCCGAAAGGAAAGAAATTGGAGAGGAGGGGGTGTGTACATTAATGTCAGAGCAGACATTGGTTTTAATATGAGAACGGATTTAAATCACGATTGCATGGAAGCAGTTTGGCTGGATATATTATTACCTAAAAGCAAACCAATCTTTACAGGGGCTTTGTATAGACCTCCAGACCGGAGTTACTTTTATGAGATCCTTGAAAATGTGTGTACTGCCCACTGTGACTTTCTAAACTCTGAAGTGATTCGACTGAGTGATGTAAATGCTGATGTAGTGAACATGAGCTGCCCCCTGTATAAGGCCTTGTCTAACTTTTGCAAAACGTTCTGTTTGACTCGGTTGATAAATGAGCCTACAAGAATCTGTGACACCAGTCAGACTGACATTGATCTCATTATTGTATAACACAAGATATCCAAAAGTGGTATAATTGCAAATAGAATTAGTGACCATTTCTTAATACACCGCACTAGGAAAGTGAGGGGGGGAACTGGAAAATTGCCACAATACCATCAGGACAAGATCCTTCAAAAACTATGACAAAAACACGATTTAATGAACTACTAGGACAGTCTGACAGGTCTGATGTATTGGAAAGTGAGGGTGTGGATAGAGCATGGGAACTCTTCCGAGGTAAATTTGTCAGTACTGTGGACAAGCTGGCACCCCTAAAAGTGAAGAGGATCAAACAAAGGCCAAAATCCTGGATCAGTAGGGAAATCCTTCCTTCCATCACCTTGAGAAACGATGCTCGAAAAGACCGAGGTCAAAATTGCCAGATTCCTTCACTCAATACAAACACCTAAGGAATACAGTTCAAAGGCTGGTTGACGAAGCAAAACTGTCCTTCTACAAGAGCAAGATCCAGGACAATATAAAGGACCCCAGGGGACTTTGGAAGACTCAAGGACCTAGCAACAAGCAAAAAACAAAAGTCAAACAGCATTGGACTGAACATCAATGGTAATGTTACCTTTTACAGAGCACAGGTGGCTGATAAATGAGTTAAATTGGTTTTTCAACACCATTGCCAGCAACCTTGTTGATCAACACCCAGAATGCTCTGGCACCTTTGGAAACCATCATATTCAAATCTATTATTTGGTTAAGTCCGTCTCCGAAGGACAGTTAGCATTTCCCCAGGTTTCAACTGTAGATGTTACAAATATGCTTAAAGATCTTGACAAACAGAAAACCACAGCACTGGATAACATCCCAGCTAGATTCCTGAGTGATGCTGCTGATCGTATTGGACCTTATGTAACACACACCATCAACCTTTCCATTCAACATGGTAAGGTGCCACAAGAGTTGAAACATGCAAGAGTTGTTCCTTTACACAAGAAAGGAAGCTAAGTCGAACAAGGGAACTACAGAACAGTGTCAATCTTGTGTGTTGTCATTTTGCATTACCTTCAGCCAGGTTTTAGACATTCCTATTCTACCGACACTTGTTTACTATACCTGAGAGATTTTAGCTAGCAAGAAATTGACAAGGGAAACTTCTGTAGTATGGTGATGCTTGACCTACAAAGATTTGGCACCAACTCCTTATTATGGGAAAAGTCATACCTAACTAACAGGGTCCAAAGGGTGGATGTGGGCGTGACACTGTCTGATAATAAGGAGATAAACCGTGGTGCCACCCGCATGGGAGCATTTTATTTTGCTCTACATAAAAGACATGGACTCTGCCTCTTCATGCCCTCTGTTCCTATATGCGGATGATTCTGCCCTCTTGGTTTCACATAAGAATAAGGAGACTGTTGAAAAGACCCGAAGCAGCGAACTGACTAAGTGGTTATCCGACAACAAACTGTCTCTGCATTTAGGCAAGACAGAATGTACCCTGTTTGGTTCTAAACACAAAGTGAGACACTCTTCCAACTTCTCGGTGAAGTGTAATGGTGTATTGGTGAAGGAAAAATGCTCTGTTACATGCTTGGGATGTGAACTGAGCCAACACATGACAGGTGAACTCATGGCTCTGAAGGTCATTGGGAAGGTTCACTCCAGGACAAAGTTCCTGTGGTAGCCAAGTTCCTGGATACAGAGACTATGAGGACCCTGGCATCTCTGATACAGTGCCACTATGACTATGCTTGTATCTCATGGTTCAGTGGCATACAACACATCTGAATGACAAATTTTAAACAGCCCAAAACAAACTAATGAGAATTATACTCAAGCTCAGCCCTAATAATTTCAGGTGAACTGAACTGGCTTCCAGTTGATGTCTGGGTGGTGCAGATCAAACGGTTGATGGTTTTTAATGCTATAAATGACCTTGCCCTCAGTCATCTGTCTGGTTATTTTAATTTCATTAGAGACACTCAAGGCCATCACACCAGACCCAGTGTTGCCAATATCAGACCGCTGCCCTATAGGAGCATGGCTGGATAAAGCTATTTCCTTAACACAGCTGTAGAAGAATTGAATGGGGTACCAAACCACATGAAATATGCTTCTGGATGAGCATTTTCTTGTTTGCTTATGGCCTTATACAGCTTGTTTAGTGCCAGCAACGGTTTGTGATGGTAAATAAACAGCTTTGAAAAATATAAATGAAATCTCTCTTCGAAACAGTGTGGTCTACAGCTTATAATGAGATAATCTACCTCAGGCGAGCAAAACCTTGAGACTTCCTTAATATTAGATTTCGTGCACCAGCTGTTATTGACAAATAGACAAAGACCGCCACCCCTTGTCTTACCGGAGGCAGCTGTTCTATCTTGCCGATGCATGGAAAACCCAGCCAGCTGTATGTTAACCATGTCGTCGTCCAGCCACGACTATGTGAAACATAAGATATTACAGTTTTTAATGTCCCGTTGGTAGGATAGTCTTTCTTGATCTGAGCTCTTCCAGTTTATTATCCAATGATTGGACGTTGGCTAATAGGACTAATGGTAGAGAAGCATTACTCACTCGCCGTCGGATCCTTACAAGGCACCCCGACCTACGTCCCCTATATCTCTGTCTCTTCTTCATGCGAATGACGGGATTTGGGACTTGTCCGGAGTCTGAAGTAAATCCTTTGCGTCTGACTCGTTACACAAAACATCTTTGTCCAGTACGAGGTGAGTAAACGCAGTTCGGATAACCAGAAGCTCTTTTCGGTCAAAAGAGACGGTGGCAGAAACAATATGTACAAAATAAGTTACAAATAACGCAAAAAAACAAACACAATTGCACAATTGGTTAGGAGCCCGTAAAACAGCAGCCATCTCCCCCGGCGCCATTCTATTTCTCTGTAAACAAATTACCAACATACTTTCAGCATGCGTATAGAGAAGGGCACTCAATATGTACTGCACAGACACAAATGACTAATGATTGGTTGAAAGAAATTGATAAGAAGATTGTAGGAGCTGTACTGTCCGATTTCAGTGCAGCCTTTGAAACTATATTACTGATCATAAACTGTGGTTGAAAAAAATGTATGTGTTATGGCTTTTCAACCTCCGCCATATCGTGGATTCAGAGCTATCTATCTAATAAAACTCAAAGGGTTTTCTTTAATGGAAGCTTCTCTCATGTCAAACATGTAAAGTGTGGTGTACCACAGGGCAGCTCTCTACTCTTTTCTATTTTTACCAATGACCTGCCACAAGCAACAAACAAAGCATGTGTGTCTATGTATGGTCCCGTGTGGCTCAGTTGGTAGAGCATGGCGCTTGCAACGCCAGGGTTGTGGGTTCATTCCCCACGGGGGGACCAGGATGAATATGTATGAACTTTCCAATTTGTAAGTCGCTCTGGATAAGAGCGTCTGCTAACTGACGTAAATGTATGATGATGCAACCATATACAGTGCATTTGGAAAGTATTCAGGCCCCTTGACTTTTTCCACATTTTGTTACGTTACAGCCTTGTTCTAAAACAGATGAAATTGTTTTTCCCCCCTCATCAATCTACACACAATACCCTATAATGACAAAGCAAAAAGGTTAGTATATATTTTTTTGCAAATGTATTAAAAATACAAAACGGAAATATCACATTTACATAAGTATTCAGACCCTTTACTCAGTACTTTGTTGAAACACCTTTTGCAGCGATTTGTTGGGTATTTCTTGGGTATGACTCTACAAGCTTGGCAAACCTGTTTTTAAAATTTGTATTTAACCTTTATTTAACCAGGAAAAGCCCATTGAGACAGAGTCTCTTTTTCAAGGGAGACCTGGCCAAGGCAGCAGCAACAATCAATACATACAACAATACAACATGATCCAGCCTAAAAAAAAGCATTTACACTCCTCCGTAACAGAGTCTCCCATTCATATTTTAAATTCATTCAGTGGCACTAACATATCTAGATGAAGCATGGATTGTAGACTATTCCATGCCTCTGGTGCACAAGAAGAGAAGGCAGTCTTGCCTAATACTGTGAATGTCCTGGGGACTTTAAGTAGCAACCACCTAGCAGACCGGGTATGGTAACTGCTGGTGGTGAAGGAGACCAGACTACAGAGGTAAAGAGGGAGCTGCCACCACCATGCTTCACTGTAGGGATGGTGCCAGGTTTCTTCCAGACATGACACTTGGCATTCAGGCCAAAGAGTTAAATCTTGGTTTCATCAGACCAGAGAATCTTGTTTCTCATGGTCTGAGAGTCTTTAGGTGCCTTTTGGCAAACTCAGAGCGGGCTTTCATGTGCCTTTTACTGAGGAGTGGCTTCCGTCTGGCCACTCTACCATAAAGGCCTGATTGGTGGAGTGCTGCAGAGATGATTGTCCTTCTAGAAGGTTCTCCCAAATCCACAGAGAAACTATTGAGCTCTGTCAGAATGATCATCGGTTTCTTGGTCACCTCGCTGACCAAGGCCCTTCTCCCCCGATTACTCAGTTTGGCCGGGCAGCCAGCTCTAGGAAGAGTCTTGGTGGTTCCAAACGTCTTCCATTTAAGGATGATGGAGGCCACTGTGTTCTTGGGGACCTTCAATGCTGAATAATTGTTTTGGTACCCTTCCCCAGATCTGTGCCTCAACACAATCCTGTCTTGGAGCTCTACAGACAATTCCTACGACCTCATGGCTTGGTATTTGCTCTGACATGCACTGTACACTTATATTGACAGGTGTGTGCCTTTCCAAATCCCGTCCAATCAATTGAATTTACCACAGGTGGACGCCAATTAAGTTGTTGAAACATCTCAAGGATGATCAATGGAAACAGGATGCATCTGAGCTCAATTTCAAGTCTCATAGCAAAGGGTCTGAATACTTACGTAAATTAGCTATTTCTGTATTTTTTTGCAAACATTTCTAAAAAAAAAAGTTTTTCCTTTGTCATTATGTGGTATTGTGTGTAGATTGATGAGGAATGTATTTTCTTTAATCAATTTTAGAATACGGCTGTAACGTAACAAAATGTGGAAAAATAGTGTGCATATTTTCCGAAAGGACTGTACGTGCCAGTGACTGTAAAACCCTTAACAAAGAGTTGCAGTCAGTTTTAGAATGGGTTGCCAGTAATAAACTGGTACTCAACATCTCTTAAACTAAGAGCATTGTATTTGGTACAAATCATTCCTTAAGTTCTAGACCTCAGCTGAATCTGGTAATGAAGGGTGTGGCTGTTGAACAAGTTGAGGAGACTAAATGTGACCCACCACCTGGATTCGGTCCTATGTAGCAAAGTTTGAAATGCTGTTTATTTTACAATGGATAAAAGTAGAGACTCAGAGCTAGAAATGTATATATCATACACTGCAGTTAAGGAAAAATGGGAAAGAAATTCTGCCTTGAAAGTTGATAAACATGTCACCCCACTTTTGAGAAATGGCCCTTGAATGTGTTGGTTACCTACTGCAGAGCCCCTCTTTGTCAGCAACCTTCACACCCTCTTTAAGTATTCACATGTGAGGCTATGTGCTAAACAGAGTGTATAGTAAACAACCAAAGATTTCAAGACTAAAAGTGGTAAAAGTAGTAGTAGCCTACAATAAAGAAAAAATTACACTATCTAGTCATTGGCCTATATCCTAATCTGACTTTGGTGCAGGTCATGTTGTCCTTCACAAACACACACTATATCAAATCAAATATATGTCTATTTGTCACATGCATAGAATACAAAAGGTGTAATACAGTAAAATGGTTACTTGCATATTTGCATAAAAATTGCCAAAGTTATCCACTTCTATAAATCTGGGGATCCAAGATATTTGACAAATTATCACCCAATAACTGTATTACCATGTTTTTCTAAAATCCTAGAGAAAAATGGTATATAAGAGAATATTGAAACATTTAAATCAACACCGATATGGTTTTCGTAAAAACTAACTCTTTTGCAACTTATCCAACGTGTTTGACATGTAGTTTGATCATACAATATTACTTTCTAAATTGCATTTTTACGGTTTTCATGATTACACACATCATTGGCTATATAGTTATTTTCATGATAGAGAACAATTTGTTTATGCAAATGGTTGTGCCTCTATCAGGGCCAAGATATCCTGTGGTGTGCACAGGGTTGGATAATTGGACCTTTGTTATTCCTAATCTATATCAATGACCTTTCTGCTGTGTCTTCTACCATACCATACAAATCTATATCAATGACCTTGCTGCTGTGTCTTCTACCGTACTTACCATTCTCTTTGGTGATGATACCAATTTGATTTTATCACACAAGAATTTTGATTCACTAATTAATGAAGCCAACTCAGGCACGGCCACATTTTCTGTACGGTTCCAGATAAACAAATTATCTTTCAATGTTAAAAAAATCCAACTTTATTATATTCACTAGTAAGAATAAAGAATATGGTTTTAAAAAACGAGCCAGTCTCTCAATTGGTGGGAATGAAATGGAACAAGTCACATTCACTAAATTCCTCTGAGTTTTAATTGATGAAAAGTTATCCTGGAAAGATATTCAATTTGTCTGCAGTAAAGTAATGAAATCTGTTGGTATCATCAGAAAGATTAGTGGTTTGGTTCATCAGGCTTACTTCCTAACTCTATACTATAGCTTCATTTACCCATATCTAATTTACTGTAATATTGTCTAGGCCAGTACATTTGCCTCCTACCTACACAAATTACTCATCATACAAAGACATTTGGAAGACTAGCCACCTATTCTAATTACCTAGCTCCATCAGCATCTTCGTTTAAGAAACTCAACATTTTGTCTATTTAAGATATTAATGTATGGCAGGTATGCACTTTCCTCTACAAAATCATCATACCTCCCAGACAGTTACCTCAACCCTACTATGAATTTTTCCAGGTAAATTCTGAAATCCATCTATAACACAAGACACTGAGATAACCTTCACCCTCCCTACTGCCACACATCACATAGTCAATTCTCAATCAGATACAGAGGTACCATACTCTGAAATTCTTATCTTCACATTGCCAAAACCTCATCATCAACCTCAACAACTTTAAGCGAAGACTAGGGGTCAGCCTGATGAACCAAACTACTCAGTAATCTCCTCCATATACCCTAACGCTCATGCACACACACACACACACACTTAAACAAAACAAATATTGTTCTTTTTTCCCCTCCGTGATTACTGATCAAATCATTCATAATGAGTTGATTTTGTTATCTGTTTTAACAACCCTTTTTTATTTTTGTACTGATGTAATGCATATTGTTGTTTTTATGTGGTGTGGTCTTCATATAAGCCCTTCGGCTTCCAACCACATCTGCACAATGTTTTTTAGAGCATGTCTTGCTCTTCATTGTAATCAGAGGGCTAATATTAATACTATGCATGCCAGTCTCTCTTGGCTAAGAGTTGAGGAACGACTGACTGCATCACTTCTTGTTTTTATAACAAACATTAGTGTTGGAAATTCCAAATTGTTTGCAGAGTCAACTTACACACACACTTATGCCACTAGACATGCCACACCAGTGAGTCTTTTCAGTTCCCAGGTACAGAACAAATTCAAGGAAACGTACAGTATTATACAGGGCCATGAGTGCATGGAACTCCCTTCCATCTCACATAGCGCAAGTGAACAGCAAACCTGGTTTAAAAAAAACAAATAAAGCAACACCTCATGCAACAACGCCTCTCCCCTATGTGACCTACTTGTTGTGTGTATGTGTAACTGATAGAGGCGCACACACACACACACACCACATGTTCATGTTTTTAAATGTATGTAAATTCTAAAGTATTTTGTCTGTAATGAATTTTTCACTATGTTTCGGACCCCAGTAAGACTAGCGGTCGCCATTGGCGTCGGCTAACGGGGATCCTAATAAATCAAATCAAAAATCTAAATGGCAGCCGCTCGTCGGCTCTCAGGAACGCAGCCTCAGCAGCGGGAAACGACTGGGGCAAATATTATTGCTGTGTCACCCTCACGATAGTTTTCTAGATTGCTTCTGTAGGACTATAGCTGTTGTTGAGTGCCACCTGTCCAAGGGTTATGTGAAATGGCTGCCCGGTGAGCAATGTAGTTCCAAGCACTGACATGTCAGAACAATTTTTCCCAAGAACAAACAGTTCATAGTGTTTACACACTTCTAAGATTCTCATTTCACAATGCAGAATATACTAATTTCTTCAGTCTTTACAGAAAACACTGTAGACAAATGCATGCTGCAAGAGGCTTGAGGTTTCGTACCTGCACATAGTAGGTCCCTTTGGACTGGGCGTACATCATGAGGAAGCAGTAATCCAAATTCTGTTTTGTCCGCCATCTGGGGAGACAGAGGAGAATGACAGAGGATGCGATTAGATTCACAAACCCAAAACACACACACACTTCAGCATCAACACATGATCCACATCCAAACCTGCGTCCATGCTCACCGACAAGACAGAGGGAATTCATCCGACATACTACTATTTCATTGACATTCAGGCCTGGGTGCACGAGCCAGTGTCTCACTTTGGCATAACTCACTTTGTTATAACTCAGACACATAATGTAGGAACTGTGTTGTCGTAAGAGTCAATAAATGGAAACAATAAGCTTCTGGTCGAAGCGGGGCAGTGCCCCTGGTCCTCTATCTTCCTGTGTAAGAGGAGAGCGAGGAGAAGCTGGAGGTGGATTAGTGGCTCCTGGATCAGATGAGGAGCAGAACATGCGGTTGCCTTTGTCACTGGATACCAATGAGATGTTGAAAACGGAGAGGAGGAAAAACAACTCTTTGCCAAGTTACTGTCTTACAAACGTACTCACGCTCGATTCGATTAGCTATGCCTATGGGAACCAAATATAAGAATCTCTTGCGCGCACACACACACACACACTTTTTGGACGAGACACAGAGTAGCTTGTATAAACACACTGTGACGAAAATAGGCATCGATAACATGAAAAAGGGAAAAAGAACAAAACACTGATTAGAGCAGCCATACAGCAACTACTACACCAGGAGAAGAATGCCCCTCAACGCAACTCACTTCTCATAGTTTCATCCAATAAAAGACGGCCCTCCGGCAGCACCATTCCTATGATCTGTTTGCCCGTTCAAATCTTACTTTACAATAACAAACACGTGTAACGGATTGAGACTTACGTAACCCTTCGCTAGACGGAAATAGTAGCCAAAATCATGTATATCGTGGCTATATAAAGATAAAGCAATTGTTTGAGGCAAACAAGGAGCAAATCGTATCCGTGTAGCCTAGGCCTACATCAAAGCTTGTACACAGAGTACACACCCTGAAATGTGTACCTATAACAGAAAACAACACAATTATGCTTGATTAGAGACCAATTCTGAAAAATTACGATATGCAAACAGTCATTTCCTGAAGAAAGCCGTGTAAACATTTAAATCCAAATATTTGCTCTCTTTCTAACTGCTTGATAAGCTTTATGAATCTCAGCTGTGCCGGGAGATAGGCTTGGTGACGAACCACATCACATGCTCAATAAAGATTATGAGGTTCTCTCCCCTAAAGCCTTTATTCCCATCTGGTAAATAGATGATACATTCACCACGAGGAGGCACATGATAGGACACAAGGAAGCCCATTTCTACCCTACCACCCCTAAGCTATCGGTACCACTGTGTTTCAACAAATCGTCAGTGTTGTCCCCTGACGTGCCATTAGGATGTGAAAGGTCAAATGAGTGATGTTAATGATAGTGATACAAAAGCACTTTAACTCCATCTCAAATTGAATAAGATTATCTGGGGGAGTTACTTCCTCATTCCATGTTTTATTAAAGGGACATTACACTCATAAACGAACATGTGTAAGATTATGTTTTTTCAGACATCAAAAGTAGACTAATGCCAAGATGAAACCACGTCACGTGAAATTGGGTGTATAAATCCAACTATATGCCTCCAACCCAAAATTACTTTCTGGTTTTCCTTCTTTGATTTTGCGTTAATCTTTATATATATTTGCAGTGGAGGCATATAGATGGATTTACACAACAAATGTCTTGATATTAAGCTACTTTAAAGGTTTGAAAACTCCTAACAAACTTTTATTGAATGTGTAATGTCCCTGCACCATCGAGAGCATCCTGACCGGTTGCATCACCGCCTAGTATGGCAACTGCTCGGCATCTGACCATAAGGCGCTACAGAGGGGAGTGCGAACAGCCCAGTACGTCACTGGGCCAAGCGTCCTACCATCCAGGAACTATATAATAGGTGGTGTTAGAGGAAAGCCCATAAAACTGTCAGAGACTCCAGTCACCCAAGTCATAGACCGTTTTCTCTGCTACCGCACGGCAAGCAGTACCGGAGCGCCAAGTCTAGGACCAAAAGGCTCCTCAAAAGCTTCTACCCCCAAGCAATAAGACTGCTGAACAATTAATTAAATCGCCACCGGACAATTTACATTGACCCTCCCCCCTCCCTTTTGTACACTGCTGCTACTCACTGTTTATTATCTATGCATAGTCACTTCACCCCTACCTACATGTACAAATTACCTAACCTGTACCCCTGCACACTGATTCGGTACCGGTGCCCCCTGCATATAGCCTCGTTATTCTTATTGTGTTACTTTTTATTATACATTTTTACTTTAGTCTACTTGGTAAATATTTTCTTAACTCTTTCTTGAACTGCACTGTTGGTTAAGGGCTTGTAAGTAAGCATTTCACGGTAAGGTCCACACTTGTTGTATTCGGCGCATGTGACAAAGTGTGATTTGATTTGTTTGATTTAAGTCAATGTGGATAAGGCCCACAAGTACACTATACAATCAAAAGTATGTTAATACCTGCTCGTCGAATATCTCATTCCAAAATCATGCGCATTAATATGGAGTTGGTCCCCCCTTTGCTGCTGTAACAGCCTCCACTCTTCTGGGAAGGCTTTCCACTAGATGTTGGAACATTGCACTGATGTTGGGCGATTAGGCCTGGCTCGCAGCGGCCTTCCAATTCATCCCAAAGGTGTTCAATGGGGTTGAGGTCAGGGCTCTGTGCAGGCCAGCCAAGTTCTTCCACACTGATCTCAGCAAACCATTTCTGCATGGACCTCGCTTTGTGCATGGGGGCATTGTCATGCTGAAATAGAAAAGGGCCTTCCCCAAACTGTTGCCGCAAAGTTGGAAGCACAGAAGCGTCTAGAATGTCATTGTATGCTGTAGCGGTAAGATTTCACTTCACTGGAATAATGGGCCTAGCCTGAACCATGAAAAACAGCCCCAGACCATTATTCCTCCTCCACCAAACTTTACAGTTGGCACTATGCATTGGGGCAGGTAGCTTTCTCCTGGCATCCACCAAACCCTGATTCGTCCATCTGACTGTCAGATGGAGAAGTGTGATTCATCACTCCAGAGAACACCTTCCACTGCTCCAGAGTCCAAAGGTGGCAAGCTTTACACCACTCCAGCCAACGCATGGCATTGCGCATGGTGATCTTAAGCCTGTGTTCAGCTGCTCGGTTATTGAAACCCATTTCATGAAGCTCCCGAAGAACAGTTCTTGTGCTGACGTTGCTTCCAGAGGCAATTTGGAACTCTGTATTGAGTGTTGCAACCGAAGACAGACAATTTTTACAAGTTACGCACTTCAGCACTCGGCGGTCCCGTTCTGTGAGCTTGTGTGGCCTACCAATTCACGGCTGAGCCGTTATTGCTCCTAGAGGTTTCCACTTCACAATAAAGAATGTACAGCTGACCGGGGCAGCTCTAGCAGGGCAGAAATTTGACCAACTGACTTGTTGGAAAGGTGACATCCTATGACGGTGCCACGTTGAAAGTCACATAGCTCTTCAGTGAGGCCATTCTACTGCCAATGTTTGTCTACGGAGATTGCATGGCTGTGTACTCGATTTTATACACCTGCAGCAACGGGTATGGCTGAAATAGCCGAATCCACTCATTTGCTTTTGTATATATAGTGTATATTAATATGGGCTATTTTCAGCCCTTTCCTGGGATAGCATGGCTGTGTGCTCTATTTTATACACTTGTCAGCAAATAGCCAAATCCACTCATTTGAAGGGGTGTCAACACACACTATATATACACACAACTTTACTTTTTCCACATTTTGTTACATTACAGCCTTATACTAAAATTCATTAAATAGTTTTTTTGCCTCATCAATCTACACACAATACCCCATAATGACAAAGCAAACACTTTGTTAAAGAAATGATTGCAAATGCATGAAAAAATAACATGGAAATATCACATTTACACAAGTATTCAGACCCTTTACTCAGTACTTTTTTGAAGAACCTTTGGCAGCAGTCTTCTTGGGTATGACGCTACAAGCTTGGCACACCTGTATTTGGGGAGTTTCTCCCATTCTTCTCTGCAGATCATCTCAAGCTATGTCAGGTTGGATGGGGAGCGTCGCTGTACAGCTATTTTCAGGTCTCTCCAGAGATGTTCAAGTCCGGGCTCTGGCTCGGCCACTCAAGGACATTCAGAGACTTGTCCTGAAGCCACTCCTGCATTGTCTTGTTTGTGTGCTTAGGGTCGTTGTCCTGTTAGAAGGTGAACCTTCACGCCACGCAAGTTTTTGTCAAGGATCTCTCTGTACTTTGCTCCGTTCCTCTTTCCCTCGATCCTGACTAGTCTCCCAGTCCCTGCCGCTGAAAAACATCTCCACAGCATGATGATGCCACCACCATGCTTCAGCGTAGGGTTTGCCAGGTTTCCTCCAGATGTGACGGTTGGCATTCAGGCCAAAGAGTAAAATCTTGGTTTCATCAGACAAGAGAATCTTGTTTCTCATGGTCTGAGAGTCCTTTAGGTGCCTTTTGGCAAACTCCAGGCGGGCAGTCATGTGCCTTTTACTTCCGTCTGGCCACTCTACCATGAAGCCCTGATTGGTGGAGTGCTACAGAGATGGTTATCCTTCTGGAAGGTTCTCTCATCTCCACATAGAAACTCTGGAGCTCTGTCAGAGTGACCATCAGGTTTTTGGACACCTCGCTGACCACGGCCTTTCTCCCGCGATTGCTCAGTTTGGCCAGGCGGCCAGCTCTAGGAAGAGTCTTGGTCATTCCAACCTTCTTCTATTTAAGAATGATGGAGGCCACTGTGTTCTTGGGGACCTTCAATGTGGCAGAAGTATTTTGATACCCTTCCTCAGATCTGTGCCTGAACACAATCCTGTCTCGGATCTCTACGGACAATTCCTTCAACCGCATGGCTTGGTTTTTGCTCTGACATGCACTGTCAACTGTGTGCCTTTCCAAATCATATCCAATCAATTGAATTTACCACAGGTGGACTCCAATCAAGTTCGAGAAACATCTCAAGGATGATCAATGAAAACAGGATGCACCTGAACTCAATTTCAAGTCTTATAGCAAATAGGTCTGAAAAAAAAAAATATATATATATATATATATATATACAGTGGGGAGAACAAGTATTTGATACACTGCCGATTTTGCAGGTTTTCCTACTTACAAAGCATGTAGAGGTCTGTAATTTTTATCATAGGTACACTTCAACTGTGAGAGACGGAATCTAAAACAAAAATCCAGAAAATCACATTGTATGATTTTTAAATAATTAATTTGCATTTTATTGCATGACATAAGTATTTGATCACCTACCAACCAGTAAGAATTCCGGCTCTCACAGACCTGTTAGTTTTTCTTTAAGAAGCCCTCCTGTTCTCCACTCATTACCTGTTTTAACTGCACCTGTTTGAACTCGTTACCTGTATAAAAGACACCTGTCCACACACAATCAAACAGACTCCAACCTCTCCACAATGGCCAAGACCAGAGAGCTGTGTAAGGACATCAGGGATACAATTGTAGACCTGCACAAGGCTGGGATGGGCTACAGGACAATAGGCAAGCAGCTTGGTGAGAAGGCAACAACTGTTGGCGCAATTATTAGAAAATGGAAGAAGTTCAAGATGACGCTCAATCACCCTCGGTCTGGGGCTCCATGCAAGATCTCACCTCGTGGGGCATCAATGATCATGAGGAAGGTGAGGGATCAGCCCAGAACTACACGGCAGGACCTGGTCAATGACCTGAAGAGAGCTGGGACCACAGTCTCAAAGAAAACCATTAGTAACACACTACGCCGTCATGGATTAAAATCCTGCAGCGCACGCAAGGTCCCCCTGCTTAAGCCAGTGCATGTCCAGGCCTGTCTGAAGTTTGCCAATGACCATCTGGATGATCCAGAGGAGGAATGGGAGAAGGTCATGTGGTCTGATGAGACAAAAATAGAGCTTTTTGGTCTAACTCCACTCGCCGTGTTTGGAGGAAGAAGAAGTATGAGTACAACCCCAAGAACACCATCCCAACCGTGAAGCATGGAGGTGGAAACATCATTCTTTGGGGATGCTTTTCTGCAAAGGGGACAGGACGACTGCACCGTATTGAGGGGAGGATGGATGGGGCCATGTATCGCGAGATCTTGGCCAACAACCTCCTTCCCTCAGTAAGAGCATTGAAGATGGGTCGTGGCTGGGTCTTCCAGCATGACAACGACATGAAGCACACAGCCATGGCAACTAAGGAGGTGCTCCGTAAGAAGCATCTCAAGGTCCTGGAGTGGCCTAGCCAGTCTCCAGACCTGAACCCAATAGAAAATCTTTGGAGGGAGCTGAAAGTCCGTATTGCCCAGCGACAGCCCCGAAACCTGAAGGATCTGGAGAAGATCTGTAGGGAGGAGTGGGCCAAAATCCCTGCTGCAGTGTGTGCAAACCTAGTCAAGAACTACAGGAAACGTATGATCTCTGTAATTGCAAACAAAGGTTTCTGTACCAAATATTAAGTTCTGCTTTTCTGATGTATCAAATACTTATGTCATGCAATAAAATGCAAATTAATTACTTAAAAATCATACAATGTGATTTTCTGGATTTTTGTTTTAGATTCCGTCTCTCATAGTTGAAGTGTACCTATGATAAAAATTACAGACCTCTACATGCTTTGTAAGTAGGAAAACCTGCAAAATCGGCAGTGTATCAAATACTTGTTCTCCCCACTGTATATATATACACACACACATACATACATATGGAAACATTTCTAAAAACATGTTTTTGCATTGTCAATATGAGGTTTTGTGTGTAGATTGATGAGGATTTTTTTTATATAATAATTTTTAGAATAAGGCTGTAATGTAACAAAATGTGTAAAAAGGGAATGGGTCTGAATACTTTCCGAATGCACTGTGTGTACTGTTCTGTGCCTCTGTAGCCCCGACTAGGATAACTCAGCACTTTGCGATGGCAGACTACCCTGTACACACTAAACTGCATCAGACCAGACAGGCAGCAGCCACAATATTCTTTACACCATAAACACAGCATATTGACAAACTGTCTGAGATGTAACACCCAGAGAAACAAAGACTCAGATGTTACCAAAGAAAAGTTAAACTTTCTCAGATCTCAGCTGTGTGTTCCAAGCTGTGTGGGTTAACAGGGAAGCCTGCACACACACGGAAACGCAGGCACGCAACTTGACCATACACTGATAAACATACACATATGCAGCTGTATGTGTTAAATGGGGGAGCATGCCTATAAACACAAAACATACAGCACATACATAAACACACAGACAGCGCACACACAAGAACACACGCACCAGGGTTGACTGGACACTCTTAGCATTCTAAGCTTTCAAGGCAAAGGGTGGCTACTTTGAAGAATCTAAAATCTAAAATATATGTCTGTTTCTTGAACTCCGTGAAAAATTTATTTGGGCTGCAAATAATTGTTTAACACTAACACTTTTTGGGTTACTACATGATTCCATATGTGTTATTTCATGGTTTTCACGTCTTCACTATTATTCTACAATGCAGAAAATAGTAAAAATAATGAAAAACCCTTGAATGAGTAGGTGTGTAAACTTTTGACAGGTACTGTATATATATATATATATATATGTTACTGTGTTTCAGTATTACATCTAATTCTATACACTGAATACTTATCTACTTTATGTCTCTGTTATATTCAGATGTTTGCATGTTTTTCCTATACCTTTACTGTAAGCATTCATTTGTAGCCTATGTATAGACCAGCAAGCATTCATTCTAAGCCACACAAATATTATTATCCAAGTGCTTCTTAAATACAATCCTTTCTCAACCTAGCCCCGGGCATTCTAGGTACAAGGTAAGGAAAGAGTCGGCATCCTGTCTCCTCCTCTCTCCATCTTTCCTCACTCTGTCTTCCTTTCCCCCCCTCTTATCTTTTCTCACTCCATTTGATGTGAGGGATGTTTACCTGCTCAGCCCGGTCCTCTCCTCCTCATGCATTATGAAACCAGTCTTACCACAGAGACCTAGTTTCCCCTGCCTCTCTCAAAATACGGGCCAAGGAGCAAGATTTTAAATGCAGTCTGTTTTGTACTGAATTTTGAGCTGACACACAGACAATTACACACATTTGCACTTAGTAATGAAATATTACAGTACAGAATGTCCACCACATGCACGCATGTGTGCACACACACACACACACACACACACACACACACACACACACACACACACACACACACACACACACACACACACACACACACACACACACACACACACACACACACACACACACACACACACACACACACACACACACACACACACACACCACCCTATAGGCAGCCTATCCATCCTGCAGTCCCCCCAGGGTACAAGGCCGCTTGGTTAATCGATAGGGAGCATTGTCTCATTCTCCTTGGCCAAGCCTGGGACTCTCAGACGATAGATGATAGAGGGAGGAGAGAGAAGAGAAAAAGACAGAGTAGAAAGCTACAGAGAGGAGAGCGAGAAAGAGATAGTGAGAGAGGAGAAAGAGGGGGGTGGGAGAGAGAGGGAGGGAGAGAGAGGATGAGAGGTGAGTAAGTCATGGCTCCTGGCGTGAATCGATCGAGGGGGCTTTGATTAAGCGGGCTGGGCAGACTGCCTTTAATCTCAATAGACTGGTTGTGTCATCAAATCACTTCTTCTATTGTGCGGCTCCCACGCAACCGTCCCGGATAAGCTACCAGCCCAGTGATAGATTGCTTCCCGAATGGCAGCCTATTCCCTATTTGGTGCACTACTTTGAAGCAGGGCTCTGGTCAAAAGTAGTGCACCATGTAGGGAATAGAGTGCCATTTGGAACGCAGTGGTGCAGTGTTAAATCAGGCTCCTCTATGAGATTCCTCTATGAGGTAAGTACAGCCCAACACTAACAATGTCTTCCGTCTGCGGAGTCAGCTGCAGAGTGATACCGCAAAAGACTACGGAAGACTATGGAGTGCAAACATTCTAAATGCTACTTGCAGTGTACAGCTAAGGCGTGATGTTGATTAGAACTTAAGCAGTCCAACTGAAAATGAATTGCGTCGCATCAATGTCTCCCTCAGAACTTAACAACCAATCAAAGCATGGACCTTCACATAAGACACATTATCCTATCCAAATCACCAACCAAACTATCAAATTAAACGTCTACCCTACACAAACTAATAACTATAGGACTATATGAAATTAAATATGTCTACAGTCTTGTTTTACAGCCAGATGGTGTATGTGACAATAATAGATTAGACTGTCTGGGCTGATTTGATATCGATTTGTCTGTCGCTCTGTCCGTCTGTCTGGTAGATGTGGGATTGATTCGTCCGCCTGGTTGATCTGACATTGATTTACTCAGTCTGGATTACCTGGGAACGATTTAGTCCATCAGCCTGCTCACCCATGAGTTTCTTTAGGGGGAAATCTGCACTCTCTGCTATAAAATACTAAACTTCAAGCTTTATAATATTGAGTTAAGATGTAAAGAGAATCTGTCAAGTTGCATTCTAATGAACTGGAGAGCTGGTGAGAGTGTGTTACAGTGTGTGTGTGTGTGTTGGGGGGGGGTGTTGGCTCTTCATCTATCTGCATTCATCCATCCACCCACCCAAAAAAGAGATGCTCTGCTTTTTTGACACCACACTGCAGATTCCAGTTTTGTCTTACTGTATCTTTATTATTGTCCAGTCATGTGGTCAAGTGAGGCAAAGAAAGACCAAGTTAAGCTGCAGCTGGCCCAGAACAGAGCGGCACGTCTTGCTCTTCATTGTAATCAGCGGGCTAATATTAATACTATGCTTGCCAGTCTCTCTAGGCTAAGAGTTGAGGAGAGACTGGCTGCATCCCTTGTTTTTATAAGAAACATTAATGTGTTGAAAATTCAAAACTGTTGCATAGTCAACTTACACACAGCTCTGACACACACACTTACCCCACCAGACATGCCACCAGGGGTCTTTTGACAGTCCCCAAATCCAGAACAAACTCAAGAAAACATACAGTATTATATAGAGCCATTATTGCATGGCTCTATATAATACCCTTCCATCTCATATTATATATCCCTTCCATCTCATATTGCTCAAATGAACAGCAAACCTGGTTTCTAAAAACAGATAAAGCAACACCTCATGGCACAACTCCTCTCCCCTATTTGACCTAGATGTTGTGTGTATATATTCATATGTAGGCTGTGTGTGCTGTTTTAAATGTATGTAGTTCTGTCCTTGAGCTGTTCTTGTTTAATAATGTCCTGTATTATGTCATGTTTCATGCTTTGTGTGGACCCCAGGAAGAGTAGCTGCTGCTTTCGCAACAGCTAATAGGGATCCTAATAAATATTTTAAAAACCCACCCTCCCTCCCACCCACCTCACCCTCCTCCACTCCCTGCAGAGCACCACAGGCTGACTGTTTGCAAGGCAGTCTAACTCCCTCACGGTCCCACACACACAGAGAGCAGAACACATGCCAACGCACACACACACTCCATTCCTCCTTAAATTATATTTAAATCAGTCACAGTTCATCTCCCAGGGTCTCATGATGGGCTGACTCCCCCAAAGAGAAGGGGATAGAGGGCGGGAGAGGAAGGAGGTGAGGCAAGGGGTGCCTCTAGGGCCCCATCAGCTTTGACAGAAACTGAGCTTGGTACTGTCCTCATGGACCCAAGAGAAGAAGGAGAGGAGGAGAGGAAGATGGATATATGGAGAAGGAGAGAAGTAGACTGGCCTATCTGGCCAATGAATGAATTAACACACCAATTATCTCTCGCTGCCTCTCCCTATGCTACTTTCTCCCTCCCTCTCTAACTCCCTCACGGTCCCACACACAGAGAGAGCAGAACACATGTCTTTAACTCTGCATTTCTTCTTCCCTTCCTCCCCCTTTCTCCCTCCCTCTCTAACTCCCTCACGGTCCCACACACAGAGAGAGCAGAACACATGTCTTTAACTCTGCATTTCTTCTTCCCTTCCTCCCCCTTTCTCTCTCAAGATGAAGTTAATTTACTTTGAATTCAATATATCCTGGCAGCAGCCTTAAAACATCCACTGCACTTACATTTTACTCTTGGGATTTAGCTTACCACTGCATTTTTACTTTACAAGCTAAAATATAATCAATAATATAAACTGTATATTACAGTATATCACTGGTGAAAATAATGAAATTTAAACTAAACACTGCAATAGGCTATAGAGGACAGCGAGTCGAATACACTTCTTCATTCTAAGTGGTATGCTAGCGTGACAGAGTAATTCCACCCCAACCTGGTCGCAAACTCAAAGAATCTCTGCATCGTAACACAGCATACTCAAGAAGCAACGGGACAATAGTACCTAGGTCTTAGGAGAACAAATGCAATGCACTTAGGCTTAGCCATCAACAACACTAGTGTGGATATTGGACCGGAGCCAGATTGCATGATTAAAGAAAACTACCACTAAGACAACACAACACTAGAGGCAGACGGACCGGGGCAGTTGATGAACAGTGTGTGTGACATTGCCCTAGTCGCCGTGGTGACCTGAGAGTGTCACCCTGTCCTCTCTGTCTCATTGGCCGTGATCCACTTCTAGTCCTGTTCACAGCTCAGTCATCTGGAAGTGTCTCTCTCTCACACATACACACACATACCCTCACTTTATCATCAATCTTAGCCACTCTTTTTCTCTGACATCTACACTTTCCTTTATCCATTTAATCTTATTGTGATTCGATCACACATCTTAACTGTCTCTCTCGCTCTAGCTCTGGTTATCTCCCATCGTCTTTGGTTCAGTCTCTCGCTTCTTCTCACTTTACCTCTCCCTCCCTCTCTCTGTCCTGCTCATTCCCTCTCCCTCCCTCTCTGTCCTGCTCATTCCCTCTCCCTCATTCGCTCTTGCTCTTTCCATGTCTATATGTTCACATTGCCAAAGCAAGTGAAATAGATACAAAAGTTAAATGAACAATAAAAAATAAAAATAACAGTAAACATTACACTAACAATAGCTCCAAAAGAATAAAAACATTTCAAATGTCATATTTTCTTCTGGGAACAGATTACAGAAGTCTTGCTGCTGCGATGGCCTGTTGTCTCTTGAGAGCTAGGTCTGCCTACGGCAGCCTTTCTCAATAGCAAGGCTATGCTCACCGAGTCTGTACATAGTCAAAGGTTTCCTTAAGTTCGGGTCAGTCACAGTGGTCAGGTATTCTGCCACTGTGTACTCTCTGTTGAGGACCATGCATTATTTTGTGTTTTATGTTGTACACTGAGGATATTTTTTGAAGAATTCTGCATGTTGTCTCAATTTGGTGTTGGTCCCATTTTGTGAATTATTGGTTGGTGAGCGGACCCCAGACCTCACAACCATAAAGGGCAATGGGTTCTTTAACTGATTCAAGTATTTTTATGTTGATTTGGTAGGTCAAATGTTATGTTTCTTTTGATGGCATAGAAGGCCCTTCATGCCTCTCAGATCGTTCACAGCTTTGTTGAAGTTACCTGTGGCGCTGATGTTTAGGCCGAGGTATGTATAGTTTTTGGTGTGCTCTAGGGCAGCGTTTCTTAAAGTATGGGTCACGACCCAAACCTGATAATGGTGAGTCGTAAATGTATAATTATTTCATTAATTACTGGAATCGCTTTGGCCAAGTGCAACTGCGCTCTCGGTTCAGTGTGCTCTCTGCTTTTCAGCAGTCTCTGCTCAGTTTGGCAGCTGCGCGAGTGGGAGAGGTGGAGGGAGATGCCCGTGTGCTTCGCTGTTTATCTGATATTTTTTATGCAGTTTTCTTGAAGATCACTCCGCGACCCACACGCTGCAGCGCTGTTGTTCAAGCCACTGACTTGTTATTCCCACTCGCCGCTGTCATGAAATGGATTCATGCTAGCCACATGTTCTGACTGAACTCAATCGTCATGAAACCACATTTTGTCTCTTTCATACAAACTTTGAGAATTAACGAGGAGCGCCCACAATGTGTTTTGTGTGGGGAAGTACTTAGTAATGAGTCTCTCAAAACAAACAAATTAATAAAACGACACGTCCTGACCAAACATCCGGGCAGAACATGACGGTAAACCCAGGGAGTTCTTTAAGAACAGGGCAGAATGCTTCAGGAAACAGTGCTTCGAAAGTGGAAAAGTAAGTCAACTAGCAAGGCATTGTTGTCATTTTATAACAGGTGATGATACGCAGAAATAAGGGAGTACTATCTCATAGTAGTAGATGTGAGTTTCTCTTTCAAACAATCCCCTGGCCTTGTAACGTTACACAGCTAATAGCTAACGTTAGCCAAAGCAAGCTAACTAGCTACTGATAGTGCAAAACCCAAGAAACCGTACAGATGTATTTTTTTATTTCACCAGGTAGGCTAGTTGAGAACAAGTTCTCATTTGCAACTGCGACCTGGCCAAGATAAAGCAAAGCAGTGTGACACAGACAACACAGAGTTACACATGGAGTAAACAATAAACAAGCCAATAACACAATAAACAAGTCAATGACACAGTAGAAAAAATAAAGTCTATATACAGTGTATGCAAAAGGCATGAGGAGGTAGGCAATAAATAGGCCATAGGAGCGAATAATTACAATTTAGCAGATTAACACTGGAGTGATAAATGAGCAGATGATGATGTGCAAGTAGAGATACTGGTGTGCAAAAGAGCAGAAAAGTAAATAAAATAAAAACAGTATGGGGGTGAGGTAGATAGTCCATCTGTAAATAGCAGACCCAATCTATGTACAGCTGCAGCGATCGGTTAGCTGCTCAGATAGTTGATGTTTAAAGTTGGTGAGGGAAATAAAAGTCTCCAACTTCAGCGATTTTTGCAATTCGTTCCAGTCACTGGCAGCAGAGAACTGGAAGGAAGGGCGGCCAAATTAGGTGTTGGCTTTGGGGATGATCAGTGAGATATACCTGCTGGAACGTGTGCTACGGGTGGGTGTTGTTATCGTGACCAGTGAACTGAGATAAGGCGGAGCTTTACCTAGTATAGACTTAGAGATGACCTGGAGCCGGTGGGTCTGGCAACGAATATGTAGCGAGGGCCAGCCGACTAGAGCATACAGGTCGCAGTGGTGGGTGGTATAAGGTGATTTGGTAACAAAATGGATGGCACTGTGATAGACTGCATCCAGTTTGCTGAGTAGAGTGTTGGAAGCTATTTTGTAGATGACATCGCTGAAGTCGAGGATCGGTAGGATAGTCAGTTTTACTAGGGTAAGTTTGGCGGCGTGAGTGAAGGAGGCTTTGTTGCGAAATAGAAAGCCAATTCTAGATTTGATTTTGGATTGAAGATGTTTAATATGAGTCTGGAAGGAGAGTTTACAGTCTTAGCCAGACACCCAGGTATTTATAGTTGTCCACATATTCTAGGTCGGAACCGTCCAGGGTGGTGATGCTAGTCGGACGTGCGGGTGCGGGCAGCGAACGGTTGAAAAGCATGCATTTGGTTTTACTAGCGTTTAAGAGCAGTTGGAGGCCACGGAAGGAGGGTTGTATGGCATTGAAGCTCATTTGGAGGTTAGTTAGCACAGTGTCCAAGGAAGGGCCAGAAGTATACAGAATGGTGTCATCTGTGTAGAGGTGGATCAGGGAATCGCCCGCAGCAAGAGCGACATCATTGATATATACAGAGAAAAGAGTCGGCCCGAGAATTGAACCCTGTGGTATAGAGACTGCCAGGGGTTCGGGCAACAGGCCCTCCGATTTGACACACTGAACTCTGTCTGCAAAGTAGGGGTTCGAACCAGGCGAGGCAGTCATTAGAAAACAAAGGCTATTGAGTCTGCCGATAAGAATACAGTGATTGACAGAGTCGAAAGCCTTGGCCAGGTCGATGAAGACGGCTGCACAGTACTGTCTTTTATCGATGGCGGTTATGATATCGTTCAGTACCTTGAGCGTGGCTGAGGTGCACCCGTGACCGTCTCGGAAGCCGGATTGCACAGCGGAGAAGGTACGGTGGGATTCGAAATGGTCAGTGATCTGTTTATTAACTTGGCTTTCGAAGACTTTAGATAGGCAGGGCAGGATGGATATAGGTCTGTAACAGTTTGGGTCTAGGGTGTCACCCCCCTTTGAAGAGGGGGATGACCGCGGCAGCTTTCCAATCTTTATGGATCTCGGACGATACGAAAGAGAGGTTGAACAGGCTGGTAATAGGGGTTGCAACAATGGCGGCGGATATTTTTAGAAAGAGAGGGTCCAGATTGTCTAGCCCAGCTGATTTGTACAGATCCAGGTTTTGCAGCTCTTTCAGAACATCTGCTGTCTGGATTTGGGTGAAGGAGAAGCTGGGGAGGCATGGGCGAGTAGCTGCGGAGGGGGCGAAGCTGTTGGCCGGGGTTGGAGTAGCCAGGAGGAAGGCATGGCCAGCCGTAGAGAAATGCTTATTGATATTTTCGATTATCATGGATTCATCAGTGGTGACCGTGTTACCTAGCCTCAGTGCAGTGGGCAGCTGGGAGGAGGTGCTCTTGTTCTCCATGGACTTTAGTGTCCCAAAACTTTTTGGAGTTAGAGCTACAGGATGCGAATTTCTGCTTGAAAAAGCTAGCCTTTGCTTTCTTGACTGACTGCGTGTATTGGTTCCTGACTTCCCTGACCAGTTGCATATCGCGGGGACTATTCGATGCTATTTCAGTCCGCCACAGGATGTTTTTGTGCTGGTCAAGGGAAGTCAGGTCTGGAGTGAACCAAGGGCTATATCTGTTCTTAGTTCTGCATTTTTTGAACGGGGCATGCTTATCTAAGATGGTGAGGAAATTACTTTTAAAGAATGACCAGGCATCCTCGACTGACGGGGTGAGGTCAATATCCTTCCAGGATATCCGGGCCAGGTCGATTAGAAAAGCCTGCTCGCAGAAGTGTTTTAGGGAGCGTTTGACAGTGATGAGGGGTGGTCGTTTGACCGCGGACCCATAGCGGATACAGGCAATGAGGCAGTGATCGCTGAGATCCTGATTGAAAACAGCGGAGGTGTATTTGGAGGGCAAGTTGGTCAGGATAATGTCTGTGAGGGTGCCCATGTTTACGGATTTAGGGTTGTACCTGGTGGGTTCCTTGATGATTTGTGTGAGATTGAGGGCATCTAGCTTAGATAGTAGGACTGCCGGGGTGTTAAGCATATCCCAGTTTAGGTCACCTAACAGAACGAACTCTGAAGCTAGATGGGGGGCGATCAATTCACAAATGGTGTCCAGGGCACAGCTGGGAGCGGAGGGGGGTCGATAGCAGGCGGCAACAGTGAGAGACTTATTTCTGGAGAGGTTAATTTTTTTAATTAGAAGTTCAAACTGTTTGGGTATAGACCTGGAAAGTATGACAGAACTTTGCAGGCTATCTCTGCAGTAGATTGCAACTCCTCCCCCTTTGGCAGTTCTATCTTGACGGAAAATGTTGTAGTTGGGTATGGAAATCTTAGAATTGTTGGTGGCCTTCCTAAGCCAGGATTCAGACACGGCAAGGACATCAGGGTTGGCGGAGTGTGCTAAAGCAGTGAGTAAAACAAACTTAGGGAGGAGGCTTCTGATGTTGACATGCATGAAACCAAGGATTTTTCGATCACAGAAATCAACAAATGAGGGTGCCTGGGGACACGCAGGGCCTGGGTTTACCTCCACATCACCCGAGGAACAGAGGAGGAGTAGGATGAGGGTACGGCTAAAGGCTATCAAAACTGGTCGCCTAGAGTGTTGGGGACAAAGAATAAAAGGAGCAGATTTCTGGGCGTGGTAGAATAGATTCAGAGCATAATGTGCAGACAGGGGTGCGGGTACAGCGGAGGTAAGCCCAGGCACTGAGTGATGATAAGAGAGGTTGTATCTCTGGAAAAGCTGGTTATAATGGGTGAGGTCACCGCATGTGTGGGAGGTGGGACAAGGGAGGTATCAGAGGTATAATGAGTGGAACTAGGGGCTCCATTGTAAACTAAAACAATAACTAACCTAAACAACAGTATACAAGGCATATTGACATATGAGAGAGACATACAGCGAGGCATAAAGTAATCACAGGTGTTGATTTGGAGCGCTAGGTAAGACAACAACGGGTGAGACAAAAACAGCTAATCAGCTAAAACAACAACAGGTAAAATGACGATGAATGGGCAGAGAGGGTCGGTTAACTACACACAGGGCCTGAGTTCGCGGCTGGGGCCGACAGAAAAAAAAATTAAATTAAAATAAATAAACAGAATGGAGTACCGTGATTAATGGACAGTCCAGCAGGCATCAGCTTTGTAGCCAAGTGATCATATGGTCCAGGGGGCAGCAATAGATGGAACAGGGAAGCCGTGGAATAGTCGCTACTACGCTAGCACACGGTCGACGCGGCGTTTAAAGTTAGTAGTAAAGTTAGTAGCTCGGGGCTAGTAGAAGCGTCTGCTCCGACGGAGGCCGGTTGAAGGCACAGCGGATAGAGTATTCGTCGGCAGACCAGTCATGGTGGTACGGCGGGGCGCCGTGTCGACTAAGGATCCAAGCCAGATGGCGAAAGAGGTATTGTAGTTGTAGTAATTTAGTTTTCTAGCCGGGAGATGCGCCTGGCTCACAGCTAACTGGTGCTAGCTTTGGGGCAGGGGCGTTAGCCACTATAGCCACTCGGTAGCAGCGTTGATCCGGTGCCAAGGTAGTGTGTTCTAGCCGTGTTTGAGTGGAGTCCGGGTGAACAACTGAGTAGGCCGGGAGGTGGGCCTCAGGGATAGCTTCGGTACTGGGTAACTCGGTGGGTGCTAGCTAGCTGTGAAGATCAGGAGTAATGGTCCAGGGATTACGGCAGGAATCCGGCGTTGTAGTGGAGAGATAGTCCGTTACTGGTAGGCTGGCGAGTATTATCCAGGCTAAAAAATAAAATAATATATTTTTAAAAAGGGCTGGTACCTGTGCAGAAGGTAAAGGCTGCTAGCAGTGGCTAACAATGACTAAATAGCTTGTAGCTGGTTAGCTTCTGATGGCTAGGTGGTTCTTGCTATAAGGTCTAAAAATTAAAAATAATAGCGGTTCCGTATCACATTGGGTGAGGCAGGTTACCGGAAGGTATAATTGAAATAAAATGGAGAAGAGATTGAAAATTAAATTGAAATATATACAAAAAATACGAAAAAATACAAAAGCACACGAGAGGATGGACATAACACGTCTGCACTGCTATGCCATCTTGGATATTTAGTCTTGGATATTGGATATTTAGGTGAAGATGAAAAATGATCAGGCCTACTGTACATTTTACTGTATAAATTATTGTTGAAAACAAGTCGAGGTTGGAACTGTTGCTGTTACAAGTAGTCATTTTTAGTCTGAACTGGAATAAACTGATTGAAGCAAGATGCTTTTTGAGACAAACACACACAGTTCTGGGTTGCTCATCTGCAACAGGAAGCGGTCTCCTGCCTGACTGAGAAAGCAGTAGATGTTCTGATCCAGTTTGGCACCACATACCTATGCAAGTCAGGGTTCTCAAGTACAGAAACAGTTGCAATGCTGAGCATGACCTCAGTGTTGTACTGTCAAAAACTGAGCCCAGAATAGACATGCTTGTTGAAACCTTCAGATCATTTTTTATCTGAACTGTTACTTAGGGTTGCACGATCAAAAAGCCTGTGTGTGTGTGTTCTGTTATACATCTGTGTGATGTGATCAATCCGTTCATCAGAATAAAATTATTTATTGTATTTTAACAGCAACAGTTCCAACCTAGACAGGTATGTAAGAGCGTTTTTAATGGGGAAAAATAAACATGAAAATATATTTATTGGTATTTCATTGTTATTTGTTTTTGTCTATATTGCTTTTTTTTTTTTTGGCATAAGGGCAATGAAATGTACCGATATTTAAATATAGTTGCATGTTTTCCAAAGCTTGGGTGCCAGGAAAACACAGAATTTCTAATTTGGGTCCCAGGCTGAAAAAGTTTAAGAACCCCTGGTCTAGGGCAATGGTGTCTAGATGGAATTTGTATTTGTGGTCCTGGCAACTGGACCTTTTTTGGAACACCATTATTTTTGTCTTACTGAGATTTACTGTCAGGGCCCAGGTCCGACAGAATCTGTGCAGAAGATCTAGGTGCTGCTGTAGGCCCTCCTTGGTTGGGGACAGAAGAACAAGATCATCAGAAAAGAATAGAAATGTGACTTCAGATTCTAGTAGGGTGAGGCCGGATGCTGCAGACTGTTCTAGTGCCCTCACCAATTCGTTGATATACAGTGCCTTCGGAAAGTTTTCAGACCCCTTGACTTTTTCCACATTTTGTTACGTTACAGCCTTATTTTAAAATTGATTTATAAAAAATGTTGCTCATCAATCTACACACAATACCCAATGTTGACAAAGCGAAAACAGATTTAGACATTTTTGCAAATGTATTAAAAATAAAAACAGAAATACTTTATTTACATAAGCTTTCAGACCCTTTGCTATGAGACAGGTGCATCCTGTTTCCATTGATTATTTAACTAGGCAAGTCAGTTAAGAACAAATTCCTATTTACAATGACGGCCTACACCGGCAAAACCCAGACGACACTGGGCCAATTGTGCGCCGCCCTATGGGACTCCCAATCACGGCCAGTTGTGATACAGCCTGGATTCAAACTAGGGTGTCTGTAGTGGCGCCTCAAGCACTGAGATACAGTGCCTTAGACCGCTGTGCCACTCCTGAGATTATCCTTGATGTTTCTACAACTTGATTGGAGTCCACCTGCAGTAAATTCAATTGATTGGACATGATTTGGAAAGGCACACACCTGTCTATATAAGGTCCCACAGTTGACAGTGCATGTCAGAGAAAAAACCAAGCCATGGGATCGAAGGAATTGTCCATAGAGATCTGAGACAGGATTGTGTCAAGGCACAGGGGAAGGGCACTGGGGAAGGGTACCAAAACATTTCTGCAGCATTGAAGGTCCCCAAGAACACAGTGGCCTCCATCATTCTTGAATGGAAGACATTTGGAACCACCAAGTCTCTTCCTAGAGCTGGCTGCCTGGCCAAACTGAGCAATCGGGGGAGAAGGGCCTTGCTCAGGGAGGTCACCAAGAACCAGATGGTCACTATGACAGAGGTCCAGAGTTCCTCTGTGGAGATGGCAGAACCTTCCAGAAGGACAACCATCTCTGCAGCACTCCACCGATCAGGCCTTTATGGTAGTTGCCAGATGGAAGCCACTCCTCAGTAAAAGGCACATGACTGCCCGCTTGGAGTTTGCCAAAAGGCACCTAAAGGACTCTCAGACCATGAGAAACAAGATTCTCTTGTCTGATGAAACCAAGATTGAACTCTTTGGCCTGAATGCCAAGCGTGACGTCTGGAGGAAACCCTGGCACCATCCCTATGGTGATGCATGGTGGCGGCAGCATCATGCTGTGGGGATGTTTTTCAGCAGCAGGGACTAGGAGACTAGTCAGGATCGAGGGAAAGATGAATGGAGCAAAGTACAGAGAGATCCTTGATGAAAACCTGTGCCAGAGCGCTCAGGTCCAACAGGACAACAACCCTAAGCACACAGCTAAGACAATGCAGGAGTGGTTTCGGTACAAGTCTCTGGATGTTACCCCACGGCCTTGTGGAAGAAATGTGTGTGTTTTTTGCTAATTTTAACTGCACACCCTGACACAGTTCCAATAGCTCGAGGCATCAGAAATTATGTGTATGGAACAGTGGTGTGTGTTCTCTTAGAGAGAGGTCTGTCCTGTTAGAAGATGCTCTCACCCAGAACTTGACAACCACAGTTATTACTGGCCCTGGCCTGCCAATCTAAACAGAGTGGAAGTTTGATGATGTGTGTGTACGAGTTTGACGGTATGTGTGTGTAGTTGTGTTTTTAGTAGGTGCATTTGTAAGAGTGTGCAGGTGTTTTGCATGAGGGTGCAGGTGTTTTGCATGAGTGTGCAGGTGTTTTGCATGAGTGTGCAGGTGTTTTGCATGAGTGTGCGTCTGCGTGTGTGGTTGGTTATGTGTGTGTGACTAGTTAAATACTTCAGCGAGACATGGGCCCCTGTCTTAAGTGCTCCTCATGAATAAGCAATGGCAATGGCCTGTAGCAGCCCAGGGAGCCATTCTCCCTGCTCACACTCATTACTGCAGCACATAAATCACCACAGACAGACGCACGCACGAACACACACACTCGCGCATTAAACTAAACATACATGCAGAGACACATACTGAACTAAACACACACAAACAAACACACGCACACTAAAATTACTACACATACAGTACACACACACAGTCACAACTGCACAGACACACAAACCCAGACATGCAAGCAAAAGAAAAGACACAAAGGATAAACATCCTACACACACCCACTGTGGATGTGGTGGTACGGGCAGTGCACCTGCTAACACTAACACGATACACCTGGCTAATGTAGCGGTAATAATCACAAAGAGCTGGGACAAAATGTCTGTGTTCAACACAATAGCTCAACACCAGACACTCAACACCTGGACAGGCAGGAACTAATTATCCCTCTCTCTTTTTCTCTCACCCATCTGAGCATGTGGGCACAAGTTATGTGCAGGAGTGTGGGGATGAATGTTTGTACCTGGCGGGATTGTGATTGAGGAGAGTTGTGCCCTCCCTTTCCCAGATTAGTAATCATATCAGAGTGAGCCGGTCCTAAACCGCTAATCTGAACAAATCTCCCCGGATTACACACACAGGTGAAAGAGAGCCTGGCATGCCCACGGAGGAGAGGAGAGACAACAGGAGGGAAACTTCACTTGTACTGCACCTTTGAACAACTTGATTTTATCCTTCTGTATTTCTATCATAAAGCATATATTAAGCAGGCTACGTAAACGAGCTACAAAGTAGCCAAAGCAGTTAAGTAAACTAAGCAGGAGTTTATTAAAACAGTGACTATTCTATGAGTTTTTTTAAGGGTTGTGGGGCGAGAAGTAAATTGAGTCTATGGATTACTTTGCCTTGGTAATTAGATAACCATGGCTGAGTTAGGAATAGAAGAGCTATGAGCAGCAGCACAGACACACGTGGCTGACTTGACTTCACACAGCCAGCCGACTTCAGCAAGTCTCATCTTCAAAAAAACATGCAGCGCAGCCAAGCGCTAAATAAAACAAAGAGCAGACTGACTGCGCGCAGGAAGGATCACCACACACAACCCCACACTCAGAGACGTACAGCCAGACTAACGCACAAATAAACAAAGAAAGGCAAACATACTTAGGCACATCCAGTCAGGTCCAAGTTTCAGGCTCCTGGAAGAGGCAACCATATATTTTAATGTAATCTGACCATAGCACCGGTTCCAATCCAAGTGTCAATGCCGTTTAATAAACCCCAGGGGCTTACATTTGTAAAAAAAAAAAAAAAAAATGGTGTTAGATCATTAATGTTATGTGGCTATTTTGCTTCCAATGGTTCTGGGACCCTTGTTAAGGTCATCAGCATCATGAACTTTACCCAGTACCAGGACATTTTAGCCCAAAACCTGGTTGCCTCTGCCAGGAGGCTGAAACTTGGCCGGAAGTGAATCTCCCAGCAAGACAATAACCCCAAGCACACACAAAAATCCACAAATGATTAAATCACCACAAAATGAACATTCAACATTACTCAGTCTATGGACTTGAACACCATTGAAAACCTGTAGTTTGAATTAAAGCGGGCAGTCCATAAGCAAAGATGAAGGATATCAAGGATCTGTGGGCTGACGGTGAAGTAGACATACTTGGTATTCATATCACAAAATATATAAATGAGGTTTCCACAATGAATTTCCATAGAAAACTAGTAAAAATAGACAAGATCCTGCTACCATGGGGAGGTCAATACTTGTCTATTTGTGGAAAAATTACAGATTAACTCCTAGGTCATATTTCAGTTTAGTCATTTACTTATGGCCCTGCCTACTCCTGATGATTCGTTTTTCAAATCATATAAGCACATTTTTCCCCCCCCGGCTTCATCTGGGATGCTAAACCAGACAAGATAAAACGTGCCTATCTGTATAACGAATATGAACTGCGTGGGCTGAGATGATTAAATATAAAAGCACTAAACCTCTCTCTAAAATCGTCACATACAAAAGTATTACTTGAACCCAAAATGTTTCTCATGTAGATTACTAAGAAAAGCTCATTCGTTGTTTAAAAATGTATTTTTTGCCTTTGTGCAGATTGCCATGCCTCATTTTCGATTAATTGTTCAAAGTATCTCTCTTTTTCAAACAAGCATTGCAGAGCTGGTTACAATTTCATCCCACAGAAAATATAGAACAAATATTACAAGAAATATTATGCTTGGACTTAAATGTGCTGTTTGATAAAAGACCTGCATTTATGGAAAAGATGTTTGAAAAGGGTATTTTGTTTTTAACTTATATTGTACATTGGAATTGTAGAGTTGTAGAGATTTTTAATGCACTGATTCCATGGCACAGGGTGTATGGGTTGATTCAAGACTTCGTGCTTTTCAGTTAAACCTATTGTACCGAATTCTTGCCACCAACAAAATGTTGAATATTTGGGGCATACAATCATCCCACCTCTGCAGATTTTGTTGTCAGATTTTGTTGTAAAGATACAGAATCAATAGACCATTTGTTCTGGTATTGCCCTCAGGTAGCCTGTTTCTGGTCTCAGGTTTGGGAATGGCGGGAGAGGTTTGTGGGGGTCTCGGATGGTTGAGGGGCAGCTGTCTTTTTCACAAGTAACAACACACGGGTGTGATCATTCTACAGTGGTCCCGGTGTGATTAGAACGCTAATTTAGAACGGCCAGTTTCGAATGACGCAACAATCAGTATTTGAGCTGGCCACACTTTTTTCAGAAACAATTTACACAAACACAGTCCATAAAACGTTATGTCCAGAATGTGAACAGTTTATTTTTGGATGCAATGTTCAGACATTCACATAAGTATCTACAACATAGCACAATCATCCAAACCGGGAAAATGTTGGCTACATTTGTCCTAGCGCTAACTGAGGAAAGATTGACATAACACAAGCGGTCATATTTGTATAACTCTCGCTGACAAACTACAATATGAATTAGCTAATATACATTACTATTTATAATTAATCACATCACGGGTGAGCTCACCATTGATCGAAATAATTGAGTAAAACACTCTACAAATCGAAAGTAATCCGACGATGGCTAGTTTCTGCGCGCTGCCATGCTTTTTTATCCTCACAGAAACCAAAGATAATAAGAAGAGACAAGATGAGTTGGTCTGTTTATAGTATGCATGTTCAAGGGTGGGGGGGGGTCATCCACCATCATTCACATCCCACCATTAATTTCCGGAAGTCCCCCAAAAAATTAGTGAACCCTTACTCACCTCATTTTGTTATAACATCTTTGATCCAACAGACGTGAAACCCAGAATGCATTGTATGTCAACAAACATGGCTACACACTGCTGGAATTAGCATAGCTCATCATAATCAGTACAACCTTCAAAAAAGTATTTTACACACATAATATGTGCCCATTACAATCTATGCCACAACCTTAACTCATTTGCACACACTGTATATAGATTTTTTTCCATGTGTAACTCTGTGTTGTTGTTTGTGTCGCACTGCTTTGCTTTATCTTGGCCAGGTCGCAGTTGTAAATGAGAACCTGTTCTCAACTAGCCTACCTGGTTAAATAAAGGTGAAATAAAAAATAAATATGCAAGAATCGGAATGCATGAAAACAATTGGGAAGTGCTTGGGGAATTTTGTCCGTGTCAGAAATGTCCCAAAAATGAATTGTCCGCAAAAGTAAAAATGACTATTTTTTATGGGAATGAATGAGGAGGCGGAACACACCTCAATTCAAACTGTTCTTAGAAAATAACAACTTGTTAATAATTCGTTGTTAATTTGAAGTTGAAACAGCCTATAAATAAAAACAGGCTAAGTGCCTTGGTTTGAGTGCAGCGCGGATTAAATGTACTGTTGTGTAACAATCACAAACTGGAACCGAGAGAACGTTCTAACATGACGTCCCATTAAAAAAAACTCACGCTGGGGCGACCGTTAGATATTTGGAACTCGCGCATGAAAGGGTTTTATGATAAAAAAATATATAACTTGTTAAACAAAATCTCTTTCTCTGAGCAATTGTATTAGTATAAAACAAATAAATAAATTGAGCATAAAATATAGCTCAGTATTTGTATTATTTATTTTATACAGTCTTTTTTTGCTCATCTTTATCAAGGGTGCCCAAAAAAATTGACCTGGCTGTAAATACTCACACACACCAACACATACACAGACAGGCACTTAGGTAGACAAGTAGCGAGTTAGACACACAGCTAGATAGCTAATCAAACAGACCAACAGACAGACAGATTCTCTCATACACACATTTATGCACGCATAGTCATGACCATTACATATTCACACATGCAGAAGAGTGCTAAATAAAAGAAGACAACAGTCTCGACGTTGGAATGTCACACACGCACATTCATTCACACACAGCGGGGTACTAAATAAGTGACGAGAGAAGGGGCGACACAGGTGATGTCATCAAGTCACACAAGATCAGAGCAGTGGGGTGTCCTCGACTCAACCTGACGGTATTCCACACACACGCACGCGGGCGCACACAACAACGAATCGTCACAGCATCCTCATATGAAACAACGGGCCACGGTTCAAGACAAGACTTGAATTTAAACTCGTCTCCTGTACTGAACTGCAGTGGGTTGCTCAGACAGTTGTGAAAGCTGCAGCAATCTGCTGGGAAGGCTGCCGTCTTACCTGACCCTCTCCTTGGGGTCTCCGAAGGACTCTTTCAGACGGGAGAAATCGGGGTAGAAGTGGACTGATGGAGAGATGATCTCTAGAAGACCTGACTGGATCTCAACTGGAAATCTGAAAGAGAGAGAAAGAGGAGGGGAAAGAGAGAGAAGGAGGAGGGTAAAGAGAGAGAGTGGAGAGAGATATCAACTATACATTTTATTTTCTACAACTATCATACAGACAGCCCTGTTAGGATAGACAGAGAGACAAACGGACAGACACGACAGCATGTTGGTCTCTCCCACCCTGTGCATATGTAACGGATGTGAAATGGCTAGCTAGTTAGCGGGTACGCGCTAGTGGCGTTTCAATCAGTTACGTCACTTGCTCTGAAACCTATTAGTAGTGTTGCCCCTTGCTCTGCAAGGGCCGTGGCCTTTGTGGAGCGATGGGTAACGATGCTTCGTGGGCGACCGTTGTTGATGTGTGCAGAGGGTCCCTGGTTCGCGCCCGTGTCGGGGCGAGGGGACGGTCTAAAGTTATACTGTTACATTGATGCTGTTGACCCGGATCACTGGTTGCTGCGGAAAAGGAGGAGGTTGAAAGGGGGGTGAGTGTAACGGATGTGAAATGGCTAGCTAGTTAGCGGGTACGCGCTAGTGGCGTTTCAATCAGTTACGTCACTTGCTCTGAAACCTATTAGTAGTGTTGCCCCTTGCTCTGCAAGGGCCGCGGCTTTTGTGGAGCGATGGGTAACGACGCTTCGTGGGTGACTGTTGTTGATGTGTGCAGAAGGTCCCTGGTTCGCGCCCGTGTCGGGGCGAGGGGACGGTCTAAAGTTATACTGTTACACATAATCACTTCCTCTCTTGTCAGGTTATTCAAATGCCTGACAGGCACACCCAACAGGAAGCAGAATTTTAATTCAATACAATTCAAATGGCTTATTTAACACCATAGTAATGTTTATTTTGACATAATGTATGGTTACCAATACCATGTAGCATAAGCTTGAAACATTTCATTTTTAAAACTCGTTCTTCTATAACAATTTTTTATAATTACAGTGGACTGGAAATATTTTAAGATCATGTTGTGGGTTGTACATTTAATAATTCCCTTAATGTTTTTAAATATGATTTAAAAAAAATATACATTTCCCAGAATGCATTAGATCAAACACTGCAGTATGGAAGGGAACAATGTAACATTTCATGACAAAGAAAAATACAAAAATATAATCTTTTGATAAAAGATTTGACAAACAAATTAGACTTTCATGTTTCACATCTCAGTTGAATTGGTTTGAATTACATTTTACTTCCTTCCAATTCTGCTTCGTGTGGGGTGTGGCCAACTCAAATTCAATGTTTGAATTTAATTAAATTCAGATAAGGACGTACGAAGAGAGAGAGGATCCAATCATGAGAGAGAGAGGGGTCAAGTGTGCATCACTAACCCTGCCAATCACCCAGGACAGGAAAAGCTGCCCTTTAGGAACTCACATGCACTAACTCACAATAGTTCACACCACACACACCCACACACGCTCTCTCTCTCCTGTGTTTCCAATCTCACTGAGAGAACGACAAGGTGACAGGGGGCACATTCAACCTCCCTCCTCCCCTCTTCTCTTCCCTCCATACCTCTCCCCTCCCCCTTCCTTCCGTCCACCCCCATAGCCATCTCCAACCATGTTTGTGTCCCAAATGACACCCTATTCCTTATGTAGTACACAACTTTTCCCCAGGGCCCATCAGGCTCTGGTCAAAAGCAGTGTACTTTAGGGAATATGGTGCCATTTGAGACGCAGCCCATTTCCCCTGAGGTGACACTGCTTGGGGACTCAGGGGAGTGACAGTGACGGAGTGACCACTGGTATCATCTTGGGTCCCCCAAAAAAAGCTCTGGCTCAATCTCCCACTAACAAACATGACTGTCTAAAACAGCAGGGTCTTAAACCTGCACAGTGGGCATTTTGTGAGGGGGGATACTGTCGGTCTAGGGAAGTGGCTAGGAGGATGGGTTAGGTTTGGGGAATATAGGATTTTGAATGGCACTGAATTGTGTGTCCCCACAAGGTTAGTTATACAATACTTTGTGTGTGTGTGTGTGTGTGTGTGTGTGTGTGTGTGTGTGTGTGTGTGTGTGTGTGTGTGTGTGTGTGTGTGTGTGTGTGTGTGTGTGTGTGTGTGTGTGTGTGTGTGTATGCATGATGGAAGGTAAACAGGACACAGTGAAATGCACACACCACACAAACAAACATGCATTCAAATAGAAATACACTATGCACACACACGTCAAAGAAGACAGATGTGCACACGTGTGGAATAGATCCAAGACTTAAACAGACAAGCAGAGACCAAACGTGACATAAGTCACAAGTAGAGTGAATACATCACACACACACACACACACACACACACACACACACACACACACACACACACACACACACACACACACACACACACACAAAAGTAAATTAACATGCAAACATCAAACGCAGGTAGCAAACACACACAATAACAAAATCATTTAAAAATACCACACACACAAACACCTTATTCCACAGGTCCACCCAACATACACTGAGCCCGAATAGAAAGTGACAACAGTCCTCTCCATGGAGAGGCAGGTCTCCATGGAAACAGCATCCCGCGGTACTTACAGGCGCTTGAGGTTGTCAGCCACGCTGTTGGCATACTGTTGGTCCGTCTGCAAAACAAGAAACTTATTAATACAAAAATACAAATAAAAACCCATTGTCAAAGCCGTTTTCTGTTCCATTAAGAGATGGTATGGCTGCAGAAAGAAAGCCTGTACATGATATACACACTGTTCCCATGTGCACTGCACTGCTGTACACAAAGAACGATTTGTCTACAAGACTTTTGCCTTTGTCAGTTACAATCTGCCCTGGATACAAAATAAAATAAATAGCACAAATAAATAGCTTTTCTATCACAACAACAACGTCACAGTAATTGTGCAACGCATCAATAGTGTTCCAAGATAGCCACAGTGGAGATTGTGGGTTGTTCCAGTTTCGCCCCAAGTGGAAGCACCAGCTTGATGGTGAAATTATCTGGCTTTGTATAAATCCGGCATCCAGAGCTGTGATGAGGTCAAGGAGAGGATAACATGTACACACGTATACATCCACTGGCCAAGTTTGCTTCACGACTTCCATATAAACCCACAGGCAAAACCAAAATCATGCTTGTTCAAAAGGGTTTGCCTCAAAAAAGTAATACACAGTAACATTATGCAATACTAATTATTAATTGTATAACTAACAGCTGACGCCATATTTCTTTGCTTGTTGCTCAGACTAGCCATGCCCTTCTGGAGGGCTAACTCCAAAACGTTCCTCAGAAATTTCTTGGCCATTAAACAACAAATGATTCCAAATTCCCTGACTATGTATCTCCATCCCGAAAGGCTGACAGATGGAGAGAAGGATGGAGGAGCATTGTAGGTGGAGAGAGAGAAGCAAGGGATCAGACGTCTAACAGGAAACACCTGGGATCACTGATCGCATCCTTCGCTCCTCAAATTAACCGGACGAGAGAGGAATAGAGGGAGGAAGGGAGGGGATGGGGACTATCACAAGGGAAATACAAAATATCCTGTCAAATTTCCACCCTCATTGCCAGGACAGCTATGAAAAACATTATCTTGTAAACAGGAGAAACCAGTAATTATTGACACCCTTAATAAAGATGAGCAAAAATGACTGTATAAAATAAATCATTAAAATACTGAGATAAATTGTATGCTGAAATAATTGGGAAATTCTATTATTTTATACTAATACAATTGCTCAGAGAAAGAGATTTCACTTAACAAGTAATATTTTTTTTTGCAAAAAGATAGGGGTCCCAATTATTGACACTTCTGTTTTCGAATACCTTTCAATACCTCACCTTGCAAAGATAACGGCAACGAGCCTTTTCCTAAAATGTTATATGAGTTGGAGAACACATTGGGAAGGATCTTAGACCATTCCTCCATGAAAATAGAACTCTTTGGCCATGAACACCAGGGGTGGGTTCGGCGTCGAAATGAGAATGCATAAGCAGAAAAGAACCCCATACCGACTGTGAAATATGGTGGTGAATCATTGATATTATGGGGCTATTTTACTTCCAATGGTCCTCGACCCTTGTTAAGGTCAACAGAATCGTGAACTTCACCCAGTACCAGGACATTTTAGCCCAAAATCTGGTTTCCTAAGGCAGGAGGCTGAAAAGGACTAGGGAAAGAGATAGAAGTGAGAGAGAAGAGATTGAGAGAGAAGACAGAGAGAGAAAATTGAAAAACTGAAGGAACACCAGACTGTTTTCATCTCTCCGAGGGGTTGGTGTGTGCTATATTAGGCCCCCGTCAACACCAGACCTCCCCACGGCTGATGAGCTAGTGGAGTGGCGCCCTCGTCAGCTCTGAGCCACTCCACTGGTGGAATGTACCATGACCCCAGAAGTGAGAAACAGGACCTCAGAGGTGACAATGTCTGCTGCAGAGTCCGTTAAGAGGCTTGCGACTTCAATTGACAGGACTGTCAAGGAACAAGCTTAAAAAGAATGACAGTCAGAAAATGACCTCTCCACATTGCGTTGGTGGTCTAGTACTTCAAGCCTTGCTTGACAACCTGGCACCCTTGGTCCTGGACATGGAATACACTTGAGGAACATGCGTGTATCATGACTTGTTCATGTGTTCAGCCAACGTGTCACGTGGGTTTTAGTGTATGCGTTTCATAGAACCATTGTTTCATATGTCATACACTGCCCTAAACTGTAGCCAATCAATTTGCAACAGTCAAGTAAAATCCAATGCAGTACAGCGAGGTTACAACTACCTAACCAGGGGACCAAGGCCATGGACGATACTATCCTAACTAATCCATTAACCTACTGTTCTAGTCCTGTTCCAACATGTAGTTACCTAGACAACGGAACCAAATTGTTTGCATCGTATTTGTTTAGTTCTGTGTTTTATTTGCTTATGGTCACACACTGACAGAGGGAGACGCGAGGGAAAGAGAGGGATGTAGAGACAGAGGGACAGACCGATGGATAGTTGAAGAGAGAAAGGGGAGTGTGACAAGTTTTGGAGGGAAAGAGAGAGGGATGGAAAGAGAGAAAGAAAGACTCAGAGAGAGAGCTGCTACTTCCGTGCTCTTCAGATGCCCCTATAGAGTTAAACGTGTTAACCCTCGCAAGGCTGCAGGCCCAGACGGCATTCCCAGCCGCGTCCTCAGAGCATGCGCAGACCAGCTGGCTGGTGTGTTTACGGACATATTCAATCAATCCTTATCCCAGTCTGCTGTTCCCACATGCTTCAAGAGGGCCACCATTGTTCCTGTTCCCAAGAAAGCTAAGGTAACTGAGCTAAACGACTACCGCCCCGTAGCACTCACTTCCGTCATCATGAAGTGCTTTGAGAGACTAGTCAAGGACCATATCACCTCCACCCTACCGGACACCCTAGACCCACTCCAATTTGCTTACCGACCCAATAGGTCCACAGACGACGCAATCGCAACCACACTGCACACTGCCCTAACCCATCTGGACAAGAGGAATACCCATGTGAGAATGCTGTTCATCGATTACAGCTCAGCATTTAACACCATAGTACCCTCCAAACTCGTCATCAAGCTCGAGACCCTGGGTCTCGACCCCGCCCTGTGCAACTGGGTCCTGGACTTCCTGACGGGCCGCCCCCAGGTGGTGAGGGTAGGTAACAACATCTCCACCCCGCTGATCCTCAACACTGGGGCCCCACAAGGGTGCGTTCTGAGCCCTCTCCTGTACTCCCTGTTCACCCACGACTGCGTGGCCATGCACGCCTCCAACTCAATCATCAAGTTTGCGGATGACACTACAGTGGTAGGCTTGATTACCAACAACGACGAGACGGCCTACAGGGAGGAGGGTGAGGGCCCTCGGAGTGTGGTGTCAGGAAAATAACCTCACACTCAACGTCAACAAAACAAAGGAGATGATTGTGGACTTCAGGAAACAGCAGAGGGAGCACCCCCCTATCCACATCGACGGGTCAGTAGTGGAGAAGGTGGAAAGTTTTAAGTTCCTCGGTGTACACATCACGGACAAACTGAATTGGTCCACCCACACAGACAGCGTTGTGAAGAAGGCGCAGCAGCGCCTCTTCAACCTCAGGAGGCTGAAGAAATTCGGCTTGTCACCAAAAGCACTCACAAACTTCTACAGATGCACAATCGAGAGCATCCTGTCGGGCTGTATCACCGCCTGGTACGGCAACTGCTCCGCCCACAACCGTAAGGCTCTCCAGAGGGTAGTGAGGTCTGCAGAACGCATCACCGGGGGCAAACTACCTGCCCTCCAGGACACCTACACCACCCGATGTCACAGGAAGGCCATAAAGATCATCAAGGACAACAACCACCCAAGCCACTGCCTGTTCACCCCGCTATCATCCAGAAGGCGAGGTCAGTACAGGTGCATCAAAGCAGGGACCGAGAGACTGAAAAACAGCTTCTATCTCAAGGCCATCAGACTGTTAAACAGCCACCACTAACATTTAGCGGCCGCTGCCAACATACTGACTCAACTCCAGCCACTTTAAAAATGGGAATTGATGGAAATTATGTAAAAATGTACCACTAGCCACTTTAAACAATGCCACTTAATATAATGTTTACATACCCTACATTACCCATCTCATATGTATATACTGTACTCTATATCATCTACTGCATCTTGCCATCTTTATGTAATACATGTACCACTAGCCACTTTAAACTATGCCACTTTATGTTTACATACCCTACAGTACTCATCTCATATGTATATACCGTACTCTATACCATCTACTGCATCTTGCCATGCCGTTCTGTACCACCACTCATTCATATATCTTTATGTACATATTCTTTATCCCTTTACACTTGTGTGTGTGTATAAGGTAGTAGTTGTGGAATTGTTAGGTTAGATTACTTGTTGGTTATTACTGCATTGTCGGAACTAGAAGCACAAGCATTTCGCTACACTCGCATTAACATCTGCTAACCATGTGTATGTGACTAATAAAATTTGATTTGATTTGATTTGATTTAGAGGCGTGGGTAATAAAAATGAGAGATGGCATAACCTAAGACACATTCAGGAGAAGGAGAGAGATGGAAACACAAGAGAGAGGGGGGGGGGGGTGAGCGAGAGAGAGAGAAATACATAAAAAGAAAAGAGAACTACACAAAGAGAAACAAGGTGGAGAAAGAGAGGGGAAGATAGAGAAAGAAAGAGTGAGAAAGGGAAAAAGAGAGAAAGGGAGAGAGAGAGGCCTGCCAGCCATTGGAAAGTGTTAACTAATGCAGATGTCATTCACTGCCTTTTAACTATAGCCACTCTGGGGACTGGGACTCAACACCACACACACACACACACACACACACACACACCGCAGCAAGACACACACAGACACACATGCAGAGACGCACATGGACGCACACACACCACAAGGCGCTACGAGACACACGCACGCGTACACACAGGAACGCACAGGCACGCACTAACACACACCCACGCAAAACCCATGTGTGGTGGGTGTGCGTCTGTGTGTGTGATTGACTAATGTTGGTGATAATAACTTGACGCATGGTGCATGGCTTAATCACACAGTTCTATATGTATCTCGCTTCCTCGTGACCTTTCCGGCTGGCCAGTCAGCTACACCATTAGTCAGTCTGCCCTTACGTTATGCTATTACAGCAGGGGAAAGCAATACACTGGGAGGGGCACACACGCACACACACACACAGAAATAAACACATTTTGGTTATACATGTACTATTCATGCTGTTGCACGCCTTACATTCACATGCACGCACACACACATAATCATCCATCACCACAGGGTCCTTTGGACTTAAACAACCCTTTTACATGATTAGGGTTTCTTCACAATCGATTCCAGTGAACAAACACAGGCCTATCTGCGCGGCTAGCCTGTTCGCCATTGCAACACTAAGCAGGGGAGAGCGGAAAGGGGGATACCTAGTCAGGTGTACAACTGAATGCGTTCAACTGAAATGTGTCTTCAGCATTTAACCCAACACCTCTGAATCAGAGAGGTGTGGGGGGCTGCCTTAATCAACATCAGTGCCCGGGGAACAGTGAGTTAACTGCCTTGCTCAGGGGCAGAATTACAGATTTTTACCTTGTCAGCTCAGGGATTGGATCCAGCAACCTTTCGGTTATTGGCCCAACGCTCTAATCACTAGGCTTACCTGCCGCCCCACTGGTGTACTGGACACCTCACACAACCACAATAAGGCGGTGCGGCCCACAAGCTCTGTTGGCCCATGCGCCTGTAATCAATATATACAGCATATACACATACATATATATAGTACATTCAAAGTATTCCAACCCCATCCCCTTTTCCCAATTTTTTTTTACATTACAGCCTTATTCTAAAATGGAATATAAAAAAATGCTACACACAATACCCCATAATAAAGTGAAAACAGGTTTAGATTTTTTTTCACAAATGTAATAAATATAAAAAACAAATACCTTATTTACCTAAGTATTCAGACCCTCAAAATTGAGCTCAGGTGCATCCTGTTTCCATTGATCATCCTTGACACACTATAACTTGGAGTCCACCGGTGGTAAATAACATTTATTGCACATGACTTGGAAAGACACACCTGTCTAGATAAGCTCCCACAGTTGACAGTGCATGTCAGAGCAAAAACCAGGCCAGTAGGTCGAAGGAATTGTCCGTATAGCTACGAGACAGGATTGTGTAAAGGGTACTAAAACGTTTTTGCAGCATTGAAGGTCCCCAAGAACACAGTGTCCTCCATCATTCTTAAATGGAAGAAGTTTGGAACCACCATGACTCGTCCTAGACCTGACCGCCAGGCCAAACTGAGCAATCCAGGGAGAAGGACCTTGATCAAGAACCTGATTTTTAAAATTTTATTTAAAACATTGTATTTAACCTTTATGTAACTATGCAAGTCAGTTAAGAACATATACTTATTTCCAATCACAGCCTACCCCGGCCAAACCTGGACAACGCTGGGCTAATTGTGCGCCGCCCTATTGGAACTCCCAATACAGCCTGGAATCGAACCAGGGTCTGTAATGACTCCTCTAGCACTGAGATGCAGTGCCTTAGACCGCTGTGCCACTCGGGAGCCCCGTCTGGGCACTCTACCATAAAGACCTGATTGGTGGAGTGCTGCAGAGATAGTTGTTCTTCTGGAAGGGTGACGGCCTACCGATGGTCACTCTGACAGAGCTCTATAGTTCCTCTGTGGAGATGCAAGACTATTCCAGAAGGACAACCATCTCTGCAGCACTCGACGAATCAGGCCTTTATGGTAGAGTGGCCAGACGGAAGCCACTCCTCAGTTAACTTCACTAGGGTAGGGGGCAGCATTCGGAATTTTGGATGAAAAGCGTTCCCAAATTAAACTGCCTGCTACTTAGGCCCAGAAGCTAGGATATGCATATAATTAGTAGATTTGGATATCTGTGAGTATAACAGAACTGATATGGCAGGCGAAAACCTGAGGAAAATCCAACCAGGAAGTACTATTATTTTGAAAGGCTGTTTTTCCATTGAAAGCCTATCCACCATACAAACACTTAGGACCCAGTTCACAATCTCTATGGCTTCCTCTACATGTGGCCAGTCTTTAGGCATTGTGTCAGGCTTTTACTCTGAAAAATGAGGGAGGCCAGTGGACTATCAATGAGAGGCCAGTGGAAATTTCCAGCCATGAGTCCTGCACGTGACCGGGAGTGCGCATTTCTTGTTTCTCCTTTTCTATTGACGAAGCTTTTGTCCGGTTGAAATATTATTGATTATTTATGACAAAAACAACCTGAGGATGAATTTGAAACATTGTTTGACATGTCTCCACTAACTTTTATTGTACTTTTTTGACTTTTCGTCTTGATGTTGAGAGCGCACATTTTGCCTTTGGATTTCTGAACTATACGCACCAACAAAACTGAGGTTTTTGGACATAAAGAGGGACATTATCAAACAAAACAAACATTTATTGTCTAACATGGAGACCTGGGAGTGCTACCAGATGAAAATCATCAAAGGTAAGTGATACATTTTAATGCTATTACTGACTTTTGTGAGCCCTCTCCTTGGCTGGAAAATGGCTGTATGGTTTTTGTGGCTAGGCTCTGACCTAACATAGTCGTGTGCTTTCGCCGTAAAGCCTTTTTGAAATCTGACACAGCGGTTGCACCTTTTCTCAATAGGGGGTGCTGTTTACACTTTGAAGAAAATTCGTTGCCAAATTAAACTGCCTCGTACTCAATTCTTGCTCGTACAATATGCATATTATTATTACTATTGGATAGAAAACACTCTCTAGTTTCTAAAACCGTTTGAATTATTTATCTGAGTGAAACAGAACTCATTCTGCAGCTCACTTCCTGTCAAGAAGTGAGATTTCTGAAATCGAGGTCTCTGTTCCAGGGTCGGTTTATAAATTCCCTTGTAAGCTATGGGGCTACATGCACTGCATACGCATTCCCCTAGATGTCAGTAAGCGGTGATACTTTGAATGGAGTGGATAGCACCATCTGGGGGAGTATAAAGCCTCTTGGAACGGAAGTACCGACCTTTTCGACGCGGGGCCTGACGCAGGAGGGACACCAAGCATGGCGTCCTGAAAAGCTTTCGGTTTAGCAGTTCTATATCTCCGGCTCTGATTTAATTTGTTTTTTGTCTTAAAAACTTCATAAGGTAGTTAATTTAAACCGACTTATAGCAGTTTATAGCAGTTTATTGCGATTTTCTGGAATTTCTTTGTCATGCGTCGTCGCGAGTTGGACACCTCTCCGGCATATGGCTAACGTTAGCTGCTAATTACACGGTTGAAGAGGACATCTTTCAACCAAAAGACGATTGTTCTGGACAAAGGACACCTTGCCCAAGATTCTGATGGAAGCTCAACAAATAGTAAGAGGTCTTTATGCTATTAATTCGTATTTATGTTGAAAAATGTGAAACAATAATTCCGCCATGAATTGCGGTGCGGTCTCGCTTTAGCGCACGCTGTATATCATAGTAACGTTAATTTTAAAAATCTAACACAGCGATTGCATTAAGAACTAATATATCTTTCATTTGCTGTCCAACCTGTATTTTTTAGTCAAGTTTATGATTAGTTATCGATTAGATTAGGTGCCTCTCCAAGATGGCGCCGGACAGATTGCTTGAAGTTTGACTACTAATCACATTGTATAACCACGATTTGTGCCGTTAAATATGCACATTTTCGAACAAATCCTATATGCATTGTGTAATATGATGTTACAGGACTGTCATCTGATGAAGTATATGAAGGTTAGTCAAAAATTATATATCTTTTGCTGGTTTGTTAGGATCGCTAACCTTTGCTGCTGTTAAACGGCTTGTGTTTCTGGCTATTGTGGTAAGCTAATATAATGGTATATTGTGTTTTCGCTGTAAAACACTTAAAAAATCTGAAATATTGGCTGGATTCACAAGATGTTGGTCTTTCATTTGCTGTACGCTGTGTATTTTTCAGAAATGTTTTATGATGAGTATATAGGTATTTGACGTTGGTCTCTGTAATTATTCTGGCTGCTTCAGCACTATTTCAGATTGCAGCTGCAATGTAGAACTGTGATTTATACCTGAAATATGCACATTTTTCTAACAAAACATATGCTATACAATAAATATGTTATCAGACTGTCATTTGATGAAGTTGTTTCTTGGTTAGTGGCTATTTATATCTTTATTTGGTCGAAATTGTGATAGCTACCTATGCAGGAAAAAAATGGTGGGAAAAAAAAGTTGTGTCTTTTGCTATCGGTTAGCTAATAGATTTACATATTGTGTCTTCCCTGTAAAACATTTAAAAAAATCAGAAATGATGGCTGGATTCACAAGATGTGTATCTTTCATCTGGTGTCTTGGACTTGTGATTTAATGATATTTAGATGCTAGTATTTACTTGTGACGCTATGCTAGGCTATGCTAGTCAGCTTTTTTACTGATGGGGGTGCTCCCGGATCCGGGATTGGGACCAATTAGAAGTTAAGGAGAAGTTTATCTTTAAATGTATGTTAAACACTTGTATCTTTAATCAATGTTTATGATGAGTATTTCTGTAATTTGATGTGGCTCTCTGCATTTTCACCGGATGTTTGTTTGAGACAATGATTACTGTACATAACGCGCCAATTTCAACTGAGGTTTGTGGACATAAAGATTAACTTTATCGAACAAAACACACATTTATTGTGTAACATAAAGTCCTGTGAGTGCCATCTGATGAAGATCATCAAAGGTTAGTGATTAATTGAATCGCTATTTCTGACTTTTGTGAGCCCTCTCCTTGGCTGGAAAATGGCTGCATGGTTTTCTGTGACTAGGCGCTGACCTAACATAATCGCATGGTGTGCTTTCTCCGTAAAGCGTTTTTGAAATCGGATACTGTGGTTGGATTTACAAGAAGTTTATCTTTAAAATGGTGTATAATACTTGTATGTTTGAGGAATTTTAATTATGTGATTTCTGTTGTTTTGAATTTGGCGCCCTGCAATTTCACTGGTTGTTGTCGAGGTGGGACGCCAAAGGTGTTTCAACAAAGTGCTGAGTAATGGGTCTGATTACTTATGTAAATGTGAACATTTCTAAAAACCTGTTTTTTCTTTGTCATTATGGGGTATTGTGTGTAGACTGATGATGAGGTAAAAAAAAACAATTGAATCCATTTTAGAATAAAGGTGTAACGTAACAAATTCTGGAAAAAGTCAAGGGGTCTGAATACTTTCCGAATGCACTGTATATACAGTACCAGTCAAAAGTTTGGACACACCCTACCCATTCAAGGGTTTTTCTTTATTTTTACTATTTTCTACATTGTAGAATAATAGTGATGACATCAACACTATGAAATAACACATATGGAAGCATGAGATAACAAAAAAGTGTTAAAGAAATCAAAATATATTTGATATTTGAGATTATTTGCCTTGACAGATTTGCACACTCTTGGAATTCTCTAAACCAGCTTCATGAGGTAGTCACCTGGAATGCATTTCAATTAACAAGTGTGCCATGTTAAAAGTTAATTTGTGGAATATATTTAGTTCTTAATGCGATTGAGATAATCAGTTGTCTTGTGACAAAGTACGGGTGGTATACATAAGATAGCCCTATTTGGAAAAGTCCATATTATGGCAAGAACAGCTCAAATAAGCAAAGAGAAATTACAGTCCGCAAAAACCAAGCGCTATGATGAAACTGGCTCTCATGAGGACTGCCACAGAAAAGGAAGACCCAGAGTTACTTCTGCTGCAGAGGATAAGTTCATTAGTTAACAGCCTCAGAAATTGCAGCCCAAATAAATGCTTCACAGAGTTCAAGTAACAGACACATCTCAACATCAACTGTTCAGAGGAGACTGCGTGAATCAGGCCTTCATGGTCGAATTGCTACAAAGAAACCACTACTAAATGACAACAATAATAAGAAGAGACATGAGAAATGGAGATTAGAACGATGGAAATTCCTCTCTAGGTTTCTTCCTAGGTTTTGGCCTTTCTAGGGAGTTTTTCCCAGCCACCGTTCTTCTACACCTGCATTGCTTGCTGTTTGGGGTTTTAGGCTGGGTTTCTGTACAGCACTTCGAGATATTAGCTGATGTATGAAGGGCTATATAAAATAAACTTGATTTGATTTGATTTGGAAATCTGTCCTTTGGTCGGAAGTCCAAATGTAAGATTTTTGGTTCCAACCGCCGTGTCTTCGTGAGACGCAGAGCAGGTGAACGGATGACCTCTGCATGTGTAGTTCCCACAATGAAGCATGGAGGAGGTGTGAATGTGTGGGGGTGCTTTGCTGGTGACACTGTCTGTGATTTATTTAGAATTCAAGGCACACTTAACCAGCATGGCTACCACAGCATTCCGCAGCGATACACCATCGCATCTGGTTTGCGCTTAGTGGGACTATCATTTGTTTTTCAACAGGACAATGACCCAATACACCTCCAGGCTGTGTAAGGGCTATTTGACCAAGAAGGAGAGTGATGGAGTGCTGCATCAGATGACCTGGCCTCCACAATCACCCGACCTCAACCCAATTGAGATGGTTTGGGATAAGTTGGACCGCAGAGTGAAGGAAAAGCAGCCAACAAGTCTTCAGCATATGTGGGAACTCCTTTAAGGCTGTTGGAAAAGCATTCCAGGTGAAGCTGGTATAGAGAATGCCAAGAGTGTGCAAAGCTGTCATCAAGACAAAGGCTGGATACTTTGAAGAATCTCAAATATAAAATATATTTTGATTTGTTTAACAATTTTTTGGTTAGTACATGATTCCATGTGTTATTTCATAGTTTTCTTGTCTTCACTATTATTCTACAATGTAGAAAAAAGTATTTAAAAAATATGATTTTTATAGTTTGTTTATGTAAATTACTATTGCAGCTGGAAACGGCTGAAACAGCAGATTATTTTCATGGAATATCAATAAAAAGCAATAACACTGGACTTCTTTAACTAGTTTAGTATCTGGAGCATCAGCATTTGTGGGTGCGATTACAGGCTCAAAATGGCCAGAAACAAAGAACTTTCTTCTGAAGCTTTCATTGTCAATTTCTCGCATGGAATAGCCTCCATTTCTCAGAACAAGAATAGACTGACGAGTTTCAGAAGAAAGTCTTTGATTCAGGCTTTTTTGAGCCTGTAATCGAACTCACAAATGCGGATGGTCCAGATACTAAACTAGTCTAAAGAAGGACAGTTTTATTGCTTCTTTAAATCAGTACAACAGGTTTCAGCTGTGCTAACATAATTGCAAAAGGGTTTTCTAATGATCAATTAGCCTCTTAAAATGATAAACTTGGATTAGCTAACGACGTGCCATTGGAACGTAGGAGTGATGGTTGCTGATAATGGGCCTCTGTACACCTATGTAGATATTCCATTAATGGGCCTCTGTACGCCTATGTAGATATTCCGTTTCCTGCTACAATAGTCATGTACAACATTAACAATGTCTACACTGTATTTCTGATCAATTTGATGTTATTTCAACGGACAGAAAATGTGCTTTTCTTTCAAAAATAAGGACATTTCTAAGTGACCCCAAACTTTTGAACGGTAGAGTAGATACAGTTGAAGTCGGAAGTTTACATACACTTCGGTTGGAGTCATTAAAACTCATTTTTCAAACACTCCACAAATTTCTTGTTAACAAACTATAGTTTTGGCGAGTCGTTTAAGACATCTACTTTGTGCATGACACAAGTAATTTTTCCAACAATTGTTTACAGACAGATTATTTCACTTATAATTCACTGTATCACAATTCCATTGGGTCAGAAGTTTACATACACTAAGTTGACTGTGCCTTTAAACAGCTTGGAGAATTCCAGAAAAGGATGTCATGGCTTTAGAAGATTCTGATAAGCTAATTGACATCATTTTAGTCAATTGGAGGTGTTCCTGTGGATGTATTTCAAGGCCTACCTTCAAACTCAGTGCCTCTTTGCTTGGGGAAATCAAAAGAAATTAGCCAAGACCTCAGAAAAAAGATTGGCGACCTCCACAAGTCTGGTTCATTCTTGGGAGCAATTCCCAAGCGCCTTAAGGTACCACGTTCATCTGTACAAACAATAGTACGCAAGTATAAACACAATGGGACCATGCAGCCGTCATACCGCTCAGGAAGGAGACGCATACTGTCTCCTAGAGATGAACGTACTTTGGTGCGAAAAGTGCAAATCAATCCCAGAACAACAGCAAAGGACCTTGTGAAGATGCTGGAGATAACAGGTACAAAAGTATTTATATCCACCGTAGAAGAAGCCATTTCCGGCATAAAAAAGCTAGACTACGGTTTGAAACTGCACATGGGGACAAAGATCTCAATTTTTGGAGAAATGTCCTCTGGTCTGATGAAACAAAAATAGAACTGTTTGGCCATAATGACCATCGTTATGTTTGGAGGAAAAAAGGGGAGGCTTGCAAGCCGAAGAACACCATCCCAATCGTGAAGCACGGGGGTGGCAGCATCATGTTTTTGGTGTGCTTTGCTGCAGGAGGGACTGGTGCACTTCACAAAATAGATGGCATCATGTGGTAGGAAAATTATGTGGATATATTGAAGCAACATCTCAAGACATCAGTCAGGAAGTTAAAGCTTGGTCGCAAATGGGTATTCCAAATGAGCAATGACCCAAAGTCCTGGCAAAATGGCTTAATGACAACAAAGTCAAGGTATTGGAGTGGCTATCACAAAGCCCTGACCTCAATCCCATAGAAAACGTGTGGGCAGAACTGAAAAAGCGTGTGCGAGCAAGGAGGCCTACACACCTGACTCAGTTATACCAGCTCTGTCAGGAGGAATGGGCCAAAATTCACCCAACTTATTGTGGGAAGCTTGCGGAAGGTTACCGGAAACATTTGACCAAAGTTAAACAATTAATTCATTAACTTCTTGAGAATACAGGGGGTGCTATTTTCCCATTAGCATAATTTGCTCTACAGATTAAACTGCCTCTTATTCAATTATTGCTCTTACTATATGCATATAAATAATACCATTGGAAAGAAAACAATCTCTAGTTTCTAAAACCGTTTCAATTTTGTCTCTGAGTGATACAGAAGTCATTTGACAGCACTTTCCATGACCAAGAAGAAAAAAGCAAGATGTGTATGCCAGCTTCAACGCTCTGCCTATATATGGTCGTGCCCCCTATGACCCGAAACACACCTCATTGGCCTTCCTCTGGGTGTCAAGAGGACGTCAGAGGAAAAATATCTTGTTTATCTGGGACTGACGTGAAATGAGAGCTAATTCTTTGGCGTGACCGACAACTTCCGGTTCTGTAAATCGTGCGACTTGTAGCTGCGATTGTCTTCTGTTGTGCGGCCATTATGGATGAAAACTATCTCCGTCTCGAAGTTTGTTTGATACATGTGACCAGATCATCGTAATGTATGTTTTTTCAATATAGTTTAATCAGATTATTTGATTTTTTTCGGGAGTTTTGTGGTGTTCCGTTGTCTGAATTTATTTACGTTTGAGAGATCCGTGCCACTCGACCAGTACCTGTGCTAAATGGAGTGGGAAAGGAACAATTCTGAACGGAACCAACGACTCATCTTGACAAAGGACACTTTGATCAACATTCTGATGAAAGATCAGCCATAGTAAGACCCAATTTACGATGTTATATCATATCTGTTGTGCATGTGAACTGGCCGTGGGCGCCTAGCCGAATCTGCCTGGTATAGCTATGCTAATTTAGCGCTACATTTTGTTTTCGTTATAAAACATTTAATAAATCTGAAATATTGTTTGGATTCACCAGATGTTGGGCTTTCAATATCTGTACGCTGTGTATTTTTCTGAAATGTTTTAAGATGAGTAATTCGTTATATGACGTTGGTCTCTGTAATTGTTCTGGCTGGGTCAGCACTATTTCAGATTGCAGCTGCAATGTAGAACTGTGATTTATACCTGAAAAATGCACATTTTTCCCAAAAAAAACTATGCTATACCATAAATATGTTATCAGACTGTCATCTTATGAAGTTGTTTCTTGGTTAGTGGCTATATATATTTTTATTTAGTCGAATTAGTGATAGCTACTGACGCAGGAAAAAGCTGTTGGGAGTAAAAAAATAGTGTCCTTTGCTAACGTGGTTAGCTAATAGATTTACATATTGTGTCTTCCCTGTAAAACATTTTAAAAATCTGAAATGGTGGCTTTATTCACAAGACCTGTATCTTTCATCTGGTGTCTTGGACTTGTGATTTAATGATATTTAGATGCTACAAGTTACTTGTGACGCTATGCTAGCTATGCTACTCAGTGGGGGGGGGTGGGGGGTGATCCCGGACCCGGGGTAGATACTCGTGAAAGGTTAAAAATCGGTAACAATTGAACATATTTAGCTTGATTAGATAAATAACAGTCCAGATTAATGAAATTAAAGGCACAACAACTCCAAATCGCATACCGCCGCAACAGATCCACAGATGAAGAAATCTCAATCGCACTCCACCCTGGCCTTTCCCACCTGGACAAAATAAACACTTTTGTGAGAATGCTGTTCATTGACTACAGCTCAGCGTTCGACACCATAGTGCCCACAAAGGTCATCACTAAGCTAAAGACCTTGGGACTAAACACCTCCCTCTGCAACTGGATCCTGGACTTCCTGACAGGCCACCCCCAGGTGGTAAGGGTAGGCAACAACACATCTGCCACGCTGATCCTCAACACAGGGGCCCCTCAGGAGTCCGTGCTTAGTCCCCTCCTGTGCTCCCTGTTCACCCACGACTACTTGGCCAAGCACGACTCGAAGACCATCATCAAGTTTGCTGACGACACAACAGTGGTAGGCCTGATCACCGACAACGATGAGACAGCCTATAGGGAGGATGTCAGAGACCTGGCATTGTGGTGCCAGGACAACAATCTCTACCTCAACAAGAGCAAGACAAGGGAAAAGAGGGGCCGAACACGACACAATTCACATTGACGGGGTTATAGTGGAGCGGGTCAACAGTTTCAAGTTCCTTGGTGTCCACATCACCAACAAACTATCATGGTCCAAAAACACCAAGAAAGTCATGAAGAGGGCACGACAACACCTTTTCCCCCTCAGGAGACTGAGAAGATTTGGCATGGGTCCCCAGATCCTCAAAAAGTTATCCAAGATTATTTGCATTGTCCCCCGCCCCCTTTGCTTTCACACTGCTGCTACTCACTATTTATTATCTACACCCCTACCTACATGTACAAATTACCTCGACTAATCTGTACCCCCGCACCGGTACCCCCCCTGTATATAGCCTCATTATTTAGTAAATATTCTCTTAACTCTATTTTCTTAAAACTGCATTGCTGGTTAAAGGGCTTGTTAAATAAGGCTGTAAAGAATTTCACGGTAAGGTCTACACCTGTTGACAAATAACATTATATTTTATTTGATACAGTACTTCAATAAATTGTTTCAACTGGTACCGGGGGACCTTCAGATGAGTGTTTTGAGGCCTGTGGGAGTCCTATTCCACCTTTACACAGAAAGGTCATAGTGTGCAGCGCAAACTGCTCGGACTCTACAGACAGAAGTTGTATCGACTTTAGACAAGTCCCAAGATGCTTGTGGGGGTAGTGGAGCAAAACGGAGAGTCTCATCTTTCCATAGAGGGGTCATAATAGGCCAAACCATTCGGACACTACAGATGATTTTGTGAGAAGACCGATTTTCAGAATGTCTCATGGTCTGACAAAAAACGCTCTAGCTCTCACCTTTCACCGCAGATGCGGAAATGTTACATAGGCGGATGCGGTGGATTGAGATACATCCAATGCAAAAAAACATATCTCTAGCTTAAACTGACAGATTTTTATGGGGATGTTTTTGTCATGCTTATTAGATTTCCGCGGGGGTGCGGACATCGACCTTAGGGAGTTAATATGGGTCAGACAAGTTAGCGATGAATAGTGTCTAGGCTATTAGCGGAGCAGCAGGGGATGTGTGTGCTAGTGGCAGTAGCCTGGGGTAGCATCACTCATTAGCTCTTCAGATCACTGACCTTTTATAGACACAGTACATATACACTCACAAGCGCGCAAGCAGACCCATACACACACTCACGCGCATTCACACATAAAGAGTTCACGGACTCACTTCAAAAGCCATGACCACAGAAGGTTGGGACACACAGCAGACCACACACACACACACACACACACACACACACACTCATTCTATAGTATCTCACCTCAGCGATGAATACCACGATGACGCAGTCCTCCTTCTCTGCGGCACTGAGCTCTGTCATCAGAGAACTGAGGGTGTCCGTCAGGTAGGAGTGGACCTCCCTCTTCACACTGGGCACGCCCATCACGATCGACACTGACGGGGACACACACAGACCAATCACAGTCAGTACAGGGAGAGAAAGAACCAACGACATGCTAGATTGTGTGGAATGAGCCAGTCAATAGAACTTATTACGGAGTGACATTTCACTGCGGTCACGTGGGTACGGATGAGAAAAATCCCTCAAATTCCGCCATTGGCGTGCATTCAAATTAGCCCCAAGGTTGCCTTGCTAAATCTTGTTCATTCTCTTAAATTAAATACCATGACTGTTTTCTCATTAGCTGGGAATGTTGTTGAAATGTCCGATAAAACATACATTGGTTATATTGTCAATAACCTAACTGCAAGATGGTGCTGATAGAGATGGCAGCTTCGCTTCTAGTCCTTAGGAAACTGTGCAGTATTTCGTTTTTTTATGTATTATTTCTGACATTGTTAGCCCAGAAAACCTTAAATGTTATTATATATTGCCGGGAAGAACTATTGGATATCATAGAGTCGTCAACTTACCAGCACAACCAGCACTACGGCCAGGAACACGACTTTCCCAAAGCGGATTGTTTGTCTGTACATCCCAGGACATTTTAACTAATTCCAGAGGCTGACACAAAACAACGCCACCGGAGGAGAGAGTGCCGGAGTGGTCTTCTAGTGAGGCTTCGGACATCACCCACCGCTTTCGAGTATATTACTCGCTAATGTCCAGTCCCTAGTTAACAACGCCGAAATCAGGGCAAGAGTTGCTTCCAAAGAGATATCCAGGATTGCAACATACTCCGTTTCACGGAAACATGGCTAGCTGGTGACATGCTGTCGGAGTCCGTACAGCCAATGGGATTTTCAGTGCATCGTGCCGACAGGAATAAACATCTCTCCGGTAAGAAGAGGGGCGGGGGTGTATGTGATTAACGACTCATGGTGTAATTGTACCAACATATAAGGACTCACGTCCTTTTGTTCACCTGACCTAGAATTCCTCACAATCAAATGTCGGCATTGTCGGCACAATTCACTGAGAATATCTCCCAATAGAACTCTCCTCTGTTACCGTCACAGCCGTGTATATCGCCCTGCAAGCGATACCAAGATGGCCATCAAGGAACTTCACTGAACTTCATGCAAACTGGAAATCATATATCCAGAGGTTGCATTTATTGTAGCTGGGGATTTTAACAAAGCTAATTTGAGGACAAGGCTACCTAAAATCTATCAGCATATCGATTGCAGTACACGAGCAAGTAACACGCACGACCACTGCTGCTCTAACTTCCGCGATGCATACAAGGCTCTCCCCCGCCCTCCTTTTGGCAAATCCGACCACGACTCCATCTTGTTGCTCCCCTCCTATAGGCAGAAACTAAAACCGACGTCAGTAAAACGTCATGGTAAAACATTTAAACGTGTGAAACCTCGCAAGGCTGCCGTCCCAGACGGCATCCCTAGCCGCGTCCTCAGAGCTTGAGCAGACCAGCTGGCTGGTGTGTTTGCGGACATATTCAATCAATCCCTATCCCAGTCTGCTGTCCCCACATGCTTCAAAATGACCACCATTGTTCCTGTTCCCAAGAAAGCTAAGGTAACTGAACTAAATGACTATCACCCTGTAGCACTCACTTCTGTCATCATGAAGTGCTTTGAGAGACTAGTCAAGGATCATATCACCTCCACCCCACCTGCCACACTAGACCCACTCCAATTTTCTGCACACCTCCCTATCACACTGCACACTGCCCTATCCCATCTGGACAAGAGGAGTACCTATGTAAGAATGCTGTTCATTGACTACAGCTCAGCATTCAACACCATAGTACCCTCCAAACTCGTCATTAAGCTTGAGACCCTGGGTCTCAACCCCGCCCTGTGCAACTGGGTCCTGGACTTCCTGACGGGCCGCACCCAGGTGGTGAAGGTAGGAAACAACATCTCCACTCCGCTGACCCTCAACACTGCCTCTTCAACCTCAGGAGGCTAAAGAAATGTGGCTTGTCACCGAAAACACTCACTAACTTTTGCAGGTGCACAGTTGAGAGCATACTGTCAGGCTGTATCACCGCCTGGTACGACAACTGCACTGTCCACAACCGCAGGGCTCTCCAGAGGGTGGTGCGGTCTGCACAACGCATCACCGGGGGCAAACTACCTGCCACCCTGGACACCTACAACACCCGATGTCACAGGAAGGCAAAAAAGATCATCACGGACAATAACCACTTGAGCCACTGCCTGTTCACCCTGCTTCCATCCAGAAGGCGACTTCAGTACAGGTGCATCAAAGCTGGGACAGAGAGATTGAAAAACAGCTTCTATCTCAAGGTCATCAGATTGTTAAACAGCCACCACTAGCACAGAGAGAAGCCTGCCTACCTACAGACTTGACATCATTGGCCACTTTAATAAATGGAACACTAGTCACTTTAATAATGCCACTTTAAGAATGTTTACATATCTCGCATTACTCATGTCCTTCACTATTTATTCTTTACTATCTATTGCATCATAGCCGCTCTGTCATTGCTCATACATATATTTTATACTTATATATTCTTATCCCATTCCTTTACTAGATTGTGTGTATTAGGTTTTGTTGTAGAATTGTTAGATATTACCTGTTCGATACTGCTGGATCTAGAAGCATATGCATTTCACTACACTCTCAATAACATCTCCTAACCATGTGTATGTGACAAATAAAATTTGATATAATTTTTTATTTTTATTTGCATACCCCTTAAAAATATACATTTTCATGTGCAGGGTGTGCTATTAAGACAGACTGGTAGAATGGTTAGCACAGCTAGCCATCGCTAGCATTCACTGGTTGAAGGTGAAGTAGCTTTTCAGTTGGAGTTGACTGGTGACCATGACATGAATATATATCATTTACAACATTTGGACGGGGGCTACAATCCAGTTATAATACTTTTTTTCAACATGTGCAGAGTGTGTGTCGGTATTGCTTGAATTCAGGCCTGGCTGAACTTGTTCAATAGGGAAAGATTGCTTCCGTACCCCACTTCCGTTGAAAATGTAACTTTCCTGTGTGGCCTTATTGATCATGACAGAGACAGAATAACTTGTTTTCTGAAGAGTGGGTAGAAGAGATGGTGAGATTAAATAGATGAGGAGAGAGACGTACAGAGAGAAAGGCTGTAGAGTGTATATATGGCAGGGGTGGATAGTGGAATGACTTACAAGGGCAATCTTGTCAACACAATAAAAATACAATGCCCTGTAAATGAATGATGGTGGTGAGTGATGGAAAGAAAGAGAAGAATACATCGTCAAGGCTGAATTACAATTCAGGTATTTTTTTTACCAACTTCCCATTCCCATAGGGAGGAAGTCCACATCAATAGCAGTGTTTCTGCAGCAACAGTTGATTATAGTACCCTGTACTCGTCCTCACCATCCCTTCCTCTCCCATTGTGAGCTAACATAAGCAGACCCTGGCGGCTATCTTCTCCGTTTAATATGCCCATAAAACATACTCTGATTACTAGAGGGGAGCTAGGGGTAGCGTCCTGGCTAGTGCTCCACGAGGTACACTCACGGACGTGGCCCGAGGAATTGATTTAGAGGGGTTTCAGTGGCCTGAACATAAATCTCACATACACACACACACACACACACACACACACACACACACACACACACACACACACACACACACACACACACACACACACACACACACACACACACACACACACACACACACACAAAAGCACAAGTGCCAGCACACGCACTCACTCACACACTGGTTAATAGCTCCTCTGAGAGTAGCTGGCTGTCTGGAGAGTCTGGATGGCCTCTCCAGGGGGGTGGAGGTTTAGGGGGGGGGGGTCTAGCTCCCGACAGAGGGTGAAGTCTAAATGGGCTACTGGCACAGCCACAGTGGGGCAGAGAGCCAGAGAGGGGAGGTTGAGGATGAAAAAAATGGTCTGGACAGTAGACACTATTACTGTTCTGAGGGGAGGAAGGAGGTGGAAGTAAGAAAGGATGGAGATAAAAGAGAGAAAGAGAGCGAGAGAATGTGTGCATGTGTCTGCGTCCATGCGTGGCTGTGTTTGTCTGTGTGTGTAGTATGCTCCTAAGTGTGTGTGTGTGTGCGTGCTGACCCCCGGTGCGTCCCTGGCCCACGTGCACAGCGGGCTGCAGGCTGCTCTCCTTAGCCAGGAGATGGGGCAGGTGGTGGAAGATACTGGGCAGCTGGAGCACATTCTTATTGGTCGTCACATTCCACAGCTTCAGCTTGGTCTCGTCTGTCACACACACACACACACACACACACACACACGGAAGAATGCATGCACGCAGACACGGAGCACACACACACACACAGGGGCCAGAAGGGGATTAAAATGTTTTATCAGAAGTCACACATTATTATTATTGTGGTTAAAAAAGAGAATGGATGCTACTAAAGGGGTCATTCATGTACAGTATATTTGAGTAGCAATCTGTTCTTACTGACTGGATATACCATTCATATATAATTCAACCTAATCCTTACTGAAATGTCAGAATAATAGTAGAGAGAATTATTTATTTCAGTTTTTCTTTCTTTCATCACATTCCCAGTGGGTTAGAAGTTTACATACACTCAATTAGTATTTGGTAGCATTGCCTTTAAATAGTTTAACTTGGGTCAAACGTTTCAGGTAGACTTCCACAAGCTTCCCACAATAAGTTGGGTGAATTTTGGCCCATTGCTCCTGACAGAGCCGGTGTAACTTAGTCAGGTGTGTAGGCCTCCTTGCTTGCACACGCCTTTTCAGTTCTGCCCACAAATTTTCTATAGGATTGAGGTCAGGGCTTTGTGATGGCCACTCCAATACCTTGACTTTGTTGTCCTTAAGCCATTTTGCCACAACTTTGGAAGAATGCTTGGGGTCACTGTCCATTTGGAAGGCCCACTTGTGACCAAGCTTTAACTTCCTGACTGACGTCTTGAGATGTTGCTTCAATATATCCACATACTTTCCTCCCTCATGATGCCATCTATTTTGTGTAGTGCACCAGTCCCTCCTGCAGCAAAGCACCCTCACTACATGATGCTGCCACCCCCGTTCTTCACGTTTGGGATGGTGTTCTTCGACTTGCAAGCCTCCCCTTTTTTCCTCCAAACATAACGATGGTCATTATGGCCAAACAGTTCTATTTTTGTTTCATCAGACCAGAGGATATTTCTCCAAAAATTACGATCTTTGTCCCCATGTGCAGTTGCAAACCGTAGTCTGACTTTTTTATGGCTTGTGTACTATTGTTTGTACAGATGAACGTGGTACCTTCAGGCGTTTGGAAATTGCTCCCAAGGATGAACAAGACTTGTGGTCCACAATTTTTGCCTGATTTCTTTTGATTTTCCCATGATGTCAAGCAAAGAGGCACTGAGTTTGAAGGTAGGCCTTGAAATACATCCACAGATACACCTCCAATTGACTCAAATTATGTCATTTAGCCTATCAGAAGCTTCTAAAGCCATGGCATAATTTTCTGGAATTTTCCAAGCTGTTTAAAGGCACAGTCAACTTAGTGTATGTAAACTTCTGACCCACTGGAATTGTGATACACTGAATTATAAGTGAATTAAGCTGTCTGTAAACAATTGTTGGAAAAAAGTAGATGTCCTAACCGATTTGCCAAAACTATAGTTTGTTAAGAAGAAATTTGTGGAGTGGTTGACAAATGAGTTTTAATGACTCCAACCTAAGTGTATGTAAACTTCCGACTTCAACTGTATATATATAGCCAATTTGCCCTCCATTCTCATGTATTAGTTATATCATTACTACCCACAGTACATTGCTTAATGATTACAGAGAGGTTCATTTAGAGTGCAACCAATCTTTCTGAATGGTTAGATACTGTTGTGAGGTTCACCCAAATAGTGGCGCCCACATATTCTGGACCATCCACCCTTACAGAGAGTTGTAAAATTATGCAATAGTTTAAAAACAGTGTATGGTGTTCTTATACAGTACCTTCAGAAAGTATTTATACCCCTTGACACATTTTGTTGTGTTACAGCCTGAATTCAAATATTACATTTAAAAAAATTCACCAGCCATCTACACACACACACCATAATGACAAAGTGGAAACATGTTTTAACATTTATTGAAAATGAAATACAGAAATCTCATTTACATAAGTATTCACACCCCATTTGCTACGACACTCCAAATTGTGCTCCGGTGCATACAATTTTCTTTGGTCATCCTTGAGATGTCAATACAACTTTTGGAGTCCACCTGTGGTAAATTCAATTGTTTGGACATGATTTAGAAAGAAACACACCTGTCTATACAAGGTCCCACAGTTGACAGTGCATGTCAGAGTAGAAACTATACCATGTCCAAGGAACAGACATACCAAAAAGACTCACAGTTGTAATCACCACGAAAGCTGCTTCTACAAAGTATTGACTCAAGGATGTAAAGACTTATGTAAATTGTATATTTCTGTATTTCATGTTCAATACATTAGCAGAAATTTCTGAAAACATGTTTTCACTTTGTCATTATGGGGTATTGTGTGTAGATGGCTGAAAAAAAACAACAAATGAATCCATTTTGAATTCAGGCTGTAACACAACAAAATGTGAAATAAGTCAAAGTGTATGAATACTTTCTGAAGGCACTGTAGACGTGGCTTTACAGTTACTTAAATCGTAACTGATTGTTGTAAAATCTAGCAACCTTATTGACTGATTCATTCTGACTGGTTGTAATTGTTTCTGACTAGTTCGGACTGGTTCTAACTAGTTGGTCTAACCGGAGAGGCTGGCCCAGGTGCGGTTGATGTCCCTGAGGGCCTGCTTCTCGGCGATGGCCCTCTTGATCTCGTCCAGCACCAGGTTGAGCTCCTTGGAGCGCTTCAGGTTTTCCTGCTCGGCAGAGTGCAGACGCTCCCTCAGGCCCAGAAACTCCCGCTGGTAAATGTCCACCACATCACCTACAGAGAGAGAGAGGCGAGAGGTTTGTGAAAGTCTTAACAGTTATCTTGAGTCTTAATAACTATCTTCTGTGATTTGCTATTTTGCATAGTATTACATGATTTTAACTGCTTGAAGGGCAATACATTCATTGCTCGTTTCATGCCAATAAAGTATGTTCAAATATTTATTTGAGAGGGGGAGAGGGAATGATGGCGAGAGGGAGAGAGAGAGAGGAAGACATGAGAGCAAGAGGGAAGAAAGAGCGGACCGTTACAGGGGGACACAGGTTGACAAAGTAATTTAACAGAAACACATCAACTACACACCATAAACATAAATGTCACCCTACAGCATCTTGACATGGTCTTTATGAGGTACACAGACAAAACAGATACAGCACATAGGTAGTCCGTCCTTGGTGACTTTATGCAGCATTTAAAAGGAGTGATTTACCGTGGTCTGCGTGGAGCACTTTTCAAGTCATTACCCCTCTTAACAGCTTGATCAATAGGCACTATGCTCTGGACTGATATGCATCGATCCTAGTGGACGAATCACCTCACTTAACCCATAGATTGTTGGACGAAATCGACAGTAGCCTGGTCCCAGATCTGTTTGTGCCGTTTTGCCAACTACTATGGACGTACATGTATGTTGTAGGGATATTCTGGGAACAACAGAGTCATTTCTATGCGTGTTATAAATCTGCTAGGGACGGGCCAGAGCTGAATCCCAAATAGCCCCCTGTTCCCTACATAGTGCACTATATTTGACCAGTGCCTTACTCAAGGGAACATGTACAGATTTCCCCCCCTATTTGGCTTAGGGATTCGAACCAGTCACTGGCCCAACACTCTAACCGCTAGGCTATCTGCCGCCCATTTGGGACAAAGTGCAGGTATTTCCAGGTCACTGACCCCTCTCTAAGCTGTTCTGACTGATATTCCTCCCCGCCTCCATTCCTCCTTTCTTTATTTTCCTTCTTCCCACTGGTCTCCAGTAAAAGAGAAAAACACTGTCCCTGGATTTGTTTTTCACAGGATTATATTTATTTGGACTCACACACACACACACACACACACACACTGCAGACCAACTTGCACACATACATACATGCATTCACACACATTGTAGGCTATGCACATAAGCACATGCCAACGCATGGATACACAGTGCGGAACATAATAATACATTTAATTTGTACAGAGTTTTTCATTACAGAGCTCTCTAAACTCTACCGAGGGGAAAAGAATTACATGCACATACACACCTTGGAATGGACACACACACACACACATACGGGACACGCATGTACATACTTGCATAAGGGCGCACACACACAGTTCTGAACATCGTGTCACATTGAAGCAGGTGGGAGCGAGTTCGGAAAAAAGCTAAATCCCAGGAAACAACATAGGACTCCTGTTTCACTAATGCTATGTGAACCCAAATCCCGGTGTAATCCCTGATAGCACCTAGCCCTGATACACAAAACGTACAGCAACCCAGGACTAGAGACGGATACATCTGACAGCAGGCACTTTTAATATTGCATAACTGAAAAGGTAGAAAGGTGAAAAGGCACAAGGACAATGCAATATCTACTGAGAGCATCTGGAATAAAGCTTAACAGAAACCCAACAAGGGAAGCACTTTACAATAACACCTTGTAATAAAACATTTACAATGGATTAGTATAGAGGTTTCCAACCTTTTTCGCTTACTGTACCACCAGCTGAGTTTTGCTCTGCCCGGAGTACCCCTGAAGTACCCCCTCATGTGCATTTTACCAGTAGGCCTTTGGCACATGACTTCCCTCGAGAACCCCCAGGGGTCCTAGGGAACCACTGGATTAGTAAATAGTTTATTCATCATTTATGGGGCGGCAGGGTAGCCTAGTGGTTAGAAGTTCGAATCCCCGAGCTGACAAGGTACAACCTGTCGTTCTGCCCTTGAACAGGCAGTTAACCCACTGTTCCTAGGCCGTCATTGAAAATAAGAATTTGTTCTTAACAAATTGACTTGCCTGGTTAAATAAATAAAAATTACATTTATGAATCATTACTCCCAAATTTGTAAATGTTAGGTAAGGTAGTTTCAGGCACATTTATAAACAACTTTTAAAGTATGTAATAATGACTCATAAGGTCGTAGATATTCCAGCAGTACCCGATGCTCCTTAAGGTCTCAAAATGGTGGAGAACATATCAATGGTTAAACGATAAGCACATAAGACAGAGGATTTTTAAGGAAATATATTAATACAAAACAGTCACACTGTTGTAATAGTGTGAGGTGTAACTTCAGACACTGTATGCTGAGTAAAGTAACGTTTTTGATTGGAAAAAGGCGTTTGTTGGCAGTGACTTTTCTACCAAAACCAAAGTGTGGATTGCAGTGACCCCCTACAGCAGTCGATAGACTGCTTAAGAGGAAAGGAAACAAATATCTGAATTCATAATTCCGCTGTACTATCCCATTATGTTTTAAGGATTACTACGCTTAAAGACCCAGTAAAAGTGGCGACAAACAAAGCAAAGTGTGAAAATATTCTGCGGTTAAAAGACTGAAGCACTGGAGACTTTTAAAGGTGTAATATTTTCAGTAGTAATGAAGGAATAAAAATCCACTGGAGAAAAACTGTCCTGTCTGGCCAGTGTGTCGGCTACATCTCTCTGTTTTATGATAAGTTCATGTTTGCGAGGTTAACAACATGAGCAAAACATTTGTATTAAAACTGTTTCTCACGTTCTTGCAACAGTTGTTTTACAACAGTTTGTTTAATAAAACGGTCAAATACATTTCCTTAAACATCCTGTGTTGTGTGCTAATTCATTTACCATTGATACAGTATGTTCTAGGACAGGGGTATTCAACTCTTATTTACCATTGATACAGTATGTTCTAGGACAGGGGTATTCAACTCTTACGAGGTTTGGAGCCTGCTGTTTTTTTTTGTTCTACCTGATAATTCATTGCACACACCTGGTGTCCCAGGTCTAAATCAGACCCGGAACCAGGAAAAAAAAGCAGTGGAACTGACTTCAAAGTCCAGAGTTGAATTAGAGGGTTCTAGGCTATTTTGAGACCTTAAAAGGAAAATTCCGCTCAAAAACTATCTTTTGACATTTGTTTCATTAGTCCACTGTTGACACAGTCCAAAACTACATGTGCTTTGATTGAAACAAAACACAGGTAAACTATAGTTTGTTAACACCATCTGCTCTAAAACACATTCAAATTAATTCAATACACTATAGGCTACATAACTCAAGAAGATCTTGCATACCCCCCTGAAACTGATTGAGATCAAATGGTTGGCATGCAGATGCTTCATGGACGTTTCACGGTAAAACTTCCCGACTGACAGTGAGCGATGTGACGGGAGGACTGCAAAAAGGCGTGCGTAATGTAGAGGTAGAGAAACATATGCGCCAAACGTGATTCGGATCTTCAGCTCTGGTGAAAAAGGAACGGATGTGGGTGGTTACCTCCGGATCCGCAGCCTTTCAGGAATGGTGACAGACACACTAAGACAGACAGACAGACATCCACACCTCCAGAAAGGAAGATGGCACATGCAGGCTCGATGCTGGGTATTCAGAGAGTGAGTGAGAGAGAAAGAGTGCTGGTGTTTGTGCATATAATGTAAGTGTGTCTGTTGCGTTATTGGTTGGTGGCTGCACGCACAGTACGTATAGTGTGTATGTGTGTCTGTGCGCGGTCATGTGTATACATGAATCTATGAACACCTATGCTAGCTCTTATCTTTCCTTACTTACAACTTGTGTGTGTGTGTGTCAGCATGAAACTAGACAGAAATTAATTAATGCAAATTAATGCCTCAGTTTTTTTTGTACGTTTTTTTTTACAACACCAGCAGTCTACAAAGTTGTGGACAGGGAAGAAAGCAGGGATAAAAGTAGAGGTATGAGATGAAAGTGTCGAAGAATGATAGTGTCTTACAGCATGAAGCTAGGGAAACTTTTCACTTCTCGCTGCGGCCCCGGATATGATGAAACACGGGCTCAACAGCCGAGTTTAGCCTCTCTAAAGCATTGATAGCATTAAGGACTGTTGCTGCTGGGGGACAGTGCAGTTTCAAAAAATACAGATAAGAATAAGAGATAAAAGTAACAAGTACTTAAAGAGCAGCAGTAAAAAAAGAACAATACATACAGGGGGGTGCCGGTATAGAGTCAATGTGCGGGGGCACCGGTTAGTTGAGGTAGTATGTACATGTAGGTAGAGTTATTAAAGTGACTATGCATGGAGGACAACAGAGAGTGGCAGTGGTGTGGAGGGGGGGGTGGGGGTGCAATGCAAATAGTCTGGGTAGCCATTTGACTAGATGTTCAGGAGTCTATGGTTTGGTGGTAGAAGCTGTTCAGAAGCCTCTTGGACCTAGTGTGTGTGTGTGTGTGTGTGTGTGTGTGTGTGCCTCTTGGACCTAGACATGGCGCTCCGGTACCGCTTGCCGTGCGGAAGCAGAGAGAACAGCCCATGACTAGGGTTGTCTTTGAAAATTTTTAGGGCCTTCAACTGACACCGCCTGGTATAGAGGTCCTGGATGGCAGGAAGCTTGGCCACAGTGATGTACTGGGCCGTTCGCACTACCCTCTGTAGTGCCTTGCGGTTGGAGGCCGAGCAGTTGCCATACCAGGCAGTGATGCAACCAGTTAGGATGCTCTCGATGGTGCAGCTGTAGAACCTTTTGAGGATCTGAGGACCGATGCCAAATCTTTTCAGTCTCCTGAGGGGAATAGGTTTCCTTTCCCCCCTCTCCATCGGTGGTCTCCTTTTCCCCCTCTTCTCAAGTGTGGCACACCACCAAAGAAACAGCATGCGTGGTCACTCAAAGAAGAAGGTCTTGCCCAAATTTGGTATGGTGAAGAAGAGTGAGTATGTGTGTGTGTGTGTGTGTCAGCCAGACCCACACCCTGGACCCGTGATACCTGGCAGGGAATCATACTCAACTATGAGGGATCCTAAAGGAAGGTGTGTGTGTGTGTGTGACAGAGTAAGTTTTCATTTCTTGTCCTAATTCTTACTGATTTTGGGTTGCATGTCTGTTGTGTAGATGCAGATACAGACAGATGGATAGACAGAGGAAGCAAACACACACACACACTCACACACTTGTGCCTGCGTCTATGGTATGTTTATTTTTCCGACACTCATTAGCCAGACAATAGTTCCCCGGTCAAGTCTGCTTGGCTGATCAAAAATGCTACAGCACTTCCCAGACTAAACACACACACACACAATCTCCCCCCCCCCACCGACACACAAACACACACTTTCTCCTTCCTAATGTGGAGTTTTAATTATCATTCTGCAGAATTGCTTATCTCCGTTAGCTTAATTATCTAAATCACTGGACGGTTGTGTATTAACTGATTACAGAGCCCATCTAGATGGGCGGCTGCATGCTGCATTGCTACAAAACAAAACAAAATCGCATAATGCATAATACATGGCTATGGAATATTGCATTATGAAAAGGGCCAACCTCATCAAGACTTGTTTTGTTTGCTTGTGTGTGTGTGTGTGAGGGAGAGCGAAAGAGCGAGAATGTGTGTAAATGCATTATGCGTGTTATTTTGTAGGTGTGTGTATGCATTATGTTACACATATTATGTGATTGTGTATGTGTGTGCATGCATGTGTCTATGCATATATAAGCTTGTGATTGTGCGTCATTCAAGCAGAGATGATTACTTTCCCATATATGATGGTTTTCAGGTCTGGCGCCTTAAAGCAGTGGTTCCCAAACTGTGGGGCGTGAGGGGTCAGAGCATATATACAGTGCATTCGGGAAGTATTAAGACCCCTGGACATTTTGTTACGTTACAGCCTTATTCTAAAAAGTATTAAATAAATGTTTTTCCTCATCAATCTACACACAATACCACAAAATGACAAAGCAAAAACAGGTTTTTAGGATTTTTTGCTAATTTATGAAAAATTAAATACAGAAATACCATTTTTACATAAGTATTCAGACCCTTTGCTATGAGACTTGAAATTGAGCTCAGGTGCATCCTGTTTCCATTGATCATCCTTGAGATGTTTCTACAACTTGATTGGAGTCCACCTGTGGTAACTTCAAATGATTGGACGTGATTTGGAAAGGCACACACCTGTCTATATAAGGTCCCACAGTTGAAAGTACATGTCAGAGCAAAAACCAAGCCATGAGGTCGAAGGAATTGTCCATAGAGCTCCGAGACAGGATTGTGTCGAGGCAATGATCTGGGGAAGGGTACCAAAAATGTCTGCAGCATTGAATGTCCCCAAAAATACAGTGGTCTCCATTATTCATCAAATAGCTGTGAAGCGGCACTCCCCATCCAATCTGACAGAGCTTGAGAGGATCTGCAGGGAAGAATGGGAGAAACTCCCTAAATATAGGTGTGCCGAGCTTGTAGTGTCATACCCAAGAAGACTCGAGGCTGTAAACGCTGCCAAAGGTGCATCGACAAAGTACTGAGTAAAGGGTCTGAATACTTATGTAAATGTGATATTTCAGTTGAGAACAGTTTGAACTATAGCTGTGTATGTATGTACGTGGTCTGTACGCCTGTGCATGCATTGACTAGAATGTAAAGACCTCGCCAAAAGCCGTCCACAATAGGACCCTATCAGCTAATATGCATACTTTCTTCACCATAGACAATCAATCATCCAAATTATATAATCACTAAGCAACCGATGTCAGCATCCACATCAGGTCAAATGTGTACATACAATCTACAGCATAGTGCATACACACCACTACATAGGGGAGTGTCAAGCTTAGGGCATGTTTTCTCTCTCTATTCAACAGATCAGGTCGATATATGCAATATTCACTGAATACCAAAAGAGATTTATGAAGACTTGAGACATTTGTCCCGCCTCTTTTCCCATTGGATCCGAGCAGTAAAATCCTCTGAATTCATATGAGGATTGTCCATCAAAACTCAGCAGTTTGCTAAAATTAGAGAAAAAAAACTGAAAACCAAACCAACCATAAACAACTTGAAACTAGGAGTACTAGAGGCCACATGTATAAACGTTTGGACTGACACATCATGCCAAGGTAGTGAGAGAGAGTCACATTTCAGGACATGGAATGTGTATGTCGAACAGTAACATGAGCCTGGTAGCGATGATGTGCGTGCGGTGACATCGTCGTAGTACTCTAAAATCGGTCTCTCCTGTTCCTGTTGTACACATTTTAAAAGGAAAGACAGCAGTTGCTTTTACACACAGACCTATAACTGATGATTTCAAAAAGACATGGACGAATAGTCATAGCATAGTTGAAAGACCTTAATCATCTGAAAGCTTTGCTATTGACACACTTACACCGACAAAGCGACAAACTAAGTCGTTATGTACTCAGCCTGATACTCTAATTACACACTAATCCTAGATTAGTGGTCCGTAAAACACACATATCAACAAAGACTGATGTCATGTAAGCCACTCGGCAAAGGCATAGACCTACCCCAACATGTTCAACTCAGAATAACACTTAACTGAACCCACACAATACTAAAGCACCCAAACCCACTCAACTTTGCACTTTCACTCACAAGCACACACACACTCACAAGCGCACACACTCACACTTTGTTATTTTTTCATCATGGGGAACTAACATTGATTTCCATAAAAAAATCATATTTTCCCTAACCCATTACCATAATTCTAACCCCTAAACTTAATGGGTAAGTGGGAAATGTCCCCACTAAGGAGAATTTTAGAAGAACCAACCATACCTAATCCCGGCTCAGTCACTGACTAAAAGAACAGCCATCGACTAAAAGAACAGCCATCTAACACACACACACACACCAAAATCTGCTGCCTGAATACTGCACCACACGTCACACACTGTCACAGTAATCCTTTGTCCCCTGGAACATTCTTCCCATAAGGAAGCGGATTGGAAATGCCTGTGAATGTGCCTGGGTGTGAATGTGTGTGACTGCAGTCCATCTCCCCGCCACTTGTGGGAGAGCGAATATGAATAAAGGGAGTGTCGGAGCGCTGTCGGATCATGGCCCACCAAGCTACTCTGATCAAAGCCTTCCTCATCCTCTTCCTCACTTGAGAGGAAGAGTCTTGTGAAGTCTATCCCTCTGAGCTTCGAGGATGTGTGTGTGTGTGTGTGTGTGTGTGTGTGTGTGTGTGTGTGTAAGAGTGAGAGAGAATGTGAATATGGGTGTGGAGAGAGAGAGAGAGAGAGAGAGAGAGTGTGTGTGTGTGTGTGTGCATGACTTTTCACCCTTGTGAAAGTCAAGGTATAAATGTATGGTGCAAAGAGGGGGCTTGGACTATGAAAGAGTCTCGTCAAGGCCAATGACAAGGCAAGGGTGGGAGGAGGGGTAAGTGTTTGGTTGCCATTGGAATCTGGTGTCCTGTTGCACATGCCTCAAGTTTCCACATGACATGGTTAAGATCCATCCGAAAAGAGAATTGTGTGTGTGTCCCATCCATTTAGACATAGAGAATAGAGCACCAAGTGGCACACACAAACACACACATGGACGGATGCAAGCACACGCACAAACACACACACACACACACACACAAACTCTCTCCCCCTACTCCAAATGGACTATGTGATTGCACTGCAGACGTCTGTGGTGTGGTTATACTTCCAGGCGTAAGAGAATACTCTGTGTGAGTGTGTGTGTGTTTGAGAGAACATGATACAGCACACATTCAGAACAGACTAGAACTGTAATGGGACACTAATGCTATTATACACCACTCTTACAGAGTCTGCAGCCTGTCCAGCTAAATTGTCCGCACCTGCACTCTCTCTCACTCACTCACATGGACACAAGCACACATCTGTCAAAAACATACAAACAAGTAAACAAAGACCTCCTAAAAAAAAACACACTGTGACCGTACAGCTAAATGCTTATTGACACCCCGAAGTTACATTCACATTGACAAAGCCAACACAGAGCCTACAAGTCTCAGTGGTGTGTGTGTGTGTGTGTGTGTGTGTGTGTGTGTGTGTGTGTGTGTGTGTGTGTGTGTGTGTGTGTGTGTGTGTGTGTGTGTTTTAAGGACCTCTCCATCTCGTGCGTGCGTGTGTGTTTGTGGTGAGAAAAAGGGGCCATGGTGGCTCCTGAATAATGCCATTAGGCCTGTTATCCTTGCATCACATTTCTGCACAGGCATCCTGGATGGAGGGATCAATACCTTTCCCTGGAGGGAGATAGAGAGGTATAGAGGGGAGGGGGGACGGTGCGTAGGGGTGGAGTCAAGGAAGGTAGGAAGTGGGGAATGAAATTATCCTAGGGCAGACTGATAGAGCACACTGATAAGAGAAGGTATGAGCACCCCCCCCCAACAAACACGCCCACCATGTCCACATTTCCATCCCCATGGCTTTGCTTCCTCACACGGTCACAGATTGACCAGGTTAACTGGCTGTCCCTAACGAGTGTCCCCAAAGAGTGTCCCCTATCAAGTATCCCTTAACGAGGCCTACGGCATATGGTGCTCCCTCAGTCTCAGTCCCTCTGCCTCTCTCCATTTGTTCAGCTGCTAGGGGGTCTCCTTGAAACAGGGTCAGGGGCGATGTGAGAGTTTGTGTGAGAGACAGAGAGAGAGAGCAAAACGCGAGAGAGATGGGACAGAGGGGGAGAGTGTGTGTGTGTGTGTGTGTGTGTGTGTGTGTGTGTGTGTGTGTGTGTGTGTGTGTGTGTGTGTGTGTGTGTGTGTGTGTGTGTGTGTGTGTGTGTGTGTGTGTGTGTATGAGAGTGGGAGAGAAATAGTGAAGGTTAGAGGTAACAGGAAAGAAAAATAAATAAAGTAACATAGATCTGCTGTATCAGAGGCCGACCAAGACCAGAATAGATAACCATCCACCACCACTACCACTTTACGGTGAAAAATGAATTTGTTGGGGGCAAAAGTGCAATTTGCAATAAACGAGAGGAGATGAGAGGATAGGAAATGGAGTTATCCGAGTCAACTGGCCATGCCTGGGAGACAGAGAGCAGGAGGGGTTACTATAGGGCAGGCGGGATGTAAAAACACCAGGGGAGAATGACTGCCCCCTCTCTTTGAAACCACGGATGTTTAAGGACGAAAGGGGTAAAGCAGGCATTGTAAGCAGAAAACAGGATCCACCATTATAGTGAATGGGAAAATGACGCTCTTCGTGATCAATCGTCAACTAAATAAAATACATTTTGGAAGACAATCACGGTACCAATAATTGCTTCTAATAAACTCAATTATTCTAAAATGGCAGCCTGCAGTACCCCGGTCGGTCGTCAACTTGAGTCGGTCAATGAGAGGGGGCAGCGCTAAGCTAGCCTGCAACGTCACTTCCTGGTCTAGCTCAAACTGCGCATTTTAAGTCTTAACAGACTATGTCTTTACATTTACCATCTTAAACAGACTTCATTTGGCTTCAATGTGCTTTTCGACTTCACATAGGAATGTTGTCACGTGATCAATGGCTTTGACCATGAACATATAGTCACTGACACACGAGCGATAAGCCTACAGTAGGTGCTTTCCAGCAAACAGGATTCAGCACAATTGAGGTGCATTGTCAAATGACATGTTGGTTTGTGGAAATGTGTTTGTACTGACTAATAGTTTTGTTTTGCATAACAGGGAAGTTGATGCTGAAAAGTGAATGTGCAATTTGAGGAGGTGAGTGTATGAGTAATGCAATGAGTGTCGCATGTTTGTGTATGAGTGCCTATATGGGTGCGGTGCATATGCAAGAGTGTGTTTGTGTTTGCGAGAGATAAAGTGTCTGAGTGTGTCTGTGTATGCGCTTGCCCCATCCCACCACACACACACACACACACACTCCACAAGAGAGCAGTAATTATCCAGACCCTAGTCTCCGAGTGTGTCTGGGTATACTGGTGCCAGCTGTGCCAGACCAGTGGTGCCAGTTGGGTGCCATCCCATTACTGCAGCCACAGCCTAATCTCCGCATTTATCAGAAATCATATCCTTATAAACCAGAGCTCATTTCCTGCAACAACCACAGTTAACATCATCATACATAAGACTATTGGGTTGGTGTGGTTTACGTTTAGTCAATCATGACTTTTCCTAGTCCTAGAAGTTGGTCATGCACTTAAGGTAAGTGTGGCCAAGTGACGTTATTAGCTAAAAACTAATTAATGGAAAATCATGAAGCCTGTACACTATTATTGCTCAAGAAGGACTGAAGACAAGAAGAGGAAGCCACTTTAGACTATTCATATGTTGCCCAAGACTTCCAAAGAAGTTGGGCTCACATGCTGACCACACCGCTCACATTGCATGCGCAAGAGTTGCAAAATAAATGTGCACATACATGTTATTCAATAATTGCATGTAAACTGCTAGCGCGTCAACAAGTGTATGCGTAGCCAGGCGCTAAACTTGAACTTGGTTCTATTTTTGATGCTTGACACCCCTTTAATCTGTGGATTATTTGTTGGTGTAGAGAACACACAATGTTTTCTGACTCAAATTTTTTCTAAAATCTATAAAGATCCAGAAAAAAAAAGGACATTGTACATTTCAGGTAAAATAACAACCCAATGTTTATATCCCAGGACAAATTAGCTAGCAACAGCAAGCTAGCTAGCTAAATGTCCATGAATGTTTCATGAGTTTTGACCTGTTCCCCAAATTAAAATAGTTGGTTCAGAGTTAGTTTTGATATTTCAACCTGCGTGTCCTGATCGCGTCTGATGTGGACGGACAAAATCAACATGTGCGTGCCCGGTGTAGTTAGCATGGACTGCAAAATGGATATCCTGACCTATCGCCCAACGAGTCTTCTAACTGCCGACATTATACCCTGATGAAGACAGCTTGGCTGTCGAAACGTTGGTTATAAAAGAATTGCATCTGAGCTCCTAAAGTAGCTCTCCTTATCTTTTTTTGTGTGTTCTACTCCACTAGCCAGCACCTCACCAAAACAGGTGTTTTTCTTTCGCCTCCAGCCATTAAAATCCATCCAAGAAGCTACAGTAGGGTTAGAGAGACTCTTTCCCATCTAGGGGAAGCCTAAATGGCAGAATTACCTGGGAAGCCTCAGGTCCACAGTGTTAAATTAAACCTGACTGTAATCTGGAGAGGAAGAGCAGACTGGCCAGTATTATCCATAGAGCCCGCGGTGCCCTCTCATCTCATCCTTTCATTTTCTCTCTCGCTTTTTCCTCTCCTACTCCTGGACAAATACTAACATTCTGTGGTTCCCAGGCACAAAGACGCTTCTGGGAAATAACTGAACAGGACCTAGTCTATATTGGTGTGTGTGTGTGCGAGTGAACCATAGGGATATACAGGAAACTTCCAAGATAAAGGAAAAAGGAAACACAAAACATAAAGTGTCAGTGTTGGGCCACCATGAGCCAAAACAGCTTCAATGCACCTTGCTGTAGATTCTACAAGTGTCTGCAGCTATTAGAGGGACGCGACGCCATTCTTTCTCGAGAAATTCCAGCAATTGGTGTTTTGTTGACTGTGGTAGAAAATGCTCAGGCGCCGCTCCAGAATCTCCCATAAGCGTTCAATTGGGTTGAGGTATGTGAATGAGACGGCCATGGCATATGGTTTACATCGTCGTCATGCTCATCAAACCATTCAGTAACCACTCGTGCTCTGTGGATGGGGGCATAGTCATGAGAACCAAAATGATGGCCTGCCCAGCATTTTTATACATGACCTTAAGCATGATGGGATGTTAATTGCTTAATTAACTCAGGAACCACACCTGCGTGGAAGCACCTGCTTTCAATATACTTTGTATCCCTCATTTACTCAAGTGTTTCCTGTATTTTTGCAGTTACCTGTATACTGAGTATACTAACATTAGGAGCACCTTTAAAAAATCCTTCTTTACCCTGTCTCCTCCCCTTCATCTACACTAATTGAAGTGGATATCAATAAGGGATCATAGCTTTCACCTGGTCAGTCTATGTCATGGAAAGAGCAGGTGTTCTTAATTGCATTTTATTTAACCTTAATGTAATGCTTTGTACACTCAGTGTACATGGCCCTGGGCTAGCCTCTTCTCCACGTTGTTCTATGAGAATCACCACCCCTAGATCAGTCTTCTAAGTTAAGTCTTTCTGAAGGGCCATTAGAACACATTATGCACATTGAGTTTGAAGCAAGAGCTACAAGAAGCACTAAGAAGCTAACAAAAGCTGTGTGGCTAGCAGCTGGGTTGTTCCATTTGATTTTATTCACTTTGAAATGATATCAAACTCAACCGTTTATTTTCTATAGATGAACACATGTATATCCCATGGTATGGTGGGGTATGCAAAATTGGTAAACTTTGGGCACCTCTATCTCCTGAATGTTATGGCATTCAGGTCCAAAAAAAACACTTTCTGACCACTTCTACCATGGGTAAAAATGTACGGAAGGTTTTGTTCAAATCAAAAGGGGTACGGTCAAAAAGTGATTGAAATCCAATGGAACAACCTGGCTACTAGTGAAAAAAAACACTAAGCTATGGAAGTCCAACTGTAAAAAGGCTAACAGAGAATGGCGCCCTTAGTGCTATTTGATGTGCAAATAATGGAAAGTCTGGCTTAGATCTGGATAGCAGAGTACTCAAGGATCACCATTACAGGTGTAGGATCTTCATTTGATCACCCTGTTGCAGGATAACTCCTGCAATGCAGGACATTTTAAACGTAGTGTATTTCAGGTTAAAAAAACGCTTCACATTTCCTGTTGCTGCAGAGATTTTTTTCCTGCTGTAACAAACTGGCTCAAATTAAGATCCTACATCTGTATGGTGACAGGCTTTAGTAGTGAAGTAAGGGTGTGTGTGTGTAAATGAGGCATTTCTACTAAGTAAGAATGAGAGAGAATGAGCATATTAGAGACACATATTGCCCTCAGATTACACAGACCCACAAAGAATTGGAAAACAAATCCAATTTTGATAAACTCCCATATCTATTGGGTGAAATCACAGCAGCAAGATTTGTGAACCTGTAGCCACAAGGGCAACCAGTAAAGAACAAACACCATTGTAAATACAACCTATATTTATTTTCCCTTTTTGCACATCATCACAACACTGTAGACAGACATATGACATTTGAAACGTCTTCATTATTTTGGAACTTTTGTGAGCATAATGTTTATTGTTTATGATCTATTTCACTTGCCTTGGCAATGTCAACATGTTTCCCATGCCAATAAAGCCCTTAAATTGAGAGAGAGAGAGAGAGGCTAAGTTAGTGCGCTGGGAATTTCACACCCCATCTGTGCAAATGAGAAAAAGAGGAGTTGGAAGTCGAGAATACTAACTAGCAAGAGATATGTAAAGTCTGCACGGACAATACAGGAAGGGAGTTGATGGGGAAAATGAGGGAAATTGATTGATAGACGATGGAGAGAGTGAGGTGAAAATAAAGTGTGTTGGCATGTACTGAAGAGGAGCCAGTTACCAAAAACGTCACTTTTTGGGTAAATAAATCCCAATAGTTGAATTCTGTTGTATTAAATTGGACAGTCTTTGGAAAATAAGCTTGACATCAAGTCAACAGAAATGCACTCGTCATTCATGTGTTACTGCATCTATAACGTGGACTATCCAAATAAAGTGTATTTGTTTAAACTCATGCAGCACCTGAGAATTAGACCAAAGGTTTTTTACGTCACAGCACAGCGTGACTTTGACACAAACACACTCATCAACCGCTCCCCTCTTCCTCCCCCCCTTTCCTCATCCTCTTTCACCTCTCTCTCTCTGTAGCTTGAGGCCCACTCCACAGCTTTAATTAATATCATATCGCACTACCAAGGCGTAGGAGCTCCAGTGGCTGCTGCAGGTCCACCTAAACTGAATGTCTGCAGATGGCTGAGAAGTCCGTATCTCTTGTGCACATACACAGATAGACACACAGGCAGATAGAAAAACACACACAGACACACGAAATGGGATGACAACGCGAGATGGCACACAACACTATTCATAGTATTGTGACAAAACGTGCAACCTGTTTTGAACAATCATTTTAGGACTGAAGCCCGACCGAGCGTTCTACTCGGTGCATTGTCAATGGGCGCTGATGAAGATTTCATTAAAAGTGCATGACAGTGGCTTGGAAATACAATGACTTTTCTAAAGGAGGAAAATAATTAGTAGGAAAACCTTGTGTCATCATTGTGATGTCGCCAGATTGACTTTAGATGCAGTATAATGTTAGCTAACCAAGATTGAGGGGAGACCATCAGATTTTTGCTAGCTAACGTTAGCATTGCTTGATATTTTTTAGGAACTTTGCTAGCTAATGGAAACATTGCCATTTGTCTAAAGTAAATTTGATGACATGCTAATGCTGGCAAAGTTGATTCCTACTAAATATTTGCCTACGTCATCGTATTTCCAAGCGACTATACTGTAATATTTGACGAAACGGTCATTAGCCCCTGTTCAGAATGACTGGGCATCAGCTAAATGGCAGACAGAGGGACTTCAGAGCCCCTAAACCCCTAAAATAACAACTGTTGCATTCAGCAATGTGGACCTCTGAGGTCAATGCTCTGGTTGCCACCAGAAAAAGGGGACTCAGTGTGTGTGTGTGTGTGTGTGTGTATGTGTGCACCCATGTGTGTGTGTGTGTGTGTGTGTGTGTGTGTGTGTGTGTGTGTGTGTGTGTGTGTGTGTGTAAATGAGAGACACACACCAGACTCGGAAACTTCTGGATCACTCCTCAATCTTGCTAACAGGCCTTGATCTCCACAACACATGGCCCTAGTGTGGAGAAGACAACAGGCCAGACAGAGACGGAGTGAAAGACGGAGAGAAAGGAAGAAGATGGAACGAAGAAAGAAAGAGCAGGAAATAAAATAACTAAACGTTGTGAGAACAAAAGTTAACATTTCACCTGTTCTGGGAACAATCATTTTTTGGGTTGCAGGAAAGTTCGGAGAACGTTTTACTATGGTTCCCAGAAAGTTTTCCTGTGAGGTTTAATTAACGCTCAGAGAAAGTAAATTATTAGGTTATTTGGAGGTTTTTGAATGTTTCAATAATAAAAAATAAAAATTGGGGGGGTAAACTTTTTTGAACTACAAGCACAGATAGGACACATGTAAATTAAATTCCTTAGGCAAATATTTTTTTATTGTGACACAGCATCAGTGCGATTCAAACCAATAATCTTTTGTTCTCTATCCATGGAACTAGTCCACTGCTAGCGTGCCATGTTTTTTTTTATGCAGACACAGCTTGAAATGTTTGTCTATTCAAACAGACCCCATTTCAAATGAAACAAGCACTCATTAAGATCAGGTGCACTCTAAAAAGAAAAAGTTCCTGGAGTATCCTTTAGGGGTTCTTCAAACTGAAACTGTGGAGGAACCCCTAAAAGTTCTTCACAGAACCTATTTTAATGGATCCTCAAAGAACCTTTTGAAGAACAATAATATCATAATAATAAGTCACTATTTTAGTTCTGGTTATTATGATTTTAGTGGCAAAAACAGAAGAAATCAGATCAAAATGAGGTAAACTCCCAGCAGAACCCCAAGTCCAATGGTTATATCCTCTGGCGTGTTGATGTTAATGTGTTGACGTTCTCCATATCCAGGATTATTTTGCAGTGGTGTAGGGAGGGTCTGTGAATCCCAAAAATAGTAATTATACAGATGATTAACAAAACATGCACACGCAGAATTCATACCTTGGTTTTTGTGGAGATTGTGAAATGAAAAAAAAAAAAAGTGTATTGGTTTTCATTCACATTCCTTGTGATCTGTGACCTGCATAACATACCAATACCAAATGACATACCTTTGTGTGCCTCCCCGTCTGTATACCCACAGACACAAAAGTGAGCAGTTTAGTCATCTGCACGCAATAGAGCTTGCCTTCAACATATTCTTATAGCCTACAGTGCATATTCTTACCTTGTTGTTGATTGATATCCATTGAATTGTGTCCATTTTCAAATTGAAATGTTTCAGTTGGACAGTTAGGTTACTGCAAGAACCCCCACCAACCAAGGAGGTTCCTCAATGAACTCCACCTTCTATGGGGTTCTTGGAAGAACCTTTTGGGGTCCATTTTCAGCCCCAAGAACCCTAAGGTTCTTCGAAGAACTTTGAGGATCTTAGAAGAACTCTTGTTGAACCCCTCATTTTTTCAGTGTGTGGCCATTTAGTGGGCGCAGCCAACACCTGAACACGCAACAAAGTAGAGGATAGAGAGAGTTCTGTTGATGCTGGGAATGGAATGCATGTTTTTAAATAACATTCTTAGAACATTCTCTGAATGTTACTTAAGATTTCTTGTGGTTTTTGTGGAAAGTTCTCTCAACATTCTTGGAGAAATTTGATAACATGACTTTAAATAGAACCAAGAGGAAACGTTTCACTGAAGTACTGAAATTCCCACAGAATAACACTTTTGTTTTAATGTTCTCTGAACTTTTTGAGAACATTCCTGACGTCAAACCAGTAGGAAAAGATCCCTAGAATTAAATGTAACCATGTTTGAACTTTTAGGAAACCTTCTGTTAAAGTAATGAAATAACAAGAAGAAGAAAAAAAATCTTAAAATGTGCTGAGAATTTTCCCAAAGCCAAGCAAGTATTGTGCACCATTTCCCAGATAATTGTGGGAAGGTTGAATGCAAAATAGCCATAGGAATACTACGCTCTCGCCAAGCTCGAAGAAACATATGGTTCTCAGAACGTTATGTGCTAGCTGCGGAAGAACTCCTCCCTTATCTTCCCTGCAGTTGGAGTGAAGGACTGTGTGTGAGTGGTTGATTCTAAGGAGAGTGATGTGATTATTGAAGCTGAAGGCCTCAGAGGGTTGTGGTGTCTAGCGATCGCAGGTTGGGGATGACGTCAGCAGAGCTGCCTTGGTGAGCTCATCCCTTTACAAGGTCAGCGAGAGGAGAGAGAGAGAGAGAGAGAGAGGAGGGAGAAGAACGAAAGGCGAGGGAAAGAGGTGAAAGTGAGAAAGGTGTCCATCCTCCATCAAGCTGTCATCAAGCTCAAATGAGGTGGTAAGCACATCAGAGAATAGAAAAATAGCAGACACGCATACACACATTAACACTCTCCCTCTCTCCCTCTTTCCCCTTCTCTCTCTATTTATCTCTACCTCCCTCTCCCCACCCTTTTTTCCTCCCTTCCCCCTCCATCTCTATCCCCATCTTTGTCATAGTACCAGGGCAGATATTCTGTAGTGTGGATTTGAAGCAGCAGCGCTACTGTAATTACACATCTGGGCTTCATCTCTTCCCGCGGCAGTAAAGCCTGAACTACAGTGAACCGTTGCACGCTGGCATTCACGCTTCCAGCTAGCGCTGCTAAACTAGTGCGGGCCATAGGCTCCCCACTGTTTTCAGGCAACAAAAAAACACATTTGAAGCCTTAGCTCAACCACACATCTTAAAAAGCCCTTTATTGTTAACACCTAATTGAAGGAGTACACAGAAATCACAGACACTACAGAAGCACCGCTGGCCACTAGAATGAAACCAAATGGAGGGGATAACATTCAGCCAAATGGCTGAACAAAACATTTAAAACGACTACAGAACTGAATGAGAATAACACAAAAGGGCCATTCTTCATTCTCTCGAAGTCTGTGAGATCACATATCTAGAGGCTGTTATGGACATTAACAGATTGCTTTCCAGATAGACAGGCAGAAAGACCGACAATAACAAAAGTGTGTTGAGAATAGCACTTGGGGACGGGAGTTGTGCAGAGTCCATTAGAAAATTGTAAGGGGAAAAGCAATGGTAGATTTTTCCAACCTCTAACAAAGGTTTGGGGCCCTCCATTTGTCAGTGTCTGTGAGTGTCTATTCTATCTGAAATGTAACTCAAATGGGCTCAAAAACGCCAATGAAGTATCCTATTGTAGAGAATCTAGTAACTATAGTGATACTAGTATTGAAAGTGGCGGCTTAAATCAATTGCTGGGACAGGTTTCTGTTAAAGTGCCACTACCTCTTGAAGAAGGCCTGTATACTTTACTGAGAGCTGCCATGGGCGCATAGCAGTCTCCTGAGACAGAAAGAAAGTTAAAATCATTCAGTAGAACGTAGCAATCCGTTTTTATTGTAAACTTGACCAACAAGACTTTGCAAATGAAAGGGAGGAGCTGATCTCTGACCTAACATGTCACAAACGGTAACAAATGTTGTGGTGCAACCAAAAGATGTGGAAGCTGTGACAAACCAAACCAAAAACAAAAATTACCTGGGCCAGACAACATTAGTGATTGTCAATTAAAGGTTTGCCATAACCAACTGTGAAGTGTTTTCTGTGAGATTTTTTAAACGCTCTGGCAAAACACCATATGCCCAATACCTAAAAAGAGCAACCCATCCTGATACATTGACTACCACCGCCCTGTAGGTTTAGCATTTAGTGATGAAGAGTTTTGAAAGACTGATTGTCCCCCAGCTACATAAACTGGTATGCTCTTACACAGACTGACTCCAGTTTACCTAAAGCAGGACAGGGGTGTTGATTATGCGGTTCTGTCTCTACTGCACTCTGCCAACACCCACCTGGAGAAGCCAAAGACATACAGTACCAGTCAAAAGTTAGGACACACCTACTCATTCCAGGGTTTTTCTTTATTTTTACTATTTTCTACATTGTACAATAATTTTGAAGACATCAAACTATGAAATAACACATATGGATTCATGTAGTAACCAAAAAAAGTGTTAAACAAATCTAAATAAATGTTATACTTGAGATTTGTCAAAGTAGCCACCCTTTGCCTTGATGACAGCTTTTCACACTCTTGGCATTCTCTCAACCAGCTTCATGAGGTAGTCACCTGGAATGCATTTGTTTGTGAGACGCAGAGTAGGTGAATGGATGATCTCTGCATGTGTGGTTTCCACCGTGAAGTATGGAGGAGATGGTGTGGGGGTGCTTTGCTGGTGACAATGTCAATGATTTTATTTAGAATTCAAGGCATACTTAACCAGCATGGCTACCACAGCATTCTGCAGTGATACGCCATCCCATCTGGTTTGCGCTTAGTGGGACTATCATTTGTTTTTCAACAGGACAATGACCCAACACACCTCCAGGCTGTGTAAGGGCAATTTGACCATGAAGGAGAGTGATGGAGTGCTGCATCAGATGACCTGGCCTCCACAATCACCCGACCTCAAGCTAATTGAGATGGTTTGGGATGAGTTGGACCCCAGGGTAAAGGAAAAGCAGCCATCAAGTGCTCAGCATATGTGGGAACTCCTTCAAGACTGTTGGAAAAGCATACCAGGTGAAGCTGGTTGAGAGAATGCCAAGAGTATGCAAAGCTATCATCAAGGCAAAGGGTGGCTACTTTGAAGAATCTATTTTGCTATGTTTAACACTTTTTTTGTTACTACATGATTCCATATGTGTTATTTCATAGTTTTGATGTCTTCACTATTATTCTACAATGTAGACTTTTGACTGGTACTGTACGTCACAATGGTATGTGTGGATTTCTCTACAGTCCAGACTCAATGGGTCAAAAGCGGCAGAACATGAATGTCAAGCCACATCTGCTTCTCTGGGTTCTCTCCTTCTTGACAAATAGACTCCTGCTGGTCAGATTCAATGGTCACTGCAGCTCATCTCTACAGGATCACCACAAGGCTCTGCCATCTCGCGTGTGTTATTCACCCTGAACACTAACGACTGTAGGAGCTCAGACCCAGAGACGATGTTCATTAAGCACTAGGATGACACTAGAGGTCGACCGATTATAATTTTTCAACGCCGATACCGATACCGATTATTGGAGGACCAAAAAAGCCAATTTTTTAAATGTATTTGTAATAATGACAATTACAACAATACTGAATGAACACTTATTTTAACTTAATATAATACATCAATAAAAATAAATAATGAAACATGTTCAATTTGGTTTAAATAATGCAAAAACAAAGTGTTGGAGAAGAAAGTAAAAGTGCAATATGTGTCATGTAAAAAAGCTAACGTTTAAGTTCCTTGCTCAGAACATGAGAACATATGAAAGCTGGTGGTTCCTTTTAACATGAGACTTCAATATTCCAAGGTAAGAGGTTTTAGGTTGTAGTTATTATAGGAATTATAGGACTATTTCTCTCTCTACCATTTGTATTTCATATACCTTTGACTATTGGATGTTCTTATAGGCACTTTAGGATGTTCTTATAGGCACTTTAGTATTGCCAGAGTAACAGTATAGCTTCCGTCCCTCTCCTCGCTCCTACCTGGGCTCGAACGAGGAACACATCGACAACAGCCATCCTCGAAGCAGCGTTACCCATGCAGAGCAAGGGGAACAACTACTCCAAGTCTCAGAGCGAGTGACGTTTGAAACGCTATTAGTGCGCACCCCGCTAACTAGCTAGCCATTTCACATCGGTTACACCAGCCTAATCTCGGGAGTTGATAGGCTTGAAGTCATAAACAGCGCAATGCTTGAAGCACAGTGAAGAGCTGCTGGCAAAACGCACGAAATTGCTGTTTGAATGAATGCTTACGAGCCTGCTGCTGCCTACCATCGCTCAGTCAGACTGCTCTATCAAATCATAGATTTAATTATAACATAATAACACACAGAAATACGAGCCTTTGGTCATTAATATGGTCGAATCCGGAAACTATCATTTCGAAAACAAAACGTTTATTCTTTCAGTGAAATACGGAACCGTTCCGTATTTTATCTAACGGGTGGCATCCCTAAGTCTAAATATTGCTGTTACATTGTACAACCTTCAATGTTATGTCATAATTACGTAAAATTCTGGCAAATTAGTTCGCAACGAGCCAGGCGGCCCAAACTGTTTCATATACCCTGACTCTGCGTGCAATGAACGCAAGAGAAGTGACACAATTTCACCTGGTTAATATTGCCTGCTAACCTGGATTTCTTTTAGCTAAATATGCAGGTTTAAAAATATATACTTCTGTGTATTGATTTTAAGAAAGGCATTGATGTTTATGGTTAGGTACACGTTGGAGCAACGACAGTCCTTTTTCCGTGAATGCGCACCGCATCGATTATATGCAACACAAGACACGCTAGATAAACTAGTAATATCATCAACCATGTGTAGTTAACTAGTGATTATGATTGATTGATTAATAGTTTTTTATAAGATAAGTTTAATGCTAGCTAACAACTTAACTTGGCTTCTTACTGCATTCGCGTAACAGGCAGGCTCCTCGTGGAGTGCAATGCAAGGCAGGTGGTTAGAGCGTTGGACTAGTTAACTGTAAGGTTGCATGATTGAATCCCCGAGCTGACAAGGTAAAAATCTGTCATTCTGCCCCTGAACAAGGCAGTTAACCCACCGTTCCTAGGCCGTCATTGAAAATAAGAATGTGTTCTTAACTGACTTGCCTACTTAAATAAAGGTGTAAAAATCGGCCAAATCGGTGTCCAAAAATACAGATTTTCGATTGTTATGAAAACTTGAAATCCGCCCTAATTAAATCGGCCATTCCAATTAATCGGTCGACCTCTAGATGACACAGTAATTTTGGAAACAGCAGGCAACACAGATGTTTTCACTATGGTCAAAACTACCTGGACCTCAATGCAACCAAAACCAAAGACCTGGTCATTGACTTCAGAAGAGACCAACCTACCATCCCAGCGTTAGAGATTAATGGACAGATCATTGAGCGAGTGGAAGACTACAAATACCATAGGAACCATCATCGACAACAAGCTCTCCTTCAAAGGAAACACTGATCACATTCGCTCAAAAGGTCAACAACGCCTGTTCTTTCTACGGAAATTGAGGAAGTTTAATGTACACCAATCAATCCTTAAAGCGTTTTATAAATGCTTCATAAAATCCATCCTAGCCTTTAATATTGTTGGGTGATTTGATGCTCTAGGGAACACAAGTCAGAACCCATTGAACAGGGTAATAAGAATCAGTGGGAAGGTCATCGGAGCAAGCCAGAAACCCCTCAGTGACATTTTCAGAAAACGAGTGAGGAAGAAGCGGGAACAAATAGCCTGACACAACACACACACACACTAAATGACCAGTATTAGCCCCCCACCTTATAGGTGCAGATAGAGCCCTCCCATACAAATCTAAGAGCAGCTTCTAGTTGTGCCATCATCCATCAAACTCCTCAACACCTAAAGTTGTATTTGTATATATGATTGCATAGAATGCTCAAGAAATTGAGTGAGAGAGATAGGCGGACAAAGCAGTGAGAGACAGAGACGAAGACGAGAGAAAGCAAGATGGAGACGGACAGAGCTAAGAGACTGACGGAAAGCTGAGAAATGGAAAAAAGGAGAGAAAAAAAGAACAAAAAGTTATGGACTAAATTGCAATATCCCAACTAACCCCATTCACATCGGAACAGTGTGGAGGACAAAATAATGGAAGGAATTATCTGCTTCCAATTTAATAAAACCTAAATGGGGTAGCCGGGAGGGGGGAAAACTAACTCCCGGCTGCTTTAACAATCTGAGAGTTTCGGTCTGTTCTCTCTAATGACCTACGCTGGGGGAAAGCTTAGCAGCACTCAAATTCTCCCTCAGCCCCTTAGACTGTGTCAAACCGAAGGAGGGAGAGAGAAACAATGCATGTGTGAAACTGCATTGCCAATATTGTCAACATTTGTTCTAATAAAGCCTATTGAACAGAGAGCGAGAGAAGAGTTTGAGAGCGTACCCATGAAAGACTTTGAGAAAGGCCAAAATGCTCATAAAAAAAACACCGATTCCATTTGAAAAACCAAGGGAAAACTACTGTAACACAGATGTCAAATGTAGGCCTGGGCATTTTAATAAAATGGGCTGCGTATTGTTCTTCCCACGTTTACAAGGTTGGGAATAAGGCAAGAGTGTGAAAACTGGCACAAAATCAAGCCTTATTTGAGATCCTAAATGGATTTGTTTTGGCCAGTCGTCAGGTGGATTCAGGACAAGACTAGCCTCTGAGCTTGTCAATTAACAATTTTTTCGCCCACCTGTGTTTTTTTTTTTTTACACTCCCTTTGCTTTCACTCCCTTTGCTTTTCATTGTGACAAGGACATATTGAGTTAGAGAGATGTGAAAATGTCTACTCTGGGCCAAATTGATTCCCAGACTGGTAGACTGTGTGTGGACATGTTTAACCAGAAGTCCCCACAAGAATAGTAAACACAAATGTGACCAACTGGGGACATTTTGTTAATCCTCAAGAGGTCAAATGGTATTTCTAAGGGGTTTAGGGTTAAGGTTAGAATTACATTAACGGTCAGGGTTAGGCGCGAGGGTTAGTTTTAGGGTTAAGGTTAGGTTTTTGGGTTAAGGTTAGGGTCAGGTTAAGGGTAAGAGTACAGGTTAGGGAAAATAGGATTTTGAATGGGACTGAATTGTGTGTCCCCACAAGGTTAGCTGTACAAGACTGTGCGTGTGTGGGTCTGTCTGGCCGAGCATCTTTATCAGTCTGGTTTCCATGGAGACAAGACCTGGGTCAAACGTTCTTTGAATATACTTTCAAATGCTGTCATCTACAAAACGAACACTTGGTGAAACGCATACAAAACTCAACTCAGTCAAATAGGAAAATGAGTCTAGTTGCTAAAAAGATCAATAGGATCTAGGACTGCTCGATGTATGGCGTGACACCCACAAGACAGATAAGGAATATACTTTTTACTCAGACCGCCACACTGAATACTCCAGGTTAGACTACTTTTTAATGTACAATGCAGATAGACACAGGCTTAAGGATTGTAGGATCGAGCAGAGCGACTTATCAGATCATAATGGAGTTTACCTAACTCTACACCTTGATAGCAAACCAAGAAATACTATATGGAGACTTAATGATCCAGCATTCAAGGAATCAATAAAGACAGAATTGAACATCTATCTGGAGAACAACGATAACGGGGAAGTATCCCCTGCTACATTGTGGGTTGCAGCTAAGGCGGTTATTAGAGGAAAGATCATAGCCACATCGTCTCTCAAGAAAAAGATTAAAGCACAGAAACTGCTGAAATTACAGGAAACACTAAGAAACTTAGAACGATCTCATAGTCAATACAAATACCCTCTTATATTACCAGAGATTCAAAAGGTAAAACAGGAAATTGACCAAATTTATAGAGAAGAAGTAGAGAAAAAGCACAGGTTCCTGAAACAACGATATTATGAAGCAGGCTCAAAGGCAACCAAATTACTAGCACGAGACTCAGGAAACAACAAGCACAGAAAACCATTTTCAAAATAAAAGACCCCAAAACAAAGAAGATCACATACAAATTAGATGAAAATACAGAATGCATTTGAATCATATTACACAAATCTGTACAAGCAACCAGAGAAGGCAGATGCACAGACAATAAAGCAATTTTTGAACTCACTTGATCTACCCTCAAATTGGGACAGAGCAAACTGATACTTACTTCAGAAATAACTACTGAAGAAATTACTAGAGCAATATCTCAACTAAAAGTAAACAAGTCTCCAGGCACTGATGGCTTCCCTTCAGAATGGTTCAAGACCTTCAGAGAACAACTAACACCTCTACTTAAGGCCTGTTTTAACTGGACTCTGCGGGAGGGGGGTCTCCCACCGTCATGGAGAGAGGCCATCATATCTGTAATCCCAAAAGAGGGTAAAGATAAGAAGGAATGCAGTTCATATAGACCTATCGCAATTCTTAACACGGATTATAAACTATATGCATCAATAATAGCCAAAAGAATGGAGAACATAATCCCAGAATTGACTGACGGAGATCAAACTAGTTTCATAAAAAATAGGCAGACACAGGACAATAAGGAGAACACTACATGTCATGGACCACATTACTCAGAATAAGACAAGTGCGATATTAATCAGTCTAGATGCAGAGAAAGCATTTGATTCAGTGGGATGGGATTACCTATTCCAAGTTATGGAAATATTTGGTTTCAACAAAGAAGTGATAGAGTGCATTAAATCACTGTATTCATATCCGACTGCTAGAATAAAGATAAAATGGACATTTGTCACGAACGCTAAAATTAGAGCGAGGGGCAAGACAAGGCTGTAATCTTTCACCCACGCTCTTCTCCTTGTACCTCGTACCATTAGCACAGGCAATAAGACGGGACCCAACCTTAGAGGGAATAGCAATAAGAGGCAGTGAACATAAGATTATGCATGTATGCTGATGACGTTCTGTTACTCCTTAAAGACCCAGGCTCAAGTGTACCTAGATTGATGGATGTTTTACAAACATTTGGAACATATTCAGGGTATGTGCTTAACGTACACAAGACCCAAGCCCTAGTATATAATTATACCCCACAGGAAGAGCTGAAGAGTAGGTATAACTTCACCTGGACCTCTTCATCCATTAAATATCTTGGAGTATACCTACCAAAAGATACACCCAAACTTTATTGCATGAATTACGATCACATCAACAAGAAAATATATGGTGACCTAGACAGGTGGAATTCACTTCCCTTAGATCTTAGTAGTAGAATTGAAACAATCAAAATGAACATCCTGCCGAGGTTACTGTACTTGTTCCAATCACTGCCCGTAGAAATCACACCTAAACAGTTTAGGGATAAACGGATACCAAGGGTTATCTGGAACAGTAAGAGACCAATAACTAGATATACAACATTACAATTACCAAAAAACTGTGGGGGGTATGGCCTTATCAAACCTAAAAGATTATTATGTGTCAGCCCAATTGAGACCTCTGGTGTGTTGGTGCAATTCAGAATACGAAACCAAATGGAAAGACATGGAGACTACTTTGACAGAGATACCCATACAGTCAGTTTTGGGAAATAAGGACATGGTAATAGAAATATACAATAGACAAAATCAGTGGATTAATTTCTCCCTGAAGACATGGTTTAGGGTAGTTAAGCAAAATCATTTAGACAGAGGTCAAACTGCTGAGTTGGCCCGTATACAACCACAGCTTCATCCCTGCAACACAGGACAGCAGATTTAAACAATGGACGCAGAAAGGCATCACATCATTCAGTACAATTATAAGGAATGGGGACCTAGATAGGTCCTAGAAGTTAAGTAAAAAACATGGCTTGGATAAACAAGATTTTTACAGATACCTACAAGTTCGACACTATTTCTTAAGGGAGATAAAAGTGATTGACCCTCGAGCACCTCAAAAATGTATCCAAGTATTCACTAACGCATACAACTTGGGGAGTAACAAAAAAACGATTTCAAATCTCTACTTGGGTATTCAATCCTCAAAGAAACATTCAACAAACTATACTAAAAAGAAATGGGAGGAGGAACTTGACATTGAAATAACTGATGAAACATGGTTGAACATATTAGAGACTCAACAAAGCTCCACCAACTCAAGGTCATGGAGAGAATTCTGTTGGAAGAATGTTATACGTTTCTTCATGACACCTAAACTGAAATCAAAACAGGCTGGCTCACTACACCCTTGTTGGAAAGAATTCGGTCTATTGAGGGTGGATCACTCTCATATCTTTTGGACCTGCCCCGCAATCGAAACATACTGGGGAGAAATAAGATCTAACATTGGAAAAAATAATGGGATTTGCCATAGAACAAACATTCATTTCTTTGTACTTGGGTGAAATACCTGATAACTTACACAATAGAGAAAAGTACTTCTTGAAGGTCCTACTGGCAGCCAGTAAACAGGCTATCACTAGGGCCTCCCGGGTGGCGCAGTGGTCAAGGGCACTGCATCGCAGCGCTAGCTGCGCCACCAGAATCTTTGGGTTCGCGCCCAGGCTCTGTCGCAGCCGGCCGCGACCGGGAGGTCCGTGGGGCGACGCACAATTGGCCTAGCGTTGTCCGGGTTAGGGAGGGTTTGGCCGGTAGGGATATCCTTGTCTCATCGCGCTCCAGCGACTCCTGTGGCGGGCCGGGCGCAGTGCGCGTTAACCAAGGGGGCCAGGTGCACGGTGTTTCCTCCGACACATTGGTGCGGCTGGCTTCCGGGTTGGAGGCGCGCTGTGTTAAGAAGCAGTGCGGCTTGGTTGGGTTGTGCTTCGGAGGACGCATGGCTTTCGACCTTCGTCTCTCCCGAGCCCGTACGGGAGTTGTAGCGATGAGACAAGATAGTAATTACTGGCGATTGGATACCATGAAAATTGGGGAGAAAAGGGGGTAAACATTTTTTTAAGGCTATCACTAGGAAACGGCTACAAAAAGACCCTCCCACAGTGACACAATGGATAGACATTGTAAAAGAAATACACCACATGGAGCGTATGACCTTTGCGTTAAGAACACAAGAGGAGAGAGGTCAGGAACACTGGGGAAAATGGGTTTCGTACTTGAAAAAGGTCTAATTCAAAGATGTCAATGTGATGAAGGTATGATGTTTTACTTTATTTGTCCTTTCTTTGTGTTCCTCAATAAAAAACAAAGTATATATATATATATAAAATAAAAAAACTCTGTCCAAATAACTAAAGAAATATACACTTAGTGCACAAAACATTAGGAACCACTGCTCTTTCCATGACAGACTGACCAGGTGAATCCAGGTGAAAGCTATGATCTCTTATGGATGTCACTTGTTAAATCCACTTGAAATCAGTGTAGATGAAGGAGAGGAAACAGGTTAAAGAAGGATTTTTAAGCAGTGAGACAATTGAGACATGGATTGTGTATGTGTGCCATTCAGAGAGTGAACGGTCAAGACAAAAGATTTAAGTATCTTTGAACGGGGTATGGTAGTAGGTGCCTGGTGCACCGGTTTGAGTGTGTCGAACTGCAACGCTGCTGGGTTTTCAAGCTCAACAGTTTCCCGTGTGTATCAAGAATGGTCCACCACCCAAAGGACATCCAGCCAACATCACACAACTGTGGGAGGCATTGGAGTCAACATGGCCCAGCATCCCTGTGGAACTGCTTTCGACACCTTGAAGAGGCCATGCCCGACAAATTAAGGCTGTTTTGAGGGCAAAATAGGTTGCAACTGAATATTAGGAAGGTGTTCCTTACGTTTTGTACACTCAGCGTACATGTATCCATTGATGGACCTTCTTGGGTGGTATTTATGGGTAAAAGCATGAATTACGTCCATACACTGGACATCGGGCGACATTTTCGTGGTGCAAACATTCATATGGAATCACGCTGCCAGATTATGAGGTTTACAATATTGTTTGGCACAGATCGGTGTTCTTTTGAACTTGTCGCCCACAATATGAAAATAATTCCCTAACGTTAAGGTAATTTAATTCAAAAGACATTCATCACAAGCACTGTAGCCTAAAAAATAATTTCAGTCAAGTCTGGAACATTCCACCAACTAGTACAGACAGTCTCCTTCTGTTTTCCTACAGTCTGGTTCGGGGGCCTACAGTACGGTTCCTCTAGTCTGTGTCCAGGAAAGTTCAACACACTGGAGATGCTATTCCTCAGAGACCACAAGACCCCGCCCCAGTCTGCCAGCCAGGCCTACTCACCTCACACACACAGAAGGACGTAAACACGCACACACACACAGAACACTGCCTCAACTAACACTGCCTCCCCTTCTATCCGTCAAAAACGGATAGAAGGGGAAAAGAGGGCAACCAGAGAGGATAGTGGAGAGAGAGAGAGAGAAGGAGCAGGTGGGGGTTAGCTCTTACTCTCTTCCCCCCTCCCTCTTTCTTTCCCTCTTCCTTCATTTCAAAGAGATGACAGAGGCAGTTAACTATGAGAGGAAGGAATTCTGATGAAAAGTAGACACTAACTGGACAGTACAAATAGAGAGACAGAGAGAGAGAGGCACTTGTGAGAAGCTCAGAAGAACGAGTTTGTAAAAAGCCGTCCATCCTTGTGTAGGCTCAGCCCCAAATTGTGCTCTCTGTCACCACCGTCTGCATAGCAAATGGCTCAAGACAATGCCCAGGGACCACTCAGCCCCAAAATGTACATTATATATACAAAAGTATGTGGACACTAATTCAAATGAGTGGATTCGGCTATTTCAGCTACACCCGTTACTGACAGGTGTAGAAAATCAAGCAAACAGCCATGCAATCTCCATAGACAAACATTAGCAGTAGAATGGCCTTAATGAAGAGCTCAGTGACTAACGTGGCACCGTCATAGGATGCCACCTTTCCAACAAGTCAGTTCATCAAATTTCAGCCCTGCTAGAGCTGCCCCGGTCAACTGTAAGTGTTGTTATTGGAAGTGGAAACGTCTATGAGCAACAATGGCTCAGCCGCGAAGTGGTAGGCCACACAAGCTCAAAGAATGGGACCACAGAGTGCTGAAGCATGTAGAAATCGTCTGTCCTCGGTTGCAACACTCACTAGCAAGTTCCAAACTGCCTCTGAAAGCAATGTCAGCACAATAAATGTTCGTTGGGGGCTTCATGAAATGGGTTTCCATGGCTGAGCAGCTGCACACAAGCCTAAAATCACCATGCGCAATGCCAAGCGTCCGCTGGAGTGGTGTAAAGCTCGCTGCCATTGGACTCTGGAGCAGTGGAAACGCGCTCTCTGGAGTGATGAATCACGCGTCACCATCTGGCAGTCCGACTGGGCGAATCTGGGTTTGACAGATACGCTACCTGCCCCAATGCACAGTGCCAATTGTAAAGTTTGGTTGAGGAGGAATAATGGTTTGGGGCTGTTTTTCATGGTTCGGGCAAGGCCCCAGAAGAGTGAAGGCAGCAAAGGAGGGACCAACTCCATATTAAGATGAGGTTTTTGATGAGCAGGTGTCCACATACACTACATGATATCTCTGTTACAGTATCCAGAGGACTGACAATTGAATGGGTGATAGAATAATTATATAGTACCGACGTATGGTATCCATCTAAAACTTGTCCTCTGGAGGAGAACATTTATGCCATCGACACTGAACAAAAATATAAAACGTGAAACATGCAACAATTTCAAAGAGTTCACTGAGTTACAGTTCATAAGGAAATCAGTCAATTAAAAAAAATCATTAGGCCCTAATCTATGGATTTCACATGACTGGGAATGCCGATATGCATCTGTTGGTCACAGATAACTTCTTTTTTTCAGTAGGGGTGTGGATCAAAGAACCAGTCAGTATCTGGTGTGACCACCATTTGCCTCATCCAAATGATGCGGCGGGGTGGCAGGTAGCCTAGTGGTTAGAGCGTTGGGCCAGTAAATGAAAGGTTGCTAGATCGAATCCCCGAGCTGACAAGGTAAAACTCTGTCGCTCTGCCCCTGAACTAGGCAGTTAACCAACTCTTCCTAAGCCGTTATTGTAAACAAGAATTTGTTCTTAACCGACTTGCCTATTTAAATAAAGGTGAAATAAAACTTTATTTTATTTTATTCAGTCATGCTCATCTCCTTTCCCATAGAGTTGATCAGCCTGTTGATTGTGGCCTGTGGAACGTTGTCCCAACCCTCCTCAATGGCTGTGCGAAGTTGCTGGATATTGGCGGGAACTGGAACACGCCGTCATATGTCGTTCCAGAACATTCCAAACATGCTCAATAGGTGACGTGTCTGGTGAGTATGCAGGCCATGGAAGAAGTGGGACATTTTCAGCTTCAAGGAATTGTTTACAAATCCGTGGGACATGTGGGCGTGCATTATCATGCTGAAACGTGAGGTGACGGCGGCGGATGAATGGGCCTAAGGATCTCGTCAAGGTATCTCTGTGCATTAAAATTGCCATTGATAAAATGGAATTGTATTCGTTGTCCGTTGCTCATTCATGCCCATACCCCCACCACCATCATGGGGCACTCTGTTCACAATGTTGACATCAGCAAACCGCTTGCCCACACGACGCCACACATCTGCCCGGTACAGTTGAAACCGGGATCCATCTGTGAAGAGAACACTTTTCCAGCGTGCCAGTGACCATCGATGGTAAGCATTTGCCCATTGAAGTCATTTGCTTAACCAAACTGCAGTCAGGTCAAGACCCTGGTGAGGACAACGAGCACACAGATGAGCTTCACTGAGACGGTTTCTGACAGTTTGTGCAGAAACTTTTCAGTTGGTCGATCCCACAGTTTCATCAGCTAACCGGGTGGCTGGTCTCAAACAATCCTGCAGGTGAAGAAGCCGGATGTGGAGTTCCTGGGTTGGCGTGGTTAGACGTGGTCTGTGGTTGTGAGGCCGTTTGGGTTTACTGCCAAATTCTCTAAAACGGTGTTAGAGGTGGCTATTGGTAGAGAAATTAACATTCAAGTCTCTGGCAACAGCTCTGGTCGACATTCCTGCAGTCAGCATGCTAATTTCACACTCCCTCAAAACATCTGTGGCATTGTGTTGTGTGACAAAACTGCAAATTTTAGTGGCCTTTTATTGTCCCCAGCACAAGGTGCACCTGTGTAATGATCATGCCGTTGAATCAGCTTCTTAAAATGTATTATCTTGGAAAATGAGAAAAAAAGTGTTATTGGTCGCATGAACATATTTAGCAGCTGTTATTGCGGGTGTAAAAATGCTCACGAACAGGGATGTAAACAAATGAGTGCACAACATTTTAGAGAAATAAGCTTTTTGTACATATGGAACATTTCTGGGATCTTTTATTTCAGCTCATGAAACATGGGACCAACACTTTACATGTTGTGTTTATATTTTTGTTCAGTATACACGGATGGATGATCTCTGTGGTTACTTGTAGTTGTTCAGAGTGACCTTTGACAACATTGTATGCAATTGCCCTCTAAGGAATGTGGTATTATCTCCATTGTACCCAGCCCACCCCCTCCTCAGGTCATCACACATGGATGTGATGCCCTTCACAGAGGATGTTGGCTGGTTTGATTGGATATCTCAGTTTTACTACCTTTGGTTTGGTCTGTGGATTGGTCAACAATTGATTTTGGATACAAACAAGTCAGATGGGGTAGAAATGGAATGAAGGCCTGTTATTCTCTCTCTTATCCTGTCCGTTGTATGATATTTTCTAATTACCTAGGCTTCCAGGCTTCTGGCCTAGTAGGCATCTCTTCATGCTTTGTCCTGTAAGTTAACCTTAGGATCAATATGCCTAGAACTATGCTTTGTTAATGTCAGTATTGCCTTATAACATAAGCTTGATGTCTTGTATATGAATCCATACATTTTACAATGTTATTAAAGAATACTTGAGTCAGATAAACATTTTAAATAGGAAAATCATGGGTCGAATGTGAGGTACATTATTTTATATGATGTTTTATTTTATTTATTTTACATTATATATTTTATATTTATATGATAAATATTACCACACTACACTTGTATATGGACCACCAGTCACAAAGGCCCATTTTCAATCCCTTGTGGTTGCAGCTAGCAAATGGAGAGAGGAATCTGATCCTAGATCTGTGCCTAAAGACAACTTCTACCCGGAGCCCCATGGTGTGGAGGGAAACCACAGCTTTTGGCCAGGATGACAGAGATGAAGGAAACGGGGGGTTCTGATTGGTTTGGAGAGATCCAGCTGGATCAACACACCGCAGTCACAGTCCATGTGGTCAATGCTTTCCCTTTCTTCTCTTGAACATTCCCTCTTCCCAACTACACTTAGAAACTAAATCCCCCTCTCTTTTTGAAACTGTCTCTCTCTGACAGTCTCTCTTGGTCTATCCTCTTGAATCTTGTCGCTCTCCTTCACCATCTCTCCCCATGAACCAGCACCATATCGCCTTTTGAACCCTCACTCCCTTTTTTCCAGTCTCCATCCCTCTCTTTCAACATCCCTTCCCTCTTTTGTAGTTCCCTTGCCGCAGGGATTTCCCCTTCCTTATAGAGCAGTGAGTGGCCACCACACACCTCACTGAACACTGGGACCGTTATCATCAGTCAGAACAGAGGACAACTCTAGTCCTAGTTCTACTAAACCACACACAGTGTGTAGATCTGATTCTACTGTGACACACTGAACAGTTCACATCCCTAGGTTGACAGGGTAAAAAACTGCACTCTGACTTAAGTGTTCATGTTTCACAGTGAGAGCTTCACTGTGGGGGAGAGTACTACTAAGAGCAGTCTAATAGGCTCAAGACACACACACACCGATGCAGACACACACACACACAATAACTATTAAGATAACAAGCAAATTCATGACTTTGTCATATGTCAATCACCTCATCTTCCCTTGTTTCTGGGTATAAGCCAGAGACTATTCTCAATTTGTACTACCAATTTATACTGACCATAACATTTAGCAGGATTTCAATGCAGCTCACTTGGCTGCAATGTGTGTATTAGTGGCTATGGATGCATATGCTCTTGTTCTAAATGATAGCACTTTCATTAGCAAGTCCAACACACAATGGCAAGATGCGATATGTAGGGCCACATTTTCTCAAGGCCACAAATGACTTGAAATGTATTTTTTGAAAAAGAGGCTACGTGGTGTACAGAGAACGATGTTATCATGTCATTGACAATAAGCTCTCAAAAAAGATTTCAATTAGCCTGTATCCTCTATTCTTTATTAGGGTATCCAAGACAACCATGTGCATTAGTAACCTCGTCTCTCTCGCCCTCTCTCTCTCTCTGCAAGCGGTGAGATGTCCTCTAGACTCCAACGCATGCTATCTCCCCTGGTCCCCGTCACACTCCCAGATAAAAACACTAGCACTACGCTCCGATAACTCACAATCTGAGATGAACACAACCATTAATCTACAGCCCTAACCACAACATAGTTTGGTTATTTCCACAGTAGGACAGAAATACATTAAGTTTCCCCCCAGAGACGGATCCAAGATCCGTTTTCTGTTTTGCCTAATGGTTAAGGTTAGGATTGGGGGAGTTCAATGAGAAACGGTTGTAGGTTCAGAGTTGAGAGGCTATGGGATCCAAGATTTCTTGTTCTGAAAGTATTCAATGAAAAATGATATAACGTACAGTACCAGTCAAAAGTTTGGACACACTCCTTCACTTACAACTTTTTCTTTATTTTTACTATGAAATATCACATATGGAATCATGTAGTAACAAAAAAGTTTTATACAAGCCACCCTTTGCCTTGATGACAGCTTTGCAGACTCTTGGCATTCTCTCAACCAGATTCATGAGGAAGGCTTTTCCAACAGCCTTGTAGGAGTTCCCACATATGCTGAGCACTTGTTTGGCTGCTTTTCCTTCACTCTGCAGTCCAACTCATCCCAAACCATCTTAATTGGGTTGAGGTCAGGTGATTGTGGAGGCCAGGTCATCTGATGCAGCACTCCCATTACTCTCCTTATTGGTCAAATAGCCCTTACACAGCCTGGAGGTGTGTTGCGTCATTGTGCTGTTGAAAAACAAATGATAATCCCACAGAACGCAAACCAGATGGGATGGTGTATCGGTGCTGGTTAAGTGTGCCTTGAATTCTAAATAAATCAGAGACAGTGTCACCAGCAAAGCACCCCCACACTGTCACACCACCTCCTCCATGCTTCACGGTGGGAACCACACGTGAAGATCATCCGTTCACCTACTCTGCGTCTCACGAAGACACAGCGGTTGGAACCAAAAATCTCAAATTTGGACTCCAACCAAAAGTGGACAGATTTCCATCGGTCTAATGTCCATTGCTCGTGTTTCTTGGCCCAAGCAAGTCTCTTCTTATTATTGGTGGTCTTTAGTAGTGGTTTCTTTGCAGTAATTCGACCATGGCCTGATTCACGTAGTCTCCTCTGAATAGTTGATGTTGAGATGCGTCTGTTACTTGAACTCTGTGGAGCATTTATTTGGGCTGCAATCAGGTGCAGTTAACTCTAATGAACGTATCCTCTGCAGCAGAGGTAAGTCTGGGTCTTCCTTTCCTGTGGCAGTCCTCATGAGAGCCAGTTTCATCGTAGCGCTTGATGGTTTTTGCGACTGCACTAGAAGAAACTTTCAAAGTTCTTGAAATGTTCCATATTGACTGACCTTCATGTCTTAAAGTAATGATGGACTGTCATTTCTCTTTGCTTATTTGAGCTGTTCTTGCCATAATATGGACTTGGTCTTTTACCAAATAGGGCTATCTTCTGTATACCAACCCTACCTTTTCACAACACAACTGATTGGCTCAAACGCATTAAGGAAAGAAATTCCATAAAATAACTTTTAACAAGGCACACCTGTTAATTGAAATCCATTCCAGGTGACTACCTCAATGAAGCTGGCTGAGAGAATGCCAACCAAGAGTGTGCAAAGCTGTCATCAAGGCAAAGGGTGGCTACTTCGAAGGATCTCAAATATTTTGATTTCTTTAACACTTTTTTGGTTACTACATGATTCCATATGTGTTATTTCATAGTTTTGATGTCTTCACTATTATTCTACAATGTAGAAAATAGTAGAAATAAAGAAAAACCCTGGAATGCGTAGGTGTGTCAACTTTTGACTGGTACTGTGTGCTTAAGGTTCAAAGGTTAACCGTATTAATAGCAATAACTTTATAACCAGCAGTGAAGTGCTGTGTGGTCATGAATAATGAAAAGGATAATGAAGCCTCTGAATCTAACTAACGGTACATGTAGATAGGCCTATATAGGATTTCTATGAGCTGTCAAATGGATATGGGCCAATGGAAACTCTTCGAATAGCTAACAGCTCTCATTGGGTCACTGAGTTAGTTCATGGGTTACTGATTGGCAGTTCATGATATGCCAGCCAATCACAGGGTTCAAAAGTGTAATTTCCTCCATCAGTAGTTATGGGTAAAGAAGGATATAATTTGCATCGCTAACAGTTAGGTGGTCGATACGTGTCAGAGTCAAATATGTCTGAGTGCTCCGTATTTCACTGTCCCTTGATTTCCACATTAGACCAATACTCTGAAGGGCTTGAGATGACACGGCCATATGACCATCACTGGGAATGCTGCCAAAGGGAGACATGGGAACAGTGTGTGGTACAGGCAGGTATGTGCACAGGCACACCCTTATGCGCACGACCACAAGCATGTGCACAGTATACTTGCAGAAATCTGCACATGCACACACAAGCACACGATTGCATGTGCATGCACAGGTTCGCTTGCGAATACACACACACACACAAACACACACTTCTGAGAAACTACTGCTAGGTCCAATACATCATAACCAGGAAGAGAGAGAGACAGGAAGCAATGGAGTGAGACACATTTGAGGGGCTGTGGAGAAATAGTGTGAAAGAGCAAGCGTAGCTTATGTGTCACTATCTGAGACTCCAGGTAAGTTATGTCTCTCGTTTTAATTAAAATACTTTTTTGGGATTCTGTTAATGGAGTTCATTAATTATACTCTCGTTCGGGTGACTGTGTGAGCCTTATGACTGCATTCGTTAACTCTCCTTCGCGAACCTCGGTCCCATTTAGAATGACCCGGCCTCACATCTTGTACTTGTTAGACAATGTCATTCCTTTAGAAGTCTGGGACATGAAAGGGCTTGGACGGAATCTACTTAACCCTTGCTCCTCCATAAGGCTGAGTGATGCATCATGGGAAGTGGCGTTTTGGAAAACTGTATAACTAAACGTTTTTTTTGTTGTTGTTATGTTTGTGTCCTACAAATTATATATTGGTGTTCAACTAACTGAACACATGATTTCAGTTTGATGTCAACTGCAACATTTGTAGTTTCGTAGCTAAAGATAGTTAGCTATAGCATGTACCATGATACATGGTTAATAAGTGTGTTACTCCATGTCAACAGAGTGTCAGTTAACCATTAACAAATCATATGGGCAGTCTGTATTAGTCTGGGCATGTGTGAAACATCCGTAGAGGACACGCCGGAAACAGTAAGAACTCGTTATTTAACTCAAACCGGGTGCATACGGGACAAATACTGTAGGCCTACTGCTGTTGTGTCCTTGAGAGGGAGGCTATACGGCTCTGTTCAAACTGACCTTGATCTAATCACTTCAAGTTAATAATGACCTGTATAGTATAATGCAAATAAACCAAGCCATCACAGATACGCTTGTATCTTAGGCAAATTAACACCAACAATGTTGTACTGCTTTCTCAGAAAACTTAATAACATGAATGTGGACACACTCCAGGAAATGTAAACATGATCTAAAACAGTGCAACCATCGAGACACGCAACTGCGGTTTATGGAAAAAGGGATAGTGGGTATAAGGAAAGGGAGAGGCTGAAGAGGGGCATTCATCTGGCTTGGTGCAGTATAATGACTTGCGGTTCATCTTTCAAAACATCGGTGTCCTTCCTTGTTGTCGCTTCCCTGAACCGAATGAATGGGAAATGATAGGACGGAGCGAATGAGAAATGAAAGGATATAAATTGATTATTAGAGTCCCTTTACAAGGCATTCAACTATGAGGCAGTCAGGGACGAATGTATGTTGACATTGCTGGCTAAATAAATCCTATTCTAAAGACAGAGGTCATGAAGAAAAAACTACTGCCTAATGCAAAGGGTGTCTTATTGGTTAGGTAAAGTTTCATTACGCAGCTTTTTAAGGATAACTTCAAAGAAAAATAAGAATATAGCTTAAAAACCTTGGAATAAAGTAAACAAGCAACATTACATTTTTCCCTCAAGGAATTTGATTCCTTGTTGACTACAGAAATGCAGGTAGAAAAGGTCCATAGTGCACCTTTGATGTCAAACAGATTGAGCTCAGTAGAATACAGACCACAGTCACAGAGGGACTATACAGCTGCCAAGATAGGAGATTAGTTGATACAAAGGTAGACTAGAGTCTCTGTTCTCTCCTGTCCACGGTACAGTTGGTCTGTATACAAAGCACCTTCCCGTTCCATACAGGCCCCGAGAGAAATAATGAAAAACAATGCTGACATTCTTCTGCCCTAGTTCTTTTCCGCATTGGGGAATAATCAATAGGATCTTTTTCTCTCAACTCCGATTGGTGGGTTCTTAAGGTTAAGAGGTCAATGACAGGTCATGGCTGTTCAGGATCAAAATAATACTCTACGTATGACTGACAAACATATTGTTATTACACAAGGATTTGTAAGTAAGCATTTCCCTTATTGATGTCACTTGTTAAATCCACTTCAAATCAGTGTAGATGAAGGGGAGGAGACAGGTTAAAGAAGGATTTTTAAGCTTTGAGACATTTGAGACTTGGATTGTGTATGTGTGCCATTCAGATGATGAATGGGCAAGACAAATGTTAAGTGCCTTTGAACAGGGTAAAGTAGTAGGTGCCAGGAGCACCAGCTTGCGTCAAGAACTGCAACACTGCAGGGTTTTTCACGCTCATCAGTTTCATGTGTGTATCAAGAATGGTCCACCAGCCAAAGAACATCCAGCCAACTTGACACAACATGGGCCAGCATCCCTGTGGAACGCTTTCGATACCTTGTTGAGTCCATGCCCCGACGAACTTAGGCTGTTCTGAGGGCAAAAGAGGCTGGTGCAACTCAACATTAGGAAGGTGTTCTTAATGTTTTATACACACAGTGAGTGAGTGAGTGAGTGAGTGAGTGAGTGAGTGTGAACATGTGTGTGCTGGAATCACAGGTGGCCGGTGGCAAGGCAACGCTGCGGTTCCCTGCACACGGCAGTAGGCAGGTAGCAAAGGCACAGTTTACCCCCAGTGCCTCAAGGGACTTCAGTCCTGTGCTGTGGGGCCTGGGTGAAGTGTAGCGTAACTGCGGTGAAACGCCATTTCAATACCACACCGTAATTACAATACCCCCTTAGTGCTCCCCCTCCCGTCCTTAACCATTTTAATTTCCTTTTTTAATTTGAATTTTTTTAACTTGGGCTTAGAGCCAATGTTTCATCGTTTTCAAGTATTTCTGCTTGACATTGGGTAAAGAATGGGCGACAGACAGACAGAAAAAAGAGGAAGAGAGAAAAGTGTTGGCCATTTTTCCAGCTCACTAGCTAGGTTTACATTCAATTGGCGACAGATTTTCATGCGAATATTCAAAACTCTGCATAAAAACAATATGCTAATTTTCCCACCAGAGATGGTTTTTCATCAAATTGACTTGTTGCGGATAAAAGGCTGTGCGTAATGACATGGTGCACATAATAATAACTATGGGTAGAACAATACTTAGGGATTTCTGTCTCAGAGGACGAAGCCTTCCTCTGCTACTACTGTCGAGGGGCCTGTTTTGTGGGGGGTTGATAGTAGGACGTTGCTCTCAGACACTGATCTAAGGTGTGTTTTGTTACCAGGTTAAGGTATGAATTTTGGAAGGGGTACACTGATCCTATATAGATCTGTGTGTTTGAGTAATGACTGACTAGAGTGGGAAGGGGCGTGAAGGGTTTTGGGGGTCCACAATCCTCCACTCCATCCCTCAACCCCTTCGTCCTCCAGACAGACCATGAAAAACCCATTTAGAAACCAGATCTCCCATCACAATCACTCTTTCCCTCCCTCCGTCACTCTCCCCTTTCTCCCTCTACCCCCACTTTTCACTCCCTCATCACTCCATACCCTCTCTAATCCCCTTCTTCTCTTCTCTCAATCGCTTCTACTCTTCCTCCCAAAATGTGTTCCCTCCCTCAGCTAAAAGAGATTACATTTAATTTTCTTTATGGGCCGGGGCTAATACGTGCTTACGGGAGCGACCCATCGGCACAGATGAGAGAAGACAGAGGCAGGCCAGACTCAATAAAAAGTAGACAGTTAATGTTATTGGAGCAGCAATTAGAGCTTCAGGAGGCAGAAGGGCTTTGACAATGGCCTGTCTCTTCCGCTGTGGAAGTGGCTGCTCGTGGTCTTGTGGTTGGACAAAGTGAGGAGAAGCCGAGGGTTAGAGCTAACTCGTCCCTCCCTCTCTTTCTTTCCCTCTCCCTCATTTCAGAGAGATGACAGAGGCAGTTAACTATGAGAGGAAGGCATTCTGATGAAGAGTAGACACTACAGAGAGAGAAGGAGGGGATACGAGATGGAATAGTATTACAGAGGAGGAAGAATGGATGGGTGATTGATGAAAAAGGAAGTCAAAGGAGAATAAAGGACAGTATGTATTAAGCCATCACAAAGCCTCCAACAAACAAGCTACTATAAAGAGTAGCCTCATTCCCTATTTTGTGTGTGTGTGTGTGTGTGTGTGTGTGTGTCTTAGAGCTTATAAAGGATTGGTGGAGACTGTGACAAGATTATCACACTAAAGCTGTGGTGATAAGATTAGGGTAAAGTACAGTTCACACTTTAAAAAGGTCTAACTTCCATACACCTGGACCTACAGTACATAAACTCTACAGAACCCTACACAAAGCCTACATAAACCCTATGTAAGCTGTATTTGCCTGTTCCTCCAACCCAAAATCTGACCCAAAGCTATGAAACCTTCCAATCCTGATCCCCAAGGTCTGCAGTGTGTGCAGGCTTTCGCGCCAGCCCAGCACAAACACGCCTGATTCAGTTAATCATCAAGATTTTTCAAAACAACGTTGGAAACCACAGACACATGATTTTGGAAGTTACAACTAAGTGCACACTGCACCAAAAATAACTGGACACAGCTTTAGTATGCACTTCAGTGGACACAAAAATGTCAAGGGTAATTGTCTGCCTATTTTCAGCAAGGTGAAACCAAATCGGCATGCTTGTATTTTGTGGCGATTATACATTTAAAGACTTTTTGCTGGCTCTGTATACTCCTCCTCTGTAATAAAATTAACAACCTTATGCCGTCATCTTTTATAGTACGTTTAAGTGCCCAGTGGTTGGCTACCTTTCTCTTTTCCCTATAACACCCTGTAAGTGTAGCACTACATCCAAACTTAAGTCTGAAATTGGCAGTACAAAACTCTATCACTGTCTCTGTCATCACCCCCACAGAGTGGCTTTGTGGTAAGACCCTAATGCCCAATCCTACACTTTTGAAAAGTACCCTTCCATCCCACATTAGTGCTGAGCGATTAGTGTTTTTTTTTTCTTTTCTCCCCAATTTTCGTGTTATCCAATTACTAGTAATTACTATCTTGTCTCATCGCTACAACTCCCGTACGGGCTCGGGAGAGACGAAGGTCGAAAGCCATGCGTCCTCCGAAACACAACCCAACCAAGCCGCACTGCTTCTTAACACAGCGCGCCTCCAACCCGGAAGCCAGCCGCACCAATGTGTCGGAGGAAACACTGAGCACCCGGCTCCCTTGGTTAGTGCGCACTGCGCCCGGCCCGCCACAGGAGTCGCTGGTGCGCGATGAGACAAGGATATCCCTACCGGCCAAACCCTCCCTAACCCGGACGACGCTAGGCCAATTGTGCGTCGCCCCACGGACCTCCCGGTCGCGGCCGGCTGCGACAGAGCCTGGGCGCGAACCCAGAGTCTCTGGTGGCGCAGCTAGCGCTGCGATGCAGTGCCCTAGACCACTGCGCCACCCGGGAGGCCCACGATTTGTGATTTTTGAGGTCGGTACAGTTTCGGGTCAATTATTAAAGTTTACATTTTTGATAATTTTTTAACACCTTACATGCACTGTGTGGGTTGAATGCTGTAACACAGAATAAAACAATGAATAAAAGTCCCATGATGGTAGTGACAGCACATTACTGGTCATCACTTACTAACCATCATTTATTCACATTTGTTGTGAAGATTACTTTTGTTTTATTTGATTACTTTATTCTAAGTCATCATCTCATCTCTATAGAGTTGCTGCCTTAAATATCCGTCTGTCTTATGTAACCATACCAAAAGCAACATATCATACTAATTTGAGTGTTCTGGATTTACTTTTACTATGTTATGTCAAGTCTATTAGACCAGGCTGAACCTAATGTAGCAGGTATAAAATGAACACACAGACCAGACAAGTAGGTGCACAATGGATTATGGTCATTGTAGTTAATTACCACGATTTCTGTGCTAAACTATGAAGAACATTGGCCTGTGGAAAACTACAACTCCCTACTACACCGCACTGTTCGGGTTTGATCTGAGTCATCTCCAGAGAAATGGCGCAATGTGTGAATTTAGATAACTGAACAAAATGGAATTTAAATAATTGAACTGAACTGTCAGTTGTTAAAAAACGAAAAAATTACCGACATTTAAGTTAATTGCTCAGCACTATTCCACATTCAGTGCATTCGGAAAGTATTCAGACCCCTTGACTTTTTCACATTTTGTTAAGTTTCAGAATAATTCTAAAATGGATGAAATAGTTTTCCCCCCTCATCAATATACACACAATACCCCATAATGACAAAACAAAAAAAGGTTTTTAGAATTGTTAACTAGTTTATAAAATGTTTTAAAAAACAAACTTTACATAACTATTCAGACCCTTCACTCAGTACTTTGATGAAGCACCTTTGGCAGCAATTACAGCCTTGAGTATGACACTACAAGCTTGGCACACCTGTATTTGGGGAGTTTCGCCCATTCTTCTCTACAGATCCTCTACAGCTCTGTCAGTTTGAATGGAGAGTGTCGCTGAACAGCTATTTTCAGGTCTGATGTTCGATCGGGTTCAAGTCTGGGCTCTGGCTGGGCCACACGAGGACATTCAGAGACTTGTCCCGAAGCCACTCCTGCATTATCTTGGCTGTGTGCTAAGGGTCGTTGTCCTGTTGGAAGGTGAACCTTCGCCCCAGTCTGAGGTCCAAAGTGCTCTAGAGCAGGATTTCATCTTTCCCTCGATCCTGACTAGTTTCCCAGTCCCTGCCGCTGAAAAACATCCCCACAGCATCATGCTGGCACCACCTTGCTTCACCGTAGGGATGGTGCCAGGTTTCCTCCAGACGTGATACTTGGCATTCTGGCCAAAGAATTTTCAATCTTGGTTTCATCAGACCAGAGATTCTTGTTTCTCATGGTCAGAGTCCTTTAGGTGCCTTTTGGCTAACTCCATGTGGGCTGTCATGTGCCTTTTACTGGGGAGTGGATTCAGTGTGGCCACTCAACCATAAAGGCCTAATTGGTGGAGTGCTGCAGAGATGGTTGTCCTTTTGGAAGGTTCTTCCATCTCCACAGAGGAACTCTGGAGCTCTGTCAGAGTGACCATCACCCCCATGACCAAGGCCCTTCTCCCCGGATTGCCCAGTTTGGCAGGGGCGACCAGCTCTAGGAAGAGTCTTGGTGGTTCTAAACTTCTTCCATTCAGAATGATGGAGGCCACTGTGTTCTTGGAGACTTTCAATGCTGCAGAAATGTTTTGGTACCATTCCCCAGATCTGTGCCACAACAAAATCCTGTCTCAAAACAAATCGTTATTGGTCACATACACATGGTTAGCAGATGTTAATGCGAGTGTAGTGAAATGCTTATGCTTCTAGATCCAACAGCACAGCTGTATCTAACAGGTAATATCTAACAATTCCAACAACAAAAACGAATACACACAATCTAGTAAAAGAAATGGGATAAGAATATATGGATGAGCAGTGAGAGCGGCTAAGATGCAATAGCTTTGTAGTATACAGTATATACATTTGAGATAAGTAATGTGAGATACGTAAACATTCTTAAAAGTGGCATTATTAGTGACTAGTGTTACATTTTTAAAGTGGTGGCTGTTTAACAATCTGATGGCCTTGCGATAGAAGCTGTTTTTCAATCTCTCTGTCCCAGCTTTGTTGCATCTCTACTGACCTCGCATTCTGGATGGAAGCAGGGTGAACAGGCAGTGGCTCGGGTGGTTATTGTACTTGATGATCATTTTGCCTTCCTGTGACATCGGGTATTGTAGGTGTCCTGGAGGGCAGGTAGTTTGCCCCCGGTGACGAGTTGTGCAGACCGCACCACCCTCTGGAGAGCCTTGCGGTTGTGGGCAGTGCAGTTGCCGTTCCAGGCGGTGATACAGCCCGACAGGATGCTCTCAATTGTGCACCTGTAAAAGTTAGTGGGTTTTCGGTGACATGCCATATTTTTTTAGCCTCCTGAGGTTGGAGAAGCACTGTTGTGTCTTCTTCCCCACACTGTGTGCGTGGACCATTTCAGTTTGTCGGTGATATGTAAACTTTCCACCTTCTCCACTGCTGTCCCGTTGATGTGGATAGGGGGGTGCTCCCTTTGCTGTTTCCTGATGTCCACGATCATCTCTTGTTTTGCTGACATTGAGTGAGAGGTTATTTTCCTGACACCACAGTCCGAGGGCCCTCACCTCCTCCCTGTAGGCTGTCTCGTCGTTGTTTGTAATCAAGCCTACCACTGTTGTATCGTCTGCAAACTTGATGATTGAGTTGGAGGCATGCATGGCCACGAAGTCGTGGGTGAACAGGGAGTACAGGAGGGGGCTGAGAACGCACCCTTGTGGGGCCCCAGTGTTGGTGGTCAACGGAGTGATGTTGTTTCCTACCTTCACCACCTGGGGGGCGGCCCGTCAGGAAGTCCAGGACCCAGTTGCACAGGGCGGGGGTCGAGACCCAGGGTCTCAAGCTTAATGATGAGTTTGGAGGGTACTATGGTGTTGAATGCTGAGCTGTAGTCAATGAACAGCATTCTTACATAAGTATTTCTCTTGTCCAGATGGGATAGGGCAGTGTGCAGGGTGATGGCGATTGCATCGTCTGTGGACCTATTGGGGCTGTAAGCAAATTGAAGTGGGTCTAGGGTGACAGGTAAGGTGGAGGTGATATGATCCTTGACTAGTCTCTCAAAGCACTTCCTGATGACAAAAGTGAGTGCTACGTGGCGATAGTCATTTAGTTCAGTTACCTTGGCTTTCTTGGGAACAGGAACAATGGTGGCCATCTTGAAACATGTGGGGACAGCAGACTGGGACAGGGATTAATTGAATATGTCCGTAAACACACCAGCCAGCTGGTCTGCGCATGCTCTGAGGCCGGCAGCCTTGCGAGGGTTAACACGTTTAAATGTTTTACTGACGTTGGCCATGGAGGATGAGAGCCCACAGTCTTTGGTAGCGGTTCGCGTCGGTGGCACAAAGAAGTTGTTTAATTTTTCTGGAAGCAAGACGTCGATGTCCACGATGTGGCTGGTTTTCTTTTTGTAATCTGTGATTGTCTGTAGAACCTGCCACATACGTCTCGTGTTTGAGACGTTGAATTGGGACTCCACTTTGTCTCTATATTGACGCTTTGCTTGTTTGATTGCCGTACGGAGGGAATGACTACAGTGTTTGTATTAGGCCATATTCCGAGTTGCCTTGCCATGATTAAATGCTACTAGCTTTCAGTTTTGCGCGAATGCTGCAATCAATCCACGATTTCTGGTTAGGGAAGGTTTTAAAAGTCACAGTGGGTACAACATCTCCTATACACTTCCTTATAAACTCGCTCACAGAGTCCGCGTATACGTCATTGTTATTGTCTGAGGCTACCCGGACATATCTCAATCCACGTGATCGAAGCAATCTTGAAGCGTGGAATCCGATTGGTCAGACCAGCATTGGATAGAGCTAAGCAAGGGCGCTTCCTGTTTTAGTTTCTGCCTATAGGAGGGGAGCAAAAAGATGGAGTCATGGACAGATTTGACAAAAGGAGGGCGGGGGAGGGCCTTGAATGCATCGCGGAAGTTAAATTAGCAATGGTTGAGTGTTTTACTTGCGCGTGTACTGCAATCGATATGCTGATAGAATTTAGCTAGCCTTGTTCTCAAATTAGCTTTGTTAAAATCCCCAGCTACAATAAATGCAGCCTCAGGATATATGGTTTCCAGTTTGCGTGAAGTTCCTTGATGGCCATCTTGGTATTGCTTGCAGGGGGGGATATACAGAGCTGTGACAATAACGGAGGAGAGTTCTCTTGGGAGATAATACGGTCGGCATTTGATTGTGAGGAATTCTAGGTCAGGTGAAAAAAAGGACATGAGCTCCTGTATGTTGTTACAATTACACCATGAGTCATTAATCATGAAACATACCTCCCCGCCCTTCTTCTTACCGGAGAGATGTTTATTCCTGCACTGAAAACCCCATTGGCTGTACTGACACCGACAGCATGTCACCAGCTAGCCATGTTTCCGTGAAATGTATGCATGTAATAACACTTAAGGTTTTCTGGGCTAACAATGTAAGAAATAATACATAAAAAACTAAATACTGCAGTTTCCTAAGGACTAGAAGAGAAGCTGCTATCTCCATCGGCGCCATCTTGATGTGATATCAGCGCTAATCTTGGAGCTCTACAGACAATTCCTTCCACCTCATGGCTTAGTTTTTGTTCTGACACACCGTCAACTGTGGAACCTTATATAGACAGGTGTGTGCCTTTCCAAATAATGTCCTATCAATTGAATTTACCACAGCTTGGACTCCAAGTTGTAGAAACATCAAGGATGATCAATGGAAACAGGATGCACCTGAGCTCAATTTCAAGTCTTATAGCAAAAGGTCTGAATACTTATGTAAATAAGGTTTCTGTTTTTTATTTTTAATACATTTGCCAACATTTCGAAAAACCTGTTTTCGCTTTGTCATTATGTGGTATTGTGTGTAGATTGATGAGAATAATTTAGATTTTTAATCGATTTTAGAATATGGCTGTAACATAACAAAATGTGGAAAAGGTCAAGGGGTCTGAACACTATCCGAATGCACTGTATTTCAAATGTGTAGCATGAAAGCTACACATTTGAATGGGAGCAGGCCAGTTTTGCATGCTTTTTGCAGGTGGCATTGGCTTGACTGGCACTGAAGCCCTCTGGCAACCCACCTGCTCCTCTGGCAAACAACAGCTCAACTCTACGAAACGGAGACGGAGCGGGCGTGCCTCCAAAATGGAAATTCCTGGAACCTGATCTAATGGTGATGGCGCATCGCTTAACAGCTCCATGGCGGCCGTAGCAGCTCCAATGAGACATGTTTAAATGCACTCAATTACAGTTGTTGATAGAGCAATAGGGGTGGAATGAGGGTTCAGTGCCCCATAATGGGCCTGGTTATCATGTCAATCATAGCACTGATTATTTTAACCCAATAAAAGGCCTTTGAGGTAAAGGTTGAAAAGAGCTGCATTGGGTAGCATGGGGTAACATGAGGCAATGGCTGAAAGGGACTGGTGGTCCCACCCATAGAGGGGTCATCAAACCCTGTTTTCCCCATCATATCACCCCATGTGAAAATAGTTCATAACCTTATTACAAAAGGGACTGGCAGTATGAAAGGACAACTTGTGCACAGGATTAGCCTTTATTTAATCCTATACAGTCTTTACTTTGATAGTCCACTTTCAATACACAATAAACCAACCACAAATCTCACAGATGCATAATAATCGTCCCAATCGGAGTCAATTCTGAGTCCATGTAAATCCACTCTGACTGAGTGACTAGCAGCGACTGCCTGACCTCTCTAGACAGACTCCATCTTCCTCCAATGAGCTCCCCCTTCTGGTTGCCCAAAGTGGCGTCTGTCAGTCACTCAAACTGTCAGAGCTCCCCTAGGCTCGGCATCAACCAAAAATAATGAATAGGCGAAAATGTCCTCCTTGTAGATGTAATATGCAACTGAACATAAAGCTAATCTCTTCTCCCAAATTCAACAACTGTACCTTACCTGACGTTAATGTACAAACTGAGCTAGAATAACTGACGTCTCCTGAAGTTACAGACTCTCTAAAAGGTCTTTGCAAAAGGCATATTTAGCTTCAGGCTTCCTCCACCCAAAATACTCCCATGATAGCGTAAGTGTATCATGTGCCCTTTTAAAAACAATTGTGTTTACGGATACCTCCCATTCATTAGCGCATATTTGACCCCTCTTGTTTGTGATTATTAACCTCTTTCCACTGCTTTTCCCTAAGTAGTAAACAATTGCTTATGCGTTACACCTTTTCCATTCCATAATTAGTCTGCCATTTAGAATTTAATATACAGCGAGCGGTAACGTAAACATACCAAGTCTATAATTGGTGCTAATTGAACATGAAGGACGAGAGAGTGGGAGGGAAAAACATTGGGGGGGGGGGTCAAACTCAGTTTCCTAGAACTCCCACAGGGAGCAAAGGGGGCAGATGATTGGGCCTGGGCTTATAGCCCTACTTCCTGTTTACTGTTTGTTGTTTGTACTCTCCTCAGAGACAGACTACACAAACCATGAAGATAAGAAGAACGCAAGCTCAGACAAATGCTAAAAGGAAAACAGAGCCACAGTTTCCTTTCAAAAGGGGCGAGTTAGTTAGACTTGCTTGTTGTGGTCACTTATCTGTGGAGAAATCCATTGCTCTATTGTATCAAGGGGGTTTGCTGTTCTTAATTATGACCTGTGGGTGTTTTCCCTCTAAGACCCATTCTGATAAATGGAGTGTAAAAAGGCTCGACCGGGCAGTTTCATCCATTCTTTTTCACTTCCTCAGGTCACAGAGTTTGTTGGGCATACCCTGGGACAGTCCATTTAGATGGGTTGCTGTGCCTCGGAGGAGGTAACTAGGCTTCCTTTTCGACAGGATGTCGTTGTCATAAGCCCTCACCGCAGGGACTGAGGGACTGAGACAGACAGGGATGCGGTTTCCACCGACTCTGTGGGCTGACCATGCGTGAAGAGCGAATATGCTTCACATGCGAGTGTGCGTGCGTGCGTGCGTGCGTGCAGGATTTTATGCTGCCGTTTCATTTATACAACCTTGACAGACAAGGATCAGGGATGCGTGGAATTGATGTTGATGCAGGGAATCCTTATTCTTTATCGTGTGGTGATTCTGTCTGGAATGGATGACGTGAGCTCTCGCCCTCTCTCATTCTCAAGACAGTGCATGGACACATAGATTCACTGTTACGTGATAGTAGGAGGCACAGCAAACAGACAATGCTGCCAAAGTAGAGGCATTAAAAAACATGGTTTTGTATCTGGTATTCAGTCAGTCAACACCGGGGGGACAGAGTCAGAGTCAAACACAGTCCAAACCGTATTCTTTGCGTGACTGGATGGTGTAACACCGCTGACTGTTCTGCTTACCATGGAACCACGCATTAGCTGAGGCAACATTATAGGCCGATCCCAACCGTCCCCTAAACCCTGTTCATGGCCCATAATATTTTTATCTATGGTGGGAACCACAGATATAGAGAGAGACAGAGACAGAGATCACTGTTGAGCTTGAAAGGGATAAAGTCAGTGGGGGAAAACATAATGGGATAAACAACAGGGACAAATCCCATCACCAGTATCATATCAAGTACATCAATCGCCAGACCGCCAATGGTCATTACATCACAGAAACTGGGCCATTAGGCCACAAGACTTGGTGTTGTCAAATATCAGGCACCCCTGACCAAGCTGATGACTAATATGGATGCCATGCAAGGCAACAACAGTGTCATAGTTAAGATGTAAAAACGGAATCAAACTATTTGGACAAATTGGCATTCGCCTCGCTACTCTGAATCCATATTGATTGTGACACCATAGCTCAGAACTGTTGTCTCTCAATATGGGCTATGTCTTTATGTCTAAATTGGTCCGGGTATGGGGACCCACAGCCAACTGAGACACAGATTCCCAGCAACCACCACCGTTGAGGTCAACGACAGGTCAAACCATAGAGTGGAACGATAGTAGTAAGTCAATGGTGAGGGACTGTGACATTGTCTGTGCGTGTGGCGTTCTTATAAACTGTGTGTTAAGTGTGTTCTGAAGAGTCTGAGTTTTGTCTTGTTTCTGATAGCTATAGACAGATGATAAATCAGACCGGTTATCTGCCAGTCTGTTGTTGAGTCACTGTTGATCCAATCCCTATATGGCAATACCAAAACAGACTTGCATCAAGGCTGTCTATCCAACCTTGGAGTTACTCGGTACTTACACAATGAGAGAATTATTTCATACAACACTTCAAACTGCTCACAAAAGGAGCGTTTGCAGTGCTTTTATGAGTCAAAAACCATCTGTCGAAAGCATTCATCTTGTTTGGCTCAGGTGTGAAAATGAACTCTCCAGAACGTTTGAACAGTTTGAACAGAGTTGGCGATGTGTGCTCAGGGAGGCCTATGAAGTCAGCCTCTCCAAACAGGACTTTTCAGCGGACCTGCGAGTCCTCATAACCAAATATGCACATATTACGCAACGTAAACGAGGGCCAAGCTACACAGGCACGGCAGTTCCCGCAAGCTAATATCTGGAAAACTCCAACCTACATTTCCTGTCAAACAAATGGACAGGAGCCCTGTAGTCAGAGGTGAAAAGCACACAGGATGTTGAAAAGAGCACTGGCGTACTACTATCACCGACAGCTTGCTGTTGACCTGTGGGTCATTCCTTCTTGTTTGCCACACAGCTTCTTCCAAAACCACCTCGTGAGAGTGTCCACATGGTATAGCCCGTCATTGCCGTTGTCATGCCTGTGTCTGTCTGGCCTTATCATTGAATGACGCCTAGCTTTCCACTAATCCCACCTCTGACACCAGTGCACATGGCAGACATCTCCAGTTGGGAAGCGGAGGGCGCTGAAAGGGAACCATACTGCTCGGCTTCTTCGTCAAGGCAGATGCAACAGAGTAGTTCTAAGGCGCCAATGAAAGTGATTGACAGATGCAGTAGAAGTATGTGGTCACCCCTTCAAATTAGTGGATTTGGCTATTTCAGCCACACCCGTTGCAATCTCCATAGACAAACGTACTGAAGAGCTCATTGACTTTCAACGTGGCACCGTCTTAGGATGCCATCTTTCCAACAAGTCAGTTCATCATATTGCTGCTAGAGCTGCCCCGGTCAACTGTAAGTGCTGTTATTGTGTAGTGGAAATGTCTAGGAGCAACAACGGCTCAGCCGGGAAAGCGGTAGGCCAAACAAAGTCACAGAACGGGACCGTCAAGAGCTGAAACACGTAGCACGTAAACATCATCTGTCCTCGGTGCAACACTTACTACCGAGTTCCAAACTGTTTCTGGAAGCAAGACAAGAACTGTTCATCGGGAGCTTCATGAAATGGGTTTCCAATGCCGAGCAGCTGCACACAAGCCTTAGATCACCATGCACAATGCCAAGCGTCGGCTGGAGTGTTATAAAGCTCGCCGCCATTGGACTCTGGAGCAGTGTAAATGCGTTCTCTGGAGTGATTAATCATTCTTCACCATCTGGCAGTCCGACGGATGAATCTGGGTTTGGCAGATGCCAGGAGAACGCTACCTGCCCGAATGCACAGTGCCAACTGTAAAGTTTGGTGGAGGAGGAATAATGGTCTGGGGCTGTTTTTCATGGTTTGGGCTAGGCCCCTTATTCCAGTGAAGGGAAACCTTAATGCTACAGCATACAATGACATTCTAGACGATTCTATGCTTCCAACTTTGTGTCAACAGTTTGGGGAAGGCCCTTTCCTGTTTCATCATGACAATGCCTCCATGAGCAAAGCGAGGTCCATACAGAAATGGTTTCCCTCACTAATGCTCTTGAAGCTGAATGGAAGCAAGTCCCCGCAGCAATGTTCCAACATCTAGTGGAAAGCCTTCCCAGAAGATTGGAGGCTGTTAATAGGGGTGGCAGGTAGCCTAATGGTTAGAGCGTTGGGCCAGTAACCGAAAGGTTGCTAGATCGAATCCCCGAGGTGACAAGGTAAAAATCTGTCGTTCTGCAAGGCAGACCCACACAAGAGCCAGCCAATGCACTAGGCTGTCATTGTAAATAAGAATTTGTTCTTAACTGACTTGCCTAGTTAAAATAAAGGTTACATTTGAAATAATAGCAGCAAAGGGGGGACCAACTCCATATTAACGCCCATGATTTTGGAATGAGACGATCAATGAGCCGGTGTCCACATACCTTTGGACATGTAGTGTAATTCACCAATACATTTCTTGGTAGTCCAAAAAATATTGCCATCGGGTTGTAAGTCACAGCTGGCCTGGTACATTATTTGCTGCCTCCACCCTCTAGGGATGCACTGTTTCAGTTTCAATATTTTGAACAAAAACGGACGACTGTAACTAATGCTGGGAATGTTACTACAATCAAACTAGCAACGCAATGATTACAAGTCAGTCATAACGTGGCTAATAGGCTAGCGCACGTGTAAAACACAAATCCAGCCCATGACACATTTCTATCTGGGCCCATGCAATGATTTGGGTTGTCAAATCATTTTGTCCCGCAACCATAACCCCCCGCGATGCGCTGCACTACACGTCACAGCAAGCACTGCCAACGTGCTGAACGCCCAAACAGCAGTGCATTGACACATACACACACCACTCCTCCCAGACCCACACAAAAGAGCCAGCCAATGCACTGTATCGTATCATCACTAATGGCACTAACTCAATCTTCTACAGGAACGAAAGTTTAAACCTGTTTTAAGCAAAATCTCAATGCCAAGTTTCGATCCCAGTGGGTCATTGCTGAAGCCTACAGAAAATGTCATCTTGGTTTTCAAAAAGTTATAAGATAAAGGATTTAGACGCGGGTATAAATTACTAAAAGACAATAGGACACACAAGCGAGTATAAATGAGTCAACAGTTGAGTCATCTGCTTTTATGAAATTCCAGCCTGATGCGCTGGCATTAGTGAATTCAACTGCAAGTGAAACTGACAGCGTTTTAACTACTTTGCAGATAAAACAGACAATCATAATATCAGTCAAAAATATTAAATTCCCAGTTACTGCTTCAAAACCAACTTTATAAGAGGTTTTAAAATGAGGTTCTATTTGACTCAAAATTCCATGACGTACAGTAATGCCTTGTTAGGAGACTAATGCATAATATAATTCACCAATACATTTCTTGGTAGTCCAAAAAATATTGCCACCAGGTTGTAAATCACAGCTGGCCTGGTACATTATTTGCTGCCTCCACCCTTTCGGGATGCACTGTTTCAGTTTCAATGACTCAATATTTTGAACAAAAACAGACAGCTGTAACTAAGGCTGGAAATGTCAATACAATCAAACTAACAAGGGCAATGATCACAAGTAAGTCATAACGTGGCTAATAGACTAGTGTACATGTGCCAAACAAGGCCCACGGGCCGAATAGGACACACAAGCAAGTATAAATGAGTCAACAGTTGAGTAAGCCTACCAGACGAGCTAAATGCCTTTTATGCTCACTTTGAGGAAAGCAACACTGAAGCATGCACGAGAGCACCAGCTGTTCTGGATGACTGTGTGATAACGCTCACGGTAAACAATGTGAGCAAGACCGCTAAACAGGTGAACATTCACAAAGCCACAGGGCCAGATGGATTACCAGGACATATACTCAAAGCATGAGCAGACCAACTGGCAAGTGTCTTCACTGACTTTTTCAACCTCTCCCTGACCGAGTCTGTAATACCTACATGTTTTAAGCAGACCACCCTGTGCCCAGGGAAGCGAAGGTAACCTGCCTAAATGATTGCCGTCCTGTAGCACTCACGTCGGTAGCCATGAAGTGCTTTGAAAGGCTGGTCATGGCTCACATCAACAGCATCCTGCCGGATACCCTAGACCCACTCCAATTCACATACCGCCCCAACAGATGACGCAATCTCAATCGCACTCCACACTGCCCTTTCCCACCTGGACAAAAGCAACACTTGTGAGAATTCTGTTCATTGACTACAGCTCAGCGTTCAACACCATAGTGCCCACGAAGCTCATCAATAAGCTAAGGACCCTGGGACTAAACACCTACCCCTGCAACTGGAATCTGGACTTCCTGACAGGGCACCCCTAGGTGGAAAGGGTAGGCAACAACATCTGCCATGCTGATCCTCAACACTGGGGCCCCTCAGGGGTGTGTACTTAGTCCCCTCCTGTACTCCCTATTCACCCACGACTGCATGGCCAAACACGACTCCAACACCATCATTAAGTTTGCTGACAATACAACAGTGGTAGGCTTAATTACCAACAATGATGAGACAGCCTATAGGGAGGAAGTCAGAACTGGCAGTGTGGTGCCAGGACAACAACCTCTCCTTCAATATGTGCAAGAAAAAGGAGCTGATCATGAACTACAGGAAAAGGCGGGCCGAACAGGCCCCCATTAACATCAACGGGGCTGTAGTGGAGCGGGTCGAGAGTTTCAAGTTCCTTGGTGTCCACATCAAATGATCTATCATGGTCCAAACACACCAAGTCAGTCGTGAAGAGGGCATGACAAAAATAAATCCCCCTCAGGAGACTGAAAAGATTTGGCATGGGTCCCCAGATCCTCAAAAGGTTCTACAGCTGTACCATCGAGAGCATCCTGACCGGTTGCATCACCGCCTGGTACGGCAACTGCTCGGCATCTGACCGTAAGGCGCTACAGAGGGTAGTGTGTACGGCCCAGTACATCAGTGGGGCCAAGCTTCCTGCAATCCAGGACCTATATAAATAGGCGGTATCAGAGGAAAGCCCATAAAATTGTCAGAGACTCCAGCCACCCAAATCATAGACTGTTTTCTCTGCTACCGCAAGGCAAGCGGTACTGGAGCGCCAAGTCCAGGACCAAAAGGCTCCTTAACAGCTTCTACCCCCAAGTCATAAGACTTCTGAACAATTAATCAAATGGCCATCGGACTATTACATTGACCCCCCCCACCCATTTGTTTTGTACACTGCTGCTACTCGCTGTTTATTATCTATGCAGTTTCACTTCACCCCTACCTACATGTACAAATTACCTCTAACCTGTACGCCCGCACACTGACTCGATACCGGTACCCCCTGTATAAATATTTTCTTAACTCTTCTTGAACTGCACTGTTGGTTAAGGGCTTGCATTTCACGGTATGGTCTACACTTTTTGTATTCGGCGCATGTGGCAAATAAAGTGTGATTTGATTTGAAAATGAGTGAGTGAGAAACAGAGCGAGAAACAGCAATTGAGTGATAGAGAGAGAAAACAAGTAAGTGAGAGACAGATACAGATACAGAAAAACAATGTATATGACAAAGAGCAAGAGAAAAAAGAAAAGCGATGACAGACAGCAGCGGCGATGGCAGTCTGGGGGAGGGGGGGGGGGGTGGCTGATCCCGGATGATGGGGTCAGGGTTCACATATTGTGGTTTTGTCAGAGCTCAGAACCACTTGACCCTGCCGGGGACCGCGGATGACCACAGACGCTAGACGGTCGATGCAGATTGAACCCAGAGTGCTGCGGTGGCCAGAGTGGACATTTCACCCCCCCCATCCCTCCCTCTACTCAAAGCCTGTGAGAGCAAATTCCCATAAAGGTAGAACTACTGCAGAGGACCTGGGGGGCTGTTCACACACATATATCATGCTGCTGACACAGGACAGTGTGAGAGAGGCAGGTGTCGATAGGACACCATTTATCATGACGAGGGTTTGAAAGACTGTTCTTTCGTGGTGCTACTGTACGTACTGTAAAAGGAAGGAGGGACATACATACTTTATATGACCCTTACAGTGTTCTTTTAAAGCTCTCTCTGTTACATTTCTGCTCAATCTAATCAAATAATGAATTGATTTTGGTAATGTCAATGAGGAAAATAACATATCAAATTGAAAGGAATAGAACAAGAGGGACCAAGACATTTAGGCTCCTGAAAAAAAATTAAAATAATGATGAATGGCAATTTGCTTCACTCTCTCCTCTGTACTCTGCTGTTCAAGATCTTTGCTGATAAGGGTACTCTTTCCTCCTTAGTTAGCGTGCAGATACGCAACAGAAGCCTAGTCTTGGTTATAGAGCAAAGGCAATCAGATCTGCCAGTCATTGTTTTCATCTGATAATCACTTCAAAAAAGCGCTCCTGTAAGCGGCCCGCGCACATTAGTCCACTCACACAATAAGTCCAGCATCCAAACAGTGTGTTTTTTGATGAATGGAAAGAGACATCTGTTAAAAACACCTAAACATGTACTGTAATGTCATTCTCATTAGACCTACACTTATAGTCTGAATTGTGGTAATGTTAAATAATAGTGTAATACTCTATAGTTTTCTTGACAGAGAGGCAGAGAGACAGAGACAGAGACAGAGACAGAGAGACAGAGAGACAGAGAGACAGAGAGACAGAGAGACAGAGAGACAGAGAGAGAGAGAGAGAGAGAGAGAGAGACACACAGAGCATGGGCTCCTGAGTTCACCTGAAAAAATATAGAATTCGAGTTGGACTTATACAGGATACTAACCTCAACATCAAAACCTTCAATCCAAATCACAATTCCATACCTAAAACCTTGGATTTCGGACTAAATTACCTGAATGGACTATTACTACCAAAGACTATCAAGAAAAAAACTTCTAACAAACCAAAACCTGCAGAAGAAACAGCGAAACCTGGAAATACCATCCGCAACAACACTGAGTGAGTAAAGTTCAGTCGGAAACTATTTCTGAAGGCTAAAAGTAAAAGACAATCTCTAGGGAATTTTGTTATATAAAGCATAATAAATAAGGCTACAAAGCACCAAGCTGTTGGAAAGAAACTGACCTGATCAATAAGCACTTAAGTGTGAAGTGAGAGGTGTGAAAACTCTTTAGCTAAACAATCGCAAGAGAGTTCTTACAACCCCCTCCCCCAACCCAAATGTAGAGGTTAGTAGAATACAGTACCCCATGGATATTAAAAACAACACCGCAAGGAATAACTACAAAAAAAGCTCCTCAAGGACAATCCAGAGACACTATTTGCGGACTGCTACAAAGAGGGGAATGTAAGCAACTTAATTTCCCACCCAGACCCTCCCCTGGCATGGCACAGTGCTATAAGAGCACACTACCCCTATGTCAAGAGAGAGGGTATTGGCCCTGGGTGGAAACTTAGAATACTAGACGTTGAGGAAATTAAACAACCTCTGTCAACATGTACAAGTCTGGAACAGTAATGGTGCAGGGTATCCTCATGCAGTTCCAGCAGGACTTTTATGCGATCAAAGAGAGCTCTTCTAACTGTCCTGCAGACAAGGATAGTCACTCCCCCCCACCACTGAAAAAGAGGTTTCACGACTGCACATTTGGCAGGAGGTTAGGAAGTGCAGCTCAGTTTCCACCTCATTTTGTGGGAAGTGTGCACATAGCCGGTCTTCTCTTGGGAGCCAGGTCTGCATTCGGCAGCCTTTCTCAATGGCAAGGCTATGCTCGCTGAGTCTGTACATAAATCAAAGATTTCCTTAATTTTGGGTCAGTCACAGTGGTCAGGTATTCTGCCACTGTGTACTCTCGGTATTTGGCCAAATAGCATTCTAGTATGCTCTGTTTTTTGGTAAAATCTTTCCAATGTGTCAAGTAATTATGTTTTTGTTTACTCGTGATTTGGTTGGGTCTAATTGTGTTGCTGTCCTGGGGCTCTGTGGGGTCTGTTTGTGAACAGAGCCCCTGGACCAGCTTTCTTAGGGGGCTCTTCTCCAGGTTTATTTCTCTGTAGGTGATGGCTTTGTTATGGAAGGTTTGGGAATTGCTTGCTTTTACGTGGTTGTAGAATTTAACGTCTCTTTTCTGGATTTTGATAATTAGCAGGTAAAAGCCTCTAAGTGAGGTGAGCACCAGAACATTTTGTCTGTTAACTCAGTCTGATCCGCCGCTTCGGTTAGTGCTTCACACTCCCCCAGAGAAGCCAGCAGAACAGCCCACCCCAGACCCGGACCCCAACACAACAATGGGACAGACAACACAGGACCCACCAACCCAACAGACTTCACCCCCTCCTAACAACCCCCGTCAGCTCCCCTGATTGCTCTCTTGACAACCCCCACTGAGGACACACACAAAAGCCAGAGATTGTGCTCCTCATTGACTCAAATGGCAAATACATTCAAGAGGAAAAACTTTCCCCCAAACACAAAGTGGCTAAGCTCTGGTGCACAAACACTAGGCATGCCCTGGAGCTGTTGTCAGAGGACAGACTAGGGTCCCCCAGCTACATCATAATACACACGGACGGGCACAAATGACCTTAGGGACCAGCAGGAAAGGATGGCCACAGCACTCAAGGGAGTAATTGAAAAAATCTTCTTCCACTTTCCCCAATGTATGAGTGGTTATCTCCACCCTGCTACCACAAAAATACTTTCACCCTGCCACCATACAGCGGGTGAATGCAAGCATTTCGCTAGACTGTGCCTCAAATCCTGTCTACCTGGCCCACCACTCCACCCTGGACTTGAACAGCCTTTACGACCAGGTCCACCACTACAAGGCAGCCATCCCAACTTTTGCCAAGACCCTAAAGTACGTCAACCTCAACCGTAGCTCCAGCACCTAAATGCCAGAACTGGACAAGAACCTGACACCCTCAGCACACAGGGAGACAACACCTACCTGGAGGCGACAACATTCCCTCCCCCATATGCCCCCCTAGACACAACTACGACAACATAACCAACAAAAACGGGTCACAACTCCTGCAGCTCTGTCGGCCGCTGGGTACGTACAGTCAATGGTAGGCTTCGAGGGGACTCCTATGGTAGGTACGCATATAGTAGTACTGTAGACCACTTTAACACTGACCTCAACCCAGAGTCTCTTAGAGAGTTCACAGTCAGTCCATTGACACCCCTATCAAATCACAGCAAAATAACACTACTTGAACAAAGCCTTGCTCAAATCATGAGGCATCAAAGCCACAGGAGCTGAATAATATTAAGAAATGCTATAGATGGAAGGAGAGACGTGTGGAAATCTACCAAAAAACTATAAGGCAACAACAAATTCAATCCCTTCTAGACAATTTCCTGGACAAAATGTTTCACTGTAATAGTGAAGGTGTAAACCGCTCAGCCCAGTCAAAACTGTTCGCTGCTCTGGCACCCCAATGGTGGAACAAACTCCCTCACGACGCCAGGTCAGCGGAGTCAATCACCACCTTCCGGAGACACCTGAAACCCCACCTCTTTAAGGAATACCTAGGATAGGATAAAGTAATCCTTCTAACCCCCCCCCCTTAAAAGAGTTAGATGCACTATTGTAAAGTGGTTGTTCCACTGGATATCATAAGGTGAATGCACCAATTTGTAAGTCGCTCTGGATAAGAGCGTCTGCTAAATGACTTAAATGTAAATGTAAATGTAAACCTGGCAATAGAAAACAGTATATTTGAACTCTCAACTTCCCTATCAAATCTAAAAATGTCAAGCAGACAACCTAAGAAAATTAAGAACAATGACAAATGGGTTGATGAAGAATGCACAAATCTAAGAAAGAAATTGAGAAACCTATCCAACCAAAGACATAGAGACCCAGAAAACCTGAGCCTACGGCTTCACTATGGTGAATCACGAAAACAATACAGATATACGCTACGGAAAAAGAAGGAAAAGCAAGTCAGAAATCAGCTCAATGTAGTTGAATCCATAGAATCTAACCACTTCTGGGGAAATTCGAAAACTCGAAACAAACAATATGAAGAGTCATCTATTCAAAATGGAGATCTATGGATAAACCACTTCAACTATTAAAGACTACCAGAACCCACTGGATTCTCCAATTACATTTAATGAACTACAGGACAAAATACAAACCAAATAGGCCTGTGGTGTTGATTGTATCCCAAATTAAATTATAAAATATACAGAACTCAAATTGGCTATACTTAAACTCTTAACATCATCCTCAGCTCTGGTCATCGTCCCCAATATTTGGAACCAAGGACTGATCACCCCAATCCACAAAAGTGGAGACAAATTTGACCCCAATAACTACCGTGGGATGTGCGTCAACAGCAACCTTGGGAAAATCTGCATTATCATTAACAGCAGACTCGTACATTTCCTCAGTGAAAACAATGTACTGAGCACATGTCAAATTGGCTTTTTACCAAATTACCGTACAACAGACCACCTATTCACCCTGCACACCTTAACTGACAAACAAACCAAAACAAAATGTAAAGTCTTCTCATGCTTTCTTGATTTCAAAAAAGCTTGAGACTCAATTTGGCACGAGGGCCTGCTATACAAATTGATGGAAAGTGGTGGAAGGAAAAACCTGTGACATTATAAAATCCATGTACACAAACAAGTGGGCCGGGGGATGAGACAGGGATGCAGCTTAAGCCCCACCCTCTTCAGCATATATATCAACGAATTGGCAAGGGCACTAGAACAGTCTGCAGCACCCGGCCTCACCCTACTAGAATCTGAAGTCAAATGTCTACTCTTTGCTGATAATCTGGTGCTTCTGTCCCCAACCAAGGAAGGCCTACAGCAGCACCTAGATCTTCTGCACAGATTCTGTCAGACCTGGGCCCTGAGAGTAAATCTCAGTAAGACAAAAATAATGGTGTTCCAAAAAAGGTCCAGTTCCAAGGACCACGAATACAAATTCCATCTAGACACCTTTGCCCTAGAGCACACAAAAAACGATACATACAACCCGCCTAAACATCAGCTCCACAGGTAACTTCCACAAAGCTGTGAACGATCTGAGAGACAAGGCAAGAAGGGCCTTCTATACAATCACAAAAGGAACATAAAATTCGACATACCAATTAGAATCTGGTTAAAAATACTTTAATCAGTCATAGAACCCATTGCCCTTTATGGTTGTGAGGTCTGGGGTCCGCTCACCAACCAAGAATTCACAAAAAGGGACAAACACCAAATTGAGAGACTGCATGCAGAATTCTGCAAAAATATCCTGTGTGTACACCCGGAAAACACCAAATAATGCATGCAGAGCAGAATTAGGCCGATACCCGCTAATTATCAAAATCCAGAGCCGTTAAATTCTACAACCACATAAAAGCAAGCAATTCCCAAACCTTCCATAACAAAGCCATAACCTACAAGCTGGTCCAGGGGCTCTGTTCACAAACAGACCCCACAGAGCCCCAGGACAGCAACACAATTAGACCCAACCAAATCATGAGTAAACAAAAACATAATTACTTGACACATTGGAAAGATTTTACCAAAAAACAGAGCAAACTAGAATGCTATTTGGCCCAAAACCGAGAGTACACAGTGGCAGAATACCTGACCACTGTGACTGACCCAAAATTAAGGAAATCTTTGATTATGTACAGACTCAGCGAGCATAGCCTTGCTATTGAGAAAGTCCATCAAAGGCAGACCTGGCTCTCAAGAGAAGACAGACTATGAGACTATGTGCACACTTGCCCACAAAATGAGGTGGAAACTGAGCTGCACTTCCTAACCTCCTGCCAAATGTATGACCATATTAGAGACACATATTTCTCTCAGATTACACAGACCCACAAAGAATTCTAAAAAACAAATCCAATTTTGATAAACTCCCATATCTATTGGGTGAAATACCACAGTGTGCCATCACAGTAGCACGATTCGTGACCTGTTGCCACCAGAAAAGGGCAACCAGTGAAAAACAAACACCATTGTAAATAAATATAGGTTGTATGTTTATTTATTTTCCCTTTTTGTACTTCAACTATTTGCACATCATTACAACACTATATATACACACACATCATATGACATTTGAATTGTCTTTATTCTTTTGGAACTTCTATGAGTGTAATGTTTACTTTCATTTTTTGTTGTTGCTTTGGCAATGTAAACATACCTTTCCGTTGCCAATAAAGCCCTTAAATTGAATTGAAATTGAATTGAGAGAGACAGAGGAGAAGAGTGAGTGTATGAACTTCAGCAGCCCCACTATTACACCCCCCCCCCGACTGTGTGGGCTGGCCAGAGGACTGATACATGCTCTGTTCTGTGTGCCAGGTTCACCTAGGGTATACCCAGATCAGAGCTCAGACTCCTCTCCTTCAACAACCCCACCACTGTACCTTCATTCAGAAGGTCATAACTTCGCTGGTGTGTGTGTGGCAGATAGAACGCATGAGGGAGTATGATTATGTATTCACAGTACGAGTGTATATTTACAACGGTGTACTGTATGCGTGTGTGAGCTTGTGCGGCAATGTCAACAAAGATAATTGTGTGTGTTTTCTCTCTGTAGGTGGGCTTGCATCTGTCCGCTACAGAGGCCCTCCTTTCTCTCACCATCTGGCCCCCCTGCACTTATTAATCTCACTAACGACTTCCTTAATTCAAACAATTTAACAATTTCAAAAGATCCAGATGTTCTACTGTCAATGGCCCGTTAGGGGCACCGGAACAGACACGGAGACAATGGCCTTACTGGAGAGCTCAGTGACTTTGAACGTGGCACCGTCATAAAATACCACCTTTCCAACAAGTCAGTTCGTCAAACGTCTGCCCTGCTAGAGCTGCCCCGGTCAACTGTAAGTGCTGTCATTGTGAAGTGGAAACGTCTAGGAGCAACAATGTCTCATACGCGAAGTTGTAGGCCACACAAGCTCACAGAACAAGACCGGCGAGTGCTAAAGCGAGTAGTGGGTAAAAATCGCCTGTCCTCGGTTGAAACACTCACTACCGAGTTCCAAACTACCTTTAGAAGCAACGTCAGCACAAGAACTGTTCGTCAGGAGCTTTTCATGAAATGGATTTCCATGGTCGAGCAGCCGCACACAAGCCTAAGATCACAATGACAACCGTCGGCTGGAGTAGTGTAAAGCTCGCCCCCATTGGAGCAGTGGAAACGCCTTCTCTGGAGTGATGAATCACGTGTCACCATCTGACAGTCCGAAGGACGAATCTGTTTGGCAGATGCCAGGAGAACGCTACCTGCCCGAATGCACAGTGCCAACTGTAAAGTTTGGTGGAGGAGGAATAATGGTCTGGGGCTGTTTTACATGGTTCAGGTGAAGGGAAATCTTAATGCTACAGCATGCAATGACATTCTAGACAATTCTGTGCTTCCAACTTTATTGCAAGTCTGGGGAATGCCGTTTTCTGTTTCAGCATGACAATGCCCCCATGCACAAAGCGAGGTCTATACAGAAATTGTTTGTCGAGATCGGTGTGGAAGAACATGACTGGCCTGACCTCATCAAACACCTTTGGGATGAATTGGAAGGCCAACTGCGAGCCAGGGCTAATCGCCCAACATCAGTGCCGACCTCACTCATGTTCGTGGCTGAATGGAATCAAGCCCCCGCAGCAATGTTCCAACATCTAATGGAAAACCTTCCCAGAAGAGTGGAGCTATTATAGCAGCAAAGGGGGGCCCAACTCCATATTAATACCTATGATTTTGGAATGAGATGTTCGATGTGCAGGTGTCCACATACTCTTGGTCATGTAATGTATGTACCTATGGGGGTAAGGTAAAGGCGTCCGCATGCTTCCCAGCCGAAACAGGTCAGTAGAGTTAGTGCATATATTATGACGACATTTGGTGACGTTTTTGTTCATTTTGGACTTCGGCGAGGGTTTTTTCGGCTGTTTGGGCTCACAATTTTTTTTTTATGGGCTACGCCCCTTCGTCGGTAATTGGTCAGCAGTAGGGATTCTTCAATAAAGTCTTTGATGTCATTCAATGAGAGACGACTTGTTTTCATGCACATTTTTTTATTGAAAAATACAGTGGCAAAAGCATCAATTTATGACAGATTTCTTGAGTTATCTTAGAATTAATTCTGACTATTTTGAGAAAGTGTATACTGAATACGGCGTCTCAAAATGCACAAACAGAACCTTTTGAGTCTAGAGCCTGGTCTGCAAAAGGGGTTTTATAATCTAGGGGAACTTGTTCTCAACTAGCCTACCTGGTTAAATAAAGGTGAAATAAAAAATGTAAAATTCAACTCAACTGTTAGTTTTCAGGAACTTCGTCTTCGTTTTGATTTGCCAGGGTCGTCAATCTTTATATATCTTAGACTACGGTCAGCGCCTCGTGCCTTTTGGGTCCCATGGGGTACAAGTTTGGAAAGGCACCCGGTGATTGGGAAGGCACCCGGAGACCAGAGGTTTTGTGTCTGCTATTTATTCTCATCTTCTACGATTAAAGCAGAAAGATCTTTCAATGGTTAAAGCATGGGTAAATGTCGATGATGAGGCTATTGATTGTGAGAATAGATTTCACTCATTAAAGAACCCAAACCATCAATTAATTAATTTGAAACTTTGTCATAGATCGTATTGGACACCACTTGTAAGATTTCATGCAAAACAAGGCTCGAAGCCCATACTGTGACCTATGTAACCTCAATACACTTAGCACATACAAACATATGATATGGGATTGTCCTGAGGTTTATGAGTTTTGGAGAAAAGTGTTGTATATTCTCTCTGACATGATTGATAAAAAACTGTACCCCTTGAACCAATTACGCTGTTGCTTAACAATGATACAGGTATGCAGCTGAATGAGAAACAGCTAAAAAGTTTGGCTGGCTGGGTTGACTGGTAGCATGCAAGCATGCACACAAGCACACACATACACAACCTGGATTCACGAGAATAGCTTGAACTTATCAGACAAACTTTGAAGCTCTTTCAAGGGAGAGGCTGGGGGAACCCACATTTGACGGGCAGGACGCTCAATTGTCCAGACGGCAACCAAATCTCAGAGTGTTTTAAAAAGAGGTCTTTGAAGACTGACACTTTGGTGTTCCCTCCCTCTATCCCCCCTCTCTCTTTCCTCCCTCAGGATAGAAGTTTCCCCGTTGACAAATATTAACCGTTAGGAAAAACGCAACGCAAGTCCTTATATCAAATGTCAAGCGGAAACTTCACCCCTCGCTCTCTCTATCCCTCCCCCCATCAGAGACCAAGTTGAGGGGGTAACAGTTCAGGTAACAGTTACCTTTGGTGAATGGGTGGAATTGTGGAACACATGGAGCTGCCTCCACCTTCCCTCCCTTAGCCAAGCCCCTGTCCAGGACGCTTCTGGTATTGACATGATACAAAGCATCCATTTAAGACGGAGGCCAGGTCTGGAGAGCCACTTAAATACCAACCTATTTAACCAGCGCCGCCTTGGACAAGTAGAGGGGGAGGGGGAACGGACTGTACACAATGGTGACATTCTGACTAGGACCAGGGAGGTATTCATTAGGTACTGAAACAGGCAGGGACTACCTGAACTTGTCCAATAACAACCCAGGGAAGAAAGTGGATTGAGTGAGAGTATGGAAACACTTCATGTGAAGCCTCTTCACATTGGGATTCAAGACAGAACAAGTGTGTGGTGGTGGTTGAGGGAGAAAGAGAGGGGTAGAGGAGTGGCAGTCACATAGCTGGAATTAATAGCGCTGGATCCAGAAAATCATGCCCGGGCTCCAGCCAGTCTAAATTATGTGCCCACATTGCTCTGAGCCTGATTTGGCTCCTACACATCTTCACGGTAGAGAGGAGACTTGCACACAGGAATTTCAACACTGGCAAAAAGGATAGACATTCTGTTTGAACTTCAAACCCTCCGCTGTTTGAGGACAGAAAATGAACGGGGTCATCATTGGGTCTATTGACAAGACAGAAGCACATTGAACCTCTGCTAATAATATCTGTCAATATTCAGACCCCGAATCATAATACTTCGCAGGTTCAGGAAATGGGCTGTTCACTGGATGTCCTTGACTTAGTCCACATTTTGTTGTGTCTAATGTGTGCCATTTCAGTTATCGAGACAGTCCAGACTACTCAAACACGCTTTGAGAATGTCTTGTTGCTATGGTGAGATCAATAAATAAAAAAATGGAGCTATTGTCTGACTCCCTCAAAAATAGACAGATGTATCACATGTACACAGACACAAACGCACACACAGACAATAACACGGTCATACCCATAACAATTAGGTTCACTATAAAAACACAATGTTTTGTTGCTTAGTTAAAGATACAATCAAGGAGTGAGTGAGATATTGAGAAGTGTGTGTGGTGGTATGGCCAGCAGTGATCCAGAGCCAATAGTGGAGGTAGAGTTGTATGGAGGTTAGTAGGGGTGTGTTTCTACATATAGAGTGTGTGTCTGAGGGTCCCCAGGGTTCTGGCCTGTCACACACACACACGTCTCCTTCCCCCTAATGTGTTGCAGTGGAGCTGCGCACACACACACACGGAATATTAAGATTCCAAGATGTGGTCAGGACCCGCCACAAATATATAGGGCACACACAGATCAACAACTCACACGCAAACACACCGCACACGCAAAGACGCACGCATGCAAACACGGACACTTCAAAACTAGTACACAAAAGGCACGTTCGCACAGCCCCTCAAACTAAACATAACCTGACACAGGCCGTCTAAAAACAGCTATTTATAGTGGCCAATATGGTTGGCCGATGTCTGGAATGACACATCGTCCTGTCCATACATCATTGATATACGATTGTATAGTCTATTTTCTTCTTTGGGAGGGGAAGCTACGCAGAGGGGTCAATTGGCGGGAAGAGCGCAATATAAAAAGGGCACATTGATTATACTAGAAGTATGATTTGGTGCATAATGTCACTCTTCTTATTTTGCTAAAAAAGCTACAAAATCGTTGAAAACAAAACATTGTTAGGCCTAGTTATTTTGTATCTAGTCTAGGCTGCAGAATGATTTTCAAAAATTGGTAGGGCTATGTTTCGCTTGTCCATAAAAATTATCTGATATCAGTTATATTAGTCTACCTTTTAAAAACAAATATTATAGCTGTATCAAGTGTAGTCTATTGTTATTCTATCTTGATCATCTGGGTTAGCACATTTGTGACATTCGTTCTTCCTTTAGGCTACTTTCTGACAGTTTCAGACAGTAAAAAAAATTATAGTATAGCCAGCTTATCTAAATCAGAAATTGATGGGAAAGAGGAGCACTTTTTCACCTGTTTGGCAGTTCTTCGGTTTCAGGTCGAATGATAAATGTGAGCCAGCAGATCTGACCCAAGTCACTTGCAGAATACGCAAAAAGATTATCAGGGCAAAGGATGGACAGACTGCAAACCTCTGTTGGCAAAAAGGCATAGCCTAAGGATAATCGGCCCGTTTGATTTTAAGCTAAGACGATGTTCATTCAAGTGTCATAAAGAATGTTATAGGCTAACTAATAATTTGTTTTATCGGATTGTTGTCGACTTTTAAATAAATGCACAATTTGTAAGCTATTCAAAGTAACATTTGTGTGACAACTCCGACATCGATTCATCATTCATTTATTTTTGGTTCCCAGTTATTGAAAGTGCTTCTGCTAGAGCTTTTGCCCGATTGTGCAATTCAAGGTCATTAATAAACACTGATTTGACAATATAAATATTAGTTTAACTCGTCAAAGTAACGTTTACTGCACCTTTTAT